>NC_081423.1:94348487-94948487 GCF_949786415.1 Peromyscus eremicus | reverse complement strand
CCAGCTCCTGAGATTTCCTTTCAGATGTTCAGGTCACATCTTGAAGATGAGGGTTACTCTTGTGTTATTTTGCCCCTGCCCCTCTGTACCAAACAACCTTGAAAGGACTGTGATGGAGAGGTGAGGTGGGTGCTCGGTTAAAATGAAGCCAGCTTCATTTCACTGTTTGCGTGTCTGTGAGATTTGCTTCTCTGTAGGCTTTGGAAGGCTTTGGCATGACCTCAAAGATACAGGGCTCATGCATGATAATGGAAGAAACTGGTTGGGATGGTGAGTGGCAGACTGTGTACCTCTGTGGTGGAAGAGTTAATGGGTGAACTGGCTGTGCTGTGGCCCTGGTGGGGGGTTCACCTCCTGCTCCCCCAGGCAGAGCCTGGTGGCCTGCTGTTTTTTCAGGATGCTGTGTGTTATGAGTCGGTCTCTGGAGGCTAGCACAGAGAAACACCACAATACAAACAGAACATCTGGAAGCTTTCTCGGGTTTATTTTTAACATGTTTGCCGGAGTCAGGACATTTGCACAGACTGGAGGGATTCTAGGGATCTGAGTCAAGTGGGAGAGGTATTCTGGTTAGAATCAGGAAAGGAAGTAGGGGCATGGAGAGACAGTGTTGGGGAGCAACAAAGTCCTTGACTCTGAGAGCTCCCTCTTGTACACAGTGACCTGTTAGAAGTTCCTGGGAACAGCCAGGGCCTGGGCTGAGCTTGGGGTGGGGCTGGGGCTGGGACCTGGATTCCTAGCCTCTGCTTCTGCTGAACCAGAGCAGCTGTGTTCCTTTATCCTTATCCCAGGCAGCTGTAAGAGAGCTAGCTGCATGGTAGACGGTAGGACCCCGGGAAAGGACGGAGTGGGTAGGCAGAGGCAATTCCTCTGTACTGCGGTCTCCTAGAGAAACACTGGCTTTCTCTGTGCACTTTATAGGCTTACACCTGCTCCCTCGTCTTTTCACTTGGACTACCAAGTGGAGCCGAAATAAATAGGTGAGGAACAGGGAAGTCATTCATTCCAGTCCTGCCCTGATGTGGTGCACCTAAAACCGCGAGCATCTGGTAGCTGCTGCTCCATTGTTGTTGTTATTATTATTACTATTATTATTATTATTATTACTTTGAGATAATGTCTCACTATGTAGAGCTGACTGGCCTGGAACTCACTGTATAGACCAGGCTAGTCTCACACTCAGAGATACTCCTGCCTCTGCCTCCTGAGTGCTGGGATTAAAGATGCACACGACCACACCCAGCTCCTGCACACGCCTCTCTTCTTCCTCTTCCTACCATTCTTCCTGCTCCTTCGGCTCCTCCTTTTCTTCCTCCTCTCCCCCCTTTCTTTTGTCTCTTCATCTCTTCTTCCTCCTCCCTCCTCCACATCCATGTCCGTTTTCTTGGACATCTTAGCCTTCAGGATTTGAGCCAAGAGAAAGCAAGAGAAAGCTGGCCTTCCGAGTTAGCGTGTCTGTTGACAGCGTCCTTGCTCAGGTCCTATTTGTACGCCATTTCTGGGAGACGCGGTCTCACAGCAGACCTCCGGGTCCTCTGGCTCCGGCAATCTTCTCACCGTCCCTTCCAGGGTGTTTCCTGAGCCGATGCTGCAGGAGTTATGTGAGATGTGTGTGTGCTTGGGGCTGGGCTCCCCACAGTGCGCTGACCTCTGAACTGTCCCCAGTGGTGGTTTTCTGTAATGGTCTCCACTTGCTATAAGGAGGAGGTTCTTGGATGAGGGGTGAGGACTATACTTCTCCATGGATATAAGGGAAAATCTCAGAGTCCCACACCTAGGCGCAGGCAGCTAATGGCGCCTGAGACAGGGAGAATTAGCCTCTCCCAGGGACAAGCCCCCGAATTGGTTATCCAATACAAAGTGGTCAGCCCTGAAATTGTATACACACAAACAACAAAAATGACAGTGGACTGGCTACTCTCCTTTCTCTCTCTCTCTCTCTCTCTCTCTCTCTCTCTCTCTCTCTCTCTCTCTCTCCCCTCCCCCCCCCCCGTGTGTGTGTGTGTGTGTGTGTGTGTGTGTAACAATAATTGAAAAAAAGGAAGGTGGGGTGGAGAGCATGGGAAGGGTTGGAGTGAGGAAGGAGGGAAATGATGTAATTACATTTTAATTAAAATCTATTAAATAAAAAAAGTGGGCTCAGCATTCCATCAGGGCAGATTGGGAATGAAGTAATGGGTGACATAGATGTCTCTGTGGGAGAGAGAACTGACACCTCTGAACTTCATCTTTCCTCCTAAGGGCTCAGAACATCGGCGTAGTCAGCCCTTTTACTTGATTCTTCCTCCTCCGTCCCAGTCAGGTATAGACCCACCCATGGTCTAGCTCCTCTTCAGGGAACATTAAAATATGCAGACTCTGCCTGCTTGGGTCATGTCCTGGGTTCAGGGCTAGCCACTGGGAAGGAAGTCTCATCTCCTTCTGAGCAAACCCCACCACCCTGATGCTGTCTTTAGTCAATCCCTTCATTTTGTGGGGCAAGTTCACATGTGTTGCAACGGTTGGACTCTGAGGAAGCTGGGGCTTTACATAATTATTCACGTGAGAGACTGAAAGGTGTCCTTATGGGAAACGCCTGACCAGCCGCCAGGGATTCCACCCCATCTGTCCGTAGGAATGCCTGCTCCCGGGGCTGTCCAACCCACTCTCAGTTACAGCTTTGTGCTGGGAGCACCTGTGTCTTCCCCATCAGCCAGACTCAGCACCTCCATGCAGCCTGCAGCAGCCAGGGCCCGTGCCAGCTGCAGTGGTGCTGAGCAGGCCACACACTGGATCCACCTGGGGAGCTTTGACTCTAGGGTCTGCCCCCATCCACGTTCACTTCATGGGGACTGGGCAAGTCCTGGCCATTGGAATTTTGGAAAGCTTCCCAAGGGAGTTGTGATGTGTTTTTAGGGTCAAGAAACAACTGTGGGCTGGGGAGAGGCTCTGTGGGTTAAGCATTTGGAACACAAGTGTGAGGACTTGAGTTCTAATCCCCAAAGCCACATAAATCTGGGCATGGGTCTGTGAAGTACGCATCTGTGGCTCCAATATTCCCACTGCAAGGAGGGAATCGGAGGCATCGCCTGAAAGCTTGCAGGACAGATCTGTGCTGGAGGCCTGGACAGACACAGGCTGTCCTCTGACCCCCACAAACATGTGTTACTCCCGACAAACACTTTTTTTTTTTTAATAAGGGAATTGGAGAGATGGTTCAGTGCTTAAGAGCACATGCTACCCTTAGAGAAAACCAAATCAGGTTCCCAGCACCCACACTGGGTGGTTTACAAGCACCTTAACTCCAACTCCAGGGCATCCGACAAGCTCTTCTGGCTTTCAGGGGCATCTACATGCACTTGTCATACACATGTATGTACACACACACCACACACACATGTAAAATAAAATAAGTCTTAAATGATAAAGTAAAGGAACCCGAAGAACCAGGGCAGAGTCTCTCACCTGGAAGCAAGGCTGTGTCGCCAGCCTCTGCTCTATTAATGTGGCAGTGTCTGAGACACTTCTTGTCATTGTCCCTCTGAGACGAGGGTGAAGTGTGATCCTAATTAGTCTTATCAATAAAAACTAGGAGGTAAATACCAGCATAATAACCTGAAAGATCAGAGAAGCAAAGGAGCAGCCACCAGTGGCTTCTTACCTCGCTGGATCCTCAGACCGAAAAGGGGCCGAGATCCTGTCTCTGCTTTATATTCCTGTCACCAGCTCCCGAGTGCTGGGATCAAAGACATGAGCCTCCCAAGTGCTGGGATCAAAGGCGTGAGCCACCACTGCCTGGCCTCTATGGCTAACCTAGTGACTAACTCTACCCTCTGATCTCCAGGCAAGCTTTATTTGTCAGAACACAAACAAAATATCATACAACACGAGGGTGCTTGTGTATAAAGGCCAGGGACACCAGTGAATCCCGTGGTGCATAGGAGAGTGGTGGGCTTCACTTGTTCCTGGTAGATCACGGCTCGCACACTGGAGAGCACATAGGATGATTGGAGGGCTTGTTAAAGTGTGTATTGCAGGGGCTGTGGGTGTGGCTTGGTATGTAAAACACTTGTCCCTCTTGTACAAAGCCTTGGGTTCCATCTCTAGAGTCTAGGATGTGGGGTTTGCATTTCTAACCAGTTCCCACGTGATCAGGAAGCTGTTGGTCCAGGTCTATGGGTTGAGAAATCCATTGTGATGATTAGAAAACGTTACAACCGAGATTTAAGACAAACAGAAATTATAAAGAAAACCATCCCATGCCAATCAAGCATCACTGGAGTGTGGCCAGAATCCAGCCCTGCCTTCTTTTAACCATTATAGGACATGAATGTCTCTACTAGACCAGTATGGCTGCCGGAGAACCAGCCATCTGACCTTATTAAAACAGGACTTCAAGATGGACCGGCTTCAGAGTCCTTTAATGCAGCCTGCCCTGAATTACTCCGAAAGCTTTAATTGCATTGTATTGGTCACTTCTTATATAGTTATGCCTCACCACACAAGAGTCTGAACTTCATCACACCAGCAAAAAAAAAAAAAAAAAAAAAAAAAGAGTTGTATTGGCAAATAGAAAGGGCAGGGTAGATACTGAGATGGGCAAGAAGAAGCATCTTCGACTCAACGTCTGAAAAGCACAAACTGTCCTAAGAAGTATCACTTCTTTGGCATCCGCCATTCACCAGGTGGTTTCCATGTATTTATCTCATTTAATCCCAAGAACTTTGTAAGGGAGATGATAATATTATCTTTATTTTGCAAATGACGAAACAAAGCCTTTTTTTTTTTCCACCTCAGAGATTAAGCAACAGCCTTCTTCGTGGCTTGGGTTCCCTTCTTGCCTCAGATGCTCTCAGAGGCCTGCCTTTTTCTTAGAGCCTGCAGGCTGTTGCCTAGTCTCTTCTAAGGCTAAATCCTGCTCCACTGCTAGTGATGAATTTGCCTTTCCGGTTACCTGTATCCCTACTCGGGTGCCCTCTTGGAAAACCTTTGGGGATGGGGATTGGGTCTGGGAGGTTGACGGTTGACTCAGTGGTGCAAGGCTTGCATGGCATATTTGAAGCCCTAGGTTCCATCATTACATGGTTTAAAATGTCTCCGTGGTAGTACGGACGGTCTGAGGCCAGTTTTAGTGTGCTAAAGAGAAGGTATCTACGGAACTGATTCCTTCTAGACACTCCAGGGGAGACACCATTGCCTTCACTGTCCCTTGTCCTCGGGACCCCCTTCTTGAGCTTGCCAAGCTCTCTCTTCCACTCCACACCTCTCTTCCCTGTGTTCCATCTGCTGTGCCTCTGATGATGCTGAGGGCACAGCCTGATGACCTCTTTCATTCCTGGTTATCTCCTGCCTCAGACTGCTGACCTCCTCCCGTGTCCACACAGCTCCTTTTGTCATGCAAGGTTACAGTGACTAGAAGGAGAGCATCTTTCAATATCTCTATTTTTTCCCCTTCCACCGACTGCTCCAAACTGTATGTAGACTGTACATGTACTCTACTTATGGATGGAAGTTTTAAAAGAGGCCAGAAGCTAGGCCTGGCAATTCATGCTTGTAATCCCAGGACTCAGGAAGCAGAGGCAGAAAGATTGCTCTAAGTTCAAGGCTAGCCTGGACTACATTGTGATTGCCAGGACAGCCTGTACTGCACAGTGGGAGACCCTGTCTCAAAAGTGACAAATAAAAGAGGCAAGAGATGAGGGCCAAGGCAAGGCCGTGTGGTGGATAGCTTGTCTACTCTGCCATAGCAACACATAGAGAGACAGTCCAGCACAACGGGCAAGGGGAGAGGGTTCTGCCCTGGGTGTGGCTGTGTCCCCTTGGTGGAGTGGCTTCACATGTGGAGAAATGTCATCGGAAGAAGCATTCCGGTAGATACTGTAGTTTTCTACACAGCAAACTTCGTCAGCCTTGGCTGCCATTCCTGGTAACTTCTCAGCTCCTAGACTTTTTTTTTTTCTTTCAATCCCTGAACCGCTTTCCCTCTTTCCCTTTCTCCAGGCTGACAGAAACAGTTTGGTGAGGGTTGGGAGAACTTTCTCATGCTCGGAACCCCACTTCCTACTGGGGGTGTTAACTCCCCGCCTCCCGCCCCACACCCGCCCTCTGTCTAGTTCTACCCTCTGAGTGTTTTGCTTTGGATTTTGTTTGGTAAATTCCTCATGGCAGCCCCTCTGTGCTGAATGTCCTGCTGTCAGCTGCATGGAGTTGCTGAGCAACAAGAAGGAAGCCCCGTCACTGCCAATTAATTAGCCAGCTGCATGGCCTGTCTCCCAGGCGAAAAGGCTTGTGGGGCTCTAGGAGACAGCCCCGAGGCTGGTGCAGAAGGAGAAAGGAAACTGGAGGAAGATTAGAGAACTTTGGGGCTTGGGGGTATGTTTTTAGGTCCAAATGTGAAGAAGTGTGTGAGGGGGCTGGCCTGCTCCTGGGATGCACTATCCCTATTTTCTTTTGGGCCACCAATCGGAACTTACTTTTTTATTTGTGATTTTGAAGTTGAGCTTGTCCCCTTCCCCAGCTCTCTTGCAGAGATGCCTTCAAGTGTCTTCTGCCCTGGGTGTCCCCATCATTCTACCTATCACTCTAGGCCTCATGGTGGCTGCTCCACCCTGCCAAGAAGACATTTCACCTAGCCATTTTCACATGGAGCCTCTAGGATCCAAATCCTCAGGGCATTACCCTGGCTATCGATACCCTGGCTTTTACTGGTCCAGGAAGCCTTGAGCATGAGATACCTCCTTCTCTGCCATGGCTATGAGGATGGTACTTAGCTGACTGGCTTATTTTGGGATCTGAGCATCTCTCCTGACAAGGTACTTATGGGCGGCCTGCCCACATTTCTCATCCTGGGTTGATGATGGTTGTGAACCTGAGACCCATAAAGCAGCCACCTTCTTCGTATGCCAACACCATCTCCAGTGGCCAGACTCAGTCAGCACTGAAGTGGGGTACTCCCCTGAGGGACTCGGTGATTGGTTGCTCAGCATTGTGGGTGATGAGAAGTGGGAAGGATATGTTAGGAGTGTGCATCTGCCCTCACCCATTTGCCCTCAGACTGGGAGGAGAAATGTGCCAGGTGTTCTGTGGAACCCCTATCCATTCTGAGTCCATTATTCTACAGTCGGGATGCATGGGGCCTACTGTGACCATGTGTATGGAGAACCAGACCCTGTTGTTCTGGGGACACTCGTGTGTGTCTGTGAGCTGGGTGGTGTGACACCTTCACACTCATCTGTCAGCTCTGGATGTGACAGCAGGATGTATGCATCAGGCTTCTTGCGGGTGCTGCAGTGAGCAGGGAGGCCAGGAGCCAGACAAAAGCATCATTTCTCCTGATCCTTAACTGAAGCACTACTGTGTTCAGATGCAGCAGAACACAGAGCCCTGTGGAAGGGAGTTAGGAAACTGAAGAGCTGGGAAAAGAGCAGATGCCGCCATCTAACTCTTACTGTCTTTTGGTCCACAGACCTAGAGCGGGAGGCTGACCAAGGGCTGTTCCTGCTCACTCACGATGCTCACCAGAAGCTCTGTGGAATCGTGGAAGATACGTCCTTAGCCCTCCTTTCAGGACTTGGCTGTGATCAGGCTACCTCTGGAGAACTAAGAGCCCTGGATTCAATTGAGGAATATTATTTGGGAAAATATAGAAACTTCTAGACTGTGAAGATATTTGAATGAACAAAGACATCTCTGGACATGACCTACAGCTGGGGAAGGCTCGCCATCCCAACTCATCTACTGTCTTCTAGAAGACAAGTCCCCTGATGTCACTCCCCAGGATACTCTTCTCCACCCTGTCCCTGTCCCAGACACCACGCCCTTCCCTGCCTGACCCCACCTCATCTTTGGACCCAGAGATTCTTATTTGCTCTATCCATTAGAGTCGGATGCAGAGTGAATAGTTAACTACACTTGAGTTGAATGGGATCTTGGTTTTTGTTTCTGTTCCTTATAAAGAGGTCACTCTCTGTTCATGGCGCACAGCCTGGAAACGGTTTGTGACTCCAAAGAAGCACAAGAGTCAGCATGGAGGTCCTGTGGGCTCTTGGAGATCAGGGGAGTCCAGTAGGGCTGGCACTTGCTGTGGTCTTCCCTTGCTTGGTTCACACGCAGGTGTACGCTTGGACAGGTAGAGATGAAGCCATTGTCATTCCATCTTCTGTGACACAAATGAGATGAGCTATAAAGACCTTCTTCAAAGGTGGCAGTGGGGGATCGACTTGTCCAGGTGCTTTGTGACTGAGCCGCCGGTTCCATTAGTGGTGCCTCCTGAGGACCTCCTCCCCCTGGTGTATGCTGATGGTACACACAGCTGTCCAGAAGCTGGAGCCTTCTCGGTCCCTCTCCTCTGTGGCCTCCACATGGGCAGCTGGAAATCCTTCCAAATCATGTCATAAATCCACCTTCTTGACTGCGTACTCAAAGACGTTCGAGGCTTTTTATTTATAAAATGGATGCATAGTTTGTTCATATAAAGCAATCCAAGCTTCCTCTTATTGTAATTGATGTATTTCTGTGGCTGTTCAGTGACTTTACAGTGGGATATTGACTTTGGCCTCTCAGATTCTCCATGGTAGAATTGAAAGACCTCCTAAAGATGTTTAATGCTGCTGAAATCCAAAGAAGGCTTACAGACATTCTTCTTTCTCCCTCCCTCCCTTCCTCCCTTCCTCGTCTACTTCCTCTTTCCTAAGCACACAGTGGCAGCATGTGCTTGAATTGCATGAATTCCTTCAGGTTCTAAGGAATGGTGACCCACTCCTACCATCTCTGTAAATGTGATCTTTTCTAAAGTAACAGTAGATAAAACAATAGAAATGGGTGGAGGGGCTACCCAGATGGCCTGCCCCGTAATCTGTAGGGGACCTGCCCCCACATTACCCTGGGTACTCTTGAGGAGAGAGGGATAAGAAAATATCAAGTAGGAAGAGAGACCTAGTTGATGAGAAGAAAGGACCTGGGTCAATATCCACCGGCCCAGAACTTTATTCAAAAGGACTTTTTATAACAGTGCCAAGGGGTGAGGCAAGAGACCTCCCCTTTGCTAGATACAGCCAAGTGTAGACCCTTCCAAACACCTGGTAACCACATCTATGGTCAAAATCACTCCCTTTTGCAGCCCTGCTGGGTAAAGCAAGCTCAGATTCTCTGAGCTGGAGTAATTTGGGCCTCCACAATAATCCCATAGTTAGACCACGTACTCAAGAGCCACAGGGATGACAAGGACAGTGGCATCCAGATTGTCATGTTGCTCCCTGTGCAGTAGGAAATAGGGTTCCTAACTCCCACATTCCACTCTTTGTGGAGCTGGGGAGATCCAATTATCTCTTCCTGCCCAGGACAAGGAATTTCTTGGGACAAAAGATTTGAGGGAGCTAAATCTGGAGCTGACTTGAGAGAAGTGTCACAGTTGGTCATCCTGCTGAGTGAACTAGTGACTGTGTCTCTTCTGCTGCTGTAGCAAGGAGAAGCTGGGTTGCTTAGCCAGTCCCCATTCAGACCTGTATGTCTGGTCACTCATTGGCCACAGGGCAGCCTACAGACAGAGCAGATCAGGTGCCCCTCCTGACCAAATGTGTTATTTGTAAGATGGTAGATTTGTCTTGTAATGAAGAAAATCTTAAGTGTGGTGGGCCAGTTGAGACCATGTCCTTCTGAGGAGTGTTTGGGCATGGCAGAAATTCAGAGCACCAGCAATTGCTCTAGGACAGTCCTATATAGGTGACACTGACCTCTTTTTAAAAATGAAACTGCCCTCGAAGAAGCAAACCCACGGCCACCAGGATAGTACAGGATGCACAGCACCATGCTCATGCTTGGGTGTGTGTGTGTGTGTGTGTGTGTGTGTGTGTGTGTGTGCAAAACACCTGTGCAAACATGTGCTATATAGAATAAACGAAGATCAAAAATTTACATCTTTGCTAGACAGAGACAAAGAGCTGAAATCTTAGGGACGATGTCTGGAAAGCAGGGGACTTGGCTAGGAGACTTCCTGAAAGTCCTTTGAACTGTAGCTTTTATTTAGACTATCAAGGGCATTTTGACTGGGATAAGTGTGTACTTTCTTTCTTAAGTCCTCCCCGATAACCCTGATAACCTGGGTTCAACTTAGAAAGCATTGAATGGGACCTCCCAGCTCACTCTTACCTTCTCAGTCACTAGCATCAGGGAGTAGGTGGAACTTTAAGGAGGTAGGAAAGGGCGGAGTCATGCCAATCCAATTTGGGGTGTTCATGACAAGTAAGAACAATTGAAAGGTAAATTACAGGTTCTTTTGCAGCTTAGAAAAGCTAGGTTTTCAGGATTGCCTGGCACCTAAAGTTGTTGTTGTCTGTCAGGGATTTCAGCTCCCATCTTTCTGCTGAAAGCTAGGCATGAGGGTCCATGATGTTGGAGCAGGGGCCTCCCCCTAATCCTTCTCATCTTCAGTTTCGAGGCCACAGTGGGGGTAATTACATACTAGGGCAGCGATGTGCATCCAGGCATCCAGGGATTTTGGCATTATTCCTGAGAACTCCCAGGCATTGGGAAGAATGCAAGCCTGTATCCTTTTCTTTGGACACCATCTTTGAAAAGATAACTATGGGATTGAGGAAATAGCTCCATCAAGAAAGTGCTTGAGGACTAGTGTGTGGGGGTGTGCATTTATTACCCCAGTGCTTGGGAGACAGAGTCTTGGGGTTAACTGTTCAGCCATTCCAGCCTACTTGGCAAGTTCCAGGCCAATGAGAGGCCCTGTCTCAAAAAAACCAGGGCGCTGGAGAGATGGCTCGGTGTTTAAGAGTGCTTGCCGTTCTTGTACAGAACCAAAATTCAGTTCCCAGTACGCACGTCAGGCCGCTCACAACTGCCTGTAACTTGAGTTCCAGGGGATCACACACCCTGTTTTGACCTGCACAGGAACCTGTACCCACATACACACACACACACACACACACACACACACACACACACACACACACACACACCAGTATTCACTCAAAGATGAACATGTTTCAGCTACCCCCTTCCTATGTACCCCATATTCACTGTTTGATCCCAAAGAAGCTTCGCCACTCAGGCAAAGGCAGACCTCTTCCTCTCTCTCCTCATCCACATAGAATCCCAGGATCTCAGTAGCTCAAGTAATCTACCTCATCAGTTCTCTGAACCGATCCAACTCACACAGGAATCTCCCTTTCAAATTCTGACCAGCTGTCATCCAGACCTGGGGAGGCAGCCTTTGGTTGAGAGGGAGTTCTAAGGGAAGGCTGAGCATTAGTCACCATGATGGTGAAAAGAGGAGAATTTTAGAGAGGAATGCAGAGGCTGCCGAGTGGCCATGAGTGTCAATTCCTCAAGGAGATTTTGAGCTAATTTATTTTGCCTTTGCCCGTAATCAGTCTCTTACGTTTGGATCCTAAGGTATGTGTACGCTAGTTTAAAATAAGCATCACAGGGCAGGGAAACAGGAGGCCTGAGATTTTGATGTCAGAAAGTCCCTCTTTGTATTTAACATGCAGGGCCGGGTACAGGTACCTAGGACCGTCTCCTGATACTATGCGCATTGCTGTCATATTTGGAGCATAAGTCATCAGTTTTCTAGGAGTTGTTGTCTTAAAGATCTGCTTATTTTCCATAGTGGAAGAGTCCATTAACTGATATCCGTGGGACGATGGGAATTACCCATCTCCATGCTGACCACTCTCAACCTGGTCATGACTCAATTATCATAATCATGACTACATTTCAAATTTACTTTGCTCCACACCCCTGGGATCTTATGGATCATTTGAACTTGACTCTAGATCCCAGGAACCCTCTGGTCTACAAATAGACTTGGGGGCCTTCCCATGCAGATGTGTGTGGAATTACTAGAGGTGGGAAGACATTCTTATGGTGAGGCATGGCCTCCCATTCAGGAGACAGCAGTTTGAAGGATGAAGAGTGACTTCGGAAATGACCACTGACACTGTATGACACCCTTAAAGACTAGGCTTGTGGAAAGCATGTGGAGGGAAGCCTAAAGAGATCCTTGAACTTGAGGTAGGTTGAGGAGCGGTCTGGATACCTGGGATCTAGTCCTTTGCTTCAACTCGCTCAAGGTCATGTGTCAATCATTCAACCCTACCTTCTGTGGCTCAGTGTTTTCTGTACGTACAAAGGAACAGGAAAGTAAAGAAGTTGTGTGTCAGGCTGGTCATCCTGCGTGGCCTGGCTGCTGTCTATTTCCTGATCGGTAGGTAGCTCATTGTCTCTTCGGCCGCACGAGTCAGAATTAGGGCTTTCTCATCCCAGGGAAGTCCATTACCAAAGACTACTTCAAAGATGTTTGCACATGTTGTCAGCTGCACTGGGCATGAGTTTGTTGAAGGCAAATAGACACACAGCTGGTGACGGAAGGGGGACCAGGGGCCGTTTAGCCCTGAGAGACTGCAAGGCAAGGCAAGGAAAAACAAAACAAAACAAAACAACTCTGCCTGCCGTTTTGACCAATCAATAAAAATGGGGAACACTGAATGGTTAAAACCATAGGGGATTTATTAGTTTGCTCAGTGAAGGGCAAATATTAAGTCTGAAGTTGACCCATCCTGGGACCTGCCTTTTGGCTTTTGTGTTCGACCAGGCACCAATCACTGCAGACTCCCAAGTTACTAAGTTCTGTTCCTTTTCTTTTTTTAGAATTGTTTTCTGTCTCCCTCTTTTCTTCCTCCTTTACCTATCTTTTCTACCTTCTACCCTTCCTAGAAACTCAAGTGTGGATTTTGGAGCAGGTGGAAGACTTTGCCTGATCATAAAATTCTCTGGGCCAAGGGCTCTGGCTGGCCTGGGATTGAGCTGCCTACAATTGCAGTGGCCTTGGGAAATGTGCTTTCTAGGTTGCCTTATGGATTCTCCATCTTCTGACCTGGATTTCAGAGTGCTAATAGGCAAAGGATTCGTCCCTCATTAAACTTAGAATGAGTACAATGGCATGTGTTAGACTGGACCACAGCTATTTCTAAATCATAACCTTGCTGTCCTAGGAGACCGTACCTGCCTATCCACGACAGGTAGCTTCAGCAGATGTGTTGAGAGAGGTACTACTTAAGGACAGGGCTTAGGACTATTAGAACAGAGAGGATGGACAGTCTACCTAGCTTCCAAGAACCAGGTCAAATGTGAACATTTCCGGGGGCAAGCAGTCCATTGTGAAACACTGCAGCTGTGGGTGCTTGGGTCTCCTGTGGGGTGCAGTACTGAAGGACACACTGCTCCACATCAGAGACTCAGCGCTCTTATCCAGATCTGCTCCAGGAGACTGCCCAGGAAAGAATGTCTTCCTTCTCTGCCCCAGGCATTACAGACAACTCTCCACCTATTGCTCATGCAGCCCACAGTTGGGAATGTTCTGGAACTGCTTCATGACGAAAGTCCCTCTCATATTCCAGTAATGAGCTTTTATTGAATGGGGCGTGTTAGCTTTCCATAGCTTTAGCAAATACCAGAGATAATCGGCGTTTAAAGAAAAAAGGTTTATTTTGGCTCGTTGTTTTGGAGGTTCCGGTCAGAGCCATTGCTTGGGGACAAACCTGAGCAGGAGCCTACGGCAGAGCAAAGCCACTCATTGTGTGGCTGGAGAGAGAAAGAGGGTCCTGAGTCCCACAGTCTCTCCAAGCGCATTTCCCCAATGGTATGAAGACTTGCCAGGAGACCCAGACTTTAACACATAAGCCTTTGGTGGGGGCAGGGAGGGTGTTCCAGATTCAAACTGCAGCCTACCATGTGATTTCAAATCCTTTGCCCATCTTTATGGGGAAGTCTGTGTTTTGAAGGATCAATAGTAGGCACCAGGGAAAAAAGCTTGTCTCAAATGTTCTCTTATCTAGGAAGCCTTCTTTGATTTTTCTTTCCCTCTCAATCAGTTGGGGCAGCCCTCTTACATATTTTATGAAGCATGTTGTAGCATGTATAGACATATATATGTCTGTATGTCTGTATATGTCCCTCCTCCCGTGACCATATGTTAATATCGAATTAACCACATCATGGTTGAATTCTGAGTGCCTCCTCTCTGCTTACCTCTTCTGTTAGAACAAGAACTCAGTTATTCCTTATTGATTGGAAGGTGACCCCAAACTGCCCTGGTGTTCAGCTCTCACAACAAGCACTCTGATCTGCTCTTCACAGACGCTCTCTGGTCATCAGAAGACAGGCTAGAGGAGTCCAGTGCCTTGTCCAAGCCTTATACAGGTGAGAGCTGGGATTCAGAAGCCGCGGGGTCACTGACATGGCAAATGAGCAAACAAGATGTGGAGTTGCCTTTCCCTGTTTGCAGTCTGTCACAGCGTGTAGCGCCACATCTGCCTGCCTTTTGTTTGCCTTCTAATAATCAATAAATGTTATCAGAACAGCAGGGAAAATACGTGAGCTTGACTGGTTTCCATGAAGAAAGTGGAATGTGGCTGGGGTTTGCCGGTCCAACTGCAAAGCTAGGCTCATGTTTAAGGTGGATAGAAATTCAAAGGTTTCGATCAAGAGGCCAGGGACTTGGTTCCTTTGGTAAAGTGATTACCACACAAGCGTGAGGTCCCCCCTCCCCAGTTGTGGGGATGAAGATATGAGAGGATCCCTGGAGCTGCCTCGCTAGCCACTCTACCTGAATTGGTAAGCTCTAGGTTCAGTGAGAGGCCCTGTCTCAAAAGGTACGTGGAAAGGATTGAGGGAGACACTTTGGCCACAACATACATAAATCCTCACATACCTGTGCATACACACAAACATCCCATATATACCAATAAGATTTAAACCAAATTTCTAGAGAGTTTGACTTTGTCTAGTGGTGAGAAATCAAGAAAAACAAAGTAACAACAAAATCACATCTATGCTTCCCTGCTCTTGGGGACTTCTGTATAACGAGGTAGAACAAGGCTTATGTATGTGAAAATCAGTCTTGTTTGCCCAACAAACTCCTGGTTGGTATTCCCAGAGTCTGGGCAGATGTCTCTTACTCTGTACTCTAGTATAGACTTCCCCGGTGGGTGGACCATTTCCAGGGGTGTCACATGCAGACTCCAAGGCATGCCATCTGGGGCCAAAAACAGAAGAGGTACCACTTAAGGGTCAGCAGCCCCAGAGAGGAAGTGTGTGTGACGCCTGCTGTCCCATCTCTCCCTGGGGGAGGTGTCCACAGCCGAGGGGGGAAGAGACAAAAGCGACAGAAGACTTTTCACTTCTTTGTGGGAAAAGACTCTCCAAAGCTCATCCCTGTAGTGGGTAGCCATTCCAGCTTTGATCTGGAAGTTCCAACCCCCATTGAGACTTCGGCAACTGTCAGGCCTACAAGGCAGGGCCAAGGGAGGTGCCTGGAGACCCGAGATCTGGATGGGCAAGCGCTCTCTCTGGTCCGGGACCCTGGACGGTGGAGGTGGGCCAAGCAGAGCTCCAGAGAACACCGCCGGACTGCGATACACCTTCCCCAGACCCCGTGACCTACCTATCCCTTAATTTGTAAGTTACGCCATTAAATAAATCTCCTTTTAACTACGTGGAGTGGCCTTAATAATTTCACCAATACATCCCTCCTGACCTCTTACGAGCATGGCAAGATCTGGACAAAGAGGGTGTCACCTGTAAACCAGGGTTACCAGAGGTGGCTTCAGAGAAGGAAGAAACGTTAGGCTATTCAGTCAGAAAATTGGGCAGTTCAGAAGAAAATGAAGTTTAGAACTTTGCAGTCATAGAGCTCTGGGTGAAATGTCTATGTCTCACTTGAGTCAGTCTCTCTCTCTCTCTCTCTCTCTCTCTCTCTCTCTCTCTCTCTCTCTCTCTCTCTCTCGTGTGTGTGTGTGTGTGTGTGTGTGTGTGTGTGTGTGTGTGTGTGTGCGCGTGCCCCTGTGTGGATTCATGTAGAGGCCAGGAGTTGACCACTGAGATGTCTTCCTCAACCATAGCTTTTCTTCTTCATCATCATCATCATCATCATCATCATCATCATCATCTCCTCCTCCTCCTTCTTCTCCTTCTTCTTCTTGAGATAAAGTTTCTCATCATTTTTTGCTAGATCAACTGACTATCAAGCTCTGGAGATCCATTTGTCTCTGTCCCCCAGTGCTAAGATTTTAGGTATACACAGCAATGCTTGACTTTTAGGTGGATTCTGGGGATCCAAACTCAGGTCCTCATGCTTGACCAGCAAACACTTTACCCACTGAGCCATACCCCAGCCTTTCATGTTAATTCCTTGACAAAAACCCTACTGAGAGCTCTTGTTCTTATAGGTAAGGAAACTAAGACTGAGAGCCAGGGACTTGTCAGAGCACATCACATTAGGCTCCTGTCTCTGAGCCCAGAGAGGAGTCCTCGATATTATAGCCACCATGGTATTAGTCATTGCTGGCCGCTATAACAAAACACCATCCAATCTCAGTTTCTAAGGTTTTCTGGTCTGCACTCCAGCTGAATGTGAGTTGGTAGCGGTAGAAGCAGAGAAAACTCTTTGCAGAAATGTTGGAATCCAGGCTCCTTCTGTCCCAGGATGCTATTACTCCAGTTCTTTCTTCCTCCTGTGCCAGTGAATTATGTAAGAACATGCTAGTGTCACTTCTGTTGCCTGGAAGGACCACCTTTCTCTCCTGTTCACATCGCATTGGCAGAGATTGGCCAGGATGCTCCAGTTGATACAGGAGATCTGAGACCTGCCCAGCACTGTCACACAAATGCTGGTGAACACCAGAAGTTTTTGCCAACACACCAAATGTCCACTGTGACAACTGGGGTATCCCTTACTGCATTCATCCTGGTGGCCTTTCAGGTCCATGAATTCTGGCCTCTTGAATGCTCTGCTGTCACAGGCTGGTATGTATGGGTTCAAAGGCATAAAGGAAAACAAGTCAGGGTTGAAGCAAAGCAGAACCCTGAGCTTCACTTACCTTCAGCAGTGACCTCCTGTGATTCATTTCCTCCTTCTGTGCCTTGAGTTCCAGTGTGTGTGTGTGTATGTGTGCGTGTTGACTCTACATAAGCAGGTGCTGATGGACGTGTGTGCATGTGCGTGGAAGCCAGAGGTCAACCTCAGGTGTTATTCATAGGAGCTGTCCACCTTTTTTTTTTTAAACAGGGTCTCTCACTGAATCTGGAACTCACCAGTTTGGCAAGACCAATTAACCTGTCTGTCTGTCTCTGCCTCCTCGGTGCTGGGATTACTAGTGTGTACATCTCTGCATGGCTTTGTCCATGGGCACCGGGGCTGGAAATCAGGTCTCCATGCTTGCCTGATTTTCCCTATTCACTTTACCATCTGAGTCATCCCCCTGGCCCCAGCTTCCTTCTTGGACCGGCTTCTCAGAGCGCTTCCGAAGTCTGACTGAGTTTTGGCCTTTGCAACAGAACTTGGAGCAACAAGTTCTCCTGCCGCATATCGTCTTAGCTTTATTTATTCAGGGCGAGTGTTCTGTATGCACATTGCTCGGAAACCAAGGATGATGATTAATTTTAATTGTCAACTTCACCGGAGTGAGACATAACTAGAAGATAGTTTATAAGGCACACCTGTGAGAGTGTCCGCCATGGCTTTTCTAAGGAAGTGTTGATCGCCAGCACTCTAATCTAATCAATGGCTTGATCCCTTGATGGATTTACAGCTGATGACATCACTGAGCGATGGAGTCTAGTTAAAGGATGCAAGTGACTGGCTCATGTTGTTTCTCTGATCAGTTCCTGAATCTCTTTCTCTTCACTCCCTGTCGTCTGTGAAGAGAGGCCTCTGAGCTGTGTTCCCACCAGCATGACATTTTGTGCTAGTACACCATGGTGCCAAACAAACATGGACTGAACTCTGAAACCGTGAACCAAAATAGATCTGATTTTATTTCCATATTGTCTTACCATTAAAACCAATTGCTCAGTGAGGGAAGGCGTTCACTGCCAATTACATGAGTTCAAGTCCTGGAATAGCACAACACGAGTAGAGACCCGACTCAAATTACCTTCTCACCTTCATGTATGAATTAGGTATGACTCACGTGCGTGTGTACATACACACAATAAATCAATAAATAAATGTTAACAAACTTAAAGAAGTGTCTAAGATTTTGGAATTTTCAGATTTTGAAATATATACATCTAAAACCAAGGTGTCTTGGAGGTGGGTCCAAGCCTAAACTCAGAACTACCTTACCTTTCAAACATACCTGTCACACACAACCTGCAGGTTACCTTCTATGGTAGTTTTTGAACATCTGGGTTTTGAGTAGAGCACATGACATGAGGTCAAGTGTAGAATTTTCCACCTGTGTGTGATGTCATACTAGTAATCAAAAGGTTTTTGATTAGGTGGCAGGGGCGGGGGGGGCATATTTTGGGATTTGTACTTTTGTATTGGAGAGTCCTGATCGATGCTCTGAACAAGGAAGCGCATGGGTCTAGACAGGAAGAAGTAATTTCCAATGTGCAAAATCTCTGCTGTGCATCGTGTGGTAGCCCAGCACAGTGGGGTTTGGGTTCAGTGGTTTTGTCTATGATGGGGAACAGTCAGGACTATAGACATCGGCCTCAGTAGCCAATCTCAGCACTGCATCTCATCTAGCCTCTAGGGTCGCCAAGGTTTTCTACTGAAGATCAAGATCTCATGGAATCTATCCTTGTCATGCCTAATGCGGTCTTAGGCACACACACTGAGTACTCAAGGCCCTTTCTATGGCCTTTCTCTCTGGGGGCCAGAGACCTTCCAGCCTTCTCCCTATGTCCACTTGCCAGATTTAAATCCCCACCTCCACATACCTCATACTAAGACCCCATCACAGACCCCCACGGGCCTGGTGTGGGCTCTCAGAACTATGAGACCTCAGTGGCCAGCTCAGCCTGCTCCATCTTAGGCCCTCCCCTGGCACCACAAGAGAATGGAAAAGCTGGTTTGTTTACAGGGCACGGGGCCAGGAGAGCATTAAAAAATCAGCAGCAAAGAAAACGTCACGAACAAATTTCCCTTCCAACACAGGAGTGCAGTCTTTCCTGCCTTCTGACACTGACCGCTTTTCTGTGTTTGGATAAACTTTCATCCTTCACAGTTACCATTCCCAGGGCAGGGCTGCGTGTTTCCGCTGGCTATTTGTTTTGATTTTGATCATTCCTCTCTATTTGAGCATCACACACCTAATTATAAAGAAAATGGGTTTCCTATGGGCGCCGAGGGAACAACTCCTCCCTGGTCTCTACGCAGCCCCCCTCTTCCTTCCCATCGCCTGGCACCTTTGGACTGGGCTGCTGCTGCAGCTGCTGCTGGTGGTATGGTAGACCTTTGGTGCTGGCGAGAAGCTGCAGCTCTCCAGGAGGGCTCTGAGCACTGGTTGAGTGAGAACCAAGGAAGGAAGGAGGTGAAGCAGGAGAGAGATGTGTTTTCCAAGGAAAACTGGAGCAGACGCAAAGGGCTGTGTGGGGTTGAGCGTATCTTCCCAAGAGCACTCCAGCCTGAGTTTTTGTGTGAGCTGAAATCCGCAGATCTCACATTTCCTGACCCCAGCAGGTAGCTTATTGTAAAACAGTTCATCCAGAGGGGAAAACATTCCTTCTCTCTGCATTTCAAGTGAACCAGACTTGAGAGAGAAAGAATGGAGGCTACTGCCTGTGTCCCAGCTCGGAAATACCTGTGACAGGAGGTTGGAAACCCAAGCCACGGAGACACCTTGGAATAAGTGGTCTACTTATCTTTAAAGGCACGATGGTATAGCCCAGCACTCCCATGTGTGCGTTTTGAACTGTTCCTCCTATCCAATGCTTGGATTCTCCTCAGCCTTGATCTTTCTTCCAGGTTGGCGTGGAGGAGGGAGGGACACCCACAGTGGCGGTGAGAAGCGTTAGGAATTCTCACATTCTCTCTAAAATTAATTGAGCTCCCTGTCTTTGCCGTGCTGAATTCAGAGAGGCTGTGAAGAACAGGGTGGCCCTGACTCATTGACAAGTCATGGAATCTGTTGGGCTTAAGAGTTTACTCAGTGAAGATAGCAGGAAGTGGCTTGGGTGGAGGGTGGGGTTGGCTATCCTGCCGCAGCTTCCAGATGAGCTGAGTCCTCAGGCTTCCCTGTCCTCCAGTTTGATGGAGTCCTTCCAGTGACTCCACAGGTAATCTCCACCATGTGCTCTGGCTGCCATGATGTGCACTGGAGAGTAGGGGGTGGGGGCGGAGGGGAAGTAACCATTATCTGAACTCTCTGAAACTGTGAGAAGTCTGTCTTCCTCGACCCAGGCTAGACCTTGGCCCTGTGTTAGAGTTGGTAACACAGGGACCTTGGCATTGCAGGGGGTCTGAGCGCCTGGTAACAAACCCTCCCTGGCGCCTGATAGACAGTTGTTGAGAGTCAAGCAGTTTGTTGGCAAATGTTTGCCGGCCTAGCATGTACAGAACCTGAGTTTGAGTCTTAGCATTGCATAGCCCTGGGTGTGGTGGTGCACACCTGCAGTTCTCAGGCTTGATAGATGGAGGCAGGAGGATCAGAAGTTCAAGGTCATTCTTGCTGCATAGAAGGTTCTAAGCCAGCCGGGCGGTGGTGGCGCACACCTTTAATCCCAGCACTCGGGAGGCAGAGTCAGGCGGATCTCTGTGAGTTCGAGGCCAGCCTGGGCTACCAAGTGAGTTCCAGGAAAGGCGCAAAGCTACACAGAGAAACCCTGTCTCGAAAAACCAAAAAACAAAACAAAAAAAACAAAAAAAAAAAAAAAAAAAAAAGGAAGGTTCTAAAGCCAGCCAGGGTTACCTGAGACCCTGTCTCAAAAACAAAACCCAAAAGAGTAAAGTACAAAAAACTAAGGGTCTGCTGTGCCTAGATTTACACAATACTGTGGGTTCTGTGTTCCTCAGGAACGTGCTTTACCTAGATCCTTCCAGAACCAAGCATGAGACTCCAAGGAACCACCCTGATGCAAGCATGGGCCCAGTTGGAGGCACTGGAGCACCCTAACATAATAGGAATCATCGTCCGACGATGAAGTGATCTGCGGCCTCTGCTCTCAGACTCCCCTCGTGGGAACATGGAGGTTCTTGTGAGCACACTTCGCCTCCAAGCATCACTCAGCAGTCAGTAGTGAGGTTTTGTCTGGAGCCAGGCTCCTAGCCCCTGCTGGTAATAGGCTCCCCAAGTTGTCTTCCTGGACAGACACAGGTCCTGGAGGCTGGAGAAGGAAGGCATCATCTGATCATGGGAGGGAGGAGGAGCAGCCCTAACAAAATGCTGCAGAAGCAAAATCCGTGGTGGCAGCTTTGTGCCACCGTCAGGGTCCGGTGCTCCTGGGTCAAGAATGCTTTGAGCAAGAGGTGCTGGGGGTAGGCCAGCCACTGTGTGGGGAGCTGAGCTCTCCAGGGAGGGGAAGACTTCATCAGGCTGCAAGCCCCATGCTCAGTTCCGCTCTATTTAGAATCCTTTTTTTTTAAAGCAGCTTTGAGGATGAAAACCCAAGGCCAGGAAAGCTGAAGTTGATTGTGCAGCGTTTTCTGAATTGGAGGTGGGGGGGTGGGTGAGAGTGGGAAGGACCTTCTGGCTTTTCCTCTGCCCCCCCCCCCCCATCAGCTTTCTCCTCCTGCCTGCAGCTTGTCTCTGTGTAGAACACAGTGGTCATGGGCATGTGCTAGAAACCTTTGAGACTAACTTTACCTGGGCCAAGTGAGACAGAGGCAGAAAGCATGTGATCGCGTGCCTCTCTGTGGCATGTGGTGCTGAGTTGGACTCTAAGGGACACACACATCAGGCTGCCGGGTCTTCAGTGGCATATGCCGTGAGCCTCTGCTGTGAATGTGACTGTCGTGATTGAGAGGGGGGGTCCCTGACCATCACAGTGGGCTCATCTTTCACCCTCCTCCTCCAGACAGAAAGCTTTGGTAAAACAGTGTAGGTCGAGAGTTGTGGGTGGCCAAGAACGTCTCAAGTGTCTCTAAAACACTTTCCCAAATCTCTTGCCTTTTCTTCAATCTTTGTTTTCTCAAAAGAGCTTGGGGTCTGAGAAGTGGCTCCTACTGACCCTATGCCGGACTCTCTTAGAGCCCATTAGGACAGCTGACTATCCGTCGGTTCCCAGTTGGCATCCTGGGTGTCCCTCTGCTGCAGGCTTCCTCCTTGAAGTGGATGGTAGCACACTTGACCCTCCTAGTCAAAGCTACTTTGAAGCAAGGGGCAAATGTTTGGGGAGAGCTTTGGGAACAGGAGAGGGTTGTGAACCTGTTCATTAGCAGGTATGTGCGTGTGTGTGTGTGTGTGTGTGTGCGTGCGTGCGTGCGTGCGTGCGTGCGTGCGTGCGTGTGTGTGTGTGTGTGTATGTGTAGGCCAGAGGTCAACCTTGGGTGTCTTTCATTTGGTACCACCACCCACTTTTTTTTTTCAGATAGAATCTCTCACTGGCCTGTAACTTTCCAATTTGCCTATGCTGGCTAGCCAGAGAGTCCCAGGAATTCACATATCTTCCCCTCTTCAACAGTTATTACAAGCATGCACCAGCACATAGGCTTTGCCTATGTAAAATGTGAAGGAGGGTCCTGCAGATCAAATCCAGGTCCCCATGCTTGTGTGGCAAACACTTTACTGACAGAGCTGTCTCCCCAGCCCACTTTTAATTGCTTGCCAAGCAGACAAGATTCTGGTTTCTTTGGCCGGTGGGACTCGTGGGGCATTTTTGTGTAGGCACTGGCAAGCCCACAACCATCAGTGACCTCAAATGCATCAGACACTATGTCTTTTCCCAGCTGACAATCTACTTGTCCCTTTCCATCCCTTAAAAAAGGCATAGGTGATGCTCCCACTCAGCCCTGGAGAATTCCTGCATGCTTTGCTTGCTGGAGAGAGGGAGGGAGGGAGGGAGGGAGCGAGCCTCTAGGTCTTAGCTGCAAAGTCTGGGGCACTTCTGCTTGTCACAGCTAAGAAAGGTCATGTAGGCAGAGGCTAGAGGTGCCAGGAGAACCCTGCCGTAGAGGGGACAGCCACCGAGCATAGGATGATGTGCCCTTAGCAGTCAGGTGTCCTGGGCCTAACAGGTGTGCAGCAGACCTCTGCCACGGCTCTGTAGGTGAGTCCCAAGAGTGCCTGTTGGAGTATCAGGTTCATGTGCCACAAAGCAAAGAACTGGACCAAGGGACATTTGGTTAGAAATAGGAACAGAGGCAGTTACTGAGAAAGGGTCCATCTCCCGAGAATGGGAATGGGCTAGTGAGCAGAGGGAAACGCATGTGTTCAAAGCGCCAGGCTACAGGCCTTGTGGCTCTTTACAGGTGTTCTCCATAGCATCTCTCTTCCACATGTACGCATATTGTAGACTTTTTAGAGTGTGCTTGACTATTTGTGTGAAGCCCATGTGAGAAAGGGCTTCTTTTCTGCTAGTTAGTCTTGATATTACTTTCTTTCAGTCTATACTTCCCTCAACCATGGGCTCCTCCCCTCCTCCTTGCCCCCAGCTCCAGCCCTGGGCTCCCAACTTCCTCCTTGACCCCTGTTCTAACTCCGGGTTTCCCACCTCCTTCTTGCCCCCCTGGCTCTAACCACAGATATCCTACCTCCTCCTTTTTACCGTTCCATTCTACCCCCTATTCTAACCCCCACTCTAACTCCAGCCTCCCTACCTCCTCCTGGGCCCCCAGCTCTAACCCCAGGCTCCCCACCTCCTCCTTTGCCCCCCCCAGCTTTAACCTCAGGCTCCCCACTTCCTCCTTGGCCCCCAGCTCTAACCCCGGGTTCCCCACCTCCCCTTCATCTCTTTATTTACTTACAGAGCAGGGGAAATCTGTTATTTTTCCAAGTGCGTCTCCCTCTGTATCTTATCAAGAACCACCAAGTTCAGCACACCCTTGATTAGTCACTTCCATTAACAGTGTTGATTTTGGGGTTTGTGTTTATTTTTGAAATGTGCTCTCCTTTTTCCTCCTTGCTTCCTTATGCACTAGTGGGACTGGCCAGCTTTCTAGCGAAAGCTTGTCTCCTTAGCCACCATAAACCACAAGGCCCACCTCTGAAGACACCTGCTCCTGTCTCTGCCCTCAGAGGGCGCATCTGTAAAACTTCAAAGGGACAATTGTGGAAAGGTCCCTTTTCCCTTATTTCTCAGGGATTAGACACACACACACACACACACACACACACACACACACACACACACACTAATTAGAGAAGAGGCATTTAGTGTTGAGTCTGTTTATTATTGTTCATATGTATTTGTTGAGGGCTTACTGCTTGGCATTTGATAACCTATCGGGGCTCATTGATACTCTACCTCTCAGCAGTCATTTGTTTTTATTTTTTAAAACAGTATCTAGTCTCCAACTCACTGTGTAGGTGGGGATGACCTTGAACTCCTCATCTTCCTTCTTTCTCTGGGATTAGAGATGTGTACCACCAAACCTGTTCATGAAGTCCTGGAGATTGATCCCAATGCACACAAGGCAAGTCCTCTACCAACTTAGCTACATCTGCAGCCCCTCAGACAGGCTTTAAATCCCCTTTACTACTGACTGTCACACAGCCCATCTCCCACAAAGCCTAGCCGTCCTCATTCCATGGAACCTAGTGATTCGCATTGGTTTCTCTGAGTCAGAAGGCAGGGAGGCTTTTGACTTAGGCATCCCTCCAGTGTTCTCCCTGCTCTGGGTTCTAGTGAAGTGTTTCTGACTCACCAGCGCTCGCTCTGATCATCACTTCTCTCCACCCTCAGTGGCTCTTGGCTCTCCCTCTGGTAGGAGGTTTCTGGCTGAGTGATGGGAGAGTCACACAGAATCTCTGCACATCTCTTACATTTCATCTTTGCCTGGAGGACACCCAGCATCTGCCTCCTCGTTCTGAAGTTCCGGCAGCCACAGCCTTGCTCCTGCCCCCTGTGCTGTGCGGTCTCTGTGTGTGGGGGTGGTTCTCACTGTACCTGTCTCAAGCCCAACACTTACTCAGAAGGACTGGCCAAGGATGCTTTATGGCCAGCAAGTGGCAGAGATGGTCCAAGACACCCCCCACCCCATTCCTTCCTGGGGTTTGGATACCACCACCACTGGGGAGTGGGTTCCTTTGGGGTATTTATTTGTTTAAACATGGGTGGTTCCTAGAGAGGAGGGGTGTCAGGTTTCAAGGTTGGAGACCAGGGCAAACAAAAAGTGGGTGGTCTGGACAAGTGAGCAAGGGGGAGAGGGAGGAAACCCACCCACCTTCATTTCATGCCTTTGAGGATAGACATGCTGCAGTGTGACCTCCTGCCAGACCCGGTGTGCGGGAGTGTGCACATCAAGGGCGCTGAGGCTGCCCCTGGGAGAGGATCATTGGGAACTAGGTGAGCAATAAATGGGATAAACTCATCCCAAGAGCTTTGATGACTATTCTCCAACCTTGGGGAGCAGCAGGTTACAGGCTGGGTAGATCACACTACAGTCCCGCCTCAGGGATTCTAGAAGATCCCAAAGGACCTACCTGCCTGCAGGGACTGAAACAACATCTCAGCCAGGAAAGTGTGTCTTTCGAGTATAAGGACGGGAGCTCCATCCCTAATTCTCATATTAAAAAGCCAGGCTCTGTGGCACATACCTTTATCCTATTGCGGGGAAGGTGGACAGGCAGGAGCTCTCTGGCCGGGTAGCCTAGCCTAGTTGGCCAGTTCCAGGCCAGAGAAACAAAACCAAATGAAGAAGCAGGTGTATGGTGCCTAATGAGGGTTCTCTGACCTTGTTCTTTGGGCCCCACATGCATAGATGGGCATGCATGCATGTGCATGCACCTACCCACTCGCGCGCGCGCGCGCACACACACACACACACACACACACACACACACACACACACACAAACAGAGCCAGTATAATCATGGAATAGCATACCTCTCTCCCCAAAGAACTTGTGTGTGTGTGTGTGTGTGTGTGTGTGTGTGTGTGTGTGTGTGTGTTTGTATGTAGAATGAATGGGCCTTCCTGGTGTCCTTTGGCCAACCTCCTTTCTGAGTACTGGCCAGGAAAAGAATCTTCCTAACCCTGAGTTCACATCAGCTCTAGCTCATGGGACTTAGAGTTTGGCATAAGTCAGGTAACTGCTGAGGATCCCAAAACAACAGGAAAATCAGAGATAAAAGTAAAAATATCACTGAAGGTGTATTGCCTCTCCAACTACGGTAGAATGAACGCTCACCAATGATCATCATGGACAGACAGAATGCTGAGAGACTGTAAGACACTAGAGGTAATTTTTTTTTTGAGAGAGAGAGAAAACACCAGGGAAGTTCTGGGAGATATGGTCGAGCAGTCAGTGACTTGGCTAAATAAATACTGAGGGGCAGGCACAGTGGAGACAGTGATGAGTGACTCTAAAGAGATGGGCTGAATGGGACAGTGGGAATTAGGTCAAACAGCAGAGACCATCTCCTGGTACTGACAGCTATAGCACTCAGATAAAATAACTCCCGCCCACCACCCCCGCCCTTTTAAAAGCTCAGAGGGGAAGGGACGCCTCTCTGCTCAGACTTAAATACTGTCCCGTTGAAACAGAGAGACTGACACTAGGTTAATAACACCTGAGTGTCCAGTGTAGGGTTCTGAGTTCTCAGCCCAGGAGTCAGCTGGAGAGACCTAGCTTAAAAAAAAAAATAATAATGATGTGTGAGGCTGGGTAATATCTCAGTGGACTAAAGAGCTTGTCTTGCAAGCATAAGGACCTGACTTCAATCCCTAGAACTCACATTAAAAATAAAAAGAAAGCCAGAGGTGGTGGCACGTGCTTATAATCGTAATGCCAGGGAAGCAGAGGCAGGAGGCTCCTTGGAGCTCCCTGCAGTCTGCCCAATCTAGGAGAGTTCTAGGCCAATGAGAGACTCTGTCTCAAAAACCAAGAAGGGGACTGGAGAGATGCCTCTGTGGCCGAGAGCGTTTCCTGGTTGTTCAGTTCCAGCATTCACGTGGCAACTCGCAATTGTCTGTAACTCTGGTTCCAGGGGATCCAACACCTTTTTCTGGCCTCTGTGGGCACTTGCTCACACATGGTGCCATTACATGGAGGCAAATCCTCCCATGAAAATAAAATGAATATTAAAATCAAAACAGCTGGGTGGTGGTGGTGCATGCCTTTAATCCCAGCACTCAGGAGGCAGAGCCAGGCAGATCTCTGTGAGTTCGAGGCCAGCCTGGTCTACAGAGTGAGTTCCAGGACAGCCAGGGCTACACAGAGAAACTCTGTTTCAAAAAGCAAACAAACTACATGGCACCTGAGTAATGACACCTCGGGTTGTCCTCTCAGCTCTGTGTGCACACAGACATGCACATGTAGGAAAATGTGAGTACGCAAACACATACACACACACACACACACACACACACACACACACACACACACACACACCATTGTGCATATCTATTGGAGTGTTTAGAGATGCAATATCCTGGTAAGCAAAATAAGCTGGGTGGATGGAAAACCGAGCAGGTTGGTGGATGCTCTGTACAGGAGCAAGTGTGGCAAGATCTTGAGAATCACAGAGTGAGTGATGGGCACAACATGTCTACGACTTTGAAATTTTTCAAAGAAAATGCTGGGGGCAAGTACCAGCCCTCGTACTTCCCATGATGATTTTGATTTAGCAAGCTGGTGTTAGCATCTACAATGAAAAATTATTTATTATTAGTGTGTGTGTTGAGGGGGGCGGTATACAAATGAAAAATTATTTATTATTAGTGTGTGTGTTGGGGGGCGGTATACAAATGAAAAATTATTTATTATTAGTGTGTGTGTTGAGGGGGGCGGTATACAAATGAAAAATTTATTATTAGTGTGTGTGTTGGGGGGGCGGTATACACATGCCATGGCACATATGTGGAGATCAGAGGAAAACATTCAGGAATTTGTTCTCTCCTTCCACTGCTGGTTCTGGCGACCAAACTCAGGTTGTCAGGCTTGCCTGGCAAATGCTTTTACCTGCTGAGTCACCTCACAGGTCCAGGCTACAGTTTTTAACTGTTTGGAGCTCTGTGGTGTAGACTCTAATTCCCCAAGCTCGAATGTGCACACGACTCCCAGTGAGGCTCTGTGTAAAAGCCGAGCCTTGATGGGGCCCCGAGACTGTGCATGCCCTGCCAGCTCTCAGGTGAGGTAGATGCCGTTGGCCCGTGGACCACACCGCAGTAAGAATGACCTGACTGCCCCTCACCCCCACCCCGTCCCTCTTCTCTCTATAGTCAGGTGATGTCCACTTGGGCTTCATATGGGAATTACCTGGAGCACTTTAAAACGTGCTGATGTCTGGGCACGTCTTGTTCCCAGGGCTTTGGGTTTAAGTGCTCTGGGCTGCAGCCTGGGGAAGGATGGTGGAAAGCTGCTCTGATGAGTGTAATGTGTGTAAGAACTGGTTTCATGTAATGAACAAAGTACAAAGGGGGTGTGTGTGTGTGCGTGCGTGCGTGCATGCGTGCATGCGTGCGTGCGTGCGTGTGTGTGTGTGTGTGTGTGTGTGTGTGTGTGTGTGTGTGTTCAGGGTCACAGGTACATGTGAAGATAAACTCGGGCATCATCCTTCATCTTTTTTTTTTTTTTTTTTTTTTGAGATGGTCTCTCACTGGCCGGGAGCTCACCAGGTAAGCTAGGCTGGCCGGGCAGCAAGCCCAGGGATCCACTCATGTCTGCTCCTCCAGCGCTGGGTTACAAGCAGAAGCCACTGTGGCAGGGTGGTCTTCCTAGTCTTCTGTTTGGTTTAACACAGGTTCTGGGGAGAGAGGTCAGGCCCTCATGCCCTAAGGTAAGCATTTAGCAACCGAACCATCTTCCCGGCCCTTCCCCTGAGCTGTTAAACTGTAGGACGTAAAATGTTGCACAGGATCTCGTGTTCCCTCCTGATGCAGCTGTTCACAGACTTCCCCAGCGACGATGGCATTTCCAGTGATGGCGAAAGGCTCCAGGGCAGCTCCCTCCATCCTGCCTGATTTCTTCCTAATGAGTGTGATTAGCGGGCAGCCTTATTGAGCGCGGTGCATTTTCCATTTATTAGATCATCTAGTCATCAGGGCAGCCTGGCGAGGCAGGCATGCTTATCCTGGTTTACACGTGAAGGAGTTGAGCTTGGTTGGTAACTTGTCCATGATCATGCATTGCATCTTGGGCAGAGGTCTGAACTAGGACTGCTCCACTTCTATTTCCTATTCTGTGTGTGTGCATGTTCATACATGTGTATGCTCATGTGCGTGCATGTTCATATGAGTGCATGTTCGTATGTGTACATGCTTATGTATGTGCAAGTTCATGCAGTGCATGTTCATGTGTGTATATGTGTGTTCATGTATGCATGTGCATGTTCACATGTATGTGAATGTTCATGTGTGTGGGCATGCTCACATGTGTATACTTGTTCACGTGTTTATGTGCGTGTTCATGTTTGTGCATGTTTGTATATGTGTATGTTCAGGAGATGTGTGAGTGTTCATGTGTATATTACATAATCATATGTGTGTGCGTGTTCATGCATATGTGTGCATGTTCATGTGTGGGTGCATATGTGTGCAGAGGCCAGAGATCAACATCAGATGGCTTCTCAGGTGCTATCCAATTTATTTTTCTTTTTTCTTTCTTTGTGTGTGTGTGTGTGTGTGTGTGTTGTGCTTATATGTCTGTGCATGTTTTTGCATGTATGTGGGTGCACAGTGTGTGTGCACACCTGTGGAGGACTGAGGTTGAAGTCAGGAATCATTCCCTATTGCTATGTTCATGTGTGTGCACATATTCATGGTTACCTTCTCAGATGCAGAGCTCACCGATAATGGCTGATCTTCCTCACTAGTTTGCCTTTCTGAGGCTAGGGTAGAGGTCGGTGACTACACCCACTGGACTTTTATGTGCATTTCCAGGGGATCCACCTCGGGTCCTCATGCTTGGGTGACAAGTGCTCTAACCGTCAAGCCATCTCTCTGCTCCCCACCTTGTTATTCTGAGACAGGGTCTCTCACCAAACGCACTAGGGCCACACAGTGAGCCCCGGGGTGTGGCACTCTGCCTCCCCAGTGCCGGATGTTTGCATGGGTTCTGGAGTTTGAACTCATGTCTTCATGCTGGCTTGGCGGACACTTTACCAACGGAGCCATTTCTCCAGCTCTCAAAACCCCTATTCTTGAACCATCCTATCATTCTCTTAACTTCACAGTCTATGCCAGGGATTGACACAGTGCACACACAGGCCAGATCTGTCTGGTTTATGGCATTTGATTAGACTATCTATGCTAATTGTCCATGCCTTGTTGGTGGCTCCTGTCCCTCTCCTACAGCAGAGGCAATTGGCACAACACAAAGGGCGTGACCCACAGTGCCTATGACCTTTACTGCCGTACTGCCGGCCCTTGGTCCGGTACCCAAACTGTGATGGATGGTTGAGGCACTTACACAGGACAAGAATGCAATTCTCAGCCAAACCCAGAGCAAAAAGAATAGCCCATGGAAGACGAACTTGAACTCATGATCCCCACTTGAATGTTGTAACTCAATCGGTGGCCTGCGTTCACTCAGGGTTACTTATTTCCTCTGCATAGATTTCATTTTGATGCCAGATTTTCTGATCTGTTTTCTTAAGAGCAGAAGGTCTTGATCCTAAAGCCCTGGGGCCATCACACCACTCCCTGTGGAGTGGGGTGAGGGAGGCCAGCTGCAGGCCACCTTCCGCTCCAACACTGTGGGAGGCCTGCGTGGAAAACCTCCAGCCCCCATTACTCTGGGGAGGTGTCAGAAGCAAGAGGCTTCCGCCCATCCCATCAACCATCCACCAAGAAGCTCTAGCAAGAGGTCAGGAGGGAAGAGAGGGGAAAGGAAATGCCAATCAATTCATCAAAGCCCCGCCTTCCTGTGGCTTCCAGGCCGGGAGCTTAGCTGGAGCATCCTTGACCCAGCCCCAGGGGCCCAGGGAAGGGCAGGCAGGGAAGTGCATTTGGTAATGATTCTGGATTTCCTGCTTTCCTTCAGGGGGCTTTGGGATATGCTCACGCACGTTAGATATGTGCACATGCATGCTACATTCCTTCTTGTCTCTACTCCCTGCTTCTTCCTCTCTCTCTTTCCCTCCCCCCTTTCTTCTCCTCCCCCTTCTCCTCTTCCTCCTCTTTTGCAAGTTTTCCTCTTCTGGCGTTTTTTAATTGTTGTTAATTGGTGTGGCAAAGCAGAGGAGCAAGCGCTCAGCTCCCCTGCCTTCCTCCCTGGGAAAATGCGTGGAAAAGGAAAGATGAAGGGCCAGGAGAGGCCAGCCAGGCTCCCCCACCTGGAGTCCCTGGGTTTGTCTTGTGAGCCGAGGAGACTCTAGATGTACACAATGGTAAAAACGCTCGCACATTTATTTAGTGCTTACTGTCCACACTGGACAGGAAGGCCCCCCAAAAAGTGCAACCTTGGGCTACAAAGATGGTTGAGTGGGTAACCTGTGAGGACCTGATTCCTCAGAACCCCTGTCAAGCCAGATGTGGTCGCATGTATCTGTAAGCCCAGCGCTTCTGAGTGGGAGGTAGAGGAGAAGACCAGGAAGCGGTGAGGCAGCTAATCTGGTCTGTGCGGTGGTGAACAGTAAAAGACTGTCTCAAACAAGGTAGAAGGGGAGGACCAGTGCCGGAGGTTGTCCTCTGACCTCCACATGCATGCGATAGCATGCAGCCCCTGCACACATGCATGCACACACATCATACATATGTATGCAGACATAATACATATACACGCAGAGATAAAACAATAAAGAAAGACACCTTGAGAGAAGGAGAGACAAAAGAGCAGAGGGCTGGAGAAAAGAGGATGATGGGAAAGGGAAGAGGGAGAGGGAACAGCGGGAAGAGGGGAAGGATCAGGGGTCAGGAATCCTCTGGCTCAGGTTTCTCTTCCAAGCAATATTGGGTTGATTTAAACATTCAGGACATCTGTCACTAAATAACCCAGTGAATAATAAACCTGGGCATCACTGCCCAGCCCATTGCATGGTGTCCCGGGTCTGCAGTCTTCTTATCAGGTAGAACTAGATCCTGAAGCAGCCTTTCTCTGCTCCTTGGGCTCAAAGGTCTAGCTTGTGAGGGCATTTGGTCTGCTGGGGCTCCAGGCAGGAGGAACCTGCACCCCACGAGCATAGATGCCATCAGGATCCAGCTGCCCTCTTCAGATTCAGTGAGCACTTTGATCCCTTTACGGGAGAAGAGAGAGCCCTTCCTGGCAACACCTTCCAATGTCCCACCCCTCCCTGGCCCTGACCCCACTGTCCTTTACGCTGAAGGAGCAGGATGTTTCCAGTTGGGCCCTTCCTCTTCTGGATTTAGAGCAGGAGTGGGTGAGGCACTCTGGAAGTGGGGTGGGTTGGGGTTGAGCCTCACAGCGCAGGTTCTACCTACCACATGTGTGTCCTGTGTCTGGGAGGTAGCTGCAGGATAGACATGAGGAGCTTGTATCGGCTGGTCATGGAGCCTGCCTGAGGGGTAGGAGTGGGGGTTGTGCTTTTGCTGTGGCTAGTCCTGTATCCAGGGCTGCAACATGGTCAGCCGTACAGACTTTGCGGTTCTGATGGCTCAGTCCAAGGCCAAGCTGCCTGCCTTACTCTGCCCAGACCTCTGGAGTCTCAAGCTGGGTGGAGAGACGAGCAACCTTTGTTGGCCTCCCGTCTCCTCTCATCTATTGTTCTAAGAATGAAGTAGCAAAACTGTGTCAAGATGACGGCAATGTTGGTGATTGCTAGATAAGTGCTCCCTTTTTATTGTGAATTTTGACGTGGGGGGAGGGGAGTCTCACAACATTGTCTAGGCTGATCTTGAACTCACTCTGTAGCTCATCAATGCTTTGGACTTGTTTTTCTGTCCCAGTCTTGTGGCTGGTATTACAGGCCCACACCACCAGCTCAGTGATAGAGGTGTTGTCTATTTGCACGTGAATTCTGCGCCAGCAGGATTTTAGGTGCTGCAGCCCAAGGCTCCTTGAGCTGAGAGGAAGCAGGAAGGTTAACAGCACTCCTAGGAGGGAAGAGAAATGCTCCGTGGAATCAGAGCTCCCATCAGGCAGGACCACGACCTGGAATCCTCTGCCCCTCCCTCAAGCCTGACCACGTTTCTGCAGACAAATGGCTCCTGAGGAGTCCCAAAGTGCACACTGGAGATTGCAGCTGGGAGGAGCCCAGCCAGGATGGGTGGGAAGGTATCTTTTCTAAACCCAAGGTCCACGGTTCTCAACCTGAGGGTTGCATATCAGATATTTGCATTACGATACATAACAGAAGCAAAATTACAGTTATGAAGTAGTAATACAGATAATTTCATGTTTTGGGGGGTCACCACAACATGAAGAGCTGTATTAAAGGGTTGCAGCCTTAGGAAGGTTGTGAACCACTACCTAGACCTTCTCCAGAAATAAAGGGATCACGATACTTTCATTAAAAATAATATGTGTTGTATACACATGTATGTATGTTTGTGTGTATGTGTGGGGTTAGGGGTGTGCACTCACGTGTGTACACATGAGTGTGGTGGCCAGAGGTCAGTGTTGGACATCTTCCTCAACCTTTCTTTTTCTGAGACAGGATCTCGCACTGAACCTGGAGCTCACCGTTTCAGCCAGGCCGGCTGGCCAATAAACTCTTGGTGTCCCTTTGCCTCCCAGTGCTAGGATTACAGGCACATGTCGCCATACCACACCTGGCTTTTAGCTGTGTGCTGGGGATTCAAACTCAGGTCCTCAGGCTTGTCCTTTACATTCTGAGCATCTCAGCCCCTTCTGGTGCTTTCTAACCTATCCCCTGGTTCTTCTGAATTCTCCATCCACTCAAAGTCCTGCTTAGTCTCTGCTCCAACCTTGCATAAAGGAACATTACATTCGATCATTTCTATCAGGTAAAAAATGCTTTTGAAATGAGACTACATCTCAGTTTATCATGATGCACATATATATGCATGCTCATGAATATATGTGCGCACGTATGTATAGACTTTTAGCATATATATACATAATGTATAAGGAGTTTTACGGAAGCATGGAGTCTTTACCTAAAATATCTGGTCCCCTCTGGTAAAATGACCAGCTCATTCCAGTTTACCCAAGACTGTCTTCATTTTAAAATAAACCTTGTCCAGCTCAGACCTAAACAAATTGGGAAATCCAATTACCCTGGAGCCAGGCATGGCATCTGTCATCTCCCAACCCTATGAGGACACTGTAAATTAGTCACTGTCTTTGCAGATACAGGAATGAGATGTTCAGAGAGCTGTTAGAGGTGACACAGTTGGTTGCTCTTGGGCTAAAAGCCATGCCTCTGTGTTTTCCACAAGGACACAGTATGTCTTGCAAATACAAACAGGGACAGCCCTGATGCTAGCCCAAGTGACTGACAGTGGTTAGCCAAGGTTGGGAACAATCCTCTTCCAAAGGCAAAACAGAGGCCTGGAGGAGAGAACGTTCTAGATAGTTCATCCTGGCTAGGTTCAGGCAGCTCAGGGGTCTCCAGCTTTGGGTTCTAAGCAGGATTAAGGACTTACCCCCAGTCACCTGGCATTCCTGAGTCCCTCCACATGGTCTAGAGTTCTAGCCTTCTCCCTACCCTCAGCCACACGAAGTTGGGTGGTGGGAACTGGGGTGGGTGTGTGGGTGTGTGGGTGGGTGGGTGGGGCAGTAGAAACTCCCTAAAAGTGTCCGTCCAGACTGGAGGCTAGGCTGTCTCCCTCCTGCTGGCTCTTCTCACCCCTAGTGCTGCTGCTTCTCCCCAGAAGTTCCAAACAGGTTCTCCTGGCCCATCTGCCAGACCTGCTTAGGGCTGCTGAGCCTGGCCAGGAGCAGACAAACAGAAAGACCAACAACTAATGGCTGTTTTCTCTTCGGCTGCCCTTTGAGCCCTGCCAAATGAGGATTCTCATGCTGTAGGGACCCTAATCCTGTACTGATACCTGGAGGTATCCCAGGCACGGAATTCCTTCTTGCTCATTATCATGGGCCTGCTTCCAAAACCTGTCCCCTCCCAGAGCTGTCTCAGCCACCTCCCCACACCTGTTCCCCTGGGTCTTCTAGCTCAGGTGTCTTGGATGCCACCTAGACAACAAAGGGATGGATGGGGTTTTCACCTGCGGGTTGCCAAAGTTGAAGAGATAGGAAACCAGGCCAGGCCATTCCATCCCCAGAGGGCTGTGAGAGAAGGGGTCCTTTGGGGAGTTTCTCACTTTCAAAACACAGACCTGGAGTGCAGACTCCCCTGAGGACAGAGGCCTGTCTCCTGGAGCTTCATGCCATGAGCGATAAGTTAGAGTTACTGAGAATATGAAGGCAGTCAGCTTTGAGGACAATTCTCCCAGGCCACTGGGAGGGGAAGAATTCGGAGGGAGAAAGCATCACCCTGCCTATTTTCTGTGCATGGAACTTCGTTGCTCAGCCCCCCCGTCCCAGCCCCACTTTGCCCTCCATCCTGTTCCCATTGAAATAATCACTGGGTAGACCCAGCCTGGTTGTGTTGCCATGACAACTGCTCTAATTTCTTTTAATCCCAGTGTTCCTTCCTAAAGGGACCCCCCCCCCCAACCCCTTGCAATGTGTTTTAATTGTAATGACTCCTGGGTTTTCAATAGGTAATGACCGCGTGTGGGGAGCCAGTGTTGGCCTGGCTCCATCCCCAAAGCTGCTTGCCCAGCGGCGCCAGGCAGGGCTCTGCCCCCCAGCATGAGTCCGGGAGGAACCCAGGGCAGACTGGAGCAGAGTCTGCCCATGGGGTGTGTGGCCTCAGTGCTAATGAAGACAAGCAGGAGCCTGAGGGGCTGGGCTCTGTGAGGTTCATGTTCTGAGGCCATTTGATGGCATGTTGCCCCCTACCCCATCTTCTCCCTCAACTTGAAGGGAATCCATGCACCACTGGCTGCACTGGCCCCAGGCAGCTATGCTATAGCCTCAGGTCGAGACCCTCCCTCTACTGCTGCTCACCCACCTTCCAGCGTTCCTGAGACAGATACAACTCCCTACAATAAACGTAGGCCGGATACAGCTCCAAGGTAGTGTTTCCGGCAGGACAATGTTTGACAAAACTATTTATTAATAAAATAATGTTCATAGGAAGTTTAAAGAAATAAATATAGCTGTAGAGATACAGAAGATACAACTTATCCAAAAATACAGGGAAGGGACTAGGGAGGTAGCTCAGTGGATAAGGCTCTTGCCTCCCAACCGTGAGACCAGAGTTCGAATCCCCAGAATCCAAGTAATGCTGGGGCAGTGCATGCATCTGTAATCCCAGTGCTACTGTTGAGACAGGAGACAGGAAGCTCCCGGGTCGGTGAACAAGGGACCCTGGCTCAAACAAGGTGAAAGTTGAGGACCAAAACCCAAGGTTGTTCTCTGACCTCCACATGTTCTTCGTGGCGATGGCACAGCGGCACTCACACAGGTGTAAGTAGACATGTGGATGGACGGATGTGGACACACACACACACACAAACACAAACACATACACACACAACAGACACATACACACACAACAGACACATACACACACATACACACACACACACACACACACACACACACACACACACACGACATAAGAGTGTGAAGGGAAGCCAGAGTTCCCCCAGAGGTTAACACTCTCGCAGGCTACGTCAGGAAACTCAGAGATGTGCACCCTGAGCAGCCAACAGGGCACAGCCTTTCAGGTGCCTTGGAATCCTCACTCTCAGGTCTTACCCCATGCAAGCTCCAGCTGGATGTGCGGCTTGCTTTTCGAACTGGCTCCAATGCAAGCTGCCTCTCCACTAACCACAGAGCAGCCCAGAACAGCCCTGTTCTGTCCTGCAGAGCTGTCCTTGGAGATGGAAATGTCTCAGTCTGTGCTACTCAGTGTATTATAGAGCCCTTAGTCCCTAGAAAGGTTATCAAACAGTTGAAATGTGACCAGTGCAATTAAAAAAGGGGGACTTTCAATGATATTTGATGTTTTTAAAGATTTTAGCTGGGCGGCGGTGGCACACACCTTTAATCCCAGCACTCGGGAGGCAGAGCCAGGCAGATCTCTGTGAGTTTGAGGCCAGCCTGTTCTACAGAGTGAGATCCAGGACAGGCTCCAAAACTACACAGAGAAATTCTGTCTCAAAAAACCAAATAATAATAATAATAATAATAATAATAATAATAATAATAATAATTTAATAACTCTTATGTTTGCAGCTATCATATTGGATAACAGAACACTCCATTGTGAGATGTAAACTCAGACTTTGTATGGCCTCTCACTGGGGAGAGAATGCCGAGTTCAGTGTAGATGCCTCAGATCCCCCTTGCTGGCTCCTCTTCTCCCAGGAGCCTGTGCTCAGGAAGCCCATCTTTACGCTTTATGCATGTGGTATCTCTCTGGTTGCTGTTCTTCATGTGGACTGCTAAGAAGTGAGCCAAAGCTCGAGCAGCTTGCCTATGTCTGGGGGAGATAGTTTAGCCAGAGGGCCTGAGTTCCAACCCAAGAACCCTCATCAGAGAGTGGGGAGCATGTCCAGCCATGGTGGTGCACACTTGTAACCTCAGCATTAGGAAAGTGGGGACAGGAAGATCCCTGAGGGTCCTGGCTAGGTAGCCTAGCCTACTTGTTACACTTCAAGCCAATGAGATGTGCTGGCTCAAATAAAAAACCAAGGCGGATGGTGCCTGAGGAATGGCATCTGAAATTGTCCTGGGACCTCCATATGCATACAGAAACATATGTACAACTACCTGTACACACATGAGCACCTTCCCAAACACACACACACACACACACACACACACACACACACACACGAGAGAGAGAGAGAGAGAGAGAGAGAGAGAGAGAGAGAGAGAGAGAGAGAGAGAGAGAGAGAGAGAGCCTAAAATCTGATGAAAGCCTGAAAGAGTCCCCATAGCTCTTAGGGCAGTGAGTTTTATTCAAAGCCACACTGAATACGCAGGGTCACCGTGAGCCATCATGTGCTACCCCAGACTGCGCCTTCCCTCCCAGGGACTCCAGCATACAGGTTTGGGTTGGTGCACCAATGTTGCGGAATCCCTTGGTCCCCATCTGTTCCTACCACAGTTCTCCCAGGCCAAGCTTCCCCTTTGCACACTGAAATATTAGATGTTCAGTTGGGAGTCCAGCAGCAAAATATTTCTGAAATTGTGTGTGCATTTTTTTCTTTCTAATTTAATGTGCCAGACAAGCCTCCCTGTAATTAAAACCAGAAAGGGACCAGACTTACACAGAGATTTGAAGGCTGTAAAATTCTAGGACAGGTTTATGTAAAGCAATTAAAAAGGGAGTTAAAAATTGTTAAAAAATTAAACACTAATTACTTTTTTTCCCCCTCCTCTTATTTCTGCTGAGCTGTTCTGGCCATGGAGCTCGAAGAAAGATATAAGGGGGGGGGGCAGTTTTTCTCCATGACTGTAAATCATGTTCAACCCAAGCTTCTCCAAATTTTGCAGCCGAACCCATCTGCTGTCAATTAGCCTAAATCATGCCTTTTCAATTAGAGTGGTTTAGGGAAGTCTGGTAGCGAAATGTGCGTGGTGTGTGTGTGTGTGTGTGTGTGTGTGTGTGTGTGTGTGTGTGTCTGTGTGTGTACGTGTGTGTGTCTGTGTGTGTGTGTGTGTCTGTGTGTGTCTGTGTGTGTGTGTCTGTCTGTGTGTGCCTTGAGGTGGTATGGGGGAATGGGAGAGAGGTAAAATATGATTTTAAGCTGTGAAGTGGAAACATCTTTTAAAAGGTGTGATCCTAGTTTAGTGTTTTCCATATAAAATAGGCTATTATTTGCCATGCTGTGGGGAGCAGTGAAGGCTGGAGACAAAGTTGAGAAGGTGAGCCATGGAGCTGGAGGGAAATTCTGGTTGTTTGGAGCCCAGTTCCATCTGAGCTAGGTACATGCCCAGTACCCAGGGTGCTGGCTGGGGGCTGGCTGGCGGGGATGTTCTGAGACCACCGGGGTGTAAGAATCCAAGTTGGGGCAGGAAGGCTAACTACAGCAGAAGGATCTTGGGATATCCACATGGGCACACTGTTTCTTGCTTAGAGGCAATATGGGATAAATATTGGAACCTGTGACTTAGAGAAAGTCTATACTGTGGTGAGAAAATTATGCATTGTGGTGAAGGCCGACAAGGAATGAAATAAAGATGCTGTTGTTCAAAATGCTCTTCCAATATCTGAGATGGTCAAGGCATAGTCCCAGCAGGGCTGGAGGGAGGGTGTGGTCTCTGAGGACTGTTATGGGGCCATCAGTGTCTGACTCTCTCCCTTGGCAAAGGTCAAGTTGAGGAGTGGTTCACCCAGAAGCCAACGTAGTTTTGCAGAGGACATGAGTTTCTGTGGCTCTGTCTTTGCACTGGGTGCTTCAGTACTCCTGTGGTTCCCCAACCTCTGGTGATCCCATGCCCTCCAGCTCCTGGCTTCTGTGCAGATTCTCAGGTGGGCTACTCCTAATGGACAGATGAAGTCGAGGGTGGTAGTCTGTGTGATAGAAACGTATCACTCTTTACTATTTACTAGCCCTGGTGGAGGAATTTGGGTCATTAGCTGGAGGAGAGGTGGCAGGTGAGCATGTGCTGTGCTAATGCGCACGGTCTTCAGACCCTAAGTCCCTCTTCCCCTGCCCACCCGGAGCCATCAACCTCTTGCCTGTCACCAAACCTGCTCCTCGGCTGAGGACTAGAGGGGGGACACCAGTGAAGGCAGGTCTGGTCATAGCAGCTGGACCTTTCAGAGTCAGATAGACATTGACATTAATAATAGGAATAGAAGCTATGATTTATGGAACACGTAGGACATCCAAGCCCTGGGCTGAACACTTTACCCAGAATTCCTCTTTTTAGTCACTTGCTCAGGATCACAAGAGTACAGATAGGCTCTGAGCTGGCTTGCAAGCTTGGAACCCCCACAGCGAGTTGCCTCCAGTAGTCAGGGGGGCTTGAAGAACGCTCATATGTCTATGGCTACGTGTGATTAATCTTCATTTGGAACACGAGTGGATTTGGAGTTGCCCAGGAGACAGACCTCTGGGTTTCTGTGAGGGTTTTCAGAGAGTTTTAACTGAGGGCAGACAACGTACTGTGAATGGAGGTGGCACCTTCCCGTGGGTAAGGGTGCCGTACTCAATAAAAAGGAGCAGGGATGGGGGGTGGGAAGAGCAGAATGTAAATTCACACCAGCTTCCTGACAGTGGACACAATGTGATCAGCCTTCCTCACACCTCTGCCACCACCATGCCTTCCCTGACACGCCTTCTTAAGCCATGAGTGACTACCACACTATGCTTCCACATTCGGTGTTGGAAGAGCTGCTGGTGATAGAGAGGCACCCTCAGAATTGTTTAGTGATGGTTTGGGCAGGATCGATGATGTGCCAGCTTTGGAGCTGGCGTATCTGGACACAGATCCTTCCTGTGTGTCTACCATGTCTGTAACCCTCACCTTGGCCCATCTGCAAAAATAGGCTCACCCTAACTTCTCTGGAAGGCTGACGTTTCCCATGTACCATGTGTACCCGGCTGGAGGAGACACTTGGCAGACACTGGGCTCCAGGCATTCCTTGCTGGCGGCCTGATTCCATACAGTTTGACCTGGTTTCTTCCTGGATCAGAGTTTGTGATTTTCTTCATGAGATGGGGAAAGGTCTTTTGAAGTGGTTCACCCTAAAGAAGCCACCCATGGGATACCTTCCTTGGAGCTTTCCCACACCACTAAAAGCTAGGCCAATGTCTCCCATCCAGGAACTCCAACTCTTCTGAGCCCTCTTTCCCAGGGAAAGGTCACCCGGGGCCTCTGAAGACTCCTGCCTTTTGCCGTGGTTAGCAGGCAAAATTGAAGACAACTCAGCCTGTGTTCTCTGTTCATGGCTCCTTCAGGAAGTCTGGTGGCCTGCTGGATAGCCCAGAGGAAGAAAGGGCCGCCTGCCTCTGTGCAGAGCAGGCCTGCCCGTCCCCAAGCAGGACAACCTCACTCTGAGCCCCTTTAATCCCACAGCGGAGTGCAGTGATCCAGGACCAGGCTTCTGAGGGGGGTGCTTTTGTGCCAGGCACTGGTGTTCTCCGTACTCTCTGGGTGGTGGGGAGGTTACTGCCTGGCTCCTCGGAGTTGGCAGGAGATGGGAAATGGAACGTGGAGGCAGAGGCTTCAGTTGGCTGCACAGAGGTGCCTGCTCCTGGCAGGACCTCTGTTGGTCTGAGCCTGCAATGGAAGGAGAATCAGGTGAAGGCAGGTAGGAGAAGCTGGGGGAGCGGGCAGTTGTCGGGTGTCCTGGCTACCATTTGCTGTTCACCGTATCTTTCCATGTACCCCAAGGTTGGCATGGCTGAGGCCAACTGCTTGCATTTCAAGCCTTGCCCCAGCTCTTGGCACCCCATTTCTCAGCCCTGCCCGTCTGCCCTTAGAATAACTGGGAAAGCTTTTCTTTCCATAGGCGGTGGGGTGGAAGGTGGCCGCACAGGAGAGGCCATATTGAGGGCGGATGAACCAGCTCCAGTTCTCTCTTGTGCAGCCACTTAGACAGGGCTGGCCCGAGGCAGGTTACTGCCTTCTCTGGGTTTCAGTTTCTTCTTTTGCAGACTGAGGGCAAATGAGTTAGCATGCTCCTGGAGAGCTGAAATAATGAAACTGAAGCCATAGCCTAGTGCCTAGCACTCCAGTCAGTCAAAAGGAACGATGTGCTGCCCCCCGTATCCCATGACCCATTGCCTCCCAGGGCCTTCATTCCATGGGGCCACCTTGGAACTGAGTGACCTGACTCTGCCCATTTATTGGAAGAAGCCTGCATAGGCTTGGCTAACTCATGCTGGGGCCATGATGAGTCACAGGATTAGGCTGACAATCAAACTTCTCGCTGTTGACCACTGTTCCTGGCAGTAGCTAGGACCAGAAGGTGACATACTGTCCTGCATGCAGACACATTTACTGGAAATAGTTGAGATGTCACATGACCATGGGAAGGATGACCCAGGCAAAAGGGAATCTCACTCTCCACACTCCTGCCTGCCAGTGGTGCACTTCGGAGCCCACCCTCCTGGCTTCCATTCTGCCTCCATTTGAGGCAAGTGTCCTTGAATGAGACCCTCAAGTGCCAGCCTCCTGGTTCTGGAGAACCTGCTGCCAACTCAAGGGACAGGACCGGAAGATCCTGTGATTTCACAGGGAGGACACTCCTGCATGAGCTTGTGTGAGAGTTCCTGTCTAGCTGGGCAGCATCACGTGCAGCTAGTGGAGACGAGAGCTGGGTTTTAGCCTCAGCTGTAAGCAACGCCTCCCTTCCAACTGGTGCCTTGGTCTGACAGGGGGCGTTTTGTGGATGGGAGAGTGTGTGTGAGCCAAGCTGCTGTACGTCATGCTAGGCTGCCTCGTATGCTTCTGTAAATCTCGCTCCTGGGTTGGAAGTCTATGGTATACATTCCCCCATCAATCGGCTTGAACTTTTAAAATTTAATTATTTGTATGTGTAGGTGCAGGTGTGTGCATCTGTGCGCAAGTGCAAAGGCCAGAGGAGGAATCTGAATATCCTGCTCTGTCATTCTCTGCTTTGAGGCAGAGTCCTTGCTGGACTAGGAGCCAGCAGCCACCCCCCACAACAGTGGGGTTACAGGTGCACATGACTGTGCCTGGGTTTTTATGTGCACGCATGTGTGGGGAGCTAGAATCTCATATAGCCCAGGCTAGCCTTAAACTCACTGTCTAACCAAAGATGACTTGGTTATTCTTGTAATCCTCCTACCTCCACCCCCTTAGTGTCAGGATTATAGTCATGTGCTGTGGTGACGGTTTATGCAGGGTTGGGGATTGGACCCAGGCCTTAACACTGAGCAAGCACTGAACCAATGAAACTACATCTCCAGCCCCATCCCACCTGTTCCTTTGACCATTTCACTCAACAGCCCCACAACTCCTTGGAGGCACAGGCTATTTGTCTACAGGGTCCTTGGCTGATGCAAGAGGGTCTCTTTAAATGCCCATTGGAAGGATAGATGGGGGAGACTAAGCTGAGAGATTACTTTGGTGGACACAGTAGGGTTTTAAGAGGTGATCCTGGTCTTCTGAATGTCCTCAAGATGCCCAGGTCTGGTATATCCTGATCTTGCTGAGGATGTTTCAGGGTGTCTATGAATTTTGCCTATGTTGGGAAGCATGAAGTAGGTGGAGCCTTAGCAGTCCCGCTCTGAAAGATGCTCCAGGTGCCCCATGGGAGGTGCCCCAAACTGTCAGAAAGTGAGAAGCCACTTAACAGCTCAAATGACCACTTTCTAATGTGGAGAGAAAGGGGCTTCATCTGAATTGGAAGCTGTCCTGCCTGGGTCGGGGGGTGGCTAGCTCAGGAGAAACTTCAATGGCTGTCGCTGAGGGATGCGTGGAAGGGTGGCCACACCTGCCCACACAGCCTGCAAGAGTCAGCACCTGGCTTTGTCAAAGGATGAGAATGAGAAGCATCACTCAGTCATCACATCCTGTGCACATAAGCGTTACTGGGGAGTCCAAACCCTGCATCATTCATCATTGGGGAACTTCTTCCAGCACGGTTCACAGCCTCTGGGGTTTTGTATTCCAAAGTGGGAGATTTGAGGTCACTTCTCTTTGGAGGAGCAGCCCATGGGGAACCAGAGCAATAGTAAGAGTCTAGCCATTCTTGGGACTTCAATCCTGGCTCCGCTGAGGGCTTTGCCTCTGCTCCACCATATACCTTTATGTCAGTCACTCAGGCTCTCTGAATCCCTTCTATTACAATGGGAAAAATTGCCCTTCTCAGACTTTCCAGACTTGGGATAACAGTGAGGTCTCAGGATGGCCATTCAAAAGTATCTTCCTCCAAACACAGGGAAAATGTCAGGTGCTCAGCAGGGCTCATGGGAGCATTGCCCTGAGACTCCCTGCTGCTTCCCTTTAGGCTAGATTGTCTAGAACGTTCTCTATATCAGAAATTTGTTTTGTTTGTTTGCTTTGGCCTCTGATAGAGAAAAGGGGCCTCGTGAGGATGAAGGGTAGGGAGTCTCCTGATAGCCGGGCAAATGCCCAGCACTCCTGGCCTAGACGCCACCTCAAGGAAGCTGGGGTTGTGGTGACCAGCGCACTCCATGTGACTTCTCTGCAGACAGTGGATGGACACGAGGTTTGGCAAACTTCCTGTACCACTGACCCATCCAGCTCTTCTTGGAAGAGCCTGGTCCCTGCCCCCAGGGGTGAGCTGGTCCCTTTGAGCTGTGCCAAGTTCTCACTGAACCTGTGACAGAGTCCAGTCTCCAGTTGGTCCTGCCCTGGTCCCAGCCATTCTGAAATACAGTATAAACCAATAACACCATCTCCCTAGGGCCTCTGACTTACTCCAAATCCTTAATGTTAGAGTATTGTTGGCTGTTTTTGAAGAAATATGGCTTTATACCTTCAAGTTGAATATACACTATAAGAGAAGGTATGGAAGAAATGGATGAGTAAATTAATATAAAAATAAAAAGAACAAAAGGCCTATGTGATGTCACAGGCTCTAAGAGTTATTCCTTTGGATCCTGTAATACACTGTAGCAAAGCTCTGAACCAAAGGCTAGTATAGGAAATTAGGAGTCCCTAAGTCTTCTTATTTTTAGGGATCCCTCCCAAGAACATTAAAATGCACCCCACCCCCATATTAAGTATAATTTTATAGGGGGAAAGGGGATTGAAGAGAGAATAATAACTTTTGGTTAGTTTGGGAGTTGAGGAAAAAAGAGAATTTATTCTTGTGATTTCAACTTCTTTTGTATTCGCTGTAACTTTGAGAAATGACTAATGATTATAGCCGACAGTGCTATTTTGTAAATAGGTAACTGAAAATTTGGAAGGAGGAGAAAGGTTTTGCAGTTCTCTGTATTTGGGAGCCAATACTTAAAAAAATAAAATAAAATAAAGAGTTTCCAATGTTTCCGCTGATCCTTGAACGCCTACAGTCTTTAGCCGCTGCGTGTGTCTTTTCAAAAGTCTTGCTAGAGTCAGGCTGTGGTTTGCAAGGTTTGTGCACCATCTGGCTTGTGTGTGTGTGTGTGTGTGTGTGTGTGTGTGTGTGTGTGTGTGTGTGCATGCCTGTGCACATGTGTATGAGGTGTGTGAGCATGTGTGAATGAGTCTAGAAGTTAACCCTAGGTGTTATTTCTCAGGCACTGGCCACCCTTTCCTGAGATAGGGTCTCTCACAGGCCTAGAGCTAGGCTGGCTGGCCCACAAGCCTCAGGGAATCCTCCTTTCTCCTTCCTCCTCAGCCCTGGGACTACAAGGGTGTACTTTTATAGGTTCTGGGGAGCAAGCTCGGGTGCTTGTGCTTTTTTGTTGACCTGTCTCCCCAGTTCCCTACTGTATGGTTTCTTTGAGCCTCACCTTCTCCATCTGTAAATGGGGCTAATTTGCTCTCTCTCTATTTCCACAGTTGTGGGGAAGATAGTTGTGATAATGAAGGGAAGTTCATAGCCTGGGGCTGGATTCCACCTATAGAATTATCTGGTTAAACACAGTAGCATTAAAAATTCAAATAGAAAAGACAGGTGACTCTAGAAGTTGGGAAACAATCTATCATCTGAATTCGGATGACTCGCCTATTCTCTAGTAAGAGCCTGAAAGCACAAATTTAAATACACACACATCGTAATTTAAAAAAGGATCTCGTTCATTCAGAACTCAGGACAGTTTCACCATGTTTTAGGTTTACCTTTGGATGTTTTGTGAGGAAAGGATGAAGCAAGAATTAATGATGTAAACAAGATTGGATGGAGGTGGGGGAGGCTTTGGGTCTACTTGAAGTAACAAGTTTTTCCAACCTTTAGAAACATCTACTTACCAGCAAATTAGTGTTAATTAGTGCAGCTTCTTATCAGATCCACAGAACCTCTTCTTGGCTACAGCCTCAGAAGGACCTTGAACTTAAAAAACAACACAGGCGGGCATTTCTGCTTCTGCAGGGATCTGGGACAAGGGGCTTTACTTACTCTGGGCAGTCTTCCTCACTGAGGGCTGACCTCAGAAGCTGTGAGAGGGAGATGGGGCTTGATGGACATTCTGGGAATCTGGGACAGGGGTGGGGGTTCCCCGCAAGCACATGATGAGCACAGACCTGCACGTGATGTGAGTCATGCCTGAATGACTCCAAGTAGTTTACCCAACATGGCATTTGGCAGTTGGAGTTCTTGTCTTTCTAATTGGAAGGGCAAGACGGATTGATGGATGGGGTGCTTGCAAGCTGGGAAATATGTGAGCATTTCAGAGAGAATCTTGCCGGTCACATGGTACCACTCGAGTGCCAGTTTCTATGTCAAGGCCATGTGTCTTGGTACACCGAGTGAACATTACATTCCTGGTTATGTGGGAAGCCTGGGGGTTCAGGATACCTAAATTCCAACTTGCGTTCTGTTAATAATAAGCTGTGGGACATTAGATAAGTCACTCTGGCTATGGATTAGCTGGGTTTATAGCATGCCGAATTCAGTAAGAATGATAGATTGGGGAAATTAGATGCTTTCAAAGAGTAAGCACTAAATGGATGAGGTTTGGTTTGACTGTCTGGTTAAAGAGTGGACGTGGGTTGGATAGTGGTCCTACTCTGCAACTTACCAGATGCTTAAACAGCCACATCCAAGATATCAATCAAAGGCTTATTTCAAGTCCCAGTTATACTGTGGGGCCCTATCCCTGTCTCATGTTGTATCAGTGAACTCACTGAAGATCATGACAGTCTAAAGATGACACCAGGCTGAAGAGTAGAGCCGAGATGCATGATGCAAGTGTCAGGGTCCTTGGTAATCTCTACAGACCCCAGTGCTTGTCCCAAACCCATAAGATGGAAGACTTTCTGCTTTGGTTGTTCAGTTTCATGTGGTTTCAAATTCAGAAGCGCGAGAACTAGATTAGAGAGCCCCGAGTTGGCAGCAGCTCACATGAAAGGGATCTGGAGGTTTCAGTTGACCACAAGCATAATGTGATCCACCAGTGTGACTATTGCTGAGAACATGAAAATGCTTGTAGGCTGCCTTAATGGACAGATGGGATGCAGATCTGGGGAGGTGACATTGCAGGGTCTTCTGGCTGGAGCAGGTCCTGTCTGGAGAAATATGCCCAGCCCTGAGCATCACGTTGATCAAGGGTTACCCTTTGAGACATGCAGTAAAGGAATGAATGAAGACACCTCAGTGGACTTATGGGTATGCTGGGGACCAACAGGATACTTACCATCCTATAATCTCATGCTAGGCAACCTGGAGGTCAGCACTTCCCAGCTCCCGTGCACTTGGCTGGATTATGTGCTAAGTTCCAGCTGATGGGCCATGAACAAAGTTGACAGGCTCCATCTCAAGCCTGCCCTGCCAGTGTCGTCACGATACCTCATTGTGCTCTTTTCCTCTATTGTGCTATGGGTGTGATAAAAATCGACAGAGCTGAATTCTGGGAACCATCCAGAATCGCACTCGGAGGCTCCTTAGGGAACATCCATTTGGAGCAGGAGAAGAATGAACCACGCATCTTTATTGCATTAAATCAGATGTGGGGGGTGTTTGTTACAGTAGCTAGCCCTGGTAGCTCTGACTACTCACACACAGCTGTGGATAGATCAATGGGGAAAAGGATGTTACGTATGAATAATGAGTGGTGTGCTAGATTAACCACTGAGAGACCAACCACCCTGCTTTCCCAACTGCAGACCACTGAAGACGATGGAAGATGGTTTTATCCTCCTAGGGAAATGGCTACCGGCTCTGTCCCTTGTTGGATGCCCTCTCCAATGATAGCTTTTGCTTTAAGCTTTCTTTGCTTTTACAGTAGTCTAATTAGGTCTCCCGTCCTTGCTAGTCATGTGACCTTGGCCAAGTTACTTGACTGCTCTGGGCCTCTTTGTCTCTGTTTTATGGAATAGTTATGGTGTTAATCCCTCCTAGAGAGAACAATGTCTCCTTACCTGCCTGCCTTTGCTTCTTGCTGATGTGTTTGTAGACTCTGTCATAGCCACTCCTGCTTCTATCCCTCTTTGACATCAGAACCTAGCTTCTTCTGTCTTCTGACAGAAGCTCTCTGGGAACCCTCCAGGCCTTCAGCTCCAGATTGGGACCACCGAGGCACCTAGCATTTTCAATGTAAAGACAGCCATTGTTGGAATACCTTGCTCTTATCATGTAAGCCTATTAAACAAATCCCCCAAGACACATGCATGTATGAAAAAAATATATATTCTTTTCATTCTGTTGGTTTTGTTCCTCCAAATGACCCTGACTGATACAATCATGAAATCAAGGTTTGGCCTGGGCCTTAATACCTTTGATGGAGCTGGGAGTGTCTATGACATCAAAGTTACCTTCCAGGGTGGCTGCGAGTGGGAACAGGCTAAGGATGTTCATGTATAGAGGGAGTTAGCTTCTGTTTCTAGGAGAGGACCCAGCAGGAGAAGCTACGGTTGACAGCTGGGCAATTCCAGTGGGCTCAAACAGAAGGTGGATACTAGCTGGGGATGCAGACAGTCACCTGGATCCCAGCAATTAGATGTTTCAGTGCCACACAGACCACTGGGGCTTGGGAAGAATTTCCATGGTGGGTGCTATCAAAAGAGCGGGGAAATTAGTACAATGTATAGAAAGGCTCTATGCTATTCAAGAGCCCGTAAGTCCCCGTGACTCTCAGTCATATTGCTGTGTGGCCTTGGAGGTGCCTAACCTTTCCTGGCTTCAGTTTTTCCTTCTGGAAACTGGGAATGAGGCTGCCTACCTCAAAGGTGAGATGAGAGACAAGACAGTGGATACCGAAGACTTTCACAGACTCGTCGGTCACGTGACGAAGTACAACTCAAGCATTGATATTCCTGGTTTAGTTTGCACTAAGGAGTTAGTTTGCACCAGCCTTTCACCTAGGCTGGAGCTGCTCCATGAGGTAAGGGGTACCTGGGAACCAGAAGTGTCTAGCAAGATGCCAAGGGTGCAGGAGAGATAGTCTCATAGGAGTGGAGGTGATGTGGGGGAAGTCCCGGGGGGAACACCCTCAGGACACCAGCCCTCAAATGTGCTGCCCTTACTTTGCCTGTAGGTGGGAAGGTGCTCCCACCCCTTCACCAACAGGGTGGGCAGGCAAGAGAGATGATCAGGGAAAGAGAGTGTAGACACCAAGGATCTCACGTCATAACTCAGGGCTGGCTGCAGCCAGTGAGGAGTTTCACACTCTGCACAGGCGGGTTGTGAAGCATTCTTCCGAAGTGAGAGAATGTGCCTTTCCTTTGTGTTTTTTTTTTTATTTCCTTTTGCCAATAAAATAATTAACCCAGGGTTTCCGAAGGCTGCCACCCCACCCGCCCTTGCTGTTTCTATGGGGTGCGGAGAAGCTGGGTTGGCACGGGGCTTGGCTGGTGACAGAAGGAGTGGACAGACAGTGACATGCTGAAAAAGGTGTTGAAGTCCCAGAGGGCACTGGGGAGCACCCCCTCCCCACTGACTTCTCGTCACCCCAGGTGACATATGACTTAGCACGTCCCCAGGTCTCCTGAGCCACAGCTGCCTGTGTGTTTTCCACATGTGTTCGGTATTATCGGTGTTTTTGCAATAATAACTGTGGTCTTGAAAAGGACTAAAATTAATTAAAATGCAGCACTTGGCCACATTTTACATTATGATCATCAGAATGCTTGGCTGGAAAGGGCCTCCTTAGGAAGGGGGTGGGTCATCTCATTCATCCCCCTGTTTCTGCCTAGGTTTTGTCTCAGTTAGGTCTATCAGCTGACTTTAGAAAATGACCAGTGAGAGACCATCTATATAGTCTTCTGGTTAAAATTATTTCTGTAAAGGAAATCTTTCTTGGTCTTTGTACTGTAGTGAAAGAGGAAAGCACCAATAGTCAGACATTGTATCTGAATGATGTGAGGATGCCCAGACAGGCTGTGTTTTCCAAACTCTGCTCATCTGGAGATCCTTACCATCTCTTGGAGGGGCTGAAGAGATTGCTCAGTGGTTAGGAGCACATGCTACTGCTGCTGCTGCTGCAGAGGACCCAGGTTCAGTTCCCAGCATCCACATCTGTCAGCTCACAATTGCTTTTAATTATAGTTCCAGGGATCCTACCTTTTCTGGCCCCTGTGGGCACCTGCACACACATGGTGTACATGTATACATGCACACACACACATGCACAGGCACATTAAACTAAAATTAATAAAAGATCACATTCTTTGGGTCAGGGGTGAACAACCTGCCTTTTGGTTTAGAGCAGGTTCTCAAACTCAATTTGATACCATTGATGTTTGGGGCTGGGTTTTCCTGTGCACGATGTTTTCTGTCCTGTTCTTCATAGAATGCTTAGCAGTGTCCCTATCCTGTACCCTCTCAATGCCAGGAGGGATTCCATCATCCCTTTAGCCCAAATTATACCAATGATAAATGTTCCTAGACATTGCTAAATAACCCTTCTCCTCTGGGGAGGGGGGACAAGTCACATCAAACTGAGAAGAGTCTCTTAGGAATCTTGTCCACGTCTCTGCCACCCTCTAGGACCTCCTACCTCGCCGCTCAAAGCATCCAACTTGGAGTGACATGGGAGTGTGTCATACTCACTCATGAGCCAAGGACTAGGTGACCAGCTCTGAATAACATCCTGAGGTTTGCAGCTGATTCACTTTTTAAAACAAATTACAGTAGGTACGAACATAGCAACATCCCTTTGCCTGCCCACACTCGGATGTGTTTTCCCCAGGGCAGGAATTGACCGTCACTCCCAGTTTGCATTTGGTCACAGCCTGTACGAGGTTAGGTACTGCGGCTAGTGGGTTCCAGGTAGTAAAGGGAATACAAATTATCACTCTCAGTTGTTCACGGGGCTGTGCTGTGCACTACACCAGCATTCTTTGTGTGTGTGTATGTGTGTGTGTGTGTGTGTGTGTGTGTGTGTGTGTGTGTATGAAGTATGCATAGTGTGTGAGTTGCTGCAGATGTTGCAATCTATGGCTCCCTGCATTCTAGGCAAGTGCTCTACCACTGAGCAACACTCCCAGTCACCTTCAGATTCACGCTCCTTGAACTTGTACTTTACCTGCAAGAGAATCTGAACTGTAGAGAGTCTGTTGGCTCTACTAGATAACTTTCTATTGCTGTGAAGAGACACCATGACCAAGGTGACTTACAAAGGGAAGTATTTAATTAGGGGCTTGCTTATAGTTTCAGAGGGTGAGTCCGTAACCATCATGGTGGGAAACATGGCAGCAGGCAGGCAGGCATATTTGCAAATTGGAGGCAGAGAGAGAGAGAGAGAGAGAGAGAGAGAGAGAGAGAGAGAGAGAGAGAGGGAGGGAGGGAGGGAGGGAGGGAGGGAGGGAGGGAGAGAGAGAGAGAGAGAGAGAGAGAGAGAGAGAGAGAGAGAGAGAGACTGGCGTGAGCTTTTGAAACCTCAAAGCTTATCTCCAGTGACACACCTCCTCCAATAAGGTCACATCTCCATCCTGACAGTTCCACCAACTGGGGACCAAGCACTCAAATATATGAGCCCATGGGGCCGTTCTCATACCAACAGCCACATGGCCTCAGCTTCACTTTTCTCATCTTGCTGTGTGTTCTACCCACACCCATTATTTCTCCTTCCTCTTCCTCTTCTCTGCCTGTTACTCTGAGCGTGGCTGGCTCTTCCCCTGCCTCACACCACAGCTCACATCACCCTCTCAGAAAGGGCAAGTCCACCTCCCATGGAGCCCATGGGGTCCTCTCCTGCCACAGCACCCTCTTGTCCTCTCGGTTCCTTCTGCAGCCCAAGTCACGTACCTGCAACTCTCTGGATCTTGAATTCAGCTTCCCAAGGAGTATGTGCTAAGATGGAGTTTAGAAAACCCAGAGGAAAGAGAAGGGGGAAGGGGTGGGATGGGGAGGGGCGTCATCAGACTGTGAAGTCTTAGAAAATACAATAGGTTGTGGAAGCTTCAGATTGTAGGAGTCCCCTTCCAAGGAAGAGGCTTGCTGCCTTGGACCACTACCTCACTTGCTGGAGGATGTTAGGTGGCCATACTCCTCTCAGCCAAAATGTAAGTCCCTTCTTGAAGGCAGAGCTGAGCCCCCCACCCCCACCCCCGCCTACCTCCCAGGCTGGAATCTATGTTCCGCAGCACAGGGACCTGTAGGTCTTGCTGTGGTTATCCCCTTTCCCCAGAACAGGGCCTGGTGCATGGGAGGTGCTCAAATAAAACTGTGGAAAGGCAAACATGTGTCCTGAGAGAGAGAAAGCAAAGTAAATGGCTGTTGCAAGATACCAAACTGTTCCACCCTGTGGTGCTTCCAAGGTTTGAACCGTTCAGATGTTCGAAACCTGTAGCTTGCTTTTTACAGTTGGCTGGGTAGGATCTTTTAAGCCTTCTGTGTCAGTCACGTGGGGCGAGGGGGCAGGTCACCAAATCCCAAGGAATCCCAGAGGAGAAGGAAAAGGGCTCCATCAGGTGGGCCCGCCGAACCGGAATGGTTATCTGGTCTGGCAGAGCCAGCATCGTGGGTGGCCAAGCAAACCTCAGATATGGTGTTCCATATCAGAGACTGGGGGTGGGGATACTTGCCTTTCCCTTCAGTCTGCCAGAGAACCCAGGCAGGAGTGGGCTTGTCACTTGAGTGGCTAGCCTCTCAGGGCACAGATTGAAGCCCAAGATTCTAAGGAAACAGGCCCGTCTGTGCTGAAGGCCCTTTGTGCAGCAAGACAGAGGGCTTTTCCGGGAGGCAGAGGCACTGTGGGTGGATGCCCAGGAGCCTTGGGGTATGGAGGAGCATGTATGAGCCCCATGTGTTGTGGGCAAAGAAAGAGGGTGGCAGGGTCTGTTTGAGAGAGGTAAATGTCTGGCTCTGAGGGCAAGTGTGTGCTTCAGGTTATAGACCCAGGGATGTAGAAAGTAAAACTTCATTTTCTTCCCTTTTGCTTTTGAGACGGAGTTTCTTGTGTTGCATAGCTGAGGGTGTCTTTGAACTTCTGATCCTCCTGCCTCCACCTCCTGGTGGTTGGGATTACAGGGGTGCACCACCACACCCAGTCTATGTAGTGCTAAGGGTTAAACCCAGGGCTGAACTCGCGCTGGACAAGCTCTCTAATTACTGAGCTCCATCCCCAGGCCTCTGCGTGTTTGTTTGGAGACAAGAGTCTCACTATGAAACCAGTTTAGGTTGGCCTTGAATATGTGGTAATCCTCCCACTCGGGCCTCCAAAGTGCTGGGATTATAATTGCGTACCACTGTTTGGGGATGACCTTCATTGTGTTCAAGCCCAGCTGCACCAGGGCATCCCAGGCTCCTCTCCTCCTCTATTGCTGGATACTGGGATGGAAGGCATCAGGGTGTGGGGCCCTGTGTTCCAGTCATTTCTCCACACTGGACTCTTCTGAGGCCATAATTGACTTTGCATGGCTATCCATCTCTGCCGGTCACTGCTGAGTTGTCATTTACTCCAGAGATGCTCCAGGGTCACAGCCACTGTCTCCTTTTTCTGGGTGCCTTACCAACCCCCCTTTAAGTTCTCAGATGAGCACCTCGTTCTCTACTCTGTGTCTGATTCTCCCCAGCCTAGCAAATCCCTTTGCCTTTCTCTGGGAGTGGCTTCATTCTCCCAAATCTACTGTTTGCTCTCTGTTTCTAAAGTGTTCAGTGATATCCCCAAATCAGAATTGATTGTGTCTTTGATTTTAACCATACCTGTCTACTCAGTAACATCTCAGAGTTAACTGGATAAAGAAATGCCACGCACGCACGCACGCACGCACGCACGCACGCACGCACGCAGGGGACATGGAGAGTACATGACTCATCAGCATTCCTCTGCCACTTTTCCTTTGGGGACTTTCATGTCTAGAACTCTCCAACCTCATGAGACATACTTTCTCAGGTTTGCTTGTCCCGGCTGCTAGAACATACAGTTGCCACCATGTCCCATCCTCGAGGGCCCCAGGAATGTCAACATGAACCTGTCCGGGCAGACGCATGACTGTTCCTCTCTATTCTTGGTAATGGTCGGAACCCCTCATTGAGAATCAGAAGAAGAGGAAGCAGACGCAGCTCGGAGAGAAGCATAAGACCCTCAAGACAGAAATGTACCTACTGCCTACCATTGTGGAATGGCCCAAGCCGCTAAACCCAAAGGAAGCCAGTTAGTCGGAGGCGACACCTAGGCAGTACTGGTGTGGTACCGCAAGCTTCAGAGCCATCAGGATTATGGGTCCCTCTGGTTACTGATTCTTAGACCCACAGCTTGTTCCCTTCTGTCTTTTCTTTATACACGTGCAACAAACGCTTTATACAGACACATAAAATACATGGATATTCACACTGCCCGTAGAACACTGCTTGACCTGTATTTTCAGGCTTAATCACTGTGAATTCTCTTTCTTTCTCTTAGGAACTCCACGGATAAGATCAGCTCTTATCTTGAAGGTCCTGAATATTGACTTCATTCCCTAAGTTCACTCAAATGACCCTCAAGGAACTCAAGTCAAGCAAACACAGAGGGCATACCACCAGGACCCCCCCCCCCTTTATCTTCTTAGCTCTGCTCCAGGGAGGATGGGTAATCAGGTGTCTCATCTTGGCACCGACCCTCCTGTGGTGTGACTCAGTCTCTTGCAATGCCCTGCAAACTTCTTTCATCCATGAGAGTTCTCACCGGTAAGAAATGTTTCCTTATTCAGTATCAGTTTCTGAGGTTGATTGGCCCTCTTCTACCACCGATTGCCGTAGCTGCTCACCTCATTCAAGTACAGCTGCAATACTTTAAAAGGAAATGCCCAATAAAATGCCTGCTCCTCAGTGAGCTCACCATCCATCGAAACCAAAATTCTGCTGCAAAGATGATAGGGCCACACTTAAGCCCTGGAGGGAGTACCTCTAATCACAACCGTGTGGTGTCTTCTAGGCAGAAAGGAGAGTTTTGCATCCTTCCAAAATCAGTCAGTTTCTCAGCCTTCGGGAACTTTGTGGTTAAGGTCACCTGCAAGATCCCTCATTCTCTGGAAGCAAGGCATTCTGGGATTTGAAGGGAAAGGCCAGCTTTAGGAGAAAAAGTGCTTAGGTCTGAGATTTGGAAAGACAGAGGCCTAAGAACAGCAGGATTGGGAATAGAAAAGCATTCCCTACGTGGGGTGGGGCCGTCCAGATGGTATAGAAACTGTATCTCACATTCCGCACAGGTGAGGCTCTGGCTGAGGAAAGAGGGCAGGGAATGAGGAATGAGTCGGCAGCACTCCTTGGGAACTGGACTATTTTATCATGGTTCGGAGGTTGGAACTGACCAGAGCACAGAAGAGAAACTTAGACCTGAAATGGTGGAGATGCCTGTCATTTCTTTTCACTTTCATGGCTTGTCCCTTGCCGGCAGGTGACTGACTGGCCAGTTCTGCCACCTGTGAGTCCAACAATGCAGATTTTGTTTACTGTCCTCGGCCAACCCCAGGGAGGGGCTCGGGCAGAGGACTACCCAAGGACAGCCCTAATTTTTTATTTTATTTTATTTTAAAGTTCCTCTACCTTCCTTGTGCTAAGTAGAAGAGGAATCTATACAAAGCTACAAAGCAGCTAGCTGTCACCAGTGGTCACCGGTGGTCACCATTGGTGTGAGAGGCTCAGGTAGTGGTGTGGCTCACAGCAGTTGAGCCTAGAAGACTGGCATGTACCTCAGAAATCATTAACCCAACACCTTCATCTTTTTAAAGTAATTTTTAATCAATCTACTTTTAATTTATTTCATATATATTTTGATCATATTCTTCCCCTCCCCCAACTCCTTCTAGATTCTTTCCATCCAACTTTTTGTTCTTTTTCTCTCTCTCAAAAAAAAAAAAAAATTAAAACGAACAAACATCCAATAAGACAAAAATATGAGAAACAAAACACTCACAAGGAACCATGGAGTCTGTTTTGTCTTGGCCAACCCCTCCTGGGCACGGGGCCTGTTCTGGTGTGTGGCTGATCTATCCAAAGACACTGCTGGAGAAAGCTGACTTTCCTCTTTCACAGCACATATCAATTTCAAGTAGCTTCTTGGTTACTGGTGGGTCTTTGTGCCCTCTCCCTCTTCTCAGGGCTGGGATTTTGTCTGGTTTGAACCAGCACAGGTCTTAAGGGTGCGGACACAATCTCTGTCTGTTGTGTCTGGAAGACAGGATTTTCTCCATGTAGTCTACTACCTCTGGCTCTTACGGTCTTTCTGACTCCTCTTCCACATAGATCCCTGAGCCTTGTAAGAGAAATGAAATGATAAACTTTGCAGGTGAACGGATGGAGCTAGAACTTGCAGGAAGAAGCTTCTCTGATGAGGGCTGAGTGATGCACTGGTCTATGGGTATAGCAGTATGTCATTCGGAGTCATTGATTGCTATATTCCTTTAGTGGGATACTAGTGGTAGGTTTTCCCTTAGGGTCTATGACCTATCTAGTCTCAGGTTCTTGGCCACTTTAGCAGTGTCAGATGTGGGTTCCAACTCATGAAGTAGTCCTTGAATCCAATCAAAAAGTTGTTCTTTACATCCATAACATTTGTGCCACTATTTCATCAGGTATCATAGTCATAGCATCTGGTTTTAGGCTGAGGTCCTTGTTCCATTTGTAGCTGAGTTGTATACAAGGTGTTAGATACGGTTAGATGCAGCTAACCAGTTTGGCCAGGACAATTCCCAGTACCCTCATCTTACAGGCCGGAAAAAAAAGAGAGGCTGGAGCTTGACTGTGAGAATACTTCAGGTCACAGAGGTAGGTGGAGATGGGAGTGGAGTGCAGACCAATAGACAGGTGCGTATGCAAATGAGATTCAGACCCCAAATCTTGTGCTTTTGAAAAGGGGTGTGATGCCAGCCAGAGCTGAGAGTCTAGTTGTGATTATGTAGCCCCCCTCTCTTTAGAACAGACCCTGCTCCCCCTTACTGTTCTTCCTTCCTCTGCTCTGGGCCACAAGAGACCAACCCATATTAATTGCGTCAAAACTCTCCCAGCAGCTCTGGCTTCTGGCTGGCTCCGGTGGGTGAAAGAGGGAGAGAACAAAGCTGTGGAGGTCGCTCCTCCTCCCCCTCTGTCCTTCCAGCCACTCTCAGAAGGGCCCTGCTTGAACCTTAGTGAGGGACACCATTCCTCTGACGACCCACACCTTGAAAAGCAATCCCTTTCCCAACTCACCTCAGACGTAGCTCTGTTGCGTGTGCCATCTGTTTCTCGCCAGGACCTTGACTGACGAGGTAACCCTCGGTTCAGAAGAGCTTTAACGCTACAGTGCCTTTCACCCAACTGCTTTGTGCTGGCATGCCTTAATAGCGACTGAAGCCTTTGATAGCCCACCCTGGGAAGTGTCTACGGACTGCAGAGGATGGACAACTGGCAAAGGTCTCTCCAATTGCTTCTTTGTTTCCTTTCATTGTTATTGTCATCGCTCTTTGAAATGATGTAGATGACCTGGGACTGCCTTCTGTCTACAGACAAAGCAACGCATGGATATGCCTGTTGACTGCATGTTGACTAATTTAATCTCACCTCCCCTGTCACTAATTGCCCTCTCTTCCTGGGATAACTCTTAGGGCAAACTAGTACATTTGATTCTAGTCTGTTTCTAGGCATTTTTTTTGGGTACAAATATCACATACATATAATGTATATGTATACAAATATAGAGCCTGCAAAAATATATATTTGGTTCACAGTATGAGATGGTTTGAATAACTGTCTTCTTCCAATATTCATAAGTTGAAATCGTAACTCCAAATTGGTAGAAATTAAAGATGTGGTCATAGGGAGGTGACTAAGGCCTGAGGGAACGGCTCTTTTGTTCACGTCATCAAGACACTGCAAGGAGTCAGCAGTCTGCATCCCAGAACAGGACCATCACCAGATGCTAACCACGTGGCATCCTTGATATTGAACTTCCAACCTTCAGAACTCTGATAAATCTCTTTATTTATACATCACTTAGCCTGTAGCATTTTGTTATAGCTTCCTGAGCTAAGTCACAGGCTATATAGTTCTGCTGTTTTCCTATTGGTGTATATGAATGCTGTATTCTTTTTTAACTGTAGTATGATATTCCATAGAATGGCTATATGATAAGCTATTTAACTATGCTATTATTACTGGATGGGCAGAGTTGGCTTGCAATTTTTAGTTGATACTGATAAGATTGCAATTAAGATTTTATTTAAAGCCTAGTGTAGTGGCACACACCTTTATCCCAGTACTCAAGAGACAAAAGCAAGCAGATCTTTGTGAGTTTGAGGCCAGCCTGGTCTACATAGTTCCAGGCCAGCCAGGGCTACATAGCGAGACTCTGTCTCAAAAAAGAAAAAGAAAAGATTCTATTTAATATACATCTCACATACATATGTGTATATGTGTGTGTGATATATGTATGTATGTACACATTCCTGTGTATGAGTGCAGTTGCATATGCGCCATGGCATGCATGTGGAGGTCTGAGGACAACCTTGGGTATTGTCCTTGCCCTCCACTTTGGTTGTGGTAGCGTCTCTTGTGTGCCTCAGGCTAGCTGCCTGTGAACTTCCAGGGATTCTCTTGCCTCTACCTCTCATCTCCCTACAAGAGCATTGGGATTATGGATGAGCACTAACATGTCCAACTTGACAGGTTCTGAGGATCCAAACCCAAGTCTTCATGCTTGCATGGTAAGCACTTGACCCCGAGCTGTCTCTCCAGCCCAACTTTTCTAATTCAATTGCCCTTCCTGGATGTGTATATACCCTAGCAGTGATGGGGGAGGGTAACTTAGAAATGAATATGGCCCCACCATTGCGTCAATGAGGAGAGGTGGGAGAGGGTTACTGTTCTTAGTGGGAGGATGGCAGAGCCTGTATAGCCCCGTTGGAGCCTCTCATCAGTGATACTGGGCTAATGGGTTGTCTGTATTTATGTTACCAATGTGAATCTCAATACGGCTGTGAAGGTATGTTGTAGCTGTAAAGGCAACTGCCCTAGATAATGTGGGTGGGCCAGTCCAACCAGCTGAAGGCCTTGGAAGCAAAACCTGAGGTTTCTGCCTCCAGACTGCAGCTCCGATTCCTGCCAGCCAGTCGGCTTGCCTTACGGATTTCAGACATGCTAGGCTCTGCAATTGCACGAGCCATTTCCTTAGAATAAATCTCCTCATATACACAGTCATCCCTCCGTATCTGTGGGCTCCGCATCTGTGAATTCAATCAATGGTGGATGGAAGACGTATTTTTTTTAATTCTGGAAAATTCCAAACAATAAAATTTAAGCATACCGCACACTGAGTCCACACTGCCTCCATAGGAACAAAGAGATGCTAAGACGCTGCATCTAGTATTGTAAGTAGCCTAGAGATGATTTATCACACAGAGGGTGGATGGAGGCTTCATGTGAGTACTCTTACTATGTTTAATGGACTTGAACATCTGTGGATTTGGGTACATATGGGGATCCTGGAACCAGTGTCCCATGGATACTATGAGATAACTGTGTGAGTCTACACTTGCATGTGCACATGCACACATGTGTATGCTTATACCACACATACACACACGCCCCCCCCCCCCACGGGCATGCATGCTCACACATACACATGATTTCTATTGTTCTGTTCTTCTACAGAACCCTGATTCATATATAAATCTAGTCTTCTTTAAAAAATAGTATTTTTTTAATCTTTGAAATTTTCAAACATTTATTTGATTTTTATATTGATTCATATATATATATATATATATATATATATATACATTGATTACATATACATTGATTATATCCATCCACCACTACCTTTCTCCAGCTCCCTCTAGCGCTCTGCATTTATTTCCTCCCCAACTTCAGGACCTCCTTTAAAGAATTGCTATGATTTTTAACGCCCTGAGTCCACTTAGTATTGCTCTCATGGGCATGGGTGTGGGGCCAGCCACTGGGCAATGAGCAGCCCACCACCAGGTCCATATCCCCTAAAGAGAGTGATGCTCCCTCCCTCCCTCAGCAGCCATTAGCAACTAATAGCTTGTCCTATAGAGTGGGCCCTCAGAGGCCCCTCCCCATCCATGCTGGGATGTTGACTGGCTTGATCTTGTGCAGGTCTTGTGTGGATAACCACACCCGCTGTCAGTCAATGTGTGCAAAAGTCACGGCACAGCTCGAAGTTTGTATCTCACAGGTATGCTTCCCGTCGCTCAGGCTTTATTTTTGCCAATATTCAAGCACCAAGAAGAGGAGATTGTAAGATGCACAGGGGTTCAGAACAGAATCTCCCAAAGCTCTGCTGGCCCAGACCCTGCCTGCTGTTTGCAGAGACACCAGCTGCTCATGGTCCTCTGCTCAGCTGTATTTGGTTTCTGGCTTTTCTAAGTGCCTAGTGGTAGTTCTCCTCTACCAGTGAGAGCAATCTTCTCCACTGCTTCCTGGTGGCTGGCTGTGAATATCATCCCCAGGACAAGTCACTTTCGTTACTTTGCCATCTTTGTCTGCATAGACACACACCTTCATGAGGTTCCTTCCCAGCTCACTGGCCTCCAGCACTCGCCAGCTGTCTCGACAGATAGGGTCTATCACTGACAATCTTCACTGGTGATGGCTCCTTGCACATGGCTGAGGAAGGCAGGATCTTCTGAGGCTGTGGGTTGTTGCAAGGACACAGAAGAGGTCACTCATGATTGTCAGCTCTCACAGAAGCATCCCCGTTCCCTATCCTGGGATCAGAGTAAGGAAGGCAGGTAAAAGAATAGCTTGGCAGAGATATGCCCCATTTAAAAAAAAAAATCAGTCATAAAAATCAAACCTCTTAGGCTGTGTCACTATGGGAGGGGGAGGAAGAGGTGGAAAGCTGGCCAGAGCAGGCCTCCAAGTTTCCTGTTTTCAGGCAGGCGGGAAGCAGAGAGCAAACATCCTCCTTCTTCGTTTATGGTCTTTGTTCTTGCTCAGCCAGTGTGTGGTGCAGCAGGGTGGCCTCTCGGGTGCGTGCTCCTGTCTGCGTTATCTTCCTCGGATCAAAAGAGAAAATGCATGAGAACGTGTTCCGGAGGCCCGGAGACCGCACACATGCCAGTTACAATCATGATCAGGAAAGCTGGGGCTGGGACCTGTGGGGAAGCTAGGATTGTGTCCTGAGACCTGTCCCCTCCTTGGAGACTGCATGTCAATGCACTAGGCACCAAGCTGAACACTGAGGGGTGGGGGAGGGGAGAAATCACTCCCCAAGCGGGTTCCTTAATGAACTGAGTCCGAGGAAGGATAACTAACAATGACTGATGCCCACAATATGAATTAGACCATTAACTCCTTCCTGCAGCCTCCTTGAATGTCCCATTCTCTTATGCTTGGAGTGGCTTCTTCTGTTTTCCTCTCCCAAGGTCTGGACAATCCACAGTCATCCCTTCCCATTGGCCCAACACAATCCCATTTTATACCAGCTCATACCAGTTTCTTCCATGGGCTTACTGAGAGCCCCCTTCTTAGAGTGTTCCAGTTTAGTCCAGTTAGGCATCTCAGTAGGTGAGGCAGGAGAATCAGAAGTAAGTTCCAGGCCTTTAGGGGCTACAGTACCAGACCAGCCTAGCTTCATCCCAAAGTGCAAAGTAAAAATGGCTGGGGAATGTAGCTCAATGATAAGGCTCACTTGCCTTAATGTGTGGGAGGCACTAGACTCTATCCCCAGAAAACCAAAGTATCCTAGTTCAGTGACGGACATTGGGTTCTTCCTAGATATGGTTTCCTGAGCAGAAGGTTTGGTTTCAGGTAGCACCAACTGGGCTGTTCAATCACCTGGAACTTGAGGCCTCTAAAGCCAAGGCTGGGGCCACAGTGCCTGGCTTCCTGTACAGCCTGAAAAATAGTTGAAAAAGGAGGAGGAGGAGGCAGCTAGAATGCATGGACACAGTGCCTGTGCATCCCATCTCTGGGCAAAGCTAGCCCTGGCTTCTGAACCCTGCCATCCGTGATGTGCCGAAGATCCATTCCAGGGCTACAAGAAAATGGCAGAACCAGAGAATCCAAGTGCAAAAAGAACCAGTCTCCGAGCCTGGTATTTGTGGCAAGATGTTCCCACATGTCTAGTGGGTTGGATAGCTGAGAATACATGTCATCTGTTTAGCGTTTGGCACGGACGGGGCATGTTTGCATGTGATCTGGCTTGGGGCTCCCAGCTATGGGAGGCAGGGAGTTGCCACCCCCACTGTTTTGACTCCTTAGGATGGAGAAAAACGTGTCCCAGACTGCACAGCTCAAAAGTGGCAGGATGTAGCATCTCCCAGAGCCCCATACTCTGAGTGTCCTAGTCTTTCACCTCATTTCTATGGTGACAGCTTCAAAGCAGACCAAAAAGTGTTTTGTAGAAGATGAGTGCTCCAATGCCCTCTGCAAAGTGAGCTTGCTCCCCGAGACCAAGGTTGGAGTTTTCTTCTTATAATTTGTACCATCAGAAAAAACAACAACAACAACAACAACAACAAAAACAAAAACAAAAACAAAAACAAAAACAACCGGACCAAGGAAATTCTGATACCTTGGGGATTGGTGCAAAGTCTCCGTCAGAGATCCCATGTGCTGAGCAAAGCTATTGCGTGGGCTAATTTCTGTGTCTAACTTGCCAGAGTTCAGCCCAAGCACCAGCCAGGAGTGGGACCCAGCTCTGTAGGCAGCAGGCTGTGTGCAGTGTTTGAGGGCCCAGCTGCAGGGCTGCTGTTCTCACTACGTGATTGGGGACATGTGAAGGCAGGGCAATTGAACTGCTGGTGACCCCGAGGAGTAAGGAGGCTAATTAAAGCTTCTCTCCCCACACTTCAGTCAAGCCCCTCCTGCCCTTCCTCCCGATGGAGGGGCTGATAAGGAGGGATTGGATTTATGAAAAGAGATGAAGATGTTTGGATAAGCCGAGGTACCAAGGCAAGCCGGCCAGACGAGTTAGGGCCTGACCAAGGCAGCAGGGTGGCTGACAGAGCCTTACAGGCAAGACAGGAGGAGAGGAAGGGGGAGAACCCATCGCTAACCCTGACACCCCTTGGGCCTAGTCTCCTGGCAGTTCAGATGGAAATGGAGGCTTGCAAACCCTCCCTACTCCCCCCACTCCCCCTCCCCATGCCAGCTGCTCCCAGATCTGCCACTCAAGTCCCTTGTGATGGGATCCAATAGCAGGACAGGAAGCCCAATGAGTGGGGACCTGGGAAGGAGGGCTTTTCCATCTTCCCATTCAGAGGTGAAGAAGCCAGACTGCCCTCAGGAGCAAACAGCTTCGGCTTTGCGAGTCACCTGTCCTCACTCCAGCCCTTCCTTTGAGTGGTTTGTTTGTTATCAGGCCTGTTGTGTTGATGTTTTACATGAAGCTCAGAGATGTTCAGTCACTTCCTTAAGGACACACAGCTAGGAAGTGATTGTCGGGAGAGCAAAGCCAAGTAGCACATTCGAAAACATCTATGAAGCAGTCAGATTCTAGTCTCTGGTCCATGTGATGGTGATACCAGCCATTCCCGTGTGTCAAAGTGGGACCACAGGAGAATCTGCTTGTCCTGGACAGTCCCGACTCACTCTTGGACAGGCAGACCCTATCTGTCCCCCTCCATCAGCCCCTCTGGTAGTTACTGGAAGAAGACACTAACTGAAGCCTGGGGAAGCTTGAAGCACTCTCTGGGGGAAGGTCCAGCCTCCAAGCTATCTGGAGTAAAACTGCCCTCTAGTTTGGCCCCTGGTTCTGGCTGCCCTAGCGGCCTGGCATGGCTGTCCCTGCCTACCTCTTTTCACTCAGTCAGCCACACTGAGCCTGCGGGTCGCAGATGGACAGAGGAAGAGGTTCACCTCTAATGTTGGACCAGGAGAATGGCTGGTGTGAGTGCTGTGTCCTGGGAGATGGATGTGGACGTCTATGATGCACTTCTAGATTGAAAGTAGAGCCAGAACCCCGTATGCTGGGAAACCAGAGATGAGAGTGGGGTTTGTCAGTTCCAGTCTCATAGGAGGTCAAGCCAGTAGACCACACCTCCAGACTCAGCTCCTCCCCTTTGGCAGAGTCAGAATTTCCTCCTTGCCTTTAGCCCACAGCGAAGACTTAGGTGCCTATTCCATGGCAGGATCATCCAAGGGGCTGACTCCAAAGCCACGTGTGATGTTCATCAGCTGGAACAAGAAATTTCCTGTGCTTCTTACCATTCTTTGGGAATTTCTTTTCACCAAAAAGACAAAACTAGGAATCAGCTCTTTAAGACTGGTCTAGCCTGGTCAGGTCCAGTTTTGTCTGGGAGGTAGGTAGTATGACAGTCCAAAACCGGGCTGGATATCCTATGCACTTGGATAGCAAGTACTTGGCCTTCTGGTTAAATGCAAAGCACAATGTATAAATCAGCCAGGTTCACTGGAGCCAACGGCTCTGACTGGGTTTTAACATTGGTCATGGCACCCACAACTCATTTCATTAGTGTCAGTTTAACAGTTGGCTACATGGGCCAGGGGTAACATTAATGATTACTTGTAAGTTAAGTGGACACAGAACTCTTACATAGAAAAATGCCAGCCTTTGCTGGGTTTTGTGGGCAGCACGCTGTGAGAAGGCAGTGATGGGCAGTGTGGAGCTCCTGGCAGAGTGTACACTGAAGATCCCAAAGCTGTAGTAGATCAGACTGGGCCTCGGCCTGGTGCTTGGCCCAGAAAGCCCCTGGAAAGGTGAGCTGCCTCCCCTTCGGGACTGAGTCATCGTTTCAGCAAGGGCTTTCTCTCTAGAGCTGGAGACCAGTGCAGAAGGCAGCTCCCCAAAGCTCAGAGGTGGAAAGAGCAGGCCCCCAGCCTCCCTCTCTAGAAAGAAGCTGGCGGAGAGGCCTAGGCTGGGTGTTTCCCATGCCAAGAGGGGAATGCCCACCAGTGATTTACACAGACATTTATAGAAAGCATACAGGTTTACTCATTCATAAAATAGAAGAACAGAGTGTTTTCTCCCTGGCTGGGCTCTCGGGTAGTGTGGCTGATCTCAATCATTTCCGGACATGCCCTGATTTGCCCGCAGGGAGACGGCCAAGGCTGCATGGGAACTGGCTGCAAATGGAGCCGCCCCGGTGCAGGCTTCCTGCCCCATGCAGGACTGGAGCTGCACTGAACTGATAGCAAGGTTCGCCTCCCAGTCCTGGGGCAACTGGTCCTCTCCTCAGATGCTCTGTCCCTTAGAGCTTCCCAACTGGTAGGCAGGTCATGAAGGCCACGCCTGAGACCTGGTAATATGAGGCCTTGAGAGCCACCACGTGAGGTTGTAAGAGTAAAGGGATGCTGCCTGATCCAGCCAGGCTGCGTATTAATATCAGACAGATTAAAGTGGGCAGCTTGGTGGAAGCCCATTGGGGCCTTCCCTTCCCCAGCAGCCAGTGGCAGCCACTGATGACTCACTGAGCCCAGCCCGTGTCTCCCATGCCTGGACCTGGCAGTCTTTCTGTGGGGCCGGCAAGTGGGTGGGCAGCGAGCGTCAGTTTTGTCAGAAGCCACAGACCCACAAAGAGTGATTTTCTTTCTCTCCATGCTGCTCTGGGTCCTCTAGTTTGGGATGCCAAAGGCTGTGGGCTGAGCTTTGGTGAACAAGAAGCCAGAGCTGAACACAAAGAGGGCATCAAAGAGGTTGGCGGTCTGGACCACATGTCTCTTCGGCATGCCGTCTCCTCTAGGAGGGGCTCCAGAAAGACTCTGCTGTGGGAATCCGTGAGAGCCCTGGGGAACCATGAGCACCATACCACAGAGAAAAGGAAGAAGGAGAAGGAGAGGGGAAAGATGGTTGCTATAGTAATTTCTGCCCATCGCTCTAGCCAAACTCTGCACACTGCAGCTTTAACAACAGGCGTTTACCTCTTGCAGTTCTGAATGTTGAGATCAGAGGATCAGCAGGGTTGGTTTCTTCTGAGGCCTCTCTTTTTCCTTCCTTGATGACAGCCACCTTATCACAGTGTCCCCATATGGTCACCTCCCTGTGCACACATGTCTGTCGTGATCTCTTCTTGTAAGGACAGCAGGTGGGGGTTGGGGTTGGTGCACAGGACTACAGTTGTAGCTTGTACACCTGTGATGACTGCTCCAAGGTTGACCTCTGGCACACAGGACCAAGACACAAGGTGTGTTATTTGCTTTGGGGTTTAGCATTCATTCATGAGTCCTCATCAGTGGAACTAGCCCAGGGGAGGGGAGATGGGACCCTCTACAGGTGCACTGTGGAATATATCCAATAACTAACTAATCTGAGGCCAAAGAGGTGCCTGGAAGTATGGGTTCATTGTTTTCTGAGGGGAGGCAATGTCACCTCACACACCAGAGTCCACGCACACAGGTGGAAGTCCTTAGGTAAGTCTGCTGCTGCCTTTCAGAGCCTTGGAGGCAGCATCTATAAAGTGAAGAGGAGAACGCCACCCCCATGTTCTCCATGGGGAGATCCGCATGGGCATGAGGGAACATGGCAAAGAGCTGGAGCCTCTGCTGCCCAAAATGAGGATGGTAATAAGGACCCTTGTATTGAGGCTGCTAAAAACTGCCTCGAAATCCACAAAAATGTTAAGAATGTGGTGTTTAGAGCTGTGTGTCTCCAGATCCTCGACTCTCAGTTCCAAGAATATTCTCTGAGAGTCCAAGGCACACTCACACGATCTGTAAGTCTCTTTCTAGAGGCTCCTATGTTCCTGATGTCCTTATGTTTCTTACGTTTTTTTTTGTTAGTCCTTCAAAGGGCTCATCAGCTCCCATGTGAAGCAGAATCACTTCCCACATAGTAGAGAGAATCACCGGAAACTCCCTCTGCATCCTTCAAATGCTGGCTCTTCCAGATGTGGGGGCCGCCTCATGTTCCCATGGGAACTCCCCGGGGTACTCATAAGATCGTTTGTATTCAAATTACAAGAGTGACATGGAATTTTAAAAGATGAATTTTGATATAAGGATCTGACAAAACCAATATGAAGGTGTTGCCACTGGCCACATCCAACACACATTTGAACACCAGAGTAACTTAATATGGTATTGATAATAGGAAGTCAAAAGTCCATGGTGATTAGATAAATGAAAAGGCAGTTAGATGACAGGTGGATGGATGGATGCATAGATAGATAGATAGATAGATAGATAGATAGATAGATAGATAGATGATAGACAGAATGACGGACACATAAAGATAAAGGGTTGATATCGTGACTCGAATGTAAATGTCCCCCATAGGCTCATGCATTTGAACACTTGGACTTGGCTGGTGGTATCATTTGGGAAGGAGGTGGAGTCTCACTAGGAGAGGTGGATCACCAGAGGTAGGTAGGTTCTGTGGTTTTACAAGCTGGTCCCACTTCCTTTTAATGCTCCACTTCCTGACTGCAAGCTACAACCCAACAAGCAGCCTCCTGCCTCTGACCACCACATTTCCCCACCCTGATGGTTTTTATCTCTTGAACGGTATGCCCACATAGACCCTTCCTTCCTCAAGTTGCTTCCTGTCAGGACTTTCTCACTGTAAAGGGCAGGTAACCAATATAGCAGGCTTTTGCTGATTTAATTGTGAGGGCTGGAAAGTAGATACAGGAGGAATCCTAGAGTTGGGAAATCATTTGAAGTCATCCTGTGAAGGTTGAATCAGGTGATGATCCCCATTGGATGTAGATCTAGAACCAAGACATCAGTAGTGAGCAAGAGACTCACAGCATCCTAATATGTGTCTCCTGGGCTACTTGTTATTTACAATGGGTGGTATAGACCCTACAAAAGTAGCTATTATAATAAGGGCATTGGGAAAGTCTTGGGAATCACCATCACCACTGTGGGACAGATAACAGCTTGTGCCTCCAGAGGACACAACGTTACCTGTATAGCACATCAGCAAAGACACACATCCATTCCTAAGGACTTGCCAAATCAGACATCCCTGTTCCTCCTAAGATTCTAGTAAAAGAGGAGGAGGACAGGTGTGGTGGTATACCCTAATTTCATCACTCAAGAGACCAGAGCAGGGGCAGTCATGGGTTTAAGGCCTGTCTGACTGCATAGTGAAATCCTGCCTCAAGACACAAAACCCAAAGCAAACCCAGACAGCTGTTTCCTGCTTCTGCCTCCCTGCCCACTGCCTTGCCATTTCCCCCATGATGGAATGAGCCCCTTGAGTTTTAGTCAAAATAAATACATACCTTAAATGGCCTTTTGTAGGGAATTTGGGCATAGCTATTTAAAAAGTAACCAGGACAAGGGGTAAAGGACCATGTGGCATGTGACTCGTGCTTAAGTGGTGCAGAGCCACACTGCTCATCCACACAGATAAATGCTGTGGAATGTTAATACTGAGCAGATTGGGCCACTGCCTCATCACGTCTCTCTAGATGCTTGCAAAAGTCCCAAATGAAATCTGTTTTAAAAACAGCACCACAGAGAACACACGAGGTGTTCAGCCTGGCCTGCCACTTCAACACACTGCCTGGATTTTGCTTTTTATTGAATGGATGGATTGCCATCCACTTGGTAAAATGGCCAAATCCTGTCCCTTCTGGCTTCCCTCTCTGGTCTAGGTCCAAGGTCCCAACTTCATTTCAATGTCCCAAGGCAAGAGGATCACAAGTTCAAGGCCAGCCTGGGCTGCATAGTAAGAAGAAACAAAACCACCAATCAAGAAGTGGGCCTCTGTTCCTTTGTGTCATGATGTTAGAGTTGTTTATGATCTCTCTGTAACTGAATCAGTGTTGTCTGTATTTAGAGTAATCTTAACTCCTTCCATTGACAAATTATGCTTATGATTATTATTCAGTGTATGTATGTGTGCTTGGTAAATATGTATGCATCTTCTTAAACATGTGCACACACAGATGCCAGCAGTCAGGGTTGTGTGTCTTCAATTTCTGTCCCATCTCACTTACTGAGACAGTCTCTCACTGAACCTAGAGTTCACTTGCTGGCTACCCTGGCTGGCCAGTGAGCCCCGGGGATCCTCCTGTCTTCTCTTCCCAGCACTGGAATTATGTACACTCTGCCGCACCTGGCTTTAACGTGGGTGCTGGGGATCCAAAGGCCATCCTCACACCTGTGCACCAGGACTTTACTGACTGAGCTATCTTCCTAGTTCCTACACAAATTAGCATCCATCTTCCTGTTGGCCATCGCCCCCTCGTCTTTCCTGAGGTTGGGCAGGAGCTGTAGGATGCAGGTTGATCCTTTGACTCTCTGCCCTCCCAGTTCTTGACCTTGATTCACAGCCCACTATTGGCCTAGCTGCTCAATGAAGCTCTCATGGCCTGCTCCGGCACACAAGGTGGAGTCTTCCGGTTTACCAAGGAAGTTTCAGATTTCCTCTTGGGATCATCTAATATTCCCAGCTCTTTGCCTACCATGAATGTGTTAGGGCTATCCTTCTTGGCCCATGGGAGATTGGGTAGGAACATGTCACCAGTTATGGGGAGAGACTATTAGTAGCTGGGATGTGTCTTGAGTCAAGTGTGGTAGCACATGCCTGTGGTTCTAGCTACCTGGAGGCTGAGGCAAGCGGATCACTTTAGCCCAGAAGTTGGGGATCAATCAGCGTGTGCAGAATTAATGGGGCCCCATCTCAGCAAGGAATAAAAGAGAAGGTGGGTGTGGCTTCTCCTTTCGTCTCTCTTGTTAACCAGCAAGACTGCAGCAGTGACTGGCTCAGAAGACGGCCAGATCGTGCAGCAGAGTCACCAGCTAGCTTAGAAAAGAGCATGACCAACACCAAGAAGCAAGCAGTGTGGTGGCACATGCTTGTTATCCCAGCTTTCAGGACACTGAGACAGGAGGATTGCAAGTTTGAGGCCAGCCTGGGCACGCTAAAACCCAGGAAGCGAGCCTTCATTATTTTGTGCCATAGAGATGTTAGGATTGTTTATTATCTTTTTATAATTCTTTTCTATCCTGGTGGTGGAGTATGTATGCATATGTGTGTGCATGCCTGTGGAGGTTCGAGGTCTGTCAATCTCAGGTGTTATTCCTCAGGTGCATCCACTGTGGCACTCTCTGTCTCTCTGTCTCCGTCTCTCCCTGTCTCTCTGTCTCTGTCTCTCCGTGTGTGTGTGTGTGTGTGTGTGTGTGTGTGTGTGTATGTGTGTGTATGTTTTGAAACAGAGTACTGGACTTGCCCTGGAACTTGCCAACCAGCTAGCTTTAGGGATCAACCCAGGTCTGACACCTTAGCTCTGGAACTGTAAGGACATGGTTGTAAATCCTCCTAGCTCTGTAAAAACGTGGCTCCTGGGGCTTTGAACTCAGGTCCTGTGTTTAAGCCGCAAGCACTTTGCTGACAGCTGTCTCCCCAGCCCACTGTCCTCTTCTCCTGCAGCCCATCTTCGTGGATGGTACCCTCCGCTTAAACAGCCCCTCTGTCCACAGACTAATTCTCATTTTCCAACCCCCTTTCAACCTCCCCTCTTTGCTAGTGCCCTCGATAGTTAGAAACGTCCTCCGAGATGCTACTTGTGTTTACTCACTTGCCGTAGCCTGTTTACTAAATGCTGGGCGCTGTGCTCTGTGCCACCAATACAACCAAGTCCTTGCCTGCTTGGGCCTTGAGAAGTGTATTTCTTTTAGCCTCAGTCTCCCTCTTCACATAAGTGCCATGAGGGCAGACCACAGGCACAGCCAGGTGTGTATTGCCACGTGGCATAGAAGTAGAACTCCCATTAAGTATTTGTTAAACTATAGACAAGCTCTCCTTCCCAGTACTCCGCCATCACACCTATGCCGTGTGCATGTATCTTCAGATCTCCTGTTTGGTCTGCTGTTAGCATTTGAGTCTGAAATGTCCCCCGAGAGGCATTTTTGAATGGGTGGCCTCTAGTCGGTTTGCTATTTTAGAAGGTTCTGGAAACTGAGAGTTAGGACCTAGTTAGCAGAAATAGGCCTCCAGAATGGGTGGTTGAAGGGTATACCCAATACCCTTGCCTCATTCTGATTCTGCTGGGTGGATTCTGTTCTTGGTGCGTGTCTGGGCTGAGATCAAGCGGTTATTGAACACATGTGCGGCACAGGTCTACAGTGCTTTTCCCATGTAGGTCATAGGAATATGGAAGAGATGACCATGAACACACTCCAGCAGTGTGGTCACTTAGTACAGAAGATGATCACCAGAGGCTGATAACTTCCCTCCCCGGGAGCTAGAACTGTGCCCTTGGCTTGTCCTGGGTCATGAACAGGAAAATGGAGACAAGCCTTAGATTTCCTGACTTTACTTCTTGGGCTGGACTCTACTCTGAGTATTGGTATCCACACCTATAAAATGGGAGTAGGTGTGGGGGACATGGGGATTTTGGCTTCATTGTTTCCTCAAAGGCACAAAGATCCAGAGAGACTCTGTTGGAGGAACCAGATTCCTTTGTGTGGTTCAAGGTGGAGATGGCTCTGGTCTGGTCAGAGCCATTGGATGTACTAGCCTGCGCCCTAGATGCCTGGGAACATTTTTGGCATTTGGGGGAAAGACTTTAGTGTGCCAGTTTCTAGCCAGCCTGGCTTCTGAGCCTCAGCAGAGAAAGCTGGCAGAGGAAGGCCACACACTCTCCCCTGTCCTTGCCTGGTGGTAACACTTCAGTAGGCTCTCTAATGAGCTTATACTCCTCCCAAAAGCCAGGCTTGTTTGCTTCTCCTGGGAGCCTGGCACTGATCCCTAGATGCTGTCATTGTCTTGGGGACAGACTCCCCTCCCCCAGTGCCTTAAGTGGCTCATGCTACCAGACCAGGCGGCTTTGCCCCAGACCAAGCTCCCACCCTAGGGATCTAGGGTCACAAGTCTCCATCCTTGTGGCTACCGAGAGGGGCCCAGAGCAGCTTAGTTGGGGTGTGAGTGAGTGTGTCTGTGAGTGTGTCCATGTCTGCCTGTTCCATCCGGAAAGTTCTCGGGCTGGGTTTGGGGGTGGCAGGGAGCTGTAGACTCTTCATTCACAACTTGTTGTGGGTTCGTATTTCTCTTCCAAGAGAGGCGGGGGTGTGGTTGCAAAATAAATCTTAGTTATTTTTTTTCTTCTCCCCAAAGAAATCATTGTGTTGTTATGCAGGAGAGCCGGAGCCGATGACATTTTTATGGGGCTGCCGCTAGTGAAGACTGTCGTGTCTGCCTGGGCCATCCAGAGGGTCCATAGATTTCTTTCTCTCTCCCTATTGCTAACCCCCACCCCCTTTCTTTCCCAGCAATACAATTTCAGTTCAATACTTGTCTAGAATTCCCAGTGGGGCTACCTAGGCACAAGGGGGAGGGCCTGGGGGAGGGAGATGACATCATATCTTTGCCAGAGGATTGGCTGCTCCCAGGCTTCAGGAATGATATCATCTCTGCTTGGACCTCCCCCCACTTCTTTACTTCTGGTTCTTTCCTGGCTGTGTAAGGGCCCCCACCCCAGGACACCCCGTTGCCTTGGAGACCACAAGTTTTCAACCTTGTTGTCTGAAGGGATGGTCATTCATTATATGTGTGACATGGGGGTAAAGGGTGCGGGGAGGGAGCCCCGGGCAGGACGGTTTTGAGGGAAGGCTGTGGACAACAAAATAATGAACAAACATATGTTTCACGCATGAGAAGCCGTCAGAGATAGCCGTGAGGGAAAGGTCATGGCAAACGGCACTCAGTACATGGAAAACTGAAGACAGAATTCTAAAGACAGACAAGCAGTGGCCAAAATATTGTGGAAAGTAGCCACCCCCTCCCTGAGACAGCTCATTAGGAAGGCTGTGGAGTGTGAATCCCAGGAGATGTGTCAGGAAGGGGGTGGTTGAGGCTCTTTGGACAAGAGGCCAGCTCCTCTGTCCCCTGCTGAATGTGGATACTGAGGCAGCTGTGTCCCGGAACCAGCTTGTCTCAGGCACAACCAGAAGCTTCTTTGAACACTGAGCCAGATAAGGACCTGTAGCTCCTTACAGATAAGGTCTGTAGCTCCTTAACTGTGGGTGTCTCCAAGAACTGAGAAGTAGCCCCTCAGTGTGTTCCCATAGATGCAGGAGGGCAGAACTGCTCACTGAGGTTGTGTGTAGGGTGTGTCTGTGTCCTGGTGTCTCACTGACTTGTTCATTGCTCGCAAGCATGGGTCTTCTTCACTAGGAGACATTTCAAACACCACTTTCCTGAGGTGTTTTATTTTCATTTATTTATTTTTGGTCTTTTGAGACTAGCCTGGAACTTGCTATGGAGACCCAAATGACCCGGAAATTACTATGTAGATCAAGCTAGCCTTAAACTTGCCGTGATCCTTTTGCATCTCCCTCCAAAGTATTGGGATTTCAGGTGTGCGCCACCACGTCTGGCTTCCCCTGGAAATTTTAAAGGGAACAGCATTCAAGTTCCGTGTAGTTCTGCCCTGCTTCCTCTTCAGTCCCCACCGCTCTTGCTTCTCCACAAAAGCACTTGACTCCGAGAGAGATGGCGCCTTAGATGATTTTGTCATTGAGTGAACAACATGGAACACCATGACCAAAGCTGGGTTGTCTGTCACTCTGTGTGACCCCTTGATGCAGTCAGACACAGTCAACCCGGGGATCCACAAGGCTGTTGCTGCTGTTGATAGCAAGTGTCTCTTTAACAAGGAGTGCATTATAAAGCCACAAGAGGAATATTGTAGGAAACAGATGACCACTAAGAGTTGTTTCTCCTCATCAGGTGTCAGGGACATAGCTGTGTGCGCTGTGGTTTTATACTCCTGGTAAAGCAATAAGCTTGGCTGCGCCTCTGGCACTACAAACACGTGACTAACGCATTGCATAACGATGTATAGGAACTGTGGTGTGACTGCACGTGGGAAATTTTTAGTTCTGCTATCGTCTATGGGGTTATGGTCATGTGTTCAGTCTGTCATTAGTTGAAACATTGCTGTGTGGCACACAACTGCTTATTTGTGCATATCCACAAGCATATACACCAGTCGTATGCATACACATAGTGTGTCTGCACATATGTGTATGTTTATATGTCTGTATGTATGCATTCATTGTGTGTATGTGTGTGTGTGTGTGTTTGTGTGTGTGTGTATGTGTGTGTGGTATATGTGTATGCCTGTGAGTGTGCACAAGAGGCCAGAAGAAATATCCTGCTTCATCAGTTTCCATTTTATTTCCGGAGACAAGGTCTCTCACTAAACCTAGAGCTAGGCTGATGTCCACAAACCACAACACTGCTGGAGTTCAAGGTGCATGTTCATCCGTACTGGCTTTTTCCTTGGCGGCTGGGGTTTGGAACTCAGGTCCCCATGCTTGTGCAGAAAGTGCTCATGTCCCCAACCCCTTCCATTTGAACACAGATACAGAGTTGCGCCGCTGTGGGTCCTGATATGTCTCTGTGTGGTTGCGTTTCCTCACTTCTGTTGTTTGAAATGTCCAAGTGTTTTGTAGGAGGTGGGCATTACAGACAGACATGGGGGTAAGGGAGGCTACTTCAGAACCCCGTCATTAGGGAAGATGTTCCAAAGGGCAAATGGATAAAACTGCAGAGCTGAAGTGACTGGATGTCTGTCATCTCACAGAAAACATGGTGTGCATTTGTCCCCAGTGGAGCAGTGACCCAAATGCCTCTGGAGTCTTGTGGTCCACCTGTGTTCTGCCTCGGTCTCTTTCCGAGGCCTCAGAAGGGGAATGTTCCTGGGAAGCCTCTGATCTACCCTCTGCCCATCTAAACCAAGAATGGACATTAATTTAAGATTCGTCCAAGCTTTTGCCTCTGAAAACACATGCTTAAGGCCAAAGTCATTTCCCCCAAGAGTGTCTTCTGTTCCCTCCAAAGTTCCTGTACCTGTCCATAGGACAGCTGTTTTGATCAGAGCTAGAAAATTTGTAGTCTTCCCACCCCCCTTTTCTATATCCGTGTGTGTGTGTGTGTGTGTGTGTGTGTGTGTGTGTGAGAGAGAGAGAGAGAGAGAGAGAGAGAGAGAGACACAGAGACACAGAGACACAGAGACACAGAGAGACAGAGAGAGATGGGGGAGGGAGAGGGAGAGGAGAGATGCATTTATAATGCATGTTTGCACATGTATGGCATTTATTTGTGTGTGTGGTGTGCATGTTTGCATCTATGTGCGTGCGTGTGTGTGATGTGCATGCTTGTATCTGTGTATGTGTTATGTATGTGTGTGTTTGTGTGATTTGCATGCTTGTATCTGGGTGGGGTGTGTGTGTGTGTGTGTGTGTGTGATGTGCGTGCTTGTACCTGTGTGTGTTTGTGTGTCTGTGTGTGTGCATGTAGAGGACTGAGGTTGATATTAAGACTTATCTTCCATTACTCTTTTGCTTTATTAATTGGAGCAGGGTCTCTCAGTCCCACGCAGAGGACACCAATATGGATGGCCTTGCCAGACAGCTTTCTCTAGGGATCTCTTGTCTCCCTTTTTCTAGGCTGTAGTTACAGGTGGGCCACAGTGTCCACTAGGCATTTCTGTAGGCTCTTGGGATCATAGTTCTGATTTTCATATCTGGACAGCAAGCTCTTTAACCATTGAGCCATTTCCCCGTCCCTGTGGAGTCTCTTTCACTAATCCTTGTATGTCCCTTTGAGAGACTCACCAAGAAGTCTGTTTTTTTTCCCCCTTTGAGCATGCCACTCTATCCATCCTTCCTGCCTTCAAAGTTAAATGCGTTATAATAAAATAAAATTAGATGCTTAGTTTTTCAGTCACAACAGCTGCTTTTCAAGTGCTCAGAAGTCTTCAGCCACTAGCGCCTACCATACCGGAAGCTGTAGTCACAGAGCATGTCTGCCACTATGAATAAGGACAGCAGTGTGGGCCAGATGCAACCTGGCCACTCCATTGGTATAATCTTTAGCTGAGTGTCTGGCTTTCTGGGCCAATTTCCTCATAGTTCCTACCTAATCTTGAGATGTGGGGGGCCTTAAATGAGTGAATTCTGGTAAATCCCTTAGCATAGTATTTGGAACAGCATTACCAATCAGTCATGACCATTCCCATCTGCAGGGAAACCTGTTGCTGGCTACTGGTGCATGCCTATGACCTGGCTGTGGTTCTATATTGCATTACTTTTGGTAACAGGAGTCTTAGCACCTCTGCCAAGGATCCTCTTTGACTTCCCAGAGAGCACTTATTGTGCCCATCATTTTGTTACCCTCTAAATTCCTTTGAAAAGCTAGAAGTCTCTTATATGAATAAGAGGGGCTTATGTGGGCGCTAAGAAGGGACTGTGAGGTTAGGGTTGAACCCTTGTGACCTCTAGGCTGAACCCCTACCCTTGGTCTACGGAGGGACCAAGGAAGTTCTCTCTTCTCCCTTCTATCTGGAGCAGCAAGCTGAGACTCCGCAATGAGGTTGAATGAGCCTAGCATTCCTCTCTGGTGACCTAATGAGCCGGCATAACTAAATGACCATTAGACAGAAAGTTTGTGTGAACTGCAGTAGAAAAGTTCCTCGGAACTTCCTGAAAAGGGAGATAATATATCTAAATAGCTTCCTGTCTTTCTGCTGCCAAGCAGCAGCAGACCAGATTCTCCTACCAGGGAATTATTTAGCATGTGATGATCTCGACCCTCCCTGCTTGGGGGAGTGAGTGGGGCTTTGCAGGGGAAGTGAGTGGGCCATGAGGCTCTCCAGATGCCAGGGGAGTGTGGAGACAACTGTTCCAGCCATCTTGCTGAGCGGGGAGATTAGGAAGGCCCAGGGAAGGGGCAGTGAGGGAGGGTCTTGAGGGGCATGGGACAGAGAGGGCAGCTTTTAGGCTGTGTCATCAGAGCCTGGGGCAATCTTTTGCTCTGATTCTTAGAAACCCCAGTTTAGTGTCTTAGTGGGAGAGGGAAGAACAGATTGCTTCCTGCCTGCGGGATTGCTTCTTGCAAGCCCCTGTCTCTTTGGAAGACCTTTCCCTGGCTATTAAAAACATGTTTGGGGGCTTTGCTTTATATGGAAACTGCAATTTAACATAAGCAAACCGCAAAATGGAAACCAGAAAGGCCCTGTTCCATTCACTGAGGGCCCCTCCTGGACTACGGGTGAGGCAAGCCCTTTCCAGGTCACATGGTGTGTTCCCCACCCAAACCTTTCTTCCCAGAGGTGTGGGCAGTGGGATGAGGGAGGTGGGGAGGGCTAGGGCTAGGAGGAAGCACAAGGTGTCCCTGTTAGGTGACCTCTAACAGATGAGGCCAGCTCTTATGGTGCTGGAAATGTCTCAGGTGAGAATCTCTCTCTCTCTCTCTCTCTCTCTCTCTCTCTCTCTCTCTCTCTCTCTCTCTCTCTGCAGCTTCTCAAGCATTCTTCCTCCCCTTTATACTAGTCCCATTGCCACTGTTCTGGGGATGCAGGCCAGAGATATTCTCTGTCTCTCTGTCTCTCTCCTCTCTTTCTCTCCCCTCTGTCTTATTTTTATATTGCATTTTATTAATTATTTGAAAAATCTTTTTATACAATCTATTTTGATTGTTTTCTTTTCTTCCCCCAAACCCACCCAGATCCTTTCCACCTCCCTACCCACCCAACTTCATGTTTTCTTTCTCCTCAAAAATCACCCCCAAAACTAAGGAGAGGGTCATGTCAGGCTCTGTTTGCTCTCCTGCATCGGAAGGAGTCACCAGGGGACCGGGCATTCATTACTGAAGCCTTCATGCAGCCCTGAAGTGCGGCTCTCTAACCTGATAAAAGGGGAGACTGAGGCTCAATTAAAGCAATGCCCAAAGTAACAGAAAGCAGAGGGAGTCACCTTCACACCAAGGCCAGTGTGCTCCCTGAGTTGTTCCGTCCTCTGTCCTTCACAAAAGTCACTGAAATACCTTATTGCTGTACTCTTGGAGAGGTGTTGGCAGGATCTGTGAGTCCCCAAGCCACACTCTCTTCGTAGCTATTATTTCCATTAACGACAATGAAACAGTGTGCCCTGCTGAGTGTCAGGAGCTACATGGGAAGTGCCTAATGGCTACATGGGCTAGTGGCTACCACACTGGGCATTACGGGTATATGTGTGTGTGTGTGGGGGGGGGGGCGAGCACATTTACTTTGCCAGAGAGAGTTGCAGGGGGCAGAGCCAGCACTGGCCTACCACGCCATGCCAGGGAGCTACAAGCTCCTTCTTTTCCTGGCTCTGACAAGTTTTTAGATAGAGCGGCAGAAGGGGAAGAAAGCTCAGCTCTTCTCTACACGAAGGCTGTCTCTTCCTGTGGGAATGTGTCCCCGCCTGTCAGTGCGGTGGAGGCAAGGGGCAGAAGGGACAAAATGGGCCGAGGTGGGGACCTAGTGTTTTCCCCGATATTACTAAGCAACAGAGTCCTAAAAATCTTCGGGGCTAGCCACAGAACGCTGTTTACCAGGAAGAAAACACTTGAAAAGGAGAATATTTGGCGGAAATGCGCCCGGGATTAACAGGTTTCACCCACCTCCCATTTTTTTTTTCTTCCTTTTTAATGCTGTTTTGTTTTTCTTCTGGGTTGTTCAAGGTACTGACCTAGCATTCGCCCCCTTTGCCAAGAAACTCTTTCCCTGCCTAATTAGCCTGTGGTATTGTTCCTGGGTTCTGGGAAGGGAGGGGAGGGGGAGGGGAAGGCAGAGGGCCGGGCTGGGCCTGGCCAATGGGGAGCCGCAATTAGTTAGCGGGGTTGTGGGGAGCCAGGGCTGGTCATTAGATGCAGAGGTCTTGAAAAATCCCTCTGTAATTAATTTTCTCCTGCATTAATTAGAGCACTGCCAGCATGGGGAGCAGGGGGGATTTGTTGCCCTGGACTGCTTTTCAGGGCGACTTAAGGGAAAGAGAAAATCGCCTGGAGAGCAGGCTGAGGACAGGGCTGGGTTGTGGGGGGAGTGTGGTCTTAGCTGGAGAGCGCTGCAGGAACAGGAGGATTCAGAGAGGCCCATATTTGATCTTAACCTGGACTGGGTGATGGTACATGGATCATAAGAAACCCATAAGAGTATGTACGTGTGTGCCTATGTGCGTGTGTGCTTACATATGTGTTCTTAGGCACACACTATATGCAGCACAAGGATCTCTGCTTCTCATACATTTGGACACTCCCCCACAAAAGCTACAGTCCTCCTCTTTAAGAAAAAATATGGTGTGTGTGTGTGTGTGCCTGTGTGGACCTATGTGTGTGTGTGTGTACCTGAGTATGTGTGTACCTGTGTGTATCTGTGTGTGTGTGTGTGGACCTGTGGACCTGTGTATGTGTGTATCTATGTGTGTGTGTGTGTGTATAAAACTGTGTGTATCTATATGTGTGTGTGTGTGTGTGTGTGTGTGTGTGTGTATGTGTACATCTTTATGTCTGGAGAGGCCAGGGGTTAATCTCAGGTGACTTCTCCAGTTGTCCACTCTGTTTTATGAGGCAGGGTCTCTGATTGGTCTAGGACTGGCTGATTAGGATAAATTGAATGGCCAGTGAGCCTCAGGGATCTGACTCTCCAGTGTTGGAATTACATGTGAGCATATCACCAGGCTGGGGGATTCCTGTGTTTTGAGACTGAACTCAGGTCCTGGGCAAGCATGTTCCCAGCTGAGCCATCTCCCTGGCTCTGTCTCCCTCTCTCTTCACCCATCTTACAAATACAGCCACCATTGCTGTAGATTAGAGCACTGCTTGTTCACATCTCATCTAACACCCCCATTCCCCCTGAACAGAGACATGGGTATTTCTCTGTGCCTTTTCTGTATTATGGAGATTGAGTTATGTCTACTCTCTGACATGTGAGCTGCTAACTTTATAGAAGAGGGCCCCAAGATTCAAAGAATGTATTTATTCGTGTATTTTATGTATTTGAGTGCTCTGTCTTCGTGCACACCGGAAAAGAGAATCAGATCCTATTAAAGATGGTTGTGAGCCACCATGTGGTCGGTGGGAATTGAACTCGGGTCCTCTGGAAGAGCAGCCAGTGCCCTTAACTACAGAGCCATCTTTCTAGCCCCCGAGAAGATTCTAATAAAAGCTACTGCCAAACCATGAAGCTCTAGTATGTTGATAATGACATTTGGAAACAGCAAATCAATACACTTCTAGAGTTTGCCGCCAATTCCCTGGTCCTGTTAGCCATTTTTATAAAATATTAAAATGAGTCAAATTTCTTCAAGGCTTTTTTTTTTTGTCTCAGACGGATCTTAGTAATTTAACCAGTGACTTAATTGGTCTGTTATGGTAGTTGGTGGGCCTTGTCCCATATGCAGTAATTGTGTATCTTCAAGCCTGGTCCAACACCTGCAGTGTGTTTGTTGGGTGGATTTCTGTCCAAAGAGGGAGAGTTGGTCTGTCTATGTCTGCTACCACGTCTGAGGTAGTCAGTCAGTTTGCTGATTCAGATACAGATTTGGGATCTGGCCTCAAAGTGAAGCCCTCTCTTCTCTAACTGTCCACCGAGACAGCTCCAGTAGGAAGATGTGGCACGAGGTGGGTGACTAATGGAGTGGGAGCTGGTGGTCCGAAGGGAGACCGAGAGTGGCAGAGGGTGGCCTGGGGGCCAGCTCCACTCCCTGGAATTTTCTATCTCTTCTCCATTGGTTTCCTGACTTATTCCTTTGAGATTAGAGGAGAAAAGACGAAAAGACCCCAAAGAGCGTGGACACACATTCTGTGCAGGAAGCAGCATCGGGAATGAAGTGATGAGAGAGCCACGGAGCTCCTGGAAGCTCTGGAAGCCATCAGTGCTCTGGAAGGCTCCTGGTGCCCTCTTTCCCCGGCCCATCCCTAGCACATTCTTCTCAGCAGCTGTTTCCACTCCTCTGCCTGGCTTTGCAGTCCATCCCCACCATTCACAGGAGATGATCTCACCTCCAGCTCTTGGGAGAGGCCCTGGCCACCACTCTAAGCTGACTCCAAGTGTCCCATAAGCCCGTGTCCCTGGGCACAAATGGCTTGAAATCCCCGTTTTGCAATTTGGTATTTGTTCGTAGATAGCTGACTTGTTTTCTCTTAAATTTGATTGCCTTATGTGCACGTAGAATGGGGGTTATTGTGAGGATTAGTTAACACCATGGGGAATGGGGAACTTGCATGTAAGGAGGAAGTAATTGTCTAGACTAGTACCACCATCATCATCATCACCACTACCACCACTAATTACCATTACTGCCATCACCATTAACACCACTGTCACCACCACCATCACGACCATCACCATCATCACTATCACTACCATCACCATTCCCACCACCATCGCCATTCCCACCTTCATCCCAACAATCACCAGCACACCACCATCCACGCCCTCACTCATCTCACGGTCTATTCAAATCAGGGTTTGATTGTGTGCTAGCCTTTCTTCTGTTGGCTTTTGTCTTATCTCTAGAATCTTCCTCTTGGTGTTCAGACACATTTGAGTCCCACATAACTTTCCAAACGTGGGGCTGGAAAGATGCGTCGGTCAGTAAAGTGCCTACTGTGTGGATGTGAGGACCCGAGTTTGATCTCTGGCATCCACAAAAACAGCTGAATGTAGCAATGCATTTCTGTGACTCCATCATTTGGCTGGGGAGAGATAGAGCTGGGCAGATCCCTGGAGCTTGCTGGTCAGCCAGTCTAACTGATTTGGTGAGCTCCAGGTTTAGTGAGAGACAATGTCTCAAAAGTAAATAATAAATAAATAAATAAAAATAAAAGTGGAGAGGTACTGAGGAAGGCACTTGATATTGACTTCTGACCTACACACACACACACACACACACACACACACACACACACACACACACACACACGCTCACACCACGTGCATACCGTACCCCCTTTTAAATGCCTGTTTTCTTGATTATAACCTCAAATCAGTCTCCCTTCTTTCCTTTTTTCCACTCACAGATTTATCCAGTGTCATCTGTGGTTATTGAATCCACTTCCTACCCTCCTTCCCATTCCTCAACCCACCACAATTGCCTGCTGTCTCTACTGTCCTGAGGAGATGGGACTTTCAAAAGGTTTTCTAATTGCATCTTCCAGCCTACTCAGTCCTCTGGGAGCATCTGGCTCTGTCGATCCAATCAGCCATCCTCCAACCTTCTTCCCAGGCACCCTGATTCTGCTCCCTCTTGCACAGAACTGAATCTCACTTGCCTGTGTCCCCCAAGCATCATCTCATCTCCCCTCTTCTTGGGTGATCTCCCACTCTTCCTCTGCAGTCAGGATCTTACCCAGGAGACCTGCAAGTCCATGCTTCCAATGCTCATCCATGCTCCATTCTGGGTTCTCAGTGCCAGCTTCTCCATAAGATGATGCAGCAGCATCATTTCCTGACTTGACAATCCATGGCCCTTGGGATAACATGTGATCAGCCGTGTCCCTGGCTTCTTAGTGATGGGCTCCCTTTAGTATATTTAGTTCCTGCCACTCTTATACTCTACACTGTCTGTACCTGACTGTCCAGCTGTCCTGTGCACTTCCTGGGAAGCTTTGGTTGCCCCTGTCTCCAGCCCATGCTCTCAATGACTGCTTGTAGTATACTTTGGATTTTGCTTGTTTACCAATGGTCCATGAGTGAGAGATGTGGTCCTTAGTGTGGTGACTGATGGGATCTTTGAGAGGTAGGATGTAGGGAGGTCTTGAAACCATTAGGACCATTGGAAGGGAATAATAGTGTCAAGAATGAGTTGTAAGGAAAGAGTGAGCAGGCCCCTGAACCCCTCTCTGACTTCCTGTCTGCTGATGAGGTGATGCCCTTCTTCCCACCATGATGTCGTGCAGACTGCTGCTCTAGAGCCTGTGCCAATCAGGCTTCCTAACCTTGAACTTTGTATCTCCAGAACAGTGAGCGAATTAAACCATGTTTTTTTCTTTGTAACTGGGATATCTCAGGGATTTTGTTAGGGCAACAGAAAACTAACTGATGTCCTCTACCCAGAAGCACTTTCTCTATCTCTGTTTTTGTTCTTCGTGCTTTAAATTAAACCCTGCCCCTCCCTGAAGCATCCCCATACTCACTGTTAGAATGAATACCTTCCTCTGCTCGGGTATGGTGCATTTCAGTTCTTCATGCCTTCCAGCCAGCCGTTTACCTACTGAGCCGTCTCTCCAGCCCCAAGAACCAGTTGTTTCTATCCAAAAGGAAAATGAGTCTGATTAAGCTCAATCTCGAACAGAGAAAAGAAGCCACGGGTGGACAGTTGACTAATGAGCGTGGGTTGGAGGCAGGGGTTGAGTGTAAATGTCTTCCTTCTTGGTTATGGTATGTGGAAGATTTTATAAGGAGGTGACTCATTGGAGCTTCTATTTTTTTTTTTTCAATACAAAATCTCAAGAAAGCTGACTTACTTATCTTTTGGGTCATCTAGGAGTGAGGTCAAGGCAGTTCAGGGGAATAAAAATCAAGAGCCTGAAGAGGACCTTGGAGGGGCCCTTTTCTTGCTACATTTTAATTGGTATTTTTCCACTCTTTATCAATTGGTTGTAAGGATAAATGACAAAGAACCTGAGGCCCCCGAGTGCCACTGTCACTGTACAGTCTCCTTACTTCTCACCTGGCATGCAATGGCTCTGCACTTCCTTTCTGATCCAGGACAAGTGCGTGGTGTCTAGCATGGATTAGACAGGGAGTTCCTGTTGGAAACCAACCAAAGAAGCTGGGATGGAGAAGAGGTGGGAGTGGGGAGCAGGCCCTGTGCCTGGCAGTGGCTGTGCATGCACCGAGGACTTCAGTCCTAAGGAGAGAAATTTCAAAGGGTCGTGCATGTAAAGGCATACATTTATCGGCTGCTATCAGTATAGCATGCACCTTCCTTAATCTACCAAAAAAAAAAAATCTTATTCCTTTTGAGCACCCCTAAGTGTGCAGAAAACAGCGCATTCATTTTCTTTCTCCCTCTCTACTGTCCTCTGAAACACATTGGCAAGGAGACAGGTTGGTAGGACAATGTACCCACTTTCTGGAAGCCCCTGTAGCCATGTGGTTGGGAGAAAGAACCTCAACCATGTCACCACCAACACAGTTAAGTTTCCATAGCCCTCTCTGTGTCTGGCTTTCTTCCCCCTCTACCTGTAGCAGGAATTCTAATTGGTCTTAATAATAAAAACCTGGAGTCAGATAACAGGGTGAAAGCTGAAAGATCAGAGAAGCAGAACAGCCAGCCACTAGAGAGACTTTTTACTCTAGGAATCCTCAAACTGGAAAGGCTGAGCTCCTGTTTCCTCCCGTCTCATATTCCTCTCTCTGCCCAGCCATATCACTTCCTGTTTCCTCCTCCCAAGTGCTGCCATTAAAGGCTTTTGCCTCCCAAGTACTGGGATCAAAGGCATGAGATCCCAAGTGCTGGGATTAAAGGTGTGTGCCAGCACTGCCTAGCCTCTCTAGTGGCTAGGTCTACACTCTGATCGCCAAGCAAGCTTTATTTGTTAGAGCACAAACAAAATATCACCACATATACCCACATTTGCATTGAGGGGTAAAGTGGGTGGTGGGTCAAGTTACCAAGATGAAAGATGGAGTCATAGACTCCATTTTCAGACTGATGTTTTGATAGTAAGATGGGTACAAAATTCTTCTCTCTATCCTTCCTACTTCAATGTATTTGAGACTATAGCTATTTGGGTCTGAGAAGGATTTAAATCTTTTCAACTGGGTGTCGGCAAACTAAAGCTATAGCCTAAAATGGATTAACTATTAATTTTCATTTTTTAAAAGGGGAAATGTGGATACAGCTATGTAGATTAGTGATAGAAAGCTTACTCAGTACATGAAAGGCCCTGAGTTTGACCCCGTGGTGAAACACACACACACACACACACACACACACACACACACACACACACACACACACAATTTAAAAAAAGCCATGCCCATTTGCTGACACGTTGTCTGTGGCTACTTTTGCATTAGAACAGTGGAGCTGAGTAATTGTTACATGGACTGTATGATTCACAAAGCATCAAATATTCACGATCTGACCTACCCAGGAAAACTCTGAAACCCTTTTTAGTTCATTGTTTAGACGAAGGGCAATGTGGGTAGGGGAGGGTGGGGAGGGGGTGTCATTTGGCAGAATGCTTATTTAGCATGCATGAGGCCCTACATTCCATCCCCAGCACCCCATAAACTGGGTGTGATGGCCCATACCTGCAATCCCAGCACTTAGTAAGCAGAGGCAGGAGGATCAGAATTTTAAGGTCATCCTTGGCTACATAGTGAGTTCCAGACCAGTCTAGGATACATGGAACCCTGTTTCACAAAAAATTCAGGGCTGTGTGTGTGTATGTGTGTCCATTAACATGAGCTCTTAAACTATAAAGTAGAAAATAAGAAGCCACCCATAACTCTATCATCTTTAATAAAAACAATATTTTGCCATGTTTGCATTTAGTCTTTTCTACACACATGTAAAATTATAAGCAAATATAATTACATAATTAAAATAGTGCTCTATTTGGCTTCACATCTTATTGTGTGTGCTTATGATTTGAATTTTAGGGTGATTACATGCCCTTAGACATACTTTGATAATATAATGCATGCATACATGCGTGCATGTGTGCCTGTGTGTTTTACTGAGGATTAAACCCAGGGGCTTCATTCATCCTGGGCAAGCATTCTTCCACTGGGCAATATCCCCAGCACTTATCTGAAACCTTTAGTAACTTTCTAATACAGTCCATGACACCACCCAACTCGCAGGCAGTACTTAATGACTCATAATTCAAAATACCAGGGGCTATCACAAATACCTCTAAACAGAAATCCTTCTCGGATTCTTGACTGTTTTCCTGAGACAAATTCCCACAAGTCGAGTTACTGGGTTAAGGGGTGAGGACAATTTTCAGGGTCTTGATAGCATATTGCCAGATTGCTTTCCTGAGAGATTGTATCAATTTATGCTCCCACCAGCAATGTACGAAATTGCTGCCTGGCCCTCCTCTTGCCAGCCTTGAAGACTATCATTTTAAAAAGTTACCAAATTGATAGGCAAAAATTGCATTTTGTTGTTTTGATTTGAATTTCTTTGATTACTGGCGAGGCTAAACATTTTTTTTTCATTTGTTAAACACTTCTTCATATGTTTATGGCCAAAGGGAATCTTAATAATGGTCTTCAAGTGTGCAAAGGGGTTATTTGGTAGATTGAGACCAGCTGTTCTCAAGAAGAAAATGGAAATGTTTAAGTTCAGCAAGAACTCGATCAGCCAAGGGTCCTTGCATGCAGGATGGGCATTTGAGTGGTCAAACTCCAGTTATGATTCGGGTGCTGCCTGAGACCTCTTTATTCCAGGTGCACGGAGACCCAAGAAAAATAGCTGCAAATTACCGTTTGCTCATGCCTGCTAGAATTGTCTGACATCTACATATGTTAGTATTTAAATGTTTCCACACACCCTATAAGAAACACGGATGTGGACATGTGTTATTATCAATTATCCCACCATAGGCCTGAAGTGCTCATCCTAATGTCTTAGTTTTGTAACTGCTCTGAGGGATGCAGTCAGTGAACTTTGCCAGTTTAAATGTCTTCCTAAACTCTCCCTGCTCAAGATGAAGGAAGTGCCAACCTTGTCTTCAGCAAGTCAAACCCAGCCCAGCAGCCATCGACGGCTTTACTGGTTCCCAGGCCTGCCTGCAGCCAGCTTCTCCCCAGCTCAGCTACTCCTGGCTCTTTGGATGTGTGCGGGCCCATTCCGCCTTACTTTCCGGAAGCCCTCAGCCACTGAGCCTCTAACCGCCATGATGCATTCATACGTTCCGGTGAATATGATTATTTTGACCTGTTATGTGATTTTCCTTCACAGGATTATTATTTGGAAACCAATCCTTTTCTTTAGAGCCATCATCTTCAGGAGAAAACAAGGAATTCAGGCTTGCAAGTCAACTTATCTATTGAGCTCAGTGGGGTTTGATGGTGGAGGTTCAGAACAAATGTCTCTTGATGGAGTAAGTTGTGAACAAGTGAATGAGTGAGTATAATGAACAAGTGGATGAATGATACAAGCTCCCTGCAGCTGCCTCTGGGTCCTGCATGCCCTTAGCACTTCCTTCAGCCTTGCCCCACCTGCATCTCCTCTGCCCATCTCTCTGTTCTCCCAGACTTCCTTGCCATTGTTTGCCTCCCTTCCCAAGGCCAGCATGTTTGGGCATGCATGGGATGGGTTGGGGGTTGTAGGGAGCTGCCTCTCATCTCTACTGTAGCTTCAGCACCTAGCTAGGATCAATATGATCCATTCCCTGAGTCACCAATAAGGGACCCATTTCTTCTCATAGACCTGTGTAGGGGGCTACCGTGCATATACTACTTTCATTACGGAATGGCCTAGAGTTCTGGTCCTCTACCCTTCTTTTGAAGCTATTTTTTTTTCACATTTTATTTATATACGTATTTATTTATATTTTGTATTTGTGCATGTTATAATATGCATGGGGAGGTTAGAAGACAACTTTCAGAAGTCAGTCCTCTCTTTCCACTTTGTGGGTTCCAGGGATAAAATTCATGTCATCAGACTAGGCAGCATCTCACTGATCCCTGTGCCCTTCTTTTGAAGAGAGGCATCACCAGCAAGCTCACTAACATCAAAGTTCTTCCCTAAAGGTAGGTATGAATTAATTGTAGCCTCCATCCCAGCATCTAAACATAGTTTTGAGCCCTTTGCTTAGAGAAGGGCAAGCAAGCAGCCAACACACAGGACAGGTTCCAGAATGTGGTTCTGGCTCTTAGTGCTGAGAATTGAACCTAGGGCCTTGTGCATGCTAGATAAGTGCACTACCACTGAGTGACATCCCAGCAAGGTTTGCTTTTGTGGCCAGACTCAAGCTGAGGCTGGCCAGGGATATCCGTGATAACCCAAATACCTTGACCAATGCCTGGCAGAGGATGGATAAGTGGGGTGGGATGGGATAGCAAACTTTGGTAGGAGGAATGAAAATATAAGAAGGAAGACTTGGCCTTGAACTGGGGAGTGTCCTCTAAGAGTGGACGAGATTCTGCTGCTTTTTCATGGAATCCAGATGCCAGAGAACTCAGGGGATATTCATGTCAGCTAGGTGTCCCGTTTCTGTTTTTTCAACCTCATTCCTCAGTTGGGAGCTCCAGGCATGTCCTCAAGCTTTTTATCCAGAAACCTCTAATCTCTGGACAGATGTTGGAACCAAGATGGGCCATTGGCAGAGGGACGGGGGAAGGAAACAAACTGTCTCTTTGGTGTATGGTAGTCTAGGCCCCTTCACCTTGGCTCTTCCATGTCTCTAACCTGAGCTGACCTGGTCACCACTCCCTAGTTTGGTTTCTGATGCTGTGATAAACAATAACTAAAAGCAGTTTGGAGGGAAGGAGTTTATTTCACTTTTCCATACCACAGGGAAGCCAAAGCAGGGACCTGGAGGCAGGAACCTGGAGGCAGGAGCTGAAGCAGAGACCATAGAGGAACACTGTTTACTGGCTTGTTCCAGGCTCGTATTCAGCTGCCTCTTTTGGATGCGCCAAGTCCACTTGCCCAGGGATAGCACTACCTACAGTGAGATGGGCCTTCCTACATCATTCAGTGATCAAGAAAATGCCCCCACAGGCTTGCCCATAGGCCAATTTGATGAATTCAGTTCCTCAGTTGAGATCCCAAGTATGTTGACAACCAAGATCAGCTGTCACAACTGTACCCTTATCACATTGTGAATGCCCTATTGAATGACTTATAAGGGTGTTCAAGGGAGACACAAAGTATCTACCCTGTGCCTTGCTTTGAAGAGGCCACATTAGTTGGTTCGCTAATGTCAGAGGTCTTCTCTAGGGGTGTAAAGATGTTCTGGCATCCACCCCAGCATCTAAACCAGATGGCTCTTGGTCAATTCACAATATATGTGGGTATTTGTGCAGTTTTTTATTGTTTCATTTGCTTTCCTTTGCATTATATCCATTTTACTCATCAACCAATCTGCCTATCCACTCACTCAACAAAAGGTTGTGAGACTATGTCAAATTCCAATGACCTGGGGATTAAGGATCGTGAGAACCTGAGCAAGACACCTGTGCATCATTCCAGGCTCCCCTGAGCACACCCCCATTTTCCAGGAGGTCCAGTTGGATGTATCTTAGAGCAGAGAATGGGAGCTATACAGATCTGGGTTAAACTTTGCATCTATTGCCTGTTAGGTAAGCTTGAACCGTGAAGCTTAGAAAGTTTCAAAGGACTTATGAGGTGAACTTTTTAGAAATATCTCCCTCCTGGGTGGTAGAGAGGCTTTGAGAGTGCTTTCAGTATAAAGTTGATGGCTGGTGTCGTCTTTACAGAGATTAAGGTGTGGAAGAGAAAGTGGATTCTTCAATATCTCAGAGACTGAAGACATCGTCAGAACAAAATACAAACCACACCACCTGATTGTAAGCTCAAAGCTACTTCTGAGAAGTTCTATAGCCCTTGCAACTACCAAGGAGCCATGAGTCCACACTCTAATATTGTAAATGGAGGAACTGGGTCTAGAGACATTATAAATGCTTCTCAACCACAATGAAACATGTAGTATGTGAACTTGGGGTTCTTAGCTGCCGGTACATGAGGTTGACTTAGCACTCTCATGTAGATTCCTCCTACTGGTTTCCTCCTGTGGACCACAGGGATGATGGGCATTATCTTGAGAAAGTAGGATAAACTTTCTAAAACCTGCCTGTAAATGGGAATGGCAATAGCTCCTACTTTCTAGGGTTTGAAGGTGACTCCATAGTTGGGCAGTTGAATGCCAGTGCCTTCTATACCTGAGGCACACTCACATGGAAATGTTAGCTAGTTCTGGAGATGATGGATGGGTGTTTAAAGTAGTCCCACAAAGGCAGCTCTTATCATCACAACTGCTGCTCTCCTCGAACATGGAGGCATGTTGAAGGATAATATTTTGTGCACTGTGAAGATGTGTCTTTGCCAAGGAGCCTCCTGATGGGTTTAATAAAGAACTGAATGGTAAATAGCTAGGCAGGAAGAGGTTAGGTGGGACTTCTGGGAGAGAGGGGAACTCAGGGGGATGAATCTAGGCACCTGAGAGATACCAGTGAGACACAGAAGTCGGACATACAGAATGAAAGAGAAGTAAAAAGCCCTGTGGCAGAATGCAGATTAGTGTAAGCAGGTTAATTTAAGTTATAAGAGCTAGTTGGGAGCAAGCCCAAGCTAAAGGCTGAGCTTTCATAATCAGTAATAAGTCTCTGTGTCGTTATTGGGTGAGGGTGACGGTCTCAAAAGAAAGTCTGACAAGAAAGACCAACTACAGAGGCATTTTAAATACAGCCCTTGCCAGGTTATGGTGGTATGCACTTTTCATTCCAGCACTTGGGAAGCTGAGGCAGGAGAACCATGAGACCCAGCCCCAAAAGGACTAAGGAATATAGCTCAGTAGTGGAATGCTTGTTTTTCATGCCCCAGGCCCTGGGTTCCATCCCCAGCACTGGAGAACAGCCAACCAAACCCACAAACAACCCACCTAGACTTTCCACTGTAACCCTCTGGTCGCAGGGAAGTAGAGAGTTTTGCAGGGTTCTTGGCTCTTGCTTCTCTCCTCCCCAAGCCTGTCTTTTGCTCATGAGGCAACTACAAATCAAGATAATGTAACTCAAGTGAGCACTCTTTGTAGGGTATTATTTATGGGCAGGAAATGAGACAGGGACTATTTCCTGTCCCAGGGGGTTCAGGGTCTGCGGTGTATAAATGTAGGACTTGGGGCAGTTCGGAGGGTGGGGAATTGGCATGGTGATATGTTTTTGGGTTAAAGGCATAGCCACGAGGTCCTGAAGTCAGCTGGGTACCTCTGGGCTGTTGTGACCAGGTGTGGGAAACATCAGCTTGCCTACATCTGTCTGCAAGCATCCTGCAATCACATCCGTCACTAGGCTTCCTCCCCTGCTGCTCTCCTGCTTGGCATCTGATTTCCCACAGCATTTCTCTGCTCCCCGTTGTCCTATTGTGGAATTACAGGATGCTCCTTTCCAGAGCAGCAATTAGAGAGATTGCTTCACTGGACCAAAGCTAGGAGATGGAGATTCTCCCAAGAAACTGGGTGTTTATTATGAGCCGGACACCTGACCTGCAAGGTTGAAGGTTATATCTGATTCAGTCTTGTAAGGTAAGGTGTTACCAGCACCGTCATCATTTTTACTAGCAAGGAGACAGAGAATTCAGAGAGAGGATCCTGCCACTGAGCTTAAATGGAAGCTTTGTAGCCCAGAGACTCTACTCCATAACCCATTTGTCTGTCTCATCCATCCATCCACATAAGCCTGGTCTCTGTGTTGTGCAACATTGAGAACTTTCCGAGGGGCTGATAGTTGGAATCCATCCACAGGAGATCCAGGGAACATCTTCCTTCGTCCTTCCTCTGGGCTGAGTGGCAGGACAAGTGCTGAATATAGTCTATCCATCACTAGTCTCGGTTTGCAGACCTGCCCTCTCTGGCATATGGCTGCCTCTTGCATCTTGTTCCTCTGTCTCTCTTCCTGATTGGCTTCTTTCTTCTTTGTCATCATCATCACCATGTTGTAGTTCCTGCCTCTGGACACCTGGCTTGACACTACTGATATTGGGCATGGATTGGGGAGACACAGTTGAGATGTGGCCTTGGCAGGTGTGATAGGTATGTTCAATGGTCCCAGAACAATACTGCTTGATGATCATGTTCACAGGACCTCCTTGAGATTGAGGTCCTGCTTCTGGGAAGAGCTTAGCATCTCTATTTTTCATGTGCTCTCATGGAATGTTGATGGTTCCAGTACCCAGAGCACAACTTGGAACAACTGAGTCCAGCCTATTTCCAGTCTCCATTTTACCTGAAAAATCTCTGAGGAGAGATATTTTGTAGCTATCATGGCACATTTAAAGGCAAACACACTCAAATTTCATCTTCCAGGTATGACCTGTGTGGTTTGGAGCAAGGCTGGATGATGCCTAGGAACTTATTAGAACATCAGATTCTCCAAGACAGCTGTGGTAATTGCACACTTTCAATCCTAGACTTAAGCATACTGGAGGGAGAGGATTGATTGAGAGTTCAAGGCTATCCTCAACTGTGTATGGAGTTCAAAGCTAGCCTGAACTTTATGAAACCCCATGCCAAAGAACTAACCCAACCAACTCACCAACTAACCAACCAACCAAACAAACCAACCAACCCCAGGGAAAAGAGAGAGAGATTGATTCTCTTCTCTAATGCACTCCAGCCCCACTGGGCCAGCCCTCCTACTATGCTTGAGACCTCCCCTCTGGGTAAATATCTGACAAGGTGGGTTTCAGTTCTGGTTGCACTTGAGAACACTTGGGTGCTCTTTAAACTATACAGACAAGTGGAGGATGCTGAGATGGCTCAGCAGGTCAATATGCTTGATAGGCATTCCTGGCAACAGGAGTTTGATCCCCATGAACCGCAGAAAAGTAGAATAAAGTTGTCTCTTGTCCTCTACACAGAGGATTCAGGTCCTCTGTTCAGACAGAAGCTGCCAACTTCACAGAGGCCCTTGATGTGTTGATAGTGACAGGGATAGAGACACGAAGAAGGCAGGAAAAGAAGTTCCAGATGGCCGAAGCGCCCCGAAGACCCTACTTCCTCCAGTTGGCCTGTCGATATTGGCAGGTCAGCCTTTCTCCATAGCTCCTGTCTCTGTCTTACTGGCTGTTGGTTTCTATCTTTAATGTCCCTGCAGAGACACACGATCTAATGTTTATAAGGCACCTCGTGATACGTAGGGATGGGAGGATGGCTTGTATGGTGACGTGCTTATTGCTCAAACATGAGGACATGAGTTCAGTCCCCAGGATGCATGTTAAATGGCAGCATGTGGTTGTAATCTCAGTGCTAGGGAGACAGAGACATGGGATTCTGGGGGGTGGGGTCCTCTGGCTAGCTGGTCTAGACTAATTGGTGAGGTCCAGGTAACTGAGAAACCCTGTTTCAAAGGAGGTAGGCAGTGTTGCTAAGGACGACACTCAAGGTTGCCCACTAGCTCCCACATATAACATAAACAAATGAGCAAGCACATAGATGCACATGTAAAAAACGTTTTTTATGAGTAAACGGGACTATGAAGCTAGCTTTCTGGCCCTGGACCACATACCGAGGACCCGTTCTCTGTTCTGAGCTTGTTTCCCATCCTGCAGAATACATGCGCTGGCAGGGCTGTGGCTGCTTAGGCTCACCTCTTTCTTTCCCATCACTGTCTCTTATCTTTACCTGCTCAGGAGGGGGCGGCCCTCATTAGGTGTGTGCTATGCTTCATCCAAGATGTCCTCCTCAGCAGAGCACAGGCCCTGCCCAGCTCTTCTCTCCCCTACTTGCCCTAATCAGGGACATGAAAACCCTACATAACCCTCCTTCCACACTCCAGATCTTTTTGTCCACTGCTCAGTGGGAGCTTTGTCGTGGTGGTGAATGCTCTGACATCCACCCTGGCCCACAGTTGCTGTCTGCCGGCTCCTGTACCGTTTGGATCCTGAGCATGTTAGAGGAATTGCCATTTAAACTTCAACCCGCTTATGAGAAATCCAAGTAAACCATCCAATGATATCTTTAAATCTCAGCAAAAGCAGGTAGAGCCCCTCTCCTCCCATCCATGCCTGTCCTGTTGGATCGGTTCTGAGAATAGGGCTCCACACTTGGATCTGGGAAGTTATTAACCCTAAACATCCACGAGGAATGACTTGTTTCTGGAGTTGTTAGGTCCTGGTGAGGTGACCGGGGAACTTTGACTTGGGAGAGGAGTTGTGATGTCAATTCTGAGCCTCCTGCTCTCTTGGATTTTCAGCTGAGAGTTGCAATAGTCTCATCTTGCCGACACTCAAGTTGTTTATCCTGTGTGGTTCGAAATGACTAGTGTTGCTGTAAAAACAATGTGTTTTCACTTCCCTTCCTCTCATCCATTGATAATTCCCCATCTCTTTGTAGTGTGGGCTTTCGTGAGCTCTTAGGAATGTGTGTATGTGTGTGTGCACATATGTGTGAATGTGTGCATGGATGTGTATGAATGTGTATCTGTGTGTGTGTGTGTGTGTGTGTGTGTGTGTGTTGTGTGTAGAGGGAACAGCTGTTCTTTGTTAATTTCCCTTTGAGTTGACAGTTCAAATATTGCCACTCTAGTAAAAGACTTCAATCTGATCTCACAAGGTAGCACATTTAAACTCTTCTGGGAAGAACCAGAAAGTTCAGGCCACCATGGTTCTTCTCTGCCTCGCTTTGTGGCTTTGGGAAAGTGGCTTCCACCCTTGGAGTTCACTTCCTTCTCCTGTATTATGAAGAGGGCTTTTTCATCTCACTTCATCCTCATGTAACCACTGCAAGCACCTCACCCAACAAGCCGTCCTTTCATTCCTATTTATTCTTGAGATGCCTTATAGATATAGCATGTCTCTGCAGCCAATGGGGGCTTTAAAGGAAGAAACCAGTAACCAGGAGGACTGGAGCAAAGATGGAGCTATGGAGAGAGGCTGACCTACCACTATCTACAGGCCGACTGCAGGAAGGAAAGTCTTTGGGGCCCTGATACCCTTCCATCCATTTCATTCCCAAAGCCCACAGTCCACACGAGTGAGGCCTTTTCATAGTGGTAGACAATGTATGTGCCTGGTGTTCAAGCATCCGGGTTCCTGTGGGTCTCCTCACCTCTCCTTGGGTTTTACCTTCCCGTGGTTCTTCAATTCAGCACCCACAGTACCGTTAGGAGGGCCGTGGGTCTGGATGTGGGGAACGTTTCTAGATTGGGGGGTTGTCTCCAAGAAGTCTGAGCACAGCAATATCTGCATCACTGGGAACTTACCAAAAATGTGAAATTTGGGTCTCATCCCATGCATGCCTTGTCTCCAGACTCTGGATTTTAATAAGCTCTAGGCAAAATTAACATCACCCTCCATTCCAAAGACCCCTCTCTGGGCTAGATCAGAAGTCAAAAGTAGTCCTCTTGGGTCATCTAGCAAAGATAGTATGAGCTCCTTTGTTCCTCCACAGATATGATGGAGCCAGCTCTTCCCAACATCCTCTGGCTCATTAGCCATGTGTGATTTCCCCCTCTGAGTGTGACAATAGAGTGGAATCTATGAAAATCTTTGCCTAAGGGTTGATAGTGCAGTAACTTAGATCTAATGGAGAATATGTGGTTTGGGGCCGGGCCACACATTCCATCATTAATATTAATTATAATTCCTTGAACATGTACTCTCTAGGAAAACCCCAGAATTTGGCAGAGTATGAGGGAATTCAGGTGCAGAAGATGTGACCCAGCTCTCCATCTTCAGCTTGGCAATGAAGTGACATATGCCAGGGACTGTCCTTCAGTCCTCTGTAGTTTGAACCTCTCTCCTAGGAGCTAAGCTTATAGACAGTAGACTGCTAGTCTCTATTCAGCCACAGACATCGCTGTATTAAGCAGTGTTAGGAATAAGCAAATGGCTTTTAAAAAGCCTTATGGATCTTTGACCCAGTTCCCTGCCCATCTGCCTATCTCTCTTCAGAGCCTTTGTTCTGAGAACTCATTTATATGTCCTCTTTTGCTGAGCTGTATCAAATGTTTCAACCACACCTCATGAGCATGGTATAACCGATTAATGCCTTTATCCTCTCACCTATAAGATGGGGAAGCAGTAACCATTATTCTTGCAGGAGACTAAGGTGAGACAGCCCTCGCCAAGTCTCTGTGGCCTGACACACAGTGACTAGTGGCAGTAGAGAAGGAGGCTACCACAGCCCTCCTCAAGAACAATGCCGAGCACCCAGTGCCTTCAAAGCCCACATGCAAACGGTTCACGGCTTCAACTCCAGACAACCCCGTGGCACCTCAGGGAGAGACTAGGAAATGTGATTTGCTGAGGACCCGCCTTCCATGGGGAGCAGATATTTCCTGGAGTCTCAAGCAACGGAAGTGCATCCTCTTTCAGTTCTGGAGGCTGAAAGTCTCAAGCCAGGTTGTCAGCAGGGTTGGTTCCTTCCAAGGCCATGAGGGAGATTCTGTTCCATGTCCCTGTCCTGACTGCTGGAAGACTCCAGTGTCCCTGGTTTTCTACCCTGCTCTTCACATCAGCTTCTGTCATGTGTATTGGTCATTATTCTTATTTACCTTTTAGTTGTTAATTTTTCTTATTTCTGGGCAGTTCAGTCCGGGAAGCTGTGGGAACCCCACACACGTGCTGAGTAATCCCTTGAGTACTGAAATACACCCACAGCCCTGTTTTACTTTTCATTTGGAGACAAAGTCTTGCTGCATTGCTTAGGCTGTCCTTGGCACTCTCTCAGACATTGTCCAGACTGGCCTCTATACTCTCTTGGTAGCCCGATAGTCTTGAACTTGTGATATTACTGTCTTAGCCTCCTGAGTATTTGATTACAGGTGCCTGTCACCACCTCACCCACCTTGTGGTCTGAGACAAGGTCTCTCATTGTCCTGAAGCTCACCATCTAAGCTGGGTTCCTTGGCTAGTGAGCTCCAGGGACCTGCCTGTCTCTGCCTCCATAGTACTTGGATTACAAATTTGTACCTGGCGTTTCTAGTGGGTTTTGGGAAATCGAACTCTGGTCCTAGTGTTACCAAGGCAAATGTTTTACTGACCAAAGTGTCACCAAGCTCTACATAAACAAACAAACAAACAAGATGAAAATCCTACCTCTATTAGCCAAATAAGGAGCCACATTGATGCCTTCTAATTTGGTTACTGCTATTAAGGCTGGTCCAAGCAGGGTCACTTGCTGAGGTCTGGGAGAGTTTAATATATCTTTTTGGGGAGGAAGGAGGTGGGGGACAATTCAATCCCTGTAACAAGAGAACTGTGAAGACTGGCTGAACAGACCGTGGGAGCCCGTGCTCTGTGATGGATACCCCGTTCTCCTTTTACCTGTCTGTTAGGACCCTACTGAGTATCAGTCATTCCTTTTTTGATTTTGAGAAGACACCAAACAAACCTCTTCTGTCCTGAAAGAGCAAAGGAAAAGTTTATCAGGTGTCTTTGCCCTTCCGCCAAACCTATCCCCTATCCACTGGGTTGAGAGGCTCCACAGCCCTGCCCCCACTGCTGCTGCTCTGACACCTTATTTACGTGGCCTCTCTTCAGGGAGCTTTTGCTTGTGGCAAGAGACTAGTGGGGGGTTAGTGGGCGGGGGCTCACTTTTCACTTAAGAAACGTTTTTTTGGAGAATTTCATATATGGATACTATATTTACATCATTCCTCCTCCACTTCCCCTTTCCAACATCCTCCCATGTCTCCCAAGTGTGCCCCCCTCTCAAGTCCATGACCTCTTCCTCAATGCGTATTGAATTGTGTGTGTGTGTGTCTAACACACTAAGTCCATTTACTCATATGTCTTAGGGTTGACCATTTACTCATATGCCTTAGGGTTGACCATTCAGGATTAGAAAACCTATTAGGGGGCCTTTTCCCAGAAGTAGAAAATTGATTCTCCCTCTGAGAAGCTCCTGATTGCCTGAGGTTCTTCCTCCAGGGCTGGGTCCTTGGGAAATGTCCCCCAACCACAGTGGCACGTCAACTTTCGTTGTATGCAAATTGTTTTGCATTGGGCATCATTCTGCAGCACTATGGAAGATCGCATTTGCTTAGGGAGCTGGGGCTTCAAGGCTCCCTTTCTGCTTTCACACTTTCCCTGAGCCCTCAAAGCTTCCTGCTGTGTGATGATTTCTGCTCTGTTGCGAATGGAAGAATTGCTTCCTGTGGTTATCGTGTGCAAATAAGACAGAGGTAAGGGGAGGGAGGATGGTGGGAGGTGAGGGCACCACAGCCTGCCTTCCTGGTTCCCTGGTGTCTTTCTTCGCTCAGTAGCTAAGGGGCAGATTGAAGATGGAGAAAAGAAGAGAAAAGGTAATAGAGAGGGAGCCACGATCAAAGTTTGTTACATGCACATATGGAAGTGTCTAGTGAAACATATAGCTAATAATATATGCTAGTAAATAACATGAAAATGAACTGCAGAAGAGCGACTGTCAGGGAAAAGCTCCTGGGGTCAGCATACTGCTTCTGCTAGATTCCCAGAAGCAGGTGGCTGCTGGGAGGCCCTCCTCTTACAGTGGTAACGGCACTGTCCTGGTCAGCCAATGTAATTCCTTTCGGATAGTCCTGTGTCTGTTCCCTCTCTGCTCCTATAACAAAACATGTGAAGCTGGCCACTTATGAGCAAAAGAGATTACTATCGCTCACAGTTCTGGAGTTTCAAGGGTCTGTCTGGTGCCGGCCTTGGCCCAGCTCTGGTGAGGGCCTCCTTGCCTGGTTACATCCTAGCAGCTGGCATCATGGTGGCAGCATAGGCATGGGAAAGAGATGACGGTTAAGGGTTAAGGTCCAGGGAGAGGGTTCAACAGCTAACTTGCCTTGTGGGCTTGAGGACCTGAGTTTCATCTCCAGAATGTACATAAAAAGCCAGGTCGGCGATGAGCACTTGCATTTCCAACACCAAGGAGGCAGAGAGAGGAGAATAGCTGGATTAGCTGGCCAGCCAGTCTAGCCTATTTGGTGAGTTCCAGGCCAGTGAGAGACCCTGTCCAAGGTGGGTGGCACCTGAGGCTGTTCTCTGACCCCCACACTTGTATACACACAAGCACATCTTACCTTACTCAAGAGACAGATTTTTCACTTCCAACTTGGCTACATTGACTGTCTGTGTGTTCCCTGACTGGGCATCTGCCTCATCCTTTTGCATTTACTCTTCTTACTTTCTGGAATGTTCTTTCCCTGGAGACGGTGTGATTGACTGCTGATGAGGGGTCTGCTCGCATGCTTTAAAGAGTATTTCTGTAATCACAGCATCTGACACAGCATCTCAGGCTCCACCAGCCCCACCCCTGTCCTCAGTGCTCTTCTGGATCCTTGCCTCACGCCCAGCACACAGAGCAAGTTCAGAGGAGGCTGTCTGCGCGTGTGTTGGAACAAAAGAGCTGTGAGAATCAGCTTTCTAACTGGTGGGCAGCTTCCACCCTGAATGTGTCATTCATTGGGTGCTGTGGCCAGGGAGGTGGGCAAGATGCTGAGAACCACCATGTAGGTGAGCAGAAGGCAGGAGAAAGCCTCTGTCTTAAAGGTTATGTGGGTCTAGATTTGAATCCTACAGCTGTGCGCACTCCAAGTATTCAGCTCACTCGAAAGGCCTGGGTACCACCGGTTTGGATCCTGATCGGTGTTGCCTGAATTATCCAGCTTTCAAATGTGAGACAGCACCATGCCAACCTCTCATAAGTCTATCACAGTGTTAGCTGTGGTCGCTGTCATCAATGCAGCTGTTCAAGTTCTCTCTGTGTGTGTGTTTCTTTCTCTCTTTCGGTCTCTGTCTTGGCCTGTCTCTGTCTCTGTGGTGTATGCATGTGTGCACCTGTGTGTGGATGCATGTGCTTTCCCCTCTGCATGAGTGTGTGTGTGAAGTCCAGAGGTTGGTGCCATGATGTCTTCAATCCCTCATGACCTTATTTCATTAGTCAAGGTCTCTCACTGAATCTGGAACTCACAGTTTTGGCTGGATTGGGTGGCCAGTGAGCTTCTGGGATCTGCCTGTTTCTGACCCCCCCCCCCCCATGAACTGGGGTTACAGGCATTGCACTGTGAGTGTCTTATCCAACAGTTTTTAAAGGATTCTTAGGGATGTTTTCTAGTATTATTTGATCCCAGTGTGAGACTCCCCCCAATACCGTGTGTGTGTGTGTGTGTGTGTGTGTGTGTGTGTGTGTGTGTTTGTGTGTGTGTCTGTGTCTGTGTCTGTGTGTGTCTGTGTATATCTGTGTAAGGTAACATGCATTCAAATACAGTAATAAAACTTGCATAAGGGCTGAGTTTGCATGAAACAGCTGGAGTGGTAGTTGAGAAAAAAAAAATACCTCAGCAGAAAGCCAGTTCCCTGGTGATACCCCCAGGCTTTGACAGCATTAGATGAAGCCTGGAAATGGACGTTTCTCTGGGGCCCTGGGTGGAGATAGGCCCGGAGCAGGGGATGATGGTGGGGTTTTCTCCTGAGAGAATTCAAGAGTCAGTGAGTCTCAGCCTCTGACCAGAGCCGAGATTTATTTCCCACTGGCTGGAACAGCGAGTTATTTCCAAATCTTCTTCCTTCATTACAAAACTCCCCCCGGGAGCAGGGCTGGCTGCAGCCACCACAAGCCGCAATCCTGGTGTGTCTGTCTTTTATGAATCTAGAGTTACATCCTCAAAATGAGGGCTTGGCTTCTTTAGAGGCGCATCTCCTGGGCAGGCTGGGCTCTTAACTGTCCCTGCTGTGGCAGCTGATGCCTCTGGGAATGGAGCTCCCCCTCCCGCCAGGCCTCGGGGCCCCCCACTTCTTAAGCATGTGGGTAGATATCCACCCAACAGAGTATTTCCTGTTTGGTTTGGTTTGCTCTGCAGAAGTCTAGAGAGAACACTGAACGTTTAGCCACAAGTGACCATCTCTGAGTCCTAGGAAGTTAGGGGGTCTTGAAGGGAAGGAGCCCAGCCACCCACAAGGATGATATCACTGTGAGCTGTGTCTTGGTTTGAATAACTATCAACATTTTTGCTTGTGTTCCCATGGTGCCCATGGCCCTGTTTATTGCTTTGTGAAGCTTTTCCCCATCATCTGAAGGTAACTTCTTCTTCTGAAGGTAAATCGTACTTCTGATCTGTCTCGATTGGTTATGTCTGTCTTCCTCCTATTTTCAGTGTCTTCCTTCTTCTGTTCAATGTTTTATTTCTAGCTGTTTTGTTATCTCCCCCCAACCCCTCCTGGAGGAGATGTGAACAAATGTCTACTTCGGCCCAGATCAGGCACCAACCACAGGCCAAAAGTAATGATTATACTCAAGTCCAGCTTGCTGAACCACTGAGTTGGCTGGGGTTATTTACAGGAGCGTGGTGACCCCTAGACAGAACATCATTGGATAGTCTCACCCCTGTGTGGGTGACAGCTTAGGAAAGCTGCATAGACGGAGGTCGCCCTCCAGTCACCCTTCTGTCTCTTACACACTTCGCAAGGCTGAGGCCATGTGCAGCAGGGGTGAGGGACAGGAAGGAGAGATGCCTGTAATCTCTGATGACCCTTCCATCTTTCCTGAGGGAACGGTAGGAGACTGTATCTTAGGCCCCTGGGGTCATCACAGCTGCTCTGTCTGACAAGTGGTTGGGTAGCCTGTGACCAGTGCGGTGCATTGTACAACATGTTGAAAGATATTAGTACTTTCCTCCCACCCCAAGATCTTGTCTGTAACTACTTACTGCCCCAAGCTGAATGAGGAAACTCAGGGGTTGAAAAGAGGCCACACCTGCCCCAGGGCAGAGCAAGGAAAGACTGAAGGAACAGGCCAGGGAAAGAGTTCCGTGGCTTGCAGTGCTGATGAATTGCTGCAGAGGCATGGATCCCAAAACCTAGCCCTCCTGATCCAGCCTAGAACTTCAGATCTCATCTCTCCACTCACTCCAACTGACTGACTACCCTCGGTGTGAGCCCAGTGATTCACACCTGAGCAGGACTGCACAATGATAGGGATCTTATACACACATGTACATTCACACACAGTTGTATCTGCACACCCAGTTGTGGCTACACATTCATTCAAACACACATGCATACTCTCCTAATGTACCCTCACACTATCATGTTCACACATCAAGTGTACAAAAATTCCCACTTGCCCATTCTTATAGTCAAATAGGTGTATATGCACATACCAAAGCATCTACTTATGTACACTTCTCTGAAACACGTATGCACACCTGAGTGTACACATATTCAAACACACACTTGTCTACATATATACTCACATGTGCATACATAGTCCTTTATACATAGATATATCCACATGCTTACTTGCATATACACAACAATACATTTACCAATATGTACCTATACTCTAACACGTGCATACACACGTACACACGGTCCCTCATCTACATGCACACTCTCATGTGCATACACATGGCACATTTGCCTATCCTTACTTATACTCAAACACACAAGTTCACAATGCACATGTACACAATTCACACTCAAGAATACACATGTATGACCCTCCTTTAATGATAATCATGTCATTTTTGTGGCATTTCTCACAAGTGGGAGCCAAGAAGTGGTATTGTGATAAGAGCTACCTTCCAAATGCATATTAAAAAATGACTAACATGACCCTCTTGGCCTGGCTGCTTTTCAGAGAAAGCTTCCAACTTGGCTGCCAAGAGGTTTTTCTCCAGCCCTAACTTAGAGTGACCACTGTACTTACCCAGTCAGACTGCTTAGGGTTTCCTGAAGCTCACTGAAGGCATCCCCTTCTATGGGAACTGAATCCTAGTGCTGGGATGGTATCTGGAGCCTTTGTGTCTACCACACTGTCTCCAGGGATTCTGATGCCACCAGTCCAGGGCCAGAGGAATCAGCCAAAGCAGGGCTCACTAAGGCGGAGCCAGACTTCAGAATCTAACCCATTGGGACTGTGTGACCACAGCTACAGGCAGGTATGTGGTAATCGCCTACCTGCAACATTCTTATCATCTTAGACAGTCTTCACGAAGATTCTCTGAGGTTCCTTTTCATCAGAGGTGGGGACAGGAGGACATCGTGAGTGGTCTCCAAACTTTGTCTAGGCCTTAGGTTCATCAAAACCAATCCGTATCCAGCTCACTTGACTTCAGTTGGATGGGCCCTCTTAAACAATATCTCTATCTGTCCTGGGTATTTCTGACTGACTTCTAGATCATTGGTTGGCAAATAGTCTCTGAAACTGGTCAGAGTTTGAGGGGTCACACCAGCTCTGTTGCAATTCCTTAACTCTATTGTCGGATTGCAAAAGCCATATGGGACCAAGGGACATGTTCCAATCAAAGTTTATTGATAAAGTCTGATGGGTGATGGTTGGGGGGCCCTATCTAACTCATGGCAGTAGCTTGATGGTCCACATTCTAGATAATTCTGGTTCAAATGTGTACTCAAAAGCTCCTGGAGAGGGTCCATAATGCCAGCCCTTTAGCTGATCCTTTCCTAAGTCTGGGTGGAGGACTAGGAATCCATCTAGAAGCATCCCATAATTTAGGTTCTTCTGATTTAGGATCCCATGGGATGCAGCTGGATGGGGGATGTAGCTTACCCAGCGTGTACCAATTTCCAGCACTGAATACATGATGGGGGCAGAGGGGGGTGATGGTGAATGCCTGTAATCTCAGCTCTCTGGATAGTTGAGGGGATAGCTGGTATAAGACCTGTTGGCCCATGATGTCCAGGGAGAGCAAGTAGGAGATACAGAGGAGGCAAGCCACCTCTGCCTACGGGGATAGCAAAACTGTAGCTTTTTCCTGAGCCCTGTGCCCCTCCACTCCCTGTAGCCTCCCCAGACTCAGCTCAGTCTCCCATTGAGCCCCAGCTCTGCTGCTCCCGGGATTTCTGAGGACTTGTTTCTTGTTTTAACAGGTAAGGGTGATGATGAGAAGTGAACTTCCACCCCCCTCCACCTCCTTCTGTTGCCTCAAGGAGGTCTGCAACTTCCTGGATATCTTCAAGCTGTAGGGTTACCCCAGCTTCTACTGGCTTGTTCTTAATTAAATTCAAAATCAGCTTGAACAAGAGGACTTGGGGAGTGTAGTGGGCTGTGGGCCAAGGGCCTGAGGCACTGCCACAGACTAGTACCACCTCCCGCCACTCTGATCCCTGGGACATGTGGTCAGATTATTAAGAAATCCCTCAGCAATGAGGTTACATTAACCCCTTTTGCCCTGTGTGCTGGGCTTCAAAGGCAGTCATAGACCCAGGGAGTACACTTGACTTTTCATAAAAAAATATTATTATACTCTATTAGGTTACATAGGGCCATTTTCATGCAAGTGTGTAAGTCTACTTTGACCACATCCTCCCCCATAGCCCTCTATCTTCCTTTTTATCCCCCTCTTCATTCTTCTAGACAATATCCCTTCTACGTTCATGGCCTCTGTGCATACCTGACTTCATGTATTTATATGAAATCTAGGACCTGAAAATGAAATAAAATATGTGATATTCATCTTTCTGCAACTGGCTTATTTGTTAATATGATTCTCTACAGTTGCATCCATTTCCTTGCACATTCCATAACTTCTTTGTGGCTCAAACAAACAAACAAGCAGACAAACAAACCCCATGTGTACATGGGGCACATTTTCCTTCTCTGTTGCTCTGCGATTGGTCACTGAGGCTGGTTCCATGACTCATCTGTTGTGAACAGTGCTGTGGTCAACATGGATGTGCAAACGTCCATGGTGTTGACTTGGAGACATGTGGTATGACCAGGATCCATTTAGCAGGGTCACATAGTAGATCTAGTGTTAGGTTTTTAAGGAGTCTGCATACTGACTTCCATAGTAGTTGGGCTAGTTCTTGCTTAGTGTCTGAGCTAGCAGGTACCTGGGTTAGGGCTAGGAGTAAGGCAGATCCAAAACAGTCAGCAAAGACTGGCGTCCTCAGATGCTGAGGCATCAATCTTATCCCCTCCAACCATGCCTCCCAACTTTTATTATAGGGTTTTTCCTTAAAGCCATTCAAAATCCCATCATGAGTAGAACGGGACATTTGGCATCTAGAGGAACACAGTAGAAACCGGGGACAAGGGAAGGGACAAGTCACATGTGGCTCCTTTGGGTGCTAGGACCCCAACTCACTAGGGATCCCTTTGGAAAACCTGCATGTGCAGAGTAAGGCCTTCTGGAAGGAAATGCTTTTCTCTATTGAACACATAAGATCCAGTCAGTCGGAGGTAAGCATTAGTAGAGCAACAGAGAGCCGAGTCACTGCACTAGCATCCAGCTCTGCTTGCCATTATCTTCACCAAGAAGTGAAGGGGATCTAGGCAGAGAGAGGCTAAATCACTCGCCCCAGGCCATGCAGGTGGCAAGTGACAGAACAGGTATGAGATTCCAGGTCAATGAGACACCAAGATAACTAACTTGTATTACAAGTGACAGGCTACATCCCCTTTTCACAACTGAAAAAAAAAATATGGAATAACCTAAGGGCAGATGTAGTATTGTGTGGTAGGCCTGAGACAGAGTCCTGTCTGGCACGGAGCACTGTGGGTGGGGGAAGAATGAGGCTGGGGAATGGAGTTCACATCTCTCTCTCCTCCCTGAGTTCTCACCCACACTGGGGTGGCCTTTTTGGTGAGGCAGCTGTTTCTAAGTCGCACATGTTCTGTAAGTAACTACTCAACCAGTCATGTAAATGAACCCAGGAAATACACTAGTGTACCAGGCTTGACTTGGGTGGAATAATTTATTTCGTTTGTCATTGGTGCCCTATCTGCAGCCAATAGGCTTTTGTTTGCATCTCTCCAGGTAAGTCCCACAGTGCCCCCCACGCTCACCCATTAGAGCCCCAACTCAAAGGTGAGATCACTGAAGTAGGCCTTAATTTTGCCTGTCTGTTTCTTTACAAAAGAGGAAAATCTGAACAAAGGTATATAGAGGGAAGGCAAAGTACAACACAGGAAAACGCCACCACCTGAGAGCCGGTGAGACGCCTAGACGTCCCGAGAAAGGATGGATCCCTCTTCATCCTGCTGTTGGACTTCCAGCCTCTGGCATTGTGCAAGAAATGTTGTTTAAGCCGCCTAGTACCTGGTGCACTGGCCCAGCAGCCCTACCTAATGAATGCAGTAAGTCATTTATATCCTAGCATGAATCAGGTCCAAAGTGTTCCAAGAGAATTTTCAATTTAAAAGAACAGAGAAAAGGGGAAAAAAGCTAAAGAAATGTCACTTGCAGGGTGGATTCAGGGCTTTCTGAAAATTGGTGGGGAAATACCGGAGGCTATAGGTTTTATAGACACTCCCCCCACTCCCGTATTAACACGGGAGTGTGCAGTCCCAAGCAGCCATGTATAGTTTCTCCCCATCATCCTTCCTGTTCACTTCACTATTCTTGTTTAGATTTGGTATCCTAGCGACCTAGCAGGGCCGGCATCCCCACCCTCCAGCAAGCAGAGCTCCCTAGAGCTGGGACTTGTGGAAACAGAATGTTTTTGGTTTCTGGAAGGTAAAATTATCCCTGGGGTTTCTACCCCTTGAGGTGTCCCAGATTCGTTTACATGCTACCTCACCCCACGGAGGTCCCACAGCCTGCAGTATTCTGCCTTTGTCCTCTAGGGAAGTTCACGCACACTCAAGTGTGAGGGATTTGTGAGGATCTGTGATGATGTGTGGAGCAGCTTTGCTGCCATCCATCCTTGTGTCTTCCTGGGATGAACCTGATTCATTTCTTCAGCCCTTATTTCCTAAGATATGCTGGGCCAGGCTCCCAGCCAGACACTTGACAAACAGGAACACTTGGGACACTCTAGTCTCCAAGGAGCTCACAGTCTATGTTATAGTTACTCTTTCTTGCCAGCCTGTTTGGACTGAGAGACACCTCAGAGATTAATAGAAGCACACCTCTGGGTGTGTCTGAGAGGGCTCTGACTGGATCAGTAGCTTTCAGGCATGTCTAACCTGTGGACCATGGGCTGCATTTGCCCAGGTTAGCTAAGGATACAGCCTAACATGAAATTTACTTAAGACATTATATGGTGTGTGTGTGTGTGTGTGTGTGTGTGTGTGTGTGTGTGTGGTGATATTTTATTTGTGCTGAAATGTGATTTTATTTGTATGTTAATAAATAAAGTTACCTGGGGATCAGAGCTAAGAGCAAGCCATTAAGCAGAAGTCTGGCAGTGGTAGCACATGTCCTTAATCCGATCACATGGCAGGCAAAATCTCTGTGTGTTCAAGGACACAGCCAGCATGGTGACACACGTCTTTAATCACAGTACCAACCATAGAGACCTGGAGGTCTGTATAGACAGGCAGTGACGAGGAAGTCATATGGTTGGGTTTAGAACCAATGAGAAGGTAGGACAGAAAGGCAATAAAAAGACAGGACACAGGAAAAAGGTCTCTCTCTCAAGGGAAGGGTGGCAGCAGTGGTAAGATAAGGTGGTCTTAGCTCTTGGCTACTGCTCTGATCTCTGGGCTTTTAACTCTATTTGGCTCTGTTTCTTATTTAATAAGACTGTTTAGAATTTCATCTACGTGTGTGTGTGTATTTGGCATGTGTTATATGTGCCTGTGTATGTGTGTTCATGGGTATGGGCACACGTGTAGGTGTATGTGCTTGTGGATATATGTGTATGCCTAGGGCAGAGGTTGACCTCGGCCACCTTCCTCATTCTCTCCCCCTTATATAATAGAGCAGAATTATATTCAACCTTGAATTTTCCAGTCTGGCCAATCAACTTAGTTAACTTGCCCTATCTGTGCCCCCCCCCCCCCCCACATGTTGGGATTGGATTGCAGGAGAGGGTGGGCACTCCCATAAGCATTTACATTGGACCTGGGGATCCAAATTCTGGTCCTGACACTTGTATGGCAAACATTTTACCCATGGAGCCACTTCCCCAACCTCTGGGATGAGATTTTCATATATATTTAAGCTCAATTGTCTGGTTCTCAGTGTAAACTTTAGAAATGACACCTGTCATAGTATCAGAAGGCTGAGCATGCTTTCATTCATCAATGGATTTAAATTTTAAACAGATTGCTGGAAGGTGGTGGATCTATGGAAGGGGGGGTCTAGTTGGAGGATGTAGGTCTCTGGAGGTGTGACTTTGAAGAGCTTGTCTTGGCACTGGCCTCTTCCCATTACTTCACTCTGCTTCCTGGATGCAGGATGTAAGCGACCTCCATCCTGCCACTGGATCTTACCATGGGCCTTTGCCACCAACTCTTGCCACCACAAGGTTCTGCCTCACCTTAGTTTAGAAAAAAAGAGCCAGCCCACCATGAGCAGAAATCTTGGAGTCTGTGACTTCAGTTTGCTTGAATATTATGATCTTTACATATGCATAATAGGCTGTCTTAGGGATGTACCTCAGTTCTAAATACAAAACTCATTATCGTGTATATACCTTACACTTGTAGCCTTTACATAATTTTCTACATTTTCAGTAATTTTGTACATAAAATCAGGTTCCATGGCATGGGGTTTTCCACACGGGGCATGATGTCTGAGCCTAGAAAGTTTCAGATTTTAGAGTGTATTAGATTTCAGATCTTTTTTGGATTAGGGATGCTCTACTTAGAATAACATTGAGGACGCAGTGACCCTCTGGTTGGGTCTACCTGAGGTGCCCTGGCGTTTCTTCCTGTTACAGGATGCCTAGGGGCAAATTGGGTGCCCTGTTGAGATGCAGATTCTGTGGGCCAGCGCTAGGACCCAGATGTGCAGTTTTTAAACTGGAATCTCACCGGTTCTCTGGTCCAGGCTTTGAGAACGCTAGCCTCAGATCCAGGACCCCTTAAAATAGTTTTTCAAGTACCTTTGCCCTCTTATTACTGCCACTTCTTGTTCCTCAACCTCCATCACTTCCCCAACCCCTCACAAATACCTCTCCCACATTCATGCGCTTTTGTGCTGCACCCCCATGGAGTTAGACCAGAGCTATCAGTGAGTCCCTGGGTTTGTTACCATCCGTTGGAGTATGGTGAGCTCATCAGTGGGTACACAGCTGAAGATAATGTTGGCCCCTCCCCTAGACTCTCTCAGCGCATCATTCAGCAGGTAGGAGTAGGGCCACGGGGGCCCCTCCCCGATCTGTGATTGACTGTTGACAGGCCCAGTCTTGTGCAGGCCCACTGTAGGCAGCTGCAGGGGCTGAGATCATGCTTGCCATAGCTTCGTCATGCCGAGAAGACAGCACTTCATAGTTCTTTGCCTTATCTCCTGGCTCTTATATTCTTCCCACCCTCACTTCCGACTTGATCTCTGACCCTTGGAGTGGGTGGTAAATGCCCCGTTTAGGGCTGAGCTCTTGACTATGACTTCTTCTCAGTGTCTTGAACAGTCAGGCTTCTCTACATTCCCTATTATTTTGAAGGGAAATTCCTCTGATTAAGACAGCATCTAAGAGAGCTCAGGCTGTTTTTCTTTGTATCCCTACAAAATAAAATATCAGGGACTATGGAGAAGTTGAAGTGGCATAATTATTTCACTAATTATGAAGTAATACTTTGGTGAAATTAGTGAGTTTCTTAAGCATTGAATTGAGTTGTATTCTTTCTACCCCAGGCTCCGTGGACTCGTTTTCAAGGTGCCCATGTAGACTATACAGTCTTGAAATCTGATGTGCATTTTTTTTCCTCTTTCACTAAAAGAGCAGCAGAGTCATAAGCCCTGTAGTACCTGGTGGGTGGAGTTTCCAAAGAAGATAGGTGCTTGAGGAATCGCTTGGATTCCTGCGGGTTTCTCAGGATCTGGGGCTCAATCACAGATCCTGTATGTTACCCTAGAACCAGGTCAGTGTGGCAAGTTTGTCATGGCAGTCCCCTCATGTCCATTGTACCACCCACAGGTGTCCAAAAAGCGGCACCCTGCTCTAAGAACAGCATTCCACGTGGGAGTCGATCTCTGATGGTTTGCAGACCTGCTCCTCCGCCGCCGTCTTCACACATGGTCCTGGGCAATCAAAGCAAGTGAGGGCTTGCCCCCACCTACCGGGAAGCTTTGCACCTTAGGCAAGCCCTCTGAGTCTTAGTTGGCTCATCAGCAAGCCATCGTTTTTAAGAGCTCTTATAACTCTGACCTGACAGTTAGCATACCAAACTGGGGTTATCCTTCATGGGGAGATGGTTCAGTCAGTGACCGGCTCGCTAGGCAAGCAGAAGGAACTGAGTTCGATTCCCAGAAACCACATGGAAAAGACAGGTATAGTGGCTCAGACTGGCAGTTCTAGAACCGAGGGAGGTGGAAACTGATGGATCCTTAGGCCTGGCTGACCAGCTAGCCTGGTCTACTTGACAAGTTCCAGGCCAGTGGGAGACCTTGTCCTGAGGAATGACAGCCAAGGCCCAGGCACCCATGTTTGTGCTGTTCTAGTTTCGTGTCTGCTGCTGCGATAAAATATTTTGACAAAAAGTAACTTTGGAAGGAAAGACTTTTACAATTCTAGGTGATAGTCCATCACTGAGGGGAAATCAAAGCAGGAACTTAAGCCTCTAATCAAGTCACAGCCATAATCAAGAGCAGAGAGTAACAAACATACACGCACCACCACCACTGACACCACCACCAAAGCCTGGATTATCGTCACCATTTAACTACCCTGGCCTATCTGTATCCTAATATCCAGAGCAGTGCCAGGCCCAGAGGAAGCCCTCATTACCTGTCTACAGAGACTTGCCCCCAACTTGCCCACTCTGTATCTGACATGCACTGGAGAGCTCTGAGTAGGCTGGAAAGGAAGCATCTAGAAACAGGACCACTTCCCTTGGGGGCCCTTCTCTTCCCTCAGCCCCATCCAACTGCTGGCTTGCTGGGCCACATCTTGGAGCCAATTTCCCTTCTACTTCTGACTCATGTCTCTGCTCGTGTCTCAGGGGCACACCATCCATCATTCCCTTCCCCTGGTGAAGCAGAGAGCCTTGGGCATGAGCTCAGCCATGACAGCAATTCACAAAGCAGGAGGTCAGCTGCGCATGTGGGGCCTGTGCACACTTAGGTGAAGGCGAGACACCTTCTCAGCCGTGGCTTTTGGTTCCTCTGAGAGCCTTAGAAATTGAGTAGAGCAGCCTCATTCCTTTCCTTTCTTCTGCTTGAGTCATGGTATTGAAGAAGAGATGTGAGGGGGTTTGCATTTTCACCTCATACAGTAGCAATCTATGGTGATGGTGGTGGGGTGACCTTGGAGGTAGACCACCAGGGTCTTGCTTCCTTCTGCTGTCTTGATCCCGTTTCCATGAGATTTCTGGGAAAATCTAACCAGAGTTCTTTCCAGTGAGCTGCAGATAGGAAAGCTTTTCTCCTATTCCTGTAATTACAGGGCCATTCCACATGGTTATTATGACAAAGCCAATATAATTGCTGCTATGGAGATAGCACAGGCTTTGTGTAAGCTGCACTAGCAGAACGGGATGGGAATCAAGGGTTTCCATAGACAGTGAGAGGAAGCTATGGTGGGGCCAACCAAAGATGAGCGAGTGAGCACATCTCCACAGATAGAGACCAACACTCAGGTTCTCAGAGAGGGAGAGGAGGGAGAAGGCAAGGAGACAGGGGACAGCAAAATCTTGAGACCTAGTGGCAGGGAGGGCAGTGACTTGGAATGCAGGGATCTGGGGTCAATTGTCTTTGAAGATTCTGGACTGTATAGCCTGCTGGGATGCTAGAATTCACATTTCTCTAAACTCTTCCTCACTTCCAAATGTTTGCACAGCCCAATTGTGTGCCAGGCGCTGTCTCAAGCACTCAACATACATTAACTCATTTAATTAAATTTCCATTGCCTTTCACAGTTTCTAGATTTATGGACTTTTTGCCTGGAGACTTTTAGTAAAAATCTGTGACCACTCCTCTCACAAAGAAGCTCTTGGAATGGTGACAGATCCTTCTAGATTCTAGCCCCCACTTTCTCTGTTTGCACCTGCATCCCTGTGGCCTGGCCTCCCTGGTACTGGATATTTTTAACCCCTTGTTGGCTGGTGGAGACAAAAGCTAAAAACTAGGAATGGAAGAGGGAGGAGATGGAAAATGAGGAGGAGAAGGATTTGGGCAGAAGAAGGATTTGGGCAGGTTGGGAGAGGCACAAACAAGCTCAGTGGGAGCCACCATCAAATCAGCAGAAGCCATATTTCCTAAGATCTGCCACGGAAGTGAAAGGGATCTGTCCGCACTGGTACAGCGGTTTGGCCTGAGCTCTGGCTGAGCCCTCCCCTCCCCTGAGCTCATTCTTTGGAATCTCACCTGGTGGCAGGGAATGAGGAAGCTGGAATGAGTTCATGCTCCCAGGAACTCCGGGGAGGAGAAGTCACCTTCCTTGCTGGGACATTACTGCACTCTGTGAAGGGCTGAGCTGGAAGAGAGACTCGAGTCAGAATCCACGCAGCATATGCAGGACACACAGTGGCCTTTGCTCTGACTCTGTGGCCTTCTTGTATCCCTCTGGAAATTTCATTTCTCTTCCTCTTTTCACAGGTCTGTGGTGCTGAGTGGAAGGTGACAATCGTGTCACGGATACGTTGACATTCTTCCCAGAAGCCATTTGTCATAGTGGCCAGATCCTTCCTTGTTTTGAGGTTCTGGAGCAACATGAGAAAGCCCCTAGGTAAAGACAAATCGGAAGCCTAGCAGGGTCTGGGAAGATGGCGCAGTTAATGAAGCGCTTGCCATACAAACACGAGAGACCATATCAAGTCAGATGGGGAGCAATTCAAGAAGACAGCCACTCTCCACCTCTGACCTCTACATGCATGCACACACGTACATACAACACATGGATACACAGACACACCCCATTAAATGGGAGAATAACTGAAGAACACACTTAATGTCAACCTCTGGCCTCTTACCTGCACGAGCATACACTCTCACAAACCTGCATCACACAATCTTAGCATAAATAGAATAAAGAAATATGGGGAATGGGGTTCTTGCTCTTTCTTTAACTCATTCATTCATTCACTCATTCATTCATTTGTCCATTCATAACAGTTTCACAAGCACTAACTGAATCTGGAGCATAAGGCAAAAGAATGTGGTTTTGTCTTTGGAGAAAAGATGAGTGGAGAAGATGAATGGCCTAGGCACAGTGTGAGGCACATTGTAGTGGATGGTTTGATGGTGAGCAGTGCATAAAGGAATAAGAACAAAGACCTTCAGAATTGCCCACTGTGGTCAAGGGGGATTTCATAAGAAGCCAGGTGCTTGAGCTGCGACTTTCAAGACAGGACAGCAACAGGATAAAGAGCTACTTCAGACAGATGGAAAGCCACACATACACACCAAGGTCTTTAGAGCACAGGATATCCCACACTGGAGAGCACTCATGAATGGTGAAGTGTTATGTACAAAGGAAACCAGGAGGAGAGATGGAACTGGACAGGAACAAAGGGGCCAATGTCAGAAAAAGCTTTTTGTTGTTTACAGAGAATGGACCATTTTATCCAATTAATAATAAGGGGCCAGTGAATAATTTTAGGTACCTGTGGTATTTGCATGTTGGAAAGATATTTTTGGTACCATGCAGAGGACATTCTGTTGGAATCGAGAGGACTCATTGAGGAGTATTTGCCTGGCAGGGAAGGTGGAGCCGGCAGTGTGCATGGGGAGAGAAAAGTGGCAGCCGTGGAGGAGAGCTACAAGAGGGGAGATGAGACTGAATTTCATATGAGAGAAAGGGGAGTGTTTGGGATCTGGGTCTTCAGACACAGATGAAGGATGAGTGGAGGCTCTAGTATGAGTAAGGGAGATCCAAAAAGCATGGGGTTAGGAAGAGTAAGCTAGAGATGTTTGTGACATGTTGAATCTGAGAGGCTTGCTGGAGGTCCAAGGGTAGGTAGGGTAAGTGTCCTGACAGCCCTTGGGTTCAATGGGTCTGGTACCCAGAAGCGGATGAAAGGGGCCATTAGCATATGATGATGCTTACTGTCTGTGCATTTATAGAAGGGAGACAGAAGGATAGGAAAACCTAGCATTGGACGTCAGTGTTGGAGAGATGGACACAGTAAGAAGCTAATGAAAGGGCTAAGGAGGAGCAGTTAGAGGAGGTGGAATGTGACCAGGAGAGATTAGAACACTTCCTGTAAAGAAAGATGCTGGGAGTAATACTGGAAACAGCCAAAAAAGATGATCTGGACATCCTTATTGGGGAACTAGGGGATTGCATGTGGCCTTGGAGAGGGCTGTTTTAGTGTAGGGAAGTGGGGGTAGGGGGAGACACAATGTCAAGGTGTCATTGAAAGGCCGGAATGTCAACTACTTAAAAGTAAGCTCATTTAAGGGGAGGGAGAATTTGTTATTCAGAAAGAATGAAAGGTTAGTAAATGTGTAAGATAGAAAGTAAACACCCGGAAATGTCAAGACCGAGAGGAAGAAGTCAATAGAGAGAGGAAATGTGTGGAACATTGGGATCTAGTTACGTGTGAGAGCGCGGAGGAAAGGGCAAGAGTGAATGGCCTACGGACGGGGGCTGTGGCTGTCGTGGGTGTGATTCCTGGGAGAACAGACATCTACTCATCCTAGAAAGGCCCTGACCACAGACCAAAGAAACAGTACTACCCAAGTCCACCTTGGTGAACCAGTGAGTTTTACTGGGGTTCCTCACAGGAGTTTGGGTGAGGGGTTGCTCATGGGAGCAGAGATGAGTCAAAGACAGCTGAATCACTGAAAGCCACCACCCAGTGTGGATGACAACTCAGGGAAACTGACTGGCATTTTGCAGCTCATTGCATGACTTACAGGCAGCTCAGCAGGTTGGAGAGTGTCTCTTCTAGGCAGCTTGGGGAACCTGATCTCAGTGCTTCTTTCTGCTTATATAAACTTGAAGGAGGAAGGGGCCCTGGCCTCTGGTCAGTTTCAGGGACTTCCTGACTTATGAGTTGCTTAATCCCTGAGTCTTAAGCTTTGGTCTATTTATTTATTTATTTAGTCAACTTGATACAAGCTAGGGTCATTTGGGAAGAAGAAACCTCAGCTGAACAAATGCCTCTATCAGACTGGTATGTAGGCAAGTCTGTGGGGCCATTTTCTTCATTTATGATTGATGTGGAAGGGCCCAGCCCACTGTGGATGGTGCTATCCCTTGGCAGGTGGCTCTGAATGCAGGCTGAGAAAACTAGGAAGAGCAAGCCAGTAAGCAGCCTTTCTGCCATGGTCTCTTCTTTAGTTCTTGCCTCCAGCTTCCCCCGAACCCCACTCTTGACCTCTTACTTGGCTTTCCCAGATCATGAACTGCAACCTGGAAGCCAAATAACCCCTTTCCTTCACAAGTTGGTTTTGGTCATGGGGTTTATGACAGCAATGGAAACCTACCTGGGACATCCCCCTTTAGCCATTCATGAGTCTTAACAAACCTCACTCCAGCATGGAATGTTTCAACCCAGAGGAAATTGCTCTTCAATGGTTAAGTCTACACAGTTTTGGCTTTGCAGCATAAGGACATGGATTTGGAGCCCGGGCAGCTGCATGCAATCCTAGCTCCGGGGAGGTGGAAACGGGAGGATCACTGAGGCTTGCTGGCCAGCCAGTCTTGCCCAATTGGTGAGTTCCAGTTTTGATGAGAGACCCTGTCTCAAAAACTAAGGTAGGGAGTGATGGAGGAAGATGCCAATACTGACCTCTGGCCTCCATATGCACACCCACACAATTGCACGTGTTACTCTACACACATACAAATAAACAAGCACTTATGCATGTAACACACACACACACACACACACACACATGTTTTAAAAAGAATGAATGGCTTGTGCTAGACTATGAAGGGGGAAGTATGATTTAAGGTAGTGATGGGGATGAATATGACCTGAAGGCCATATACTATATATAGCCTTGCTCCACCCCCAGCTCCTAAGCCACCACAATATGAACTGGTTTTTCCTCTGCTATGCCTTGCCTGCCACCATAGATGGAAATCATGAGCCATTTTTTTCCTCCTTTATATTGTTTTACTTAGTTGTTTTGTCCTAGTGATTAAAACTAACAGGGGGCTGGAGAGGTGGTTCAGCAGTTAAGAGCTGTACATACTGCTCTTGCAGAGGAGCTGAATTCGATCCCCAGTCAGAATCCCCTGAATTCAATCCCCTGTGTCAGAACTACCTATGTAACTTCAGCTCCACGGGGATCTAACACCTCTGGACTCCACAAGCACTTGTACTCACACACACACACACACACACACACACACACACACACACACTGATGCATAATGATAATAATAATAATAAATCTTGAAAGACCAAAAAACTAAACAAGACAAACAAACAAATCTAAGACAAGGTTCTAGAGAAATATCCCAGTTAATAAAGTGCTTTTCTTCCAAACACAAGGACTCAAGAAAGTTGCAGAGGTATTGCTGAGTCTTTAGACTGGGTCCCACCACTCTGTTCCTGTCAGGGGCTGAATGTGGCCATTGCCTAGTGGTCCTCAGGCTCCAATTGGCCTGATCTGTAGTGAAACTGAAAGAGGAAGGACAGGCAATATTGTAGGTGTGATTGGCACAAGGGTGGTCAGGGCCAAATGGGCTTTGTTGAGAAGAACATGGCACTAAGGCAGAGGTAACACCCGGCAAGCGAAGGGAGGAGTTCTGAGTCTGGACATTGTGATGAGGTGAGAGAATGGGCAGAGAAAGAGCTGGAAAGATAGCACAATGTGTCAGAGGGCTTGAGCTTGAAATGTCAGTGGTGGGCGGGTCCTAGATGAAGGCGGGGCTTAAGAGTGGGATGGTGCCTTGCAGAGATATGGCAAATCTTTAGATAATGCTCAAGGAACCGGAAACTTCAGTGTTCACTGGACTCCCCTGGGATGGTTGCCTCATGGAGAGAAGCCACAAGGCCTAACTCTGAGACTGAAGAGCCCAGCAGTCAAAGAGATGGACCTGCTGTTGGAGATGCAAATCCAGCCACCTTCAGCGGTGGGACTCTCACTGTGAACGGCCTCCTACGCCAAGTGCAAAGAGCAGTGAGGGTCCATCCCTGATGGGTTCGTGGCCTTCTCCCAACAGCCCCAACCCTATGGGACTCTGCTCACTCAACAACAAAGGGGCAGAGGGAGTACTTCCAAGATGCCGAGCAATGGAAATAGTGACAAGAGCATGCCAGTGGCATGCCCCAAATGACACCAGCCAAAGGGCTGCTGACCTCAGCCTGTCACCTCATCTCCCTCTTCTTCCTCTTGGCTGCCTCTCTCACGGTCAGCCTCTCCACACGGAGCCAGGTCTGCACACCTCCTCACTGCGCAACCTCTGGAGGGCTGGCATTTGTGCCTGTTGCAGGATGGAGAGGGGGAATTTTCCGACTTGGCAGGGTGGTGTGAAGTCAGGAGGGAGTGTTTGCCCTGCACAGCAACAAGCAACTCATTGCAGTCTCTCCCTCCCACCCAAGTCTGTTGCTATTTACAGAGACGACATTTCCACAACAATACCTTTTGCTTGGAAAGGGCCTTCTCTTGCTACCAGCCCAGAAAGTCCCCATAGAGAAGCCCCGGAAGCTCATGGGCCAGCTAGCCCTGCATATATAGCAGGGAACGAAAAGAGACCCATTGTCAAGAGAAGTGGAAGGCCTGGGACCAACCCCTGAGGCTGTCTTCTGACCTCCACATGTGGCTCATGCACACCCTTACTCACTGTGGTGTTTTCAATGAGATGTCCCCCATATTTTCAGGCCTTTGAATACTTGGTCCCCATTGGTGACACTGTTTGGGGAGGCTTAAGATGACTGACCTTTCTGGAGGAAGTGTGTCACTGGGGGTGGGCTTTGAGGTTTCAAAGCTTCCACCATCCCCTGTTGACTCTCACAGCTTCCTGTTTGTGGTTTGGGATGTGAGCTTTTAGTTCTTGGCTTTCAGCTCCAGTCACCATGCCTGCCTGCCTGCCTGCTGCCATGCTTCTCCACCGTCATGGTGATGGATGGACACTTATCGTCCTGGAACCACAAGCCCCAAATAAACCCTTCCTTCTATCAGTTGTTTTGATCATGGTTCAATATGTGAGCTGTCTGATATTCCTGATGCCTACTCCCATGATTCCCTGCTGTGGTGGGCTTTTATCCATCTGTAACTATAAACTCAAAAAAAAAAAAATCTTCTATATATTTCTCTGGTCGTGGTGTTTTGTCACAGCAATTAAAAAGTTGCTAATATGCTCATACAAATGAACACACACACACACACACACACACACACACACACACACACACACTCCCTGTAGTTTAAAATTTGAAGGTATGCCTGGTTCTTTTTCCCCATCCACTGTAGCTTATATTGAACTCTATAGGCATTTACCTCTGGCTGACCTCACCTCTCTTAGCTGTGGGGTCCTGGAAAGTTGAAACTCAAATGTGGATTATTGATTGTAGCCTCCAATATCAAGATTCCAGCTCTTAGCACATGATAGTGTGCTTGTTGAATGAATGAAATGTGCTTGTTGAGTGAGTAAGAGTTTGTTTGGTGAATTAATGAAGCTTGTATTTGGTGAATTAATGAAGTGTACTTGTGGAATGACTGACTGAAACTCTTTTGCCCACTGCTGTAAAGCAGCTACTACTGATGCTTGATTAACTGTGAAAAGGTGACATTACATTGGACATTTATCTTTCGCCCTTTGCTCCCTGTGAGATAGACAAGACAGATAGGAAGAAGAAGAAGTAGGAATCAAACACCATGGTTTTTTTGTTTGTTTGGTTTTGGTTTTGGTTTTGGTTTTGGTTTTTCAAGACAGGGTTTCTCTGTGTAGCTTTGTGCCTTTCCTGGAACTCACTCTGTAGACCAGACTGGCTTTGAACTCACAGAGATCCACCTGGCTCTGCCTTCCAAGTGCTGGAATTAAAGGCATGCACCACCACCACTGCCCGGCTAAACACCATGATTTTGCCATTGGCCGAGTAGACTAGGTGAGTCTCAACCCTCTCCGAATACTAGTTCCATCCTTCAGGAACCAAGACAGACGTTACCTCCCTCCTCTGTGAGACCGAGAGGAAGGCAAGCTGGGATGGCAAGTATCCAGGACCTGAAATCGGAGATCTGACTGAAGGGAAGAGACTTGATTCCCATCCACGTGGACGCACATCTACACAGCTTTGGAGGGCATGCATGTAGGAAAGGTTGAATGCGTTTCCAAGTGGGCTTGAAGCCAAGACATTGATTTGGAATTCATTTCAAGATGAAGGCCCAGAAGCCCATGAGGAGGAGCTGAGGCTGACTTATGACTCAAGTCACTCTCCATCCTCTTCTAGGTGGTAGTTTGATTCAGGTCGAGACAAGGAGGTAAGGGCAGGAGAAGTGGGCAGGAGACTCCAGAATCGAGAAGCTGGAATCCTGAAGAAAAGGAACACTGGATAAATCGGCTTTAGAATTACCCCTCAGCTTAAGAGGTCATAGACATGGGAGTAAAGGTCATAGGATGGGGAGTAAAGTTCTTGCTGTGCAAGCATCATGACCTGAGTTTGATCCCCAGCACCTGTCTTAGAAGCTGGATGCGGTGGCATGCACTGGTAATTCTAGTATTGTGGAGGCAGAAATAAGAGGATCCCTGGAGCTTGCTGGCCACCCAATGTAGTCAAAGCAGGGAGCCATAGATTCAGTGAGGAAAACATCATTGAGAGTAACTGAAAACGCCTGATGTTGATCCCTGACCTTCACACGTATTTGTACACACACACCTACACATGAGCACACACACACACACACACACACACACACACACACACACACACACGACACAGTATATGGATGGGTTGATTTGTTAAATGTTCTGCAAACAGAAACAAGGGAAACTGGAGCTTTGCAGATGGGCATTATCCAGGACCATGTGTGAAGGATAGAAGACAGCCTGCAAGCAGACAGGGATCTTGGCTGTTAGATTCATCATGTATAGCACTTTAGACAGTTGCTTCATGTAGGATTTGATATTTAGAAGATCACTAGCCATTTTGTGTCCATGAACAGAAGTGAAAAAGACATTCAGGGAGGTGTTTAAATGAACCCACCCTGGGACCACCTATCTTCAGACTTCAGCTCTGATGACATAGTGAAGAGTTTTTATTTCCCCTACTTTGAAACTCATAGTCAGAAAGCATCATCCTTGGCCCAGTTGCTAAGTGTGGGCATGGGCTTCGCATCTAGGCTTTGATTGCATCATTACAGTGGTGCTGTCTGCAAAGCAATACCTAAGGAGACTGACGGCAGAGTTGACTTCCAAAGGCTCATGATGGTCAATATTGTCGGCTCAGTAAGATGCAGAATCACCCAGGATACAAATCTCTGGGCACACCTGTGATGCATTTCCTAGGTTAGGTTAACTAAGTTTGGAAGACCCACCCTGAATGTGGGCAGCTCTGTTGTAGAATATTATTTTAAGATGTGTTACTTTTTTTATGCTGTGAAACATTTGTTTAATGATGCAAAGATGTGTTGCATTCTTTTATGTTGTATTTGCTTAACTCTGTGAAGATGTGTTACTTTGCCTGTCTGAAACACCTGATAATCTAATAAAGAGCTGAATGGCCAATAGTGAGGCAGGAGGAAGCATAGGCGGGGCTGGTAGGCAGAGAGAATAAATAGAAGAAATCTGGGAGGAAAGGAAGAGTGAGAGAACAAGGAGCGGTGGATATCAGGGGCCAGCCACCAAGCTGCACAGCTAGCCACAGAGTAAGAGTGAAAGTAAATATACAGAAGTAAGAAAAGGAAAAAGCCCAGAGGCAAAAAGATAGATGGGATAATTTAAAGTTAAGAAAAGCTGGCAAGAAACAAGCCGAGCTAAGGCCAGGCATTTATAATCAAGATTAAGCCTCTGTGTATGATTTATTTGGGAGCTGGGTGGCAGGCCCCCCCACAAGAGCAAAACCAACCAACAACCCAGCTCCAGGCCATGGGCTGGGGAGCCAGACTACACAGAAGGGAGAAGACGAGCTGACCACCAGCATTCATTTCTTTCTGCTTCTTGGCTGTGAGTATAATGTGACCAGCTGCCTAAGACTCCCACCACCCCGCCTTACCCCCTATGGTGGGCCATACCCTTGAACTGTGAACCCAAATCCCTTTTTACCTTTTTAGTTGCATTTTGTCACGTTTTGTCGCAGCAATTCGGAGATATGCTAAACTATAAATTTTGCTGGGAGCCTGGCTTGGTCTCCTCTACTTTTAAACAAACTCAAGCATTCCACGGGAGAGTTGGGTTCCCAGCAGCGCAGGTGGCAGCGAACTGTCCTGGCGATCTCATGTTTCATTTGTCAGGATGCCATGTGGAGTCAGGTGCCAGGGCCATGTTATGTGATCTTCAGCCCTCTCGCTGACCAACCCAATGCCGTGCCTCATGGCATTGGAGCTGCATAACTTGCATTCTTCCCTTTCCTGGAGAAAGTCACCTAAGTGGGTCCACAGGGCATGCACCTCTTCCTTTGTCTGTTGGAGCTACTAACCTGGAGGTAATGGGATATTAATGTGTTCTGAGAACTTTCCTTTTACATTTATTTATTTAATACGTGCGCGCGCGCGCATGCGCACGCACACATACCCTGGTGGGCATGTGGAGGTCAGAGGACAACTTTTGGAAGTCATTTTTCTCCTTGCACCATGTGGGTTTAGGAGATTAAAGTCAAGTGGGTCAGGCTTGGTAATGAGTTTCTTTACCCATTGAGCCATCTCATCGGCCTGGATATTTTAATCATTCATTGGAGGAGAGTGTGATTTGGTGAGAATGTGCTTAGATGAGGTCATTGGAAATGTTTGTGACTTGGATGTGTGGGCATCTGGACTTCATGTAGATGCAACATCCCAATTTCCGTTTAGCTGTTGTTTTGATGTGTCATGTCTTTGATTTATCTTTGATTATAGGATCTGGCTTTGTAACCCTGCCTGGCCTTGAACTCAATATTCTCCTTCCCAAACCTCCCAAGGGCTAGGTTTACAGCTGTGTGCCACCATGACCAGCTCCAAAAAAACCAATTTCTGTTTCCATAAATCTTTTAAATGGGTAACGTATTAGTTACTTTTCTATTGCTGATAAGATACCATGACCAAGGCAACTTGTAAAAGAAAGTGTTTAATTGGAATTAAGGTTTCAGAGGTTAGAATCCATGACAGAAGAGCAAAGACATGGTAGCAGAAACAGCTGAGCTCTAACACTGAGTCTGCAAGTGGGAGACACAGAGCACATTGGGAATAGCATTAGTCTTTTGAAACCTCAAAGCCTGCCCCAGTGAGACATACCCCTCCAACAAGACCACACCTCCTAATTCTTCCCAAACAGTTCCACTGAGGACCAAGCATTCAAATACATGAGCCTATGAGGGCTATTCTCATTCAAACCACCCCAGGATACTTAAAGGGACACAATTGTGCATATTGGTGGATATAAAGTTTTCCTTACTGAGGCACATCTTTGCTGGATCATGCTATATTAACCTCATATTACGTAATTTCCTTGTCTTTTCGCCTCGTGTTGTGCTTAGAATCAGAAATGCGCCCTCAAAGGCTCCTGCTTTGGATATCTGGTTCACAGCTGGGTAAAGCTATTTTTGGAGGCTGGAGAGATGTCAGGTGAGGCGTGGGTGGCAAAGGTGGGTCACTAAGGGGCAGTCTTTTGAGAGTTATAGGCTGGCCCTGCTTCCTTCCAGTTCCATCTCTGGTTCAAGATCCAGCAGCAGGGAGGAGGGCATCTAGGTCACACCTTCTCATTACCACAGACTCTGGCTGTGAACCACGAGCCAGAAGGAACCCCCGTTCCCTGGAGTTGTTTCTGTCAGGTATTTTATGACAGGGACATGCAGAATAAATCATTTAGCTCACTCTCACCGTGAACACCTGTGTCCCTCTATCCACACTCAGGCAGGGCCTTAGCTGTCATTAGCTGCTCACACAGCTCTGGGTGGATGGAGCCTCCTGTGGTGATAGAAGAAGAGAGAAGTCCTGGGGTAGCACTCGTTGATGTTTTCTCAGAGGCCAAGTCCCCAGCACCTTCCACCTTCCCATGGCCATGACACAAGCTGAGCCCTCAGTCCTACATCTACATTTTTCCTTCAGAGGTCCTGTCATATCCCTATGACAAAAAAAAAAAAAAAAAAAAAAAAAAAATGCTTGGAAGTTGTGTGAGGTGAGAACCTGCAACTGAGAAAACCAAAGCTAGCCCTGGCCCTGCCTGGTGTTGATGCCAAGGGGCCAATGCCCTGCGTGCTGTAGGCCCTTCTGCAAACTGCTGAGCTTCAGAAAGAGGGTGGAGTCCGCAGCACTCTTCATCCAGGATAACCCTTTTTCCAGCACTGGGGATGTGGGATTAGCTCCTAACAGCAAAGGACTGTCTCAACCAGCCAGCAGGGCTCATTGTACCTTGTGACCTCTTAGAGCTTCCCCACCACCCTCAGACTTGGCCACCATCTCTTTCCCTGACGTGCCTTGAACCCAAGCTCATTGCCTATGCTGTTGCTCGGTACATTTGAAGGAAGGGATGGAGAAGGTGCCACTATGGGGTGATAAAGGAGAAAGAGGAAGCCAGAAGTTCAGAATGAAACTCAGTCTCTTCACCCCTGGTGTGACAGATGGAAGCCCGGCAGGTTTGGGGTTCGTGTGCCTCCATGGAACCTGCTTAGGAAGAGGACCTTTCTCTGAGTCACAGGAGATAGAACATGGCTCCCAAGGTGCTCTCAAACACCAGAGCCCAAGGCCTCAAAGATGGAAGCTGAGAAGCCTGGGACATCCTGTTTCTACTTCTACTCCGTGCATCCCTTCCCTGCTCCGAGGTTCTTGTGGGGATGCAGACACAATTCCCCCACCCCCACCCTCTAATGCATCGGCATGGTCATAGATTGCTAAATACTGTCATTAAAGTATTTCTCTTATTAACTTTGTGATAATACTTTTTTTCTCCTCTTCTAAAATTGCACGTTAGTATTTCCTTAATTAAATTCCCCATTCCAGAGAATAGTCATGGGGCTTTGTACAGGATGGAGGGGTGTTTCCCTTCTTCAGTGTTTGGAGGAGGATGACCCAGCAGGGCCAGGATGGTTCTCATCTTTTCTGGGACCAAACAGCCTCTTGTGCTGGAAGAAGATTGAGAGGAGAAAGCAAAACAGAAGAGTTAGCAAATAAATACCAAGGGAAGGCTATTTCAGAGAGACGATGGCTGTTTTCTCTTTAGAGTAAGTTGTCCTGGAGCTGGGGGGCTGGTGCAGTGGGTAAAGTGCTTGGTGTGCAAGCATGAGGACTGACCCAAGTTTGATCCCCAGCACCCACAGCATGTAAACAGTCAGGTAAGGCCATGGGTGTTTGTAATCCCCTGTGTTTACAACCCCACCGCTGTCCCAGCCCTGGGGAGGTGGAGCTAGGAGGATCCTTGGGCTCAATGACCAGCCAGACCAGCGGAATAGGGAAGCTCTGGGTCCCAGGGAAGCACTCCGGCTCAAAGAGATGGGATGGGCAGCTTCTGAAGAGCAACACCCCAAATTGTCTTCTGGGCAAGTGTCCATGAGTGTGTACACGCATCCATACAAACGTGTGTGCATGCTCACACCAATAAATACTTAAGAAAATAAGTTCTGAAGAAAAAAACAAGTATGTCCCAGAAGTTACGCAGAACAGAGTCACATTAAACACTTACTGGGTTCCTGAAATTGCAACCAAGCAGGACACCTTGACTTTTCTCATCAACTCTACAGTCTGCAGATCTCCAGCGAAGAGGGTGTTTCTGCTCCTCTTTTGGTGGTGATGAGTCTTGGTATCATGAATTAGCATGGGGGTTTTATTTTTACTATTTGTTTTCTTTTGGGGGGGAGGTTAACTTTAATCAACGAGTAATATTTACCATAGGGTGAGCATTATATATAATATATATTTAAAGCTAAAAACATTTTTAATTAAAATTTTTAAAAATAATTTCATACATGAGTACTGTATTTATATAATTTCTACTCCCTCTCCCCTTCCAACTCCTCCTATGTCTACCCACCCCTTTTCAAATGCATGACCTCTTCTTAATTATTGATTACGTGTACACACACAGATATATATATATATATATATATATATATATATGTATGTATGTATGTATATGGGGTCTTCTGAGTCCATTCAATGTTGCTCATGTGTGTGTGTGTTTAGGGCTAATTACGTGGGATTGGGTAACCTAAGTTGGGGGGAGCCTCATTTGTCAGCAATCATAAATTGCGGGTAGTTCTTCATCTAGCAGTAGAGCCTGGTGAGAGCTTCCTCATCCTAGTTGGCCTATCAACTGGTATTGTCATGGTGCGGTCTTTTTTAGGTGACTGTATTGAGATTTCAAGGATTCAGCTTCAAAGAATAGGGTAGGGGGGCATCTTATTGTATTTGTCAACTCCTTATTTTTATAGTGACAAAACACTTTATAGTCATATATTTGTTAATGCTGGTTGCTGTTGTAATGACAAATCTACATTCACTCATTGTGTGTGTGTGTGTGTCTGTGTGTGTGTGTGTGTGTGTGTGTGTGTTACTCAAACCTAGGTTCTGGCATACACTAGACAACCACACTACTCCTGAGCTACAGGCCCTGCCCCCCCCCATTCATCTTTAAGTCATTGACATAATATCTATGATGCACCAAGGTCAAGGTCAACTGGAAGCTGGAGACACAAAAATTAGTAAGACACAGCTCTTGACTTTGAGGAAGCTGCAACTCACAGCAGGGGGTCTTATAACCTACTGTCTGCTTTTGCAAACAAAACTTCATTAGGAGGGCCTGTGAGTGTAGCTCAGTGTAGAGTGCTTGCACAGGGCCCTAGATCCCACTTCTAGCACCCCCACAATGAAAATCTTTGTTAGGACATAGCCACACCTGCTCATTGACGTGAGTGTGGTTACTGTGACCTACAGCAGTTGAGCCGAGTGATGTGGCCTGAAAGCCTAAGATATTTACTTACTGGCTCTTGACATCAAAGTTTGTTGACCTCTGACCTACAAGAAGAACTTGTTAGCAGTGTGAACAATATGTGAGGAGAAATGTGTGGGGGTGCTGAATTCTCTTTCTGGGTCTCTGTAAGTCTGTCGGGGACCACCCTGGAATTGAAGTGAGAAGGGCTTGTGGTAGCTCATGTCTGAAATTCTAGCACTAGAGATACTGAGGCAGAAGGATTGCCATGAGTTTGAGGCTAATCTTGGCTCTCTAGTGAGTTCCAAACCAGACTGGGCTATAGTGTGAGACCTCATTTCAAAATAAATAAGTTAATAAATAGTAATAATAAACAAACCAAGACAAGAAAGGAGAGGGGGTTCAGATTTGGATTTCAAAGTGGTGCCACATGCAAAAGTACAGAGGACCCTTTCAAGGATTTTGAGGATCTCAGTATGTCAAGTTTTTGTCATAAAAGTAAAGAGCCAAAACACTGCAGAGAAACAATATTTTCTTCTTGGGTATGCCCATAAGATTGAGTGGTACCCATTCACACCAAAGGCTTATTGGTTATTTTTCTGTGACTATGACTTAGCAAGGTGTCCTGTATTTACCTGAGTGAACAGGTGGACAAACAAGGAAAGAGGAAGCCACAGGTTCCAAGGAACATCCAGTCATCTCACCCCTAGTAAGACAAATTGGAGGTGATGAAGCATTCATTTTTGCCCTCTGTCATGCGCACATTAGGGTGTGTGTGTGTGTGTGTGTGTGTGTTGCTGCAGATCAAACCCAGGGCTCATAAATGTTAGGAAAGTACTCCACTTGACTATGCTAAACACTCAGCCCCATGATTCTAATATCTTGAAGTTGATATTAGAGTCCTTATTTTATCTGGATCAATGGAAGTCTCAGAGTTTAATTAAATGTCCCAAGTTCTAAAGATAAAGAGTCAGAATTCTAACTCAGAGCAGGCCTGTCTGCCATTGGTGTTCTCAGGGTGCTCCTGGCTGCCCTGTGCTCTGCATCTGCCTATCAGGCATGATGGCATGCTGGCTGCTGGCATTGCTCACTAAAGCAAGGGCCCCCAGTGGGATGAGGGCCACTGAGAATGGTCTGAGAACATTTTTTGTTACTGTTAAGTTACCTTTGAGGGGAGGTTACAGACACCTGGTCAACCACTCTTTTCTTGATTCTTAAGTTAAACTGTGATCTCTGCAATTATTTTTAGCTCACCTTGATGTGTTGCTTTTAATTACTCTGCTGGTGTGACTTGTGTATGTTCTATATAAACTAGTTGATGGATGATCATATTGTCACTGGTGATTAGTGTTGTCATCATCGTGGATGGAGGTAAGCATCATCCAGGAGCACTACAAGACACTTCCAGAGAGATACGAGTACCTCCACCTGTGTGAGTGCCACAGCAAGGACTTCCTTCAGTTATCTGCCTGGAGTCTCTGCTGGTCCCGTCTGGGCTGTCAGGAAGCTTTAGAGTAGGCGGAAGCACCTGGATGGTGAGGTAGTGATGACTTGCCAGCCACCTACTGGTCTACCTGAGGGCATGATGCCTTACCTGTAAAATGGCCATCAAATCGATACCAGTGACTGTCAGAATTAAACAGCTCTGAATTTGTCAACTACTTGAACAACGATTGAGACAGAGTATGTTCTATGTAAGTGTTTGTTCAGATAATTGTGTGTGTGTGTGTGTGTGTGTGTGTGTGTTTGCATGTTTGTATGTGTGTGGTTCTGGGGATTGAACCCAGGGCCTTAACATGTGCCAGGCATACATTCTACCACAGAGCCACCGTGCAAATGTATATATTAAAAAACCCAATATGCTATTTCTAACTTGAAAACTCCTATGGAGTCACTCACTTTTCTCATTCTACTATGAGCTGGTCTGAGAGTCGGAGGGGTTCCCTAGATAGCCCCCCTGCCAGGTTGGCGTGTTCCTATCCTGGCACTGATGGCATGGTTTGGAAACTCTTGCCTGAGGTGTTGCTCTTCCCTGGAGATGTCTCCAAGGCAGAGTCTTCATCCTGGTTGTCTTTTTGCCTCCAGCACCTAGCACAGCTCTTGGACCACAAGCAGTGTCTTGAGAACAGGACTACCAGCTGGGTGTGGTGACGTAGCTAAGGTACACAGTGTACCCCAGGCATCACTGGGGCCTCCTGAGCACCCCGCTCATAATCCCTCTGTACATTTGCAGAGTGAACCTGGCTCTGATGATCTTAGTAGCAGAGGATTCAGGAGAACAGCTTTCAGACCTCCAGATGGTCTGAAGATAAATCCACGCTCATGATTGCGTGCTCTTCCTTCATGTTTGTAAGGATAAGCCAACAGCCCAGTCTACGCTGCCTGGACAGGGCCAGAAAGCATCAGGTCTAAGACACTAGACTCCTCCAAGGGGAAGGTTAATCAAGTCTGCACTTAGCTATCTTCAAGGCTGGATCTTGGAGGCTCCAGACACTTGAGCCCTCCGCAAACTCCACTCCTGGCTGAATCATCTTGTAATGGCCTACCTAGTAGGTCCAGTTATTTTACTGATAGCACTTCCCTTCCACAGAATGGGTAATGAGCTGCCTTCATAAGCCTCACCTCATCCATGCACCTCAACTTGGGACACCCACTTGCCCACTTCTGGACTCCCTTCAGCCCGAACCATTGATGTGGTTCTTTTGAAAAACTTTTCATGTCTATTTATGTGTGTGTGTGTGTGTGTGTGTGTGTGTGTGTGTGTGTGTGTGAGAGAGAGAGAGAGAGAGAGAGAGAGAGAGAGAGAGAGAGAGAGAGAGAGAGAATACCACACAGGTACGGTATGGATGGCTGTAGAGCCCAACAGAAGACATAGAATCCATTGGAGTTGGAGTTACAGGCAGTTGTGAACTGCTTGAGCCTGATGTGGTGCTGGGAGCTGAACTTGGGTCCTCTTTAAGAACAGCAAGTACTCTTGACTGTTGAGCTATTTCTCCTGCCCCCTGATGTGATTTCTTGAATGTATTTCCTGTACCAAGCTGATTACAACAAGCAGATCGACCCAATATAACTGTAATACAGATTTCAACATCAAATCAAAGCTATTGTTCCAGTCACACGGTGCTATGACTGCTATCTTGGTATAATGATAAGGTAGAGAGGGAAAAGAAGTAGGTGTCAGTAGCTTACCTCAGCATGGCTTCCTAAGCTCTAACTCCATGCCAAGTGTTTGCTTGCTTTTCCCTTAAGTCCCATAAACTGATATGAACTTGCCTTTCACTGGGGATTTGATCAAACACCTCACCTTTCCTATGAACATCAAGCTGCGGCCACTTATCTGTATGCTTCCCAAAGGTTCCTAAAGTCAATCCTGGGTTCTACCTTCTTTTTGGCTTCTAGAAGGATCTTGGAGGCAGAGCTCTGCAAAATTGAGAGCTCTTCACTTCTACCTCAACACCCTGGGGTGTCAAGTCGAGGTAGGAGGCTCCCTTTAAGCCCACAGGCTCCTTGCTGTCTGGCCCCAGCCATCTATCCTCGCTTCAAATTACAAACAGGACTGGAAGCCAAGAGCTAGCCAAACGCATCATGGGTGTCACCAAGGGACACACTGTGCTGTCAGCCAGCAGGGCTTGGGACAAAAGTCCAAGAAGCAGCAAGCTTGTTTCCAAAAGTTGAGATTTTCTATTTATTCCTGTAAGAATCCTTCCTCTCTGTGGACACTCTAGATTTCTTGCACATACTCCTGCTGTTCTGAGATGAGCAGCCTTGTTGGGGATTGCACAGGGCTGTGTGGTTGTGTGATATGACAGGCGACTGGTGACTTAACTGGACTCATTAAAGTAAGGTCACTTATTGGTGCGGTCTCTCTTAAGCACTAATTCTCTTGGCTCTAAGTTGGGCCACAGAACACACAGCTGATCCAAAGGGATAATCGTTCAAATGAGTCTTCTTGCTCCAAAATGCCAGGGGGAACTACATATGAGGTTACATCCTTATTCTCAAATGTTCAAAAGCCTTCTCTTCTCCCCTCGTTTCCAGTTATCAATCCACTGCATCTATACCCTTGACCCTACAGTTTGGCCTGTTGCTTATTGATATGGGGCAGGGGAGTAGTTCCTTGTTCATTCATCCTCTCTCCAGACTTGGATGGCTAATGGGGTTTGGAAGAAGCTTGGCTCCAGGCTGTGAACTGGGAATGTAGAGATACAGTCTTTCATATTGTGACTGTAGAAATGGAAGAGAAAGAGTTGTTCATGTATCCACTTGTCTGTTTATTGGTTCACTTGTTCAAGCACCCTGTGCTCTTCCACACAGAGCAGGCAGAATGCCTTCTGGGTGAAGCCTGTTGGTTCCTGGTGTGGTCCTGGGAAGAACCATGATCTTCAGGAATGCTCTGGTCTGCCAGTGAGGAGGTTTAGGCTGAGCCAACTCTCACACACTCTCTGGGAGACTGCATACATCATTTCCCACCCTCAGGGTCCTGGTTTCTCTCCCTGGGTCCTCCCTGCAGCTCTGCTGTGGAGTTCCTGGCAGGAAGGACCTGACTCCTAGGCCAGGATAAGCCTTTTTCTGCCCTGGGCTAAGTCCTGAGAGAGGGTGGGGCAGGCACATGTGCACCCTGCAGGCTATTCTCAAGGCTCTTCATCTTCCTTATCCTCTCTTCCTCCAGAGCTGAGGAACAGGCAAACAGAACAAGAGGAAGACAGAGAGAGAAGAAAACAACTCCTCCCCCAAATCTGAAGAGTTCTCATGAAGAGGAAGGAATACCAGGTTTCCATCTGAACATCCTGTACACCAGTGCACCCTAGCTAGTACCTGACTTTGACCAAATAGGTGTTCTCTGTCAAGTTGGGGATTGTGGTTCTTGGTGAAAACTGACTTATGTATACGTCACCATGGCAATGTATAGGCAAACAGGCTTAGAGTCCTGCAGTGGATATTATGGGATACCTCTTGCTCTTCTTCTTTCTTCTCTTAATATTTGCCTAGAGCAAAGAACAATTGCCAAGAATAATGGATGTCCCCTTTCAGAGATGTGTTACTTTGGGATATAGTTAGTTTCCTGAAATGTGAAAGCTCAGGTAAGATGTCAAGACAGACATGTGTGCTTGGGAGAGTGTGTGTGTGTGTGTGTGTGTGTGTGAGAGAGAGAGAGAGAGAGAGAGAGAGAGAGAGAGAGAGAGAGAGAGAGAGGGAGAGAGGGAGAGAGAGAGAAATCAGAATGAAGGGAACTGATGGTGACTTCCAATTGGATGTCTACATTCTGCATTCAATGGCTCTAACTGAATTCCATAGGTAACAGTCATAGCCACTGACAGCCAAATGCTCTGGGTCTGCTTAGCTGGAATTTGAGTCACTGTCCATCCAGTATCCAATGATCACACTCCAGCACCATCTTGGAAAACCAAAGTAAGCCTGTTCTAGAGGAACCCAGAAACAGACAGAAGGTAGCTTTACTTCCTACCCCCGCTAAGGTGTGATGATAGCCTCCAAAAGCCAGCCATTGGAACAGAGGACCTCTTGGATTCTTCTGGCTGCTTTATTCTGTTGCTTTTCTGATTAGAAGTTTTAAAAAAACTTAAAGTATTGTAAGCAGTTTTGTTTAAAAAAAAAAAAAAAGACTGTCTTGCTGGGCATTGCTGCAGACATCTTCAGAGCCCATCTTTTAATTAATTAACTAATTAATTAATTGTGTGTGCATTTCTGGGAGTTCATATTTATGTGGGTGCTTATATGTGTATGTACATGTGTGCATGTACATGGAGACTGTTGTAAACCTTGGGTATCTTCCCTTATTCTATGAAGCAAGGTCTCCCATTGGTTGTCCTGGAGCTTGTCTATTAGGTCAGGGTGGTTGGCCAGAGAGCCCGGGGGATCTGCCGGTCTCTGTCTCCTAATTGCTGGAATTATACGCACACAATCACCATGCTTGGCTTTTTACATACATGCTGTTCATTGAACTTAGGTCCCTGTGCTACTGTGGCAAACTCTTTACTGACTTAACATCTCTCCAGACTAGAGCTCATCTTTTTAGACAGTGGGCAGTTATAAGGGTTGGGTGGGCCACACATGGGTGTGTACTGGGGATGGGACCCATAAGTTGTAACTCATGGAGTCTGATGGAACCAGCTACCTATCTGTCACTTCTCCCTTATATGGACCAAGAGTTTATGAAACAGAAATTTAATACTCATATTGAATGACTCAAACTAGAATACTCTTTTCCAAGGATAGAACACTTGATAAGCAGTAACCACCGTGAATGTGTGTCTTACCCTGACAACAGACATGAGTCTAGAAAGCCACGTGTCTACAGAATCTTTGAAGTTGATTAATTTTAAATATTCTGAAAAAAATGTCGCGGTAAACCCTGGCACACCTTTTCTGAAACTCACCATTTCATGAAGTTATTCTGCGATTCAGACTCTCCTGCCTCACATCAGTTTGGGGAAAGAGTGTCCCCTGCAACACAGGACAATGAGAACAGGCCCGGCCTTGGCAAGAGTCAGCGTCCGCACAAAAGGCCTTTGGCATCTTTAGTGTCCCCTTTGAGATCCACTTAGCATATTTGAGATGCATGGATACTCTTTCTCTCCATCTCCTACCACAACTTTGATTATATTTCTTATGTCCTTGTCAGAAATGCTTCTATTTTTTACCTTCTAGAAGTTTCTGTGGCACCCAGAACTTCTATAATCACCTTTAAAGCATTTTGGGGTCCTATGCTTTGAGAACTCCAGCATTTGTTTTATCTTTGCCAACTCTGATGTTAAGCCCCAATTTGATATTCAGGGTATGTCAGCAATCTCCTTGGGAGGTAGTCATGGGAGCTGACCGGAAGAGAACTCCAGCGACGCTAGGCAATGACACAAGAACTCTGCTTCAGACCCCAGAGGACCTGCTGACTCCAGGCTGGAGTCAGTCTGGAACTTGCTCACAGGACTCCCTCACTTACAGAACCAATGGTGTTTCTCCTCTGGCCTCTCCTGGGCTCTCACTGATTTAAACTTAACTTTACTCTTTGCGTTGTAGAGTCTTTGACCTCAGTCTCTTGGGAAACTGGTAAATTAAGTTGCTTATTAAAAAAGAAAAAGAAGAAGAAGAAGAAAAAAAAAAGCAAGGGTGAGGCTCCCCACAGTGTGGTGTGAAAACGGTGCTGGAAGCGGGAGGACTCAGTCCAAGCAAATACTGCTGCGGAAAGCCAGCTGGATCAAGTCCCTGATCGTTTCTCTGGGCAGAGGGTAGATCCACTGTCAGATAAAAAAGCTGCTCATCACCCTCTGAGAAGCAGCCTGGCAGGTAGCCAACCTGGGAGAACAATGATTTCCTCGCTTTTATATTTGATTATTAGTTCATATTTATTGGAAGCCCGTGATGCTTTCAACCTCGTAGCCAGGGTGCAAGAGGAGGCAGCTGCCTGGTGGGATTCATTTTTTCCTATTAGCTTTTTACCATTTTTCATCGGCTGAGTCAGCGTCCCACTAGTTAAGGGCCTTGGAGCCAGATCTCATCTGATTATCACAGAGCTGCTGAACTGGTACTCAACCACCCTCCCACCCTCTCATCTCAGCCCCTAGGTCACACTGGCCTGCGGGTGGTCCCCTCTCGACTCCCACCCTTTTCTGCCTCTCTATCAGTGAGTTGAAATGGATCATTTCATTTAACATGCCTGCTGGATGGAGGGCTTCCCATCTCTGCCTGTACACAAACCACTCAAGTGTTTATTTTAACTAGTTTTAGGGATAGAGGAAAGAGAAAAGGTATCAGGGTGGGTGTTCATCTCCTCCCTGTTTGCTTGTGTTTAGTGTTTATTGAGAGTTACCATCTGTCAGACTCTTTCTAACCGCTTGTAGCCTCCTTAGGACACAGACCACATTATCAACCTTTTCTCACAAATATGGAAACTGAGTTTAATGACTAATTATAAATGTCAAGTTGGCTACATCCTAGAATCACCCAGGATCCATTGAGGAAATACCTAGGTCAGGTTAGCCTATGGGCATATCTAGGGGGGATTGTCTTGATTGATACTTGAATTAGAAAGGTCCAGACCACAATGGCAGAGGGAGTGTGTGTGTGGGGGTGGACTTTTCTTTCCTGCCCAGCTTGCTAGTTTCCAAGTAACCAACATGGAGACTTAAGATTAATTATAAATGTTCAGTCAATAGCTCAGGCTTTTTACTAGCTAACTCTCACCTTTTAAATTAACCCATATATCTTATGTACACTTTGCCACTTGACTTAGTACCTTTTCTCAGTATGGCATATCCATCTTGCTTCTCTCTTCATCTGCTCACTAGTCTTCCCTCACCATCCTTCTTCTTCCAAGTATTCTCTGTTTGGCTTTCCCCCTAATCTTATCCTGTCCAGCTATTGGCCAGTCAGCTTCTTTATTCAACCAATCACAGTGACATACATTTACACAGGGAAAGGAATATTCCACAAGTGTGTGTTCTGAGCTATGTGAGACAGGCGAAAGCTACATAAAAGCTAGCTAGAATGAACTAGCAAGCAAGCAGGTAACCATGGCTGCACTGATTTCCCTCTGCCCTTGACTATGGATATGATGAGATTGCCATGACTTCCCCTCAGGGATGGACTGTAACATGGATTTGTTTGCTAAATAAACACTTTTCTTCCCCGAGTTACTTTTGCAGCAGACCACAGAACAAAACCATTGAGGCTCTAGGAAATGACAAAGGGGAGTATGTCCATTTTCCCAACAAGGTCCTGGGTGGAGCCACTTTGTACATACGCTGTTTGTGGCTTTGGGCTGTCATTATCAGAGCATCATGTCCTAAGAAGTCAAAAGTCAAAGGAAAATCACTGAGTGGCTTCTCTATTGTTCCCTAGAAAAAGAACTGAGAACTGAATATAAAGCCCCTTTTGGCAGAAAGGTTTTAATTAGAGGCCTGACACATAGGGCTTCTCGAGGCTTGAAGTATCCATTTAGGAATGCATGCTTATGCTTGAATCATCCTGAGACTGAAGTGCGGCTCTCTTGTTTTCAAATTGCACATTGCAGTAAGGCCTTTAAAAAAAGATGAAGAGGGGTGTGCTGCTTAGCTCTTGTCAACCTGACACAAACTACAGACACCTGGAAAGAGGGAGCCTAAACTGAGGAGTTGCCTCCATCAGATTGGCTTATGGGCATGTTGCAGGAGGGGGCCATTTTCTTGGTTAGTAATTGATGTGGGAGGGCCCATTCCACTGCGGGCGTCGTCATCCCTTGTCAGGTGGTTCTGGTTTGTAGAAGAAAGGAGGCTGAGCCAGCCCGTAAGCAGCGTTCCTTCATGGTCTCTGCTTCAGTTCTTGTCTCCAAATTCCTGTCTTGAGTTCCTGTCTTGGCTTCCCTTAATGGTAGGCAGTGACATGTAAGCCAAATAAACCTTTCCTCCCCAAGGTTGCTTTAGGTCAATGTTTTATCAGAACAGCACAAAGCAAAGTAAAACAAGGAATTAAGCTCAGCCTTAATAGCTGAAGGGGCAGGGCTGCCGATCTACATGCGGAACACCTGGGTTATCAGAAGGTGGGACAGTCTCCCTGGGTAGCCCCAGAGGAGTTTGTGTCACCACCCTCCCTGGCAGTGGCTGGCTCTGGAGTTACCTGACATGGGACTTTAAGAGGGAGTTGTTTCAGCTTCTTTGTTTTTCCCATTAGATGAGTCTTAAATGAAATGATTTGGGTATGAGTAAATGCTACAGGGAATTTGCAAACGAGGCCAAGATTTTTGCAATGCACTGCTGTTTTTCCTCCTGGAGATACAGTGGGTTGTGGTTTATAGCCAGGTGCGGAGAAGTTTATAGAGAGCCAGTAGTAGTGGAAGCCAGGAGCGAAGGGAGCCAACGGTAACAAACAAGGTCCTCTGGGGGTATGTCTTGGGTGGCTCGGGGATAGCTTTGACAGTGTTATAAGTGAAATATAATTAAGTCGAGTTTGTAAACACATTTTTTTCTGGCTCCTGAAAAGGCTTATCAGCTTGAGAGATTAATTAAACCCTTAGCTAGAGCCTGGGTTTGTGCTGGGGAGCCATTGAGATCTTATGAGAAGAGCAAATTGGATCAGAGCAGAGTGATTTCTTATGCTGCATAGGGAGAATGGATTTGGGCTTAAGGAGTTGCACTATGGTCTGGAGGGAGTTAGGAATGCCTAGGGTAGTGGTCTCAACCTCCCTAATGCTACAAACCTTTAATACAGTTCCTCATGTTGTGGTGACCACCAACCATAAAACTATTTTCATTGATACTTCATAACTGTAATTTTGCTACTGTTATGAATCATGTTGTAAATATCTGTGTTTTCTGATCTTAGGTGACCCTTATGAAAGGTTCGTTTGACCCCTAAAGGGGTCTTGACCCATGGGTTGAGAACTTTTGATCTAGAGCATCATTTCAGTGTGAGCCCGTCCAAACACAGCACTCCAAGATGCAATCATCATTGGGTTTAAGTACAGAATATAAGGAAGCCAGGTCCTGGATGTCCTGGGACTCTCATGGGCTAGTTAGAAAGTTCTTTTTCCTCAAGTAGAAGGGCTCCTTGACATACTTGGACTGAAGGGGACTGATGGGACAAAAGGAGCAGTTTGTGATCAGGTTCCAGATTGTTCTGTGGGCATTTCTGACCATGCTCCGAGGCCTTCCATCTCTGGGCTCATGTGCACACAAAAGTGTTGGTTCTCATGGACCATACAGAGAGTGAAATTTGTTCAGATGAAGTTGAAACAGACCTGAAGTTTGCAAATATTTGTTTCTCTGGACTTACGGACTCATTATGTCTAGTCCGAATCCCGTATTTATGTGCTAATATTGTGGTCTGCACTGTTTCCTGTTCATTCTTCCTCTGTACCAGATATGAGATGCTCCCAGTAGTGCTGTGGTGTTACCTTAGATTGTCGGCTTGCCCTTAACTGCAGTGAGGGATTTTGTTGACTAGGTTATTTGAAGTAGGGATGAGCCACTCCAAATGGAGGTGGCAACCCAGAGGAGAGGTGGGCTGAGAGGAAGAGTTCTAGATTTTCCTTCTGTTGCTTCACTGTCTTTCACATCTCGCAGACAATCTGATCTGTTCTGTTGCTGCTGCCACTGCTGATAGACGCATTTTGTAACATGAATCTTAAGAGGTCTTATTGATAATAAAAACCTGGAGCCAGATATTGGGTGAAAGCTGAAAGATCAGAAAAACAGAACAGACCACAGCCAACCTCACCTTGACAACTCCTCAGTCAATTCTGTTTCCCCGAATCCTCAGACTGAAAGCCTCTGAGTCCTCTCCCCTGAGGGTCTCAGTAGAACTGCTCAAAAGCATCTAGTTTCTGGTCCTCATGCCTTATATACCTTTCTGCTTCCTGCCATCACTTCCTGGGGTTAAGGGCATGTGTCCTCCCCAAGCAAGACATGAGATCTCAAGTGCTGGGATTAAAGGTGTGTGCCACCATGCCTGGCTTTGTTTCCAGTGTGGCCTTGAACTCACAGAGAACCAGATCTCGGCCTCCCAGTGATAGGATTAAGGGTGTGTGCCACCACTGTCTGGCCTCTATTTCTAATCTAGTGGCTGACTCTGTCCTCTGATCCCCAGATAAGCTTTATTGGGATGTACAAGTAAAGTATCACCACATTTCTTTGTTGATATCTGAACCCAGCTTCTTTGGGCTGATGTGGATTGAATGCTGAGCTCTCCAAGAATCCGCCAGGCCTTCAACACCACACTGGGACCAGTAAGGCATCCAGCTTCATGGATTAAGCAAACATTGGGTTCTTTGCCTCTCCAGTGTGAAGACAGCCATTATTGGACAGCTCAGACCATGTCCTCTAAGCTAGCTTTTAAAAAATCCCCTTTTTATATCTATTCGTTCTATCGGTTCTGCTCCTCCAGGGAACCCTGGTGACTACAGTGGGTGTGGAGTCAGTTTTATTATTGACAGTCTAATTTTCTTCCAGCTGCATCACCTGCTTGCTAAGTCCTGCTGGAATAGGACTTGCTAGGAGTCTATAGTTGTCGGCCATGAGCTCAGTTCTATGTAATGTAAGTCACTGGGCTGAGAACTTTTCGTTAGCTCTTTCTAATGCACGCTCCCTTTCTACCTTGTGTGTGGAGGAGGCTATAGGTACACTGTATGAGTATCTTACTCGGCCATTGGCCTTCCAGGTTGGTTCAGCAGTGAGAGTGGAGGGAAAGCTCGGGTTGATGGTAATTCTTCCAGCCCAGGTTTTCTTTGCAGGGTGACCTTGAGCTGCGTACATCTGTCCATCAGGGCTCACAGCTGGTATACAGATGCACCACTCTGCATCTGAGTTCTTTCTCATCCACACTGGCAGAGGATGGTCTGCACCGTCTCTAGCCCTGGTGCATTGCACTATTCCCTGCTGTTTTCCTGTACCTGCCGCTAGTTCCTTTATTGAAATCTCCTAAACCAGCCAGTGGAGTGTGCCACCTGCTCCTGCCACAACCTTGATAGATGTACAAGTAGTTAATGATAGGTCACCGTTTACCAGGCAAGATTAGAGAGGTTGAATGTCTGGGCCAAAGAACTACTCCTAATAATGGGTAGAATGGGCGTATGGTGTGTGTGTGTGTGTGTGTGTGTGTGTGTGTGTGTGTGTGTGTGTGTGAGAGAGAGAGAGAGAGAGAGAGAGAGAGAGAGAGAGAGAGAGAGAGAGAGAGAGAGAACATGTATAGGGGTGTATGTTAGTGTGTATCTAGAGGCCAGAGGACAACCTTGGGTGCTGGTCCTCAGGAAACATCTGGTTTATTTTAAGAGGTCTCTCACTAGCCTAGAACTCTCCAAGTACACCAGACTGGCTGGTTGGTGAGCCACAGAGATCTGCCTGTTTCTGCTTCCCCAATTCTGGGATTGCAAGCATGCACCAGCACACTCTGCCTTTTTCACATGGATTCTGGCAATTAAACTCAGGTCCTCATGCTTACACAGCAGCCATAGCATCGATGGAGCCATCTCTCCAGCCCTGGAATAGAGGTCCCGATCTCAGAGCCTGATCGTCAATGCCTACATCTCAGCACATCTGTAAGGCTCCTTTTTTGTTGGCAGTGTCTGACAAAGGCCACCAAGAATGTGTCAGCCTCTGGGCATTGATCTCAAGGCCTTCATCAGCGTACCTGCCTCCTAGGAGGTAAAATTGAATTGGTTCACTTGCCTCCCCATTACATCATCACTGAGAGAAAGGGTGTGTGTCAGGATTATGGACAGTCTAGTTTGGGATGCAGAACACATAGCAACATGCTCTTTAAAGATGCTTGAGGAGTGACTGAGACTGGTTTCCTTGGCCTTGTGCCTCTCCCTCTGAAGACAAGATGTGCAGGGACTGAGTACTCCATGAGCTAGAGGGAACTCTGAACAGCTCACCTTGTACTGGAGTTCTTTCTGAGAGTCACTTCCAGGAGACCCAGAGGGTGGACTGTAACTCTACACGTCTTCAGAGCCAGGATGGAGAAAAAACAGTAGTGAGTATATGGCAGGACAACACACTTACCTGGTTCTGTGCACTTTCAACGTGCTCCACATGCTCTGCACTCCATCTCTGGGCTGCCACTAAGACATGCAGCTAATCAGCTAAAGATACCAATGATGCAGGGGGTGATCGATGGTTTTGTATGAATGAACTGGAATAAGTAAACACAGTTTGAGGGCAAGAAGGAAGCAAGGTAGGATAGTTATAAAATCACAACTGCATTCTATCTTCTTCTAGATTAAGGTCAAGACTGAGAAGAGAATGGAGAGTGGGAGTATGTTGAAAGAAAAGCCGAATGTGATAATTATTATCACAATCGGGTGTGTGAGATGTACACAGCATCTTGTTAAGGTGTACATGCACCGTCTCATTTCATCTTTGCAACTCTCTGAAGTCAGTGGAATTATTCTCATCTCACAGTTGAGGAAGGCGAGGCCCAATGAGAAAATGTTGCATCCCAATATACCTTTCTAGTAAGTACAGTGTTGGAATTAAGAGCCAAATCTACCCTCAGATCTCAGAACTTTGGTTAATTATCTAAAACCCTGAGTTGGAAGGCTGGCATTTACGGGCTGCAAATCCCATCCCGTGGGTGTGATCGGATGGCACTCTGACATCCCACCACACCTACCACCTCACTACCCAAGGAATCTCTCTCCTTGTTTGATTCCCTCTCAGCCCAGGTTCCCCCTTCTTGAGGCTTCTTTCTTGCCAGGTTCTTAGTCTCATTGTGAAATGGTTTGTTCTGTTGTGGCTTGTCCCAGCCCTCAGGCCCTTTATATGGGAGGTAGACTGCCCTGACCTGTCTGTCGCATCTCACGCCACACCAGGGGACACTGTGCCTCTCAGCTTTATTAATCACTCCAATTTGACTCTGTGTGTTTTATGGTCTTTACTTCCGACCCACTTTGCCCCATTCAATTATGTTTACCTTTTAAAGCAAGCCTGGAAGGGAAAAATCTATTTGTCCTTCTAGAAGTTAAAAGAAAAGAAAAACATGCCCTACTCATACACATTTCTGCCTCTAATTTGTTTTTGATCAGACACATAAACAGGAGATACATCCAAAATACCAGCTCTTCATTTTGGCAGCATGGATGCTGTCCTGTGGGATTCAGGGGTTGGGGAGCAAGGACCTCTACAGTGATATGTCATGTTTTCATGTTTCTCCAAGACACTGGGGAGTCACAGAAAAACAGTCTGATTCATCAAGTCATTTCATGCCAGAAAGTCAGAAGGTGCCACTCACACAGGGGCTCCAAAGTTTCCCAACACCCTCTTATATACCCCAGGTCTCTGTCCTTGAGGCTATTCCTATCTCATTCAAGGAAGTACATCCTTGTCCCTAAAGCTCTTCTGGGTTCATTTTCCATGAAAGCTGGGGTTTACATGGTGCTGCTCCAGTTTTGGGGATTAAACTTTTTTTTTTTTTTTTTTTTTTTTTTGGTTTAGGTTGGAGTCTGTCTCCTAAATCCTGCTGAGGATAACAGTTAGTTGTCACTGGATAGGAGTCAAAAGAAATACATTTTTTCAAAGCCAGTTTTTCCCCTGAAACACTAATGGTACCTTCACGTCTGGATAATTAGAGCTCCGACTGATGAATGCGTAATTACGTGTAAGCCTGGACTACACAAGGATTGCCTGGGTCTTTCATCTTTAGCTGACTTCATTTAGAGAGGTAGCAGTCTTAGCAAACACGGCAGAAAGGCTTCTCTGAGGGGCTGGGGTTGGGTGGAGTCACTTGGGGTGGGGGTGCGCTGGCTCTCCCCATAATCACTGTGGTATGAAGACTGGAGTCTGGCTCCATGAAGTAGTGACTCTAGTGGTCAGAGAGGACTGGACAGGACATAGGATATGTCAGGTTTGGCCAGACCATCGAGTCTTGTTCCCACAGGTCCTTGTCCCAGTCTCCCCTCCAGATATTGCTATGTGAAAGGTCTTCTGTTGGGTTTCTCTTAAGCACTGGGGTCACTGTCCACCCTTCTGCCATTGTGTTTTGGAGGAGGAGGGTAGTTCTTCAGTGTGGACACCATTATTCTGTGACCATCCCACCTCAGCTCTGAGCTTTGGCTGAGGACAGTCAAGCTTCTCTCCTCCTTGGTGAGCATCTATGGAAGCAGCTCAATGCAAGGGAATCTTCTGGGCTTTAAAACAACCAATCAGAGGAAGGCTAAGAAGTGGTGGCAGTAGATCACAGGTTCTAGCTGCCTACAAGCTCAATCACCCCCTTCCACGGCATAAACTCTGCAGTGAATACCAGCTATGAGCTCTCCAAGCTCCTGACCCCTCACACATGGTGTGAAACGTGCTCCTTCAGAAGACAGATGGGTGAAAAGAGGTCAGGACTGGCTCAGTGCATGGCTTTACCCGGGCCACTGGATGCTGCTCACGGGCGACAGCGCTACAAGCATGGCTGTGAATTCTGAGATTCTGAGAGCCGTCATCAAGGGACTGTGACTTGGGGTTATGACGGGATTCTGAGGAGCTCTCATCTGCTGTCCCTAGGCTAGGACACTGGCTTGAATGGTGTTTGCTAGGTAGAAAACTATAACATATAAATAGGAAAGGCAACATAGATAAGTAGATGTACGTGGGGACCCTTCTACCTGCCTTGCTCTGTGTTATGCATATTAATGCACCATAATTTTCCTGTTAATCCTTATGTTAGTGTTGATGTCTTCACTGGACACTCGAGGAACCAAGGCTTGCAAGAGTGGCTTTCCCCAGTTTGTACCATTGCTAACTAACCAGTGCAGTGCTCTCTGATCCCAGTGAAGACTCTGACATTATTGTTCTCTCATATTGATTGTCTGGCTCCTTTGTGTGTGTTCATATATGTGCACTCGTCTGTTTGCATGCTCATGGGGAGGCCGGAGGACAACTCAGGTGTCATCCCTGCTCTCTACCTTTGTGTGTGTGTGTGTGTGAGAGAGAGAGAGGGAGAGGGAGAGGGAGAGGGAGAGGGAGAGGGAGAGGGAGAGGGAGAGGGAGAGGGAGAGGGAGAGGGAGAGGGAGAGGGAGAGGGAGAGGGAGAGGGAGGGGTTTTTCACTGGGAACTGGGGATCACCAATTTGGCTAGGCTGTCTGGGCAGCAAGCCCATTGGATCTTCCCAATACTGGGATTATGAGTGTACCCCGCTATGCTGGGCTTTTTTGTAATGTAAACTCTGGGGATCAAACTTGTGTCCTCATGCTTGCAAGGACTTTCCTGACTGGGCCATCTTTGCATCCCTCTGGTTCCTTTTGCAGTTTTTCAATGAGCAAATGTACTTCCTCTTTTTGCAAGAGACTCAAGCTTCGCTCCCCTGAAGCCCACTCTCCGGCGACTCTTACCCGGAGGTTAACAGTGCGGTACTTTCTTGTTGTCTAGTCCAATCTTCTCTGATTTTCTTCTCTGTTTTTATTTTTTCCTGGTATGCTCACTCTTGATTGAAAGATGCATTCTCTCTCTCTCTCTCTCTCTCTCTCTCTCTCTCTCTCTCTCTCTCTCTCTCTCTCTCTGCTTGCCACTTCTCTGTCTCTGCTGCTTCTTTTTCTTTGTGTTATTTGCAGATTGCATCCTGTTCCTTTATCATATTGTTTGAGACACTCAACCTTGGGTCACATCTTATCTCTGTTGCTATGCTCTTTGTGGTCCAAACTGGCATCTATAGACTTTGCCTCCCTCAAGCTCTGGGGACATATGCTTTGGCCGTCACTCTCTAAATATCTGGCTATGATCTCAAATTCCACAAGGTTACAAGCGAAGACTATGGCTCACTTTTTGACTTCTTTGTTTTTGCTCTTGTACCACTTCTCTGCAAGAAGACATATTAATCACCTTTCCTTCTGAATCTCAACAACACTGATTCGGCATCCAAATCTTCCAACTTCAAGTCTTGACCACCCAGGCCTGCCCTGTCTGAGAGGCCCTGAGCCTCTCACATCTGGTTGCTTAGAATTGCTTTTCCTAATGGTTTTTCACTTCCTTCATTAACTCTCCAGATCCTGACACTCTCCACAGCACAGAATATTCTGGAAATGCCACTCTCATTATATTTGTCTGCTCTGGAAGCCTATGAAATAAGTGACACATGCCTTAACTTGACTGGAGAAATTCTCCATGATTTCCATATCCTCCCAATCTGTTTTCCCACTGATCACCTACAACTCCTGGCTCAGGTCCACTAAGACTATGTGTTAATTAGGATTAGCATCCATTGCCAGGAACAGTGTAACCCCAAATAACAGTGACTTAAGATACACAGAAGCCTGCTCCTCTCGTTTCAAAGACCAAGTACAGACGATCCAGGGCAGGCATGGTGGCTGCGTTCCATCAGGGGTACAGAGACCAGGTTTCCTGCTGCCTTGTCCTGTGTTGTGTGGCCTACATTCCCAGAGTCACTCATGGCACCCATTGGCTACTTCAGACTAGCTCTCAAATCCTCAGTCCCTCCAGGATCGAAGAGTAAAGAAGAGGACAGTCTTCTCATTATAAGAGCACTTTCTGGAAATTACCAACATGATTTAGACCTAGATCTGATGGGCAAAAAATTGAGTCACATGATCATAGCCAGGTAGAGAAGATGCTGAGAATTGTATTTTTTAAGAAAATCTCTAAGTGGCCCAGTGTATGCCTGGCTACGGCTTTTGGGGTTTTGATGTTAATGGAAAGAGAGTGAAGACATTAAGAGCATCCAGTCATCCTCGCTAGCTCCTTCTCTTCATTGTCAGAGGACATTTGCATCTCCTCACTGGAGTACATGCCCCCTTTGTCTGTCAGACCCCTACTCACCTACTAATCAACCATGCACTCAGAGAAACAGCACCATAGTTGAATAAACACTGTCCTTGGAGTCATGGAGAAGCAAGTTTAAACCCTGCCATGCTTACCCACTCTTACTATGAGAGTTTTAAAGCCCCCAATCATCTCTGAGACCAGGTTCCTCCTCTTTAGAATGAGACAACAAAACTTACCTTGTAGGGTTACATGAAGGATCGGGTGAGGCAGTTTAGGATATATGCACAGGACTGTCTGCATACCATATGTCATATTTTCACAAAAGGCTCAACTCTCCAGGACCACTTTCCACATTCTAGTTGAAGATAACCATCACCTGGTTTGGATTCTTACAATAATCCAAATAGTATTTGAAAGTCTGCTGAGGAAATTAATAGACTCTGCTTGCAACTCTTATTTTAAACTTTGGAGCCTTTGGAAGTCATTATTAAAGAGTAATGACTTTTCCTCAGCTGTCACTCTAAGTGAATATCTCATCAGAAAAATATGCTCCGTTCTTGTGTAGACAACCACAGCCAATATGAGCTCATGAGTGCAGCGGTCCTGTCATGTCCAGAAGATAGTTTCTCCCAGGTCCTCCCTGACCTCTGTCTCTTATGGTCTTTCAACTCCTCTTCCTCAGTGGTTCCTGAGCATTGGAGGCAAGGATGTGATACAGATGTTGGTCACACAAGATCAAGCCAGTTAACATTACTGTGCAGAGAGGGAGGGGGTTCATGAGGCCTGGTTGAGGAGTTATTGACAGTTGTTGGCTTATGGTGGAAGGACAGTCAGTTTTCTTTAAGGGTGTGGCCCACTTTAAGGTAAGTGGGCCATGCTCCAATGGATGGACCCATACACCGTGACTAGCACACATTGGACTTGGTGGATTATTAAAGAAAAAAGAGGGCATGGAGTTAAGAGGGTGAAGAAGGAGGGGAGGGAGGATCTAGAAGAAGTTAAGGAGATGAGTGAGGGGTGCATATACTCAAAACATATTGTATGTGTATATCAAATACTCTAATGTTTGATATTCTAATATCTAAACAAAGTATTCATATATATGAATGAATGAAAGAGAGAAAATATACTCAATTGTCTCAACTGGACTAAATAGCAATGACTGTAGGCTAACCAGGAACTGTCTTTTGTTTCTCATCTTTTCTTTCTTATTCTCTTACTTCCTCCAACAGTGGCAGATAGAAAGGCTCATTTCCCTTCTACCTGTCATCTGTCATCTTTGATGATGCCAAAGAAGCTGAAACAGCAATGAACACACAGGATAAGAGTTTTAGATTTGTCAAAACTGTCCATTGTTGCTTTAAGAGCGGTCCTGGGGCAGACATGCTGTTCTGTCACTTCATGTGAGTAACATCCAGTGTTGCTAAGTGAGTGAATGAGTAGATGAAGGGATGAATGAACAGGTATAGATGCCCAACTATGGTGGCTGGGAAGTAACAGTTGGTCCCTGTTTTTGTTTGAATGAGCCCAGAGGCCCATGTGTTTGAGCTGATGGTACTGTTTGGGGAGGTTGCAGAGCCTTTAGGAAGTGAGTCTTTGCCAGAGGAAGTGGGTCACTGGGGGGCGGAGGAGCTTGAGATGTATAGCCTGTGTCTAGTCCTCTTCCATCTCTGCTTCTTGATCTATGGAGAAGTGAGCAAGCAGTCTCGTGTTTCAGCTGCTACAGTTGGGGGCTGCTTCTACTGTAGTCATCCCCTACCACGGTGGACTGCACCTTCTCCAAATATGATTCCAAATCAATCTTTCCTTTATGTTGTTTCTTGTCAGGCATTTGGTCACAGTGATGAGTCGAGTAACTGATATGGTCCCTGAAAGAACATAAACTTCACCCTTCATGAATCAAGGGCTTTAAACTACTCTACAAATCATGAGCAAAGAGACCCTGAAGACATTTTGTTCATATCTCCCCATTCTCTCTTAAGGAGATATAAGCTAACTGATTTTAATGCCATCTGGAAGATTTCCCTTGTCTTAGATTTTTTTCTTCTATTTCTGTGATAAAACACCATGATCAAAGTAACTTACAGGAGGAAGAGTTTATTTGGGGTTTATAGTGCCAGAGAGTTAGGGTCTGTAATGGCAGCAAGTGGCTGGAGCAGCAGCTGAGGGCTCACATCTCAGACCACAAATAAGAAGTCAAGAGAACTAATAGAAATGGCCTGAATCTTTTAAATACTCAAAGTCCACCCCAAGTGACTCACTTCCTCCATCAAGGCCACGTCTCCTAATCCTCCCCAAACTGCCGCCAAGTAGGGACTGAGTATTCAAATGCCCGAGACTTGAAAGGGATATCTCATCCAAACTACCACAGCCTCTTATTAGAATTATATTAATACTTAATACTTATTTACTAAAATATCTTATATATTCTTGGACTCTGCTGTGTTTCATTAGAATTTAATGTCCTTTCATGGACATTGCAAAGTTTTATGACAGTCTCATGAAGGCATGCAGAGAAAAGCAGTCTCTTGGGAACCATGTTCCCTGTCCCACAGCTGTGGTTTTTACAATAGGCAAGAAGGGTTGTCTTGGGTGAGGGGGAAATCACTCTCCATTTGCATACTTGTGAGTAATAAAACTACCATGCCACCATGTGCAGGGTGTTGAGGACACTCTATGCCACTTCTCACGAGACTTCCAAGTGTTACTCCATTTCACAAATGAGTTAACTGAGGCTCAGAAGTTACAGACTCTTCTAAGATGCACAGGCAACATCTGAACCCAGGTTTGTCTAACATCCAATCTTTTACTTGTTCTGGGAAGAGAGCTTCCAGATGAATATTTCATTGATTAAGAGCGTGTTTGGGAAGCACATTTGCACTTGCAGGAAGTGAACAAGCAGTCATGTTAGCCTTCTAGAATATCTTGTCCTAGTCTGTCCTTTTCCTGCTGCATGTCCAGAAAATTAAGTTGACTCTTGATGTCCGATCAAGTCTTCGTGCTCATATTTGTCCATGTTCTTGAAGCTGGAGACTGATAGCCATTGGTTATTCTTTAAAATTTTTTTTTCTATGAGCTGGGTGTGGTGAGATATGCCTATAATCCCAGCACTGGGGAGGTGGAGGCAGGATGATCCGGCATTCGAGGTCATCCTCAACTACATATGGAGTTGGAAGACATCCTGGGCTACTTTGACTTTATCTCAAAACAAACAAACGAAACAAGAACAAAACCAAATTATTTCTACATCCTGAAAAGGCTTTTTCAAAAGAATTGCTGGCTGGCTTAAGGGGACAGTCACAATTTGGGTACTCAAAGACCAGCTTTCCCAAGGCAAAGCCAAGTCTTCTCACTGACTCAGAAAAACTCACCTTTTTTCCTCCTCTCTCTGGCACTTATTACATATATTTTATAGTTGGTAATATACACATAGGCCTATGACACACACACATAATAAACTGAACAGATAAAGTGCATTATTATGCCTGGTCTACATCACCAAATAACCTGCCGGCTGAACAAAGGCTTTTGGCGGAAAGATTGCAGAGTGCCTTCTCTTTTGTCTTACTTCCTTCTCCTTTCTTCTTTACCATCCACCACCCACCACCTCCCCCTCCTTCCCCAGCCCAGATATCTCAGGGCAAGGCCTCACAAGGCATCACATTCCCCAGCAGTCTGTGGTTAGAGGGAGACAGCAGGAAGAGTGGCAGGGATGGCAGCATGGAGACCCTCCCTAAATAAAAAGCCCTTGCTTGGGATTATGGGTACTTCATTGGTCCCCAGCTCACCTGCCCCTCTGCTGGGTTGTTTGTTCTGGAGCCCAGGTGAGGTCACGGCAGGTGCAGCAAGGGCCATTTGCAAAGGTCCCCCAGGCCAGCGAGAGGGGGGCAGCTGCATGTGAGTAAAGCCTGGGGACTCTGAAATGAGTTCCCTAGGACACAACCTGGCTTAGTGGAGGGTCTTTAATAAGCTCCCCCCTCCATGCTAAAAGGTATAACAGACAGAAGCGTTTGTTAGACCTCGAGTTTGGCTTTAATATCAGGTCTCTATGTACTGAAAAGGGCAGTACCCGGATTTTAAATCAGAACATCCCACACAGCACCCCCCACTTACTAGCTCTTTCCATCTCTTTCTCTACCTGGTTCCTTTACTTCTGTCTAATTCCTTTCTCATTCTCCTCCCCAATTCTTTACACTGGGGTCCAAATACATGTAGGCAACACTGTGTGTACACAACTCTAATGTTAAGGCACCTAACACAGCAATTGATAGTTCTAACTAATGAGAAAGTGAGGAAGTCAGGGTTTTGTAAGGATTTTATGTGCTGGTGAACTATTTCCATGCAATGTCTTAACATTGTGAAGTCACTGTCACGTGGCAAACAGGTGGTATAGAGAGAATGGCTTGTCACCAATGAGAAGGTTGAGATGAGGCACCTTGATTAGGATGGCTGCTAAGAGCAGATGGAGTTCTGTTTCCTAGGCATGGCGGTAAAGCTAGATTATCCAGCGAATTTATTAAAAAGTGAGAGTCCCTCCAGCTGGCATGGGAATTGCGAGCATGGACTGGAAGGGGAGATGAGAATGAAGGGCTGGGAGTTAGACTGGTGTTCCAACCACACGGAGTAATATTGCTTTGACATCAGTGGCAGGAAGAAAGGAAAACACAGGATCATTGAAAAGGGGGATGGCAGGCATGGTGGCCCACTCCTGTGAGCTTAACACTTGGGATGCTGAGACAGGAGGATTAAGCCTCAAGTTTTTGGATACATGGTGAGTTCTAGGCAGTGTGAACCTTGTCTTGTCTCAAACACACATGTATGTGCACACCCACACACACGAGAGAGAGAGAGAGAGAGAGAGAGAGAGAGAGAGAGAGAGAGAGAGAGAGAGAGAGAGAGAGAGAGAGAATGAACACATGGAGACATTTCAGTTACTTTTTGCCTTTGGTAACTGGAAAAGAAAGGATAAATAGTTCATGCTGTCAAAACCAAGAACCTTGGAGGCTGTAGAAATGGCTCAGGTTAAGGGTACTTACTGGTCTTGCAGAGGACCTGGGTTTGACTCCCAGTACCTACAGGGAGGCTCGCCACCACCTATGACTCCTGTTCCATGGGATCCAATGACCTCTTCTCACCTCCGTGGGCTCCTGCACACAATGCACAGGCACACCCTGGGGCATGCACACATACCCATAAAAATAAAAATGAATACATATAAGAAAAGAAACCAAAGAGCCTCAGAGAAAAGTGATGACAGGATTGGGATCATGGGACATCATTCTGTGGGATGAAGTATGGAAACTGGGAGGCATGGTGGCTTGAGTCTATATTCTAGATACGATAAGATTCAGAGAAATGTTTAGAGATGGACTGAAATGCCCCATAGGAAGCAGGGCATTTATAGGAAGGCGCATGAATCAAAGCACAGAACTTGGCTTAGCAATATGGGGACCGTCTGTTTCCATGTTGGCCTAGAATCCAATCTGTTTCAAAATCTGGAACTTTCTGAGTGTCATTTTGGAACTCAGAAAGTGACAGATCTTGGAAACATGTTGGAGTTCAAATTTAGGGATGAAGGATGCTGAACTGTTAAAGTCTATGGACATATTCCAAATGCAAGGGCATGGAACAATTCTGGTCTCAAGCACTTTGAATTAGGGACACAAATCCTGAACTGAAGACATAGCAACTCTTCACTTACAGCCATGGTGGGAAATCACACTGTGAGGCATCCTTCACCATATAAAATGAATCCTGGGGGTGTCCACTGGAGGGAACTGCACAGGGTCCCCTCTAAAGCTAGGTCCATCCTTTGGCCAGAAGGCTCCCAGAAGCCAAGCCTACCTAAATGTAGCTCCCACAGGTTTGTTCCTGCTTGCTGCAGAGTCCAAGATGCCTTCTAGCTTCCTCTGCAAGGCAGGATGTCTTTCTCATCAGATTTCCTCTTTGATATCTGTCAAGAAAACAGGTAGTCTTCCTGACTGTCCCTGCCTTGGAAGTCATGTGATTTGACACCCTCACTGAAGGTGCCTTTGGCTTATAACACTTGTGTACACAGTTTTTCTCTCTTGGCTGCATGGTTACTCCAGAACATGCTTACATTCTAAATGAAGGGACTTCAAGAAAAGGTTGGAAAATGCCCCATGTACAGAGACCAGTGGCCTAATTTCTTTCCACCCCAGTTTCCTTATCTAAGTGACAAAGGGGCTCTAAGGAGACCTGGTGACCCATCCATCACCTGTTACGTTTCTTCATATCTGGCTTACCTTTGCCCCTCCCCTGGCCCATCAGCCCCATAAAGTACCTAGACATATTTGTTGAGGGAATAATAAGGGTACAAAGGCCTTTCCTGCTGAGTCTGACTGTGCCACCTTCCTTTTCTTCATGTGGAATTTCTCAAAACACCTTTCTAAAGAGTCTAGCTAGCTTTGTGGGATTCAATATCACTTTAAATTAGAAAGTGGTAGGATGTTGGTCTGGGAATAAACTTGAGAGAGGGAGAGAGGGAAGAAGAGAGGGAAGGAGGGTGGTGCAGAGAGAGAAAAGAGAGATTGGAGTAGTAGAATGTGCACTTCCCATAGCAAAATCCTGTCTTCTGCTTGGGAAAATCTGCATTCTAGTGATGAGCTGGACTCTCTCCTGTAGAGTTTCTGAGAGTCTTTACCTTCACCCGTGTATATTGTGCATTGCTGAAATCCACACTGGATTAGACAGCATTTCTCAAACTTTATTTGGTTGCAGAAGCTGTATTTGTGTACATGTGTGTGTGTGTGTGTGCATGCATGCTTGTGTGTGTGTGTGTGTGTGTGTGTGTGTGTGTGTGTGTGTGTGTGTTTCTGGGGACTAAACCAAGGACATGCTTCTTTTTTTTAAGATATTCAGAGTGACTAATTTTCTGCCTATTCCCGTTTCAGAACCATTGGTTATTATGACATTTTTTAAAAAAATAGAAGAGGGAGAAGAGAAAGAATACCAAAAAAAGAAGAAATATGCAAATTAGAGATTAAAACTAATGAAAACAATTCAGAATCTCAAATAAAATATGATTTCTCCTTGCAGTGTGGGACTTTGTGATGAGACACTGAGAGAAAAGTCTTCAGTCTGTGGCCTTTAGGAACAGCACTTCTATATGCATATGGAGTCTTACATACTTTATTCAGTTCCAAACAGTGTCTATACTGCAAGCTTGAGGCTCCTGTAAAGAGAGTTAAATCAAATTCTGGCACACCCTGAGTGCTATAAAATTACTCATGGGAAACTTGTTGTCAATTACCAGAGTAAAATAATAGGGCGTACTTTTTTCTACCTCTCTCTCTTTATTTAAAATACCGATTCTCAGCCAAGTAGTCATGAGCACCGTCAAGGGCCGGATGTGTTGTTTCCCAGCAGGGTTAGACAGGTTGCTGGGGCTCACCCAGTGGGTGGATTTATGGCTTAGCTGGCATTCTGGATGACACAGGCAAGCCCATGAGGAGCTTGGGAGGAGAGAGCTTATGTATGGGATGGTTCCCATCTCCATAAGACAATGCCAGTCTATAGGGCCTCCAGTGGTTGTCACTGTCCTCTTAAGTCTGTCCTACCTAGTCACCATGGTATATACTTTATGTGTGCATACTAGTATGCTGTCACCATGCCTTCTGTTCCTGTCTTCTTGGTGTTAGAGATGCAGAGGGAATCCCATGGGCTATTTTAGGCTATTGGGAAGCTTCCATATTGATATCTAAGGAGAAATGTCCCTCTTCAGCTTTTCTCAGATGAGTGGGGAGGAAGCAAAACCTTTGTCAATGACATAGTATAATATCTATAAACACCCCCAAATGACTGCAATCATAATTAGCATAGAGCCCTTCTATGAAACTCGGGTTTTGGTCTTGATTGTTTAACCATATGTAGACAATTGTCATCCCTGTCTTATTTAGTGGAGAGAACTGGAGTCAGGGAGTTCCAATGGTTTGCCCTCAGTCCCAAGTGGGTGAAAGATACATGACCTAAACCCAAGTCTGCAATTCTCAACTCAATGCCCATACTCTTCATCACACTCCTGAAGCATGGCCATGGCAATATCTTCACTGTTGGTCAAGTGTCTTGGCACCCTCCCCTGCTCCCACTTAGAGCTCATGGCAATTATATTCAATCCCTCAGAGCTTAATTGCTCAAGTCATTAGCTCAATAAATGCTCTCTATTTCCCATTAAGAATATGGGTACATCAGCTTCAATAGCCAACACTGACCTTTCCTAAGACTCCCTTTTCTTTTACTTTCCTCATATATGATTTTTATCTGAAGCTTCTTTCCCTCCATGCGTCAGGACTCCTCAAGTGAAACACTGGTGTGGCTACAACATTGCACTGTTTGGTTATTGATACTCATGTCAGATCTCTGGAGTGTTCTTCATGTTTCAGACTCTCCAAACAGCTTTCTATACAGTCTTATTAACTTTAAACTTTACAAGTTTCCTCAATCACTTTCCCGTTTTAGGTCATGTGGATGTTAATTCCCCCCCCCTCCTCTCTCTGTGTGTGTGTGTGTGTGTGTGTGTGTGTGTGTGTGTGTGTGTGTGTGTTCATATGTATGGATGCACATACATGTGTGTAGCCCCAAGGTAGATGTTGGATATCTTTCCTTGGTTATTGTCCACTTTTATTTTTTGACAGAGGATCTCTCACCGAAACTTAAACCCATGCAATTGCCTAGGCTGACTGGCCAGTGTGCCTCAGGGATCTGCATGTCTCCATTCCCCTTGAGGCTAGCATTGCAAGCATACACTGCCATGTGGCCCCTTTACATGGTTTCTGGGATTCAAACTCAGGTCATCATGCCTGTGCAGTAGACACTTTACCAACTTAGTCATCTCTCAGATTATGGGATGAAAAGAAAGACGATAACGTTAAGTGTCTGAAATCCTGGGTCTAACCCCAAAACCTACCTAATCCTGTTCCTTGGTACAACAGGGGTATGAAACACTGACACCACAGAACGATAGTCCCAGCAAATGGGGAGAGGACATAGACCTCTCTTTCTCATTAGTTCTGACCAGTGTCTGCCAACACCCATAAGGACATCTTATGGTCAGGAGGTCAAGACACATTCTGGTTATTACTTCCCTATGGTGGTTGGGAAAAATGTTATTTTCCTTGGAAAAAGAACCACAAAGATGGTGTGAGCTAATAGAACCTGTTCCCTGTGAGGAGGGGACAAACTCAAGTTTCAGTGGCACACGTTACAATTCTAGATGTAACCACTTATACATGAAATTACCATGAAAGAGTCTTCTCCATCCAGTGTATGAGTTTAAACAGAAACAAACCAAAGCCTTTACTGTGGGTCTCACAGACTGTAGAGTGAGAAACAGTCCTGAGGAGGGAAAGTGTCATCAAGTAATATGTCACATGAATGAGTGGATACTTCCAAGTCTTATAAGCTCCACACTTTCATTGTGGAGTTCTTCAAAGTGTTTCAATTCCCAAGGCCCTGCCACCCGCACACCTGGCTTGGCTATACATGTTCGTGGTTGGTTTGGAAAAGGCCAGTTGTGATTTGTGTTGATTTTGTGTGACCTTGTCACACTTGTTTATGGATGTGAGAATGGTCACGCTAATCACACAGTTTGTTGGAATGATCTGGCTGGGGAAACCAGCTTCCCATTTCTCCTCCTCTTTCTTCTTTTGCTTGTATAATTTTTCATTTTAGTTCATTCTTTTTGATAATAATGGTCTTGACAATAAGAACATGGATAGCCCTGAGAGACAACAGCAATGATAGAAACCTGCACAGGAAGTACACCTTGTGTTATTTGAATATACTGACACATACACAGTCTCAAATGCATATCTGTGAGCTCATTTGAAAAGAGCGTTCATCCCTGATAGAGACGTCCAGTTCTCCCATCAGCTTATGTAGGCAGCTGACCTTTGGGGAAAATCCTTTCCTCTTGAGACTTGTCACCATGGTGGTCCAAAGCACATCATACAACTGGGGAAGCATGCTGAGATCTTGGCGTTATTAACCCTCTTGAATCTTTTTCATCATGAGAAGTTCAAGGGAATCTGTGTTATAGAATGAAGACCCCATAAAGCCGTGTCTCCATTTTTAGTGAGGTCAGCTGGAAAGAGATGATGTCATCAGGTCACGGGCCTTGTCCAGTTGTTACTGTTACCACTCACCCTGACAGATTTCATTTACTCACAATGAACTCATTCTTTTTCTTACCTTTTAGTTTATGTATATGGGTGTTCCACCTGCATGAATGTCTGCTCAACAATGCAGCAGCACTGTTGGAAGCCAGAAAGGGGCATTGGATTCCCTGGTAATAGACAAGCTGTTGTGAGCTGCCATGTGGGTGCTGGGAATTGAACCTGGGTCTTTTGGAAGAGCAGCCAGTGCTCTTAACCACTGAACTATCTCTTCAGCCCCTTATAATGTCCTTTTATTATGTTAAAAAAAAAAGGGAAGAAGTCAAGAGTCATTGTCTTGAAAAGGAATAAAACAGAAGCTAGGATATTAGGAGGTAGGTATTTTCCTCCTATAAGACCAGATAAGAGCCAGGCAGTTGGTGGCACACGCCTTTAATCCCAGCACTCAGGAGGCAGAGCCAGGAGAATCTCTGTGAGTTCGAGGCCAGCCTTATCTACAGAGCGAGATCCCGGACAGCCACCAAAACTACACAGAGAAATAAAACAAACAAACAAACAAAAAGACCAGGTAAGAGGTCTCTAAGGAGGTACCAGTGGTGGTGGCTTTGATGAGAAGTCTTGCTTCTTAGGTGCCTTGTAAGTAAATCAATGGCAGCTTTCTGTTACAGAAGGCTTTGTTTATTTTTATTTATGTGTGTATGTGTATGCACATATTTGTATAATTTATCCATGTGGGGGTATACATGTTTGTGCATGTGCTCATGTGTAGAGGCCAGAGGATAACCTGGGTTCTTCAGGTACATCTGCCTTGGCTTTTTGAAACCTGGAATTTGAAGGTTGAGCTAGGCCGGCCAGCCAGTGAGCCCCAGCCTGCTTGCTGTTCGAGCCCTGGTGTACACTCTACACCCTACACAGCCTTCTCACCTGGGTTCCGGGATTCAAACTCAGGTCCTCAGGTTTGTGAGGCAAGCACTTTACTGTCTGAGCCACCGCCCCACCCCTGAAGAAGCCTTGTTAATATAAACAGGCCCTCTCACCGTCTTTCCTATTCTTGGGACTCCTTTCCTTCAGGGTGTTCAGACGCATGCAGATGAGACTCTCTGCTTTTATTGAATATAATTCATGCTAATTTTCAAAGCAGAGAATGAGGGAAAAGGAGGCTTTCCCGAAGAGGAGGATGTGTGGGATGGTGTGTTTATGTGATTTTTATTACCATAACAAAACGTAAAGGCTGAATAACTCATAAAGAAAAGTTTATTCAGGCCACAGTTTGGGAGCTGAAAGTCTAAGCAGCATTGAGCTACCTCTGGTGAGGTCTCATCTGGCTCTGTTGCCTGATGGCAGGTGCCACCGCAAGGGTGGGGGCGCCTGTGAGAGGGAGCGGCCCTGAGGTGAGACAGGAAGGCAGAGAACAGGGAGGGACCCATCTTTTTTATAAGAATTTTCTCAAGAAAACAACCAGGTTCCCTGGGAACTACATCAGTTCCTCCCTGAGGCATAGCCCTAAAGCCCTCAGAATCTTCTGCTGGGCCCCACTTCTTAAAGATTTCATCATCTAAGAGGTAAGTTCGAAGCCAGCCTGGTCTATAGAGTCAGTTCTGGGACAGCTGGAGATACACAGGGAAACCCTTTCTCAAAAAACAAAAACAAACAAACCAAAAAAGATTTCATCATCCCCAAACTGAAGAGTAACACATGACTTCTGGGGGCACAAACTCGAACTGGATCCAAGCCATAGCAGATGAGCACTGGAGTGAATTCTGGAAAGACAAGGGAAAGTGGGAGTGAGATGAAGCAGAGGATAGGGAGCACGCGCCTGGGACCCCTGTGTCTTGGTCTTCGTTGGTAGGACGGAGCAAGTAAGGTGAATGCTTCTTCTGCCATGCTGTGTTTTAAAGTCATCCTGACTACACGGTGAAAAGATGTGAATGTTTAATAAAACTACTTGAGGAAGATCAGAAAAGCAGAGGACCCCAGAGGAAGAAGGGATCCAGATTCCTGGCCTTTTGTGAACAGGTCCAGCAGCTGTGGGACTGGGGAAGTGCCAACTTTTCTTCTGGTGCATCGCTAGCCAAGACAGCTATGGTAGAAGAACTCCTGTGTGGGGGTGGTGAGGAGGAGGACAGAAGACCAACAGTGATGATTTCTTGAACATGGACAGGGGAAAAAAGTCAAGATTGCTTGCTTTTTCATCTCATTGGTGAGCGAAGGCCTCTGAGACAGAACCAAGGCCACATCCCTTGCAGGTTACTCATGCATGGAGTGCCCATGCTGTGTCCCTGTGCAGGCCCTGTTCCCCTCTCCCTGCTTCTGCTCACTGTTTTATAGCTAAGATGTTATCAAAAGACATCCAGTAAGATAGACATGTGCCAGAGGCACTCTGCTCTGGAAGGGAAGTTCTTGCAAAATGAAGCCCATTTGGCTCATCTCTAAATGAAACCTAAGTGCCTCGTTGTACACCCTGTTTTAGTGTAATTGTGTTCAGATGGATAATTTAGAACAGTCATTCCGTCTCCAGGTATGAAAATGATGTGTCTCTCATGCCCTTCTATGTGGTTCAACCATGGTTTCCTGAGCTATCTGAAGCAGCTGTTGACAATGCCCCTCTCCTTTTTCCACAGCTGGCGGCACTCTGCTGGAGTCCTTAACTGGACCTCAGTAGTCTATCCTAGAGTTTCCTGCCTTTGCTGAGAAGGTGGGACAGGTTGAACGGGTTATTACCCACGTCTTGGAAACACTTCCAGAAAGCAGTGGATGTCCCAGCCAGGTGGTTGGAACAGGGTAGATTTCCAGGCATGGCTTCCTGCTAGGTCTAGTTCTCATGGCTAATTAAAATCTCCAGGTAGTGAGTTACTAATTTGTTGCTTCCTTTTACCCCTTTACTACCTTCTGAGGACTCAAGGGGTAGGGGCAGGGGGGAGGCGGCTGTGTTCTTCTTGTTCTCACCTATGTGCAGTGTAGAGATCTGGCAACGCTTGTCCGGCTGTCTCTCCTTATTTCTCTTTCGACCTGTAATCCTCAATAGAGACTCTCCACCTCAGACATCTAGATATCCAGAACCAAGCTACCCCAAGCAGAAGCCAGTCACTGCCCTTTGAGCAACACTCCCCTTTCCAGAGGGACATTCATAACTCACTGCCATCCACCCTCTCTTCACAGTTGGCTTTGCATGACGTGGGGCCAGGTGGAAGGAAAATGCTGACTCTCCTCCTTTTCAGAACAGGCTAAGGTGGAAAATCTGAGCGCTCTGCTTGGCATCAGCACAGCCAAGTTTGAGTTGGAGCCTGGGCACTGCCATATAAATCTGGGGAAGTCATTTGAATTTTCCAAACCTTGATTTCTTTATCTGTAAAATTGGAGTAATAAAACTTCTTGTGGCCGGCTTCAGCGAATCATGGCATGGGGAGAGAAATGAAAGTGAGCTAGTGTTTGTAAAATGATGATAGATATCGAAAAGCATGAAACACAGCAGACAGTTACAATCATGGCCTGAGAAACAACAGGCTGTCATGGCTTAGAAACTTGATCTAAGTAAAAGGCACATACCCTAATGCCCTTGACTTCTCATCTCAACTAGCCTCTTGAGAACTTTGGCAAGAAGTGTTGACTACGAAGCAGGAGGACCACAGATTGGCTCTTGGTTTGACAACCACAATCTCTAGACATCAATCCATGAAGTGGACAGTCACCTGATGGTTTTGGGTTAACTCCACTTCAACTTGCATAGTTCTAGAATATGCGGGTCTCACTCTAATTTTTTTTATTTTATTTATTTATTTATTTATTTTTGCTGTGGGGTCTTCAAGTGCCAGCATCACTGTAAGAGTGACTTCTGGTTACTCAGCTTCTGGCCCCTGCAGGGAGGGACAGCTGTGGAAATGGGGACAGATCTCAACAGGCTGGTGAGCAGGCAGGGCCAGCGCTAACCACAAGAAGAACCTGAGGCCCGCTGCCAAGTTTCAGCCAGGAGACAACATCTCTCCTGGAGTTTATAACCCTGCAAAGGAGGAGCCAATAATGAAAGCTCTCCACACCCCTGACACCACAACATTACTCATGAACACAGTGCTGTTAATTAGCAGCGGTAAATACCACAGTTATTTCACTCTGTCACCACTCTCTCGAGAAGCAACTCTGAGACCCCACCTCCCCACCCCCAGCGGTGGGGTGGATGGGGAGTATATCCCCACAAAGCATTGGAAGTCTTGCTCAGAGTCCAGAGTTCCTGAAACCCCAAGGGGCATCTCATCAAGGGGCAGATGGAAGCCTGACTTGGTTGTCCATCCTCCTGCAGCGAATGTAGGTATATGGCCATGACTTTTCTAGAAGTTCAAGTTGGAACCTGCTGATCTTTGAACACTGAAACAAGTGCTTATTTGATATAAACAAGTCTCCAATCGCCTTTGAGCCTCCCTGCTTCCCAAGAAGGCCTCTTGAGTGATGGGATAGTTCTCATCCTGTGGTAACACGTGATATCCGCTGTCTCCACTGCTTGGAAGGTCTAACTCAGGCCTTTGTCAGATCTCTAGAACAACTGGATCTTTCCTACTTACAGTAGACACGATCCCATTGGATATTCAAATTTAACACAGCATGTAACTTTTGTTTACTTTTTTTTAAAAAAAATTCATATCCTAAGGTATTTTACTTGACAGATGCTGTAGAGATGATGGCCAGTAGAACAAGACCTTGGTCTTCAGGAATTCTAAGTCAAATGCAGTCGGTGGGTGGCCACAAAGTTCAACCACTATGTTAAGTCACAAGACAATGATGACCGAAGTCAAGGCTGCCATGGCAACCCACAGAAGAAAGCAATCGTTTTTGAGGTGAGAGATGAAATAAAAATCAAGTTTTAAAAACTGAATAAGAATTTTCTGAGGAGAAAAGTTTTGGAGTTTCAGAGAAAGAGAGATGGCCATGCACAGATCTTAATGTACAGATTGGTGACCGTATTCTGTAGAGTCAGAACAAGTGAGTGGAAAGTCGCGGCTTGTCCTGGGTAAAGCTTGTCTTTGTACATAGATAGCTAAGTTTGCGGCTGTTGCATCTCTGTAGAGCACACATTCCGTTAGCTCTGCATGTGTTTTCTATATGTGCCGACATGTCTGTCGGCCTGCGTTTCTGATAGTCTCATGAGTAGCACAGCGCATGGCTGTTCCACTACTTTACTACTTTTGATTTTGTTCACGATATCTTCTCACCCCAAAATACGGGTCTTAGCTCAACCCTTAGAAAACCAGCATTTTAAAGGATGAATTAGATGAATTAAAATACCAGCCTTTCAAAATTTATCCCAATTCTTTTTCCCCAACGCCTTCAGTTGGGGATTAGAGGTGGAAGGAATGTGGGGCTCGCTGATGAACCTCCAGTTTACAATCTACTTCCTTCCTTCATCTCTCATAGGACAGTCACCTTCATCTTCCACTGGCTGACTTTCCAATTGTTTCCATTTCAGTTCTCAGCTCTTCCCACCACCTCCATTCTCTAGGAGCACTGTACCAAGTGTCACCAGCAAAATCAGCCTCAGAATGCTGAGGGTGGGGCAATTTCTCGTGGAGAGATTCGTGGAATTTCAAAGCTTTGTGAGGTGTCTCTGACTCCTTCGGACCCCCAGCCTTTCCTTCCTTCATTTCCTGGGTACCAGGCCCTCTGCTCTGTGCTGATGTTGTTACCTTGTGCAAGATAAATGACAGCTGCCTCCTCAGACCTTCTAGTCCCAGGATCCTCATCTGAAACACTGTCTAGTACCTGACAGAGACACTCGTGGCTGAGCATCCGGGTTTGTGAGTGTCTTACAGAGGGAGACAAGAAGAGACATTGGTTGACCTAGCTCACCCAGGGTTCCAACAGGCAGCAAGGCAACCTCCAAGCAGATACATAGGTTCTGAGGAGCAGAGCTAGAAAAGACCACAGCCGGAATGGCTTTCTGTGTTTTAGCTCCACCTGGTTTTACTGGTGCATATTTTATTCAAGAAAAAAGTAAACAAACAAAAAACCAAAAAACAACCTTGGAAATCCAATTGACACAAGCACTTTCCCTAAACATGATGTACTTTGTTTCTAAACCTAGATCTCATCACCCACAGACCTTGAAAACGAAGACGTCAGATTACACAAATATTTCGTGGTCTGACCTATGACACCAACCAACAACCCTAGAGCAGACTGGTCAACCTAGTCACCAGACCAGACAAAGGCACGGCCATCAGCCCCTACCTATTGCTTCTCAGAGCCTTAAACTTCTCTTCGGTGCTGGGGTAAACAGAGGTTTCCGTCTGCAGCTGCCACTACCCTATCTGTAGCACCGAGAGAATGCCATGACATTGCGATCGCTCAGGGCATTTTTGTGAGCTGAGTGGCTGAATGTTCATTTTGACCCAGACACAACCACCCAGCTGCCAACACCTTGTGAAAAGGAAGGCGAGGTACTTCTCCTTCCTTGGCTTAATAACAGTCTACAGGTACTGTTGTCTTTTATATGGCTGCTTAGCTCATTGTGAAGGCCCAATAAATATTAATTGATGGACAAGAAGCTCTGAGGTTTGGCTCCAGATGCAGCCAAGTACTATTTTTTGAGGAAGTTTATATGAGCAGGGGAATTTAGGACATAATGTTGGGAATCCTCAGACTCTTGGGCCCCCTTCCTTCTTCTCCCCAAGCCAGCCTGGGAGAAGTGTGTGGGACAAATAGAAGGAAAGCACCTAATTATATGCATGGGTTAGATAATTATGCTGTTGGGTTCTTACTGGTGGTGGGTTTTAAGGAAGATTTGCGGACTTTCAATTTTGAAATGCTTTGTTTTCCTGGGCTCTGTTTGATTTTACCTTGATTCGTCACCCTCGTACCTGCCAGAGGGAATTGTCTGAGGACCTGACTATGGACTTACCATCCATACATGATAAGGATCTTGCCAATGGTTTGGCAACAGGAACCAATTCCCCAAATCCAGTCAAGTGCTTCAGCCTGTCGATGTACCTTTTATGGTTAGCACTCACCATTCTATCCCGATACCAGCAGCTTCAGCTGGGAACTTTCTGGAAAAGCAGAGTTCTGGGTTCCACCCCAAACCTCCCAGAAACTCTAGGGTGGAACCTAGCAATCAGCTTTTTAACAAGCCCTCCAGGGGGTTCTGAGGTATGCTCAAGGTTGGAAATCAGTGCTCTAGAGTCTAGAACAATTCCCAGCCATTATAACTGTGGAATACAGTCTCCTGCTAGGCCTCATCCCAGACCTGGTAAATGGGAACTTCCTAGAGTGTGGACCAAGCATCGGACTATTCTTTAGTTCTTTGAACCTGTATGTGTATCTCGATGCTGTATGGCTGTGGCTGAATATCACAGTACCGGAGTAACATTTACTTTGCACCCCATATGTATCAGGGGTCACCCCCAAGAAGAAAGAGCCATAGGCTGAGCATAGTCATAGATATGGGCCTCAAAGGCTGCCCGAGAACGTATCTACCTTCTGCAATTTGGCTTTATACACCCCCTACCCGCAATGCAGGGTCTGACCATAGCATTCACAATACAATTAGGAACATGCAGAGGCTATGAGTCCGTCACCTGTGTGGGAGGACATTGTCCCATGGTTTCAAAAGCAACGGGAACCGTTTTTGAGACAGCTCAACTTGTCAGTTCAGGAGAGAAGCTTGTATATGCAGAGAGGAGAGAGGTCAAGCAGTTTGGGTTCCACTTAAATCCAACACCAGGCTCGGTTTTTTCCTGCTCTTTCCCACTGGATCTTAACCCTGACTTGTCACAGAGCACCCAAGGACTCATAGGCTCCAGCCTATGGGAGTAGGGGAGGGCATTGGATTCTGCATTTGGGCTACATTTTTCTGGGGATTCTGATACCCACCACCGTTTTTAGAAGTCCTACAATAAGCCAGGAGCTGGTATGTGGTCTGTAAATTGTCAGCTGTAACTACTACCTTTTAGGCTCTGCAGATCACCTGTTCTCTGTTATAACCAATCAACTTCAGCATTGTAGCAAGCAGCTGCCACAGATGAATAAGTAAATGAATGAGATGAATGAGAATAGTTTTGTTTTAATAAAACTTTATTTAGAAACTCATGGGGTGTGTTTAGCCACAGGCTACCATTTGCTGCTGCTGTCAAGGCAATTCATCTCAACCCTGAGTACATGTTAGGGACATGGGGGGAGGTTTTTACTTTGCTGTTGTTTTGTTTTAAATCAATGCCAGGGCCTTAGTGCCAAGGACTTGGATTCAGTTGTCCTGAGGCAGAGCCCACCTTCCAATATCCCTGTCTTTTCTGACTCCTCTTTGATTCCCGTGTACAGCCAGGATGGGAAACCACAACTGTAGATCTTCATTCAGTAAGTAGCCATTCACTCATCAAGTTCTTGGAACTTTAAAATATGAGTCAGATTGCATTTCTTCACCCAGCACTCTCTGGCACTTTCCGTATGACTCATACTAGAATTGATGACCTTGTCCTATCCTGAGTTATCCATGGAGACCTTGGCCCTAATGATCTCTTAGTCTTCACCTCCTGATGCTCTGCCACTCCTGATGCTGCCCCATCCCAGTGGTCTCTCTGACCCTGCAACAGGTCGAACCCTACCCTTGACCAAAGTCTTTGTGTGGTCTTTATTCCACTAGATTCTTCCTTTGCAGTGATACTCTGCTAGTTAGCTTTACCTGTCAACTTAAGGTACTTTGAAATCATTTGAGAGGGAAGTTTTCATTGAGGAACTGTTCTGATCCAACTGGGCTGTGGGTATGTCTATATGTGTGTAGAGGAGGAGGTTGTTTTGATTGTGAACTGAGGCAGGAGAGCCCAGCCCATTGCGGGCAGCACCATTGCCTAGGCAAGTGGTCCTGGGATATAGAAGAAAGCTGTTTAAGCATGAGCCTGTGAGTGAGTTAGCAAGCAGTGGTCCCCCACAGGCTCTGCTTCAAGTTCTTGCCTGAGTCGCCCAGATGTCCCTCAGTGATGGACTGGGATGTGCAAGTGTGAGCTAAATAAACTCTTTCCTCCCCTAGGTTGCTTTTAGTCAGTGTTTTTATCACAGCAACAGAATGAAGCAGGAATGTCCCCTGAACTGGTTTTTTTGGCTCTTGACAGCACTTAGCATTATTGGACACATTATATTTACATTTATGATGGTCATTTCAGGAACTACTTGTACCTACTGCTCAGCTAACTGGCAGTGGAATGTAAGGCAATATTGTGACTTCTAGAAGCTTAGCCATTGCTAAAAATGAAAAACAAAAACAAAAAACTCATGAGACAGATGAAGATCTACCTATAAGAATATAATGCACATTAATTTTCAGTTACACACAGACATTAAATGGTCTAGGTGGGGAAGAGGGCTGTAACTGAAGAAGCAGAACTATGCTAAATGTTAGTGATAACACATTGGTGGTCATACATTTTTGTGGGCCTTTTCTTAATGCCAGTGTATATGGACTTTGAATAAGAATTGGCCATTTTTAGTTCTAAGATGTAATTTCGACTAAAGGATGCCACTCATTGGTGCCAGAGATGTGGCACAGTGGTTAAGAGCACTTGCTGCTCTTCTAGATGACCTGAGTTTGGTTTCCAGCACCTGTAATGGGCAGCTCCCAGCTCCCTGTGAAGGGATCTGATGTCCTTTATGGCCTCTGCTGGCACCTGTATACACACATGCATATAAATTACAGCTGAGTTTAAAAATAAAAGATGCTAATTTTCTGAATTTATTTTTCCTTTTGTTTGATTTCCTTTTTGCTAAATGGTATCAGTCAGATCATGCTGAGGGCTATTGCCATAAAGGTTAGCTCTTGACCAACTAAGCTGTTGTAACCAACGAGGAAATGAAGTTTGATTCCTGCTATGGTTTAACCCTTTTTTCCCCTAAACCTTAAGTATAAATTCAATTGAGATTATAATGGTAAAGAAAGGAAGGGGGCAGCGAGAAGTGGGAGGGAGAGTGGAGGAGGATCATGGGGGACCCAAATTCGAGCAAGGTTCCAACATGCATGAAAATGTCATAAGTAACTTCATTACTTTCTATGCTAGCTGAAAACAAAACAAAAAAAAAGTGATACCTTCAAGAGATGACTGGGTTAAGAAAGCTCCGCCCTCCATCAGGGATGGAAGAATGTTCATCTCTCTGTGTCGCTTACCCTGAGCTTGAGTTCTAGATGAAGGGATACGTTTAATCATTTTCCCCTCTGTTCCATTGGTGCTTGAGTGCCTCCCATCATGTTATTATTACATGCAGACACCTGCCAGAAAACAACGGCCATGCTTTTGGACTCCTCTGCCTCTAGACCTAAGTGCCAAATGACCCTCTAGTCTTTATAAATTGGCCAGTCTATGAGCATTCTGTTATAAAAGTAGGGAACACACTAAGACAATTTTTCTCTTGCTCTACGGACTATAATATAGTCATTAATATTCTCTGTGATTTCATAAGGTCTGAATATGAGATTTAGCTCTGCAGCCTGGCTTTCATTGTAGGAATACAACATTTCAAAGCCAAGAACTCTCACATCTGTGCCTGTGTGACTCTTCCTAGGGAGGCATGACACAAATAACTATTTACCCCAGATAGGGAATGATGACAGACCAAAATGATTCCACTGAAGTACAGTCTGGCAACTCACCGAGTTTATTTAAGGTTGCTTACAGGAGGATGGTGGAGGGTTGCTTATAAGAGATGACCCAAAGAAAATCTTACCACAGCATGAGTGATAGTTCACAAAAGCTGCAACCCTAGTGCTCTCTACATTCCTGTCAGACAGCTCAACCGACTGGTGAATCTCTTCTAGGCACTTTAGTTCACTGGAGAAGTCTCCTCCAGGCAGCTTGGCTCTCAGTCTTCTCTACTGCTTCTATAGCCTTCTGGGGTGGGGGCGGGGTGGATCTGGGGAGGCAAATATCACGTGAACCTTGTATGTTTCAGCTTCCCCAGACCTAAGAAGTTTATTTCCTAAGTCTCGTGAGCCTCCCTGCAGGATGGAATGTTGGAACTTGGAAGAAGTTGCTGCATAAAATCTGTAAAGCAAATAATAAAAGTAATTGTAATCATTGTCATAGTAGTATCTGCCTCCTGGGTTATTGAGAAGCTTACAGGAAACAATGCAAGAATAAAGTCCAGCAGGCGCCTAACACTGACTATGTTCTCAGTAGCTGCTGAGATCCCTTTTCATTCTAATAGGAGAGCCAATAACAAATCATTAGCTATATGGAATGTTCTCATCCTTTTCCAAATATATGCAATATTCTAAGGAAGCTTATAATTCATGAGTTCAAGGAAAGACATTTCGTTGATTCCTTATGGTATAGCATTTTTTAAAAATGATCTCCAAACTTCTGGTGGGATTTTACAATGCTGTATGGCTTCCTCCTGCATAGATGAACTCTGTGCTTCTTCCCTTAGGTCTGAATCTGGAATCTCTCTGTTTTCATTCTGGCTGATGAAGGATTCGTTTTACCTGAAAGCTGTAAGACCTCATTCCTACATTCCAGATAAGTCATGGAACATTCCAGAATGTTGGTACAAAAGGTTCTGGTGGAGATCCCGTGGACAGTGTGTGTGCATGCTGAGGGTGCAATGTGTAGTAGATTTTGCAAATAAGCTCTTGCTGTTGACTGAGAATGCATCTTTGTTTGCTAGGTGCAATAATAAATGCAATCCTGGCTTTGTGGGCTTTGTGGGAACCTGGTGTCTTTGTTGGGTTTCACAGAACGAACTGGAGTAATATCGATAAACAAAGGAAAAATAACTGGGCATGGGACAGAGATAAGACCAAAAATATCCTGTCAGAAAACTCCTTGTAGAAGTAGGAAAGTGTAATGGGTTGAGAGAACAGAGGCAATTTGTCTTGGACAGGGAGAGAGAGGCTTGAAGGTTACAAAGACCAGGCAAGGAGAGGCTGTGAAGGGCCCTCACGTGTCCCGTTAAAAAGCTTAGGGTCTATTGGGAAAGTTTCACACTGGGGATGGCAATGATCGAGGTGCACTTTAGATGCCATGGTCTAGTTGCAGCTCAGAGAGTGACTTTGAAAGAGAAGAGGAGGACACGGAGAGGCAGAGGTCAGAAGAAGCCTGCCACCAGGTCCAGATCTAGAATGATAAGGACATGAAATGGTGGCCTCCGGTGAAGGGAGGAAGGGGAAGGAAAGAATTCAAGGCTGAACAAGCAGGAAGTGAAATCAATAGGGCATGTTAGTCCAACATGCAAGCGGGAGGAAAAGGAGTGGGCTTGCAGATTTTTAATTCAATGGCTGTGTATTCCTAGAGGATCTGGTTACACAGATGAGTCCCCACGTGGGCATCTGGAGGAAGATTACTCTCCTCCCCTTTTATTGACTTCGATGGCTTTATACAGTATCCAGGAAGACAGGCTGGCTGCCACTCAGGTATATCCTCAACCTGAGGCTATCAGCACAGAACTGGGTTTCATCATCTGAGATGTTGGCTCGGGGGGCTTTGAAAGACAGCAGAAGAAAGCTTGGGAATGTGGATTTTTCAGAGACTATCACATAAGCATAAAAACACAAGATCCCATGAACCTGGTCAAGAAGGAGTGGACAGAGAGACATGGGGAGGGGCTGGGGTGGTGCAGCAGCTGGTAAAGGCCAGAGGAGACAAGGATATGTAGCCTGAGGACACACTAAAGGGACAGAAGCATCCATGCGGTGCATGATCCGTGCAGTGCATGAGCAGGCTGCAAGCTCACTGCTGGGTTTAATCTCTACAGAACCATCTGCCGGAGCAGAGCCATTTCTGTGCAGTTGAGGGATAGAGGGGTTGCAGCCTAGCCCTCCTTCTTTCCATAGCTGCCCATATGTGGGGTCTCAATTCAGACATGAAAGAACCAACAGTAGGAGCGCAATAGATATACTTGTTAAAAACCAAACATGTTAGAGGCTTTGCGTCTCAGCATTATGGTCTGTCAGGATGAGAAGGGGGTTTCCAGTGCTGCAAACCCTGAGAAGTTGGAGGCATACAGAGAAGGGAAGAAGGCCAGCTTTATATATATGCTTTAGTTCCTTTGTCCTCCAATGTCCTCCATCTTTAAAGACAATGGCTGTAAAAACTCTGACCAGGACCTGGAGAGAAGGCTCGGTTGATCAAGTGCACTACAACAGCACAAGGATCTGAATTTGGATGGCACATACAAAGCCAGGCTCGGTGTCATGGGTCTGTAATCCCAGTGCTGGGGAGATAGAGAAATCTCTGGGGCTGACTGGATAGTCAGTCTAGCAAAATCAGTGGTTACTAAGTTTAGTGAGAGACCCTGTGTCCCTGTCCCACAATACATGGTAGAAGGCTGGTAAGGTGGCTTGCAGATAAAGGCACTTGCCACCAAGCCTGGTGGCCTGAGTTGGATTCCTGGAAGCTACATGGTAAAAGGAGAGATCCCGCACTCACAAATGTCCTCTTATTCACATGCATATAGCACATGCGTACACATCATACATACATACATACAGACTGACAAACAGACACATAGATACACCTACACTCATGCATACATATACACACACGAGTGTGCCCACACAACACACACATGCTCACACTCACACATATACATACACACACACATATACCCACATCCACACCCATCCACATTCATTCACACTCATTCACATTCACACACACACATGCACATATTCATCCCCCTACACTCACACATTCACATACACACTCAGATTCACACATTCTACTTTCACACACACTCACACATTCACACTTTCACATATACTCAGCCCCCCCACACAAACACAAATGATACAGGGCCACAGAGGGAAGCTGACTTATTTTAGGGAATTATTTAATGTGCTTATGGATGGAGGTTTGGTGTGTTTGGAATCTGCACTTGATCTGAACCAGAAGGCTGAGAAATGACGAGCTGAGTTTGGAATCTGATTGTGAAGGTGAGGGAGGCAGGTAAGCCAGAGATGTCATGACAGAGCCCCTCCTTTCTCCGAGGAGGCTGGGCTTTATTCCATTTAAGCCTTCACTTGACTGGCTGTGGCCTACCACATTGTAAAGGCTAATCTATTTTACTTGAAGTCCACCCACACAAATGTTAATCTTAAAAAATAGATATCTCAGGGAAAATTCTAGAATAATATGTGACTAAGTCTAGGGGCACTGTAGCCCAGCCAAGTGGGCATATATGATTAATCATTCTGCTCACACCTCCTTGTTCTGAGGGAGAACAACTGTCAGGCTGCGAGCTATGCCTTAGAGAGGCCCACGTGACTGGCAATTGATGGGGACCTCGGACTAATAACTAGTGAGTTCCCCGTGAGTGAACCTGGAAGGCCAGCCCACCCAGAATCTATCTTTTAGAAGCAACGGCAGCCTGTGAGGGACACTAAGGCTGGGGTCCTCATCAGACTTCAGGCCTATGGGAATGATGAAGCAATCAGTGTTTGTGGTTTTAACCCGTTGTTTTGAGTCAGTTGTAGAGAGTTGATGGTAGCTACCCTGGGATTTTCCCTAAGTGTTTTACCTTAAACACAGGGACATGGACCAGGTGCACAGTGCAGGGACCACCCAACATTCTAATGAGATGACTCAGTAGCTATTACCAAACTCTCCCCTACTCCCTTCTTATCTCCACCTTGGCCAGCTTTGACTCAGTTTGCAGATGGGGTAGCTGAGGTTTGGAGTAATCAGTCCAGACTCAGGGAACCACATGACTCCCAGGGCAGAGGTGGCCCATGAGACCCTTAGTAACATGGACGGATGGCTCCCACATCAGAAGCACAGTCATCCTTCAGGCTAGACCCTTCTGCACTGGGATGCTATCGAATTTCAAGCTGAAGTGGATTTGATTGCATCTGGGGAAGGAATTTATTCTGCAAGCCCTCAGTGGCAGCCGCTCTCCATGGGCAGTCCATCCATGTTAATAAATGTCTCACCTACCAGACAGCTTCAATAAGGTGAACCGCCGTGCGGAGGTCATGCCTGTCAGCTCTGCTTTACCGAGACACGAAGGCCTGTCTGAGAAGGCTCCGGAATTTAGCTTGTTGTCCTGAAGGAAAGACAGGCCTGCTGTTTCTTCCCAAAGACCTAGCCCTTCCCTTCCCAGATACCATTTGCGTTCTGAAAGCCTCAAGGGTGACACCGTCTGTGCACATATACTACTCTCTGTCTACCTTTACTGAGCTCTAGCTTAAAAACATGCTTCTGGGGCTAGAGAGATGGCTCAGCAGTTAAGAGCCCTGGCTGCTCCTCCAGAGGACCTGGGTTCAATTCCCAGCACCCACATGGTCTGTAATTACAATTCTAGGGGATCTGACACCCTCACACAGACATGCAGGAAGGCAAAACACCAACGCATATAAAATAAAATAAATAAATCATTTTTAAAAATTAAAAAAAATGCTTCCATGGTAGCTATCTCAATTATGTATTTATTCATTTATACATATATTATTTTTAAGACAGAGTCTTCTGTGGCCCAGGCTGGCCTTGAACTCCTGGTTCTCCTGTCTCTACCTCATAAGTACTGGTATTATAGGTATGTACCCCCTTCCCACAACCCCAGTTTATTCCTTGTTGGGAATTGAACCCAAGGCTCTGTGCATGTAGGTTACATTCCCAGTCCTCAGCTATCCCATTTATTATCCCAGCAATGCAGGGTTACTTCCCCACATTATAGGTTGGGTAACTGAGTCTCACTGCTCTCTGAAGGTTATGTCATAAATGAGCCTCGGACTTCCTGAGTACCCATTAACTGAGGGAAACTGAGGTGTCCTGTTAAATGTTAGCTCTCTTGCAGCACTTTCAAAGAAAACTTTAGGCCTCTTAGAGTTTCCAGTTCTCAGTAAAGACGGTCAATGGCAGAATGTCTCAAACTTGGGCATCCTTTGTGCATCAAGAGAAGAAAATGAAAGGCAAAACTAACAGGCTCCGGTAGAATCGACAACCGGGGAGAAGCTAAGAATCAGTTGGATTAGGTAAATGAAGAAGTAGGAGTCACTGGTAGAGAGCATCCCTCGTAGGCTCCAGGCCCTGGGTTCAGTTCTCCTCACTGAAAAAGCAGATCTGTATGGGGAGGGAGTGCCCAGGGTCAGAGGTCAGACAAAGAGAGGGCCATGGGCCTCACCCCAGGCACACTCCTAATGTCCTCTTTCTGTGGGCTAGGGGCTGGTGGTCCTAGGTGTGTGTGTGGGGGGGGGGGGGGGCGGCGGCTCTGTGTTGGAGGCAAATCTTCTCCTTCTCCTTGTCCTGTCTCCTTCATAAATTATGAAATTTCCCTTTAAAGTCACCAAAGCTGGTTTCTCAGTTTGGCCCGTGAAGAGTTTACTCTTCGGAGCCCAGCTCTCTGGACCTGGCCTTCTCCTCCCTGCTCTCACTGTCCCCACCTGTCACCCCTGGCTTCTCAGGTGCTTCACTGGCCTCCTTTGTCCCTCCCCTCTCCTTTCATTCTGTTGGGGGCCATGATTGATGGACCTCCTTCAAAGAGGAAGCAAGATAGATGGCAGACAGAAAGGCCAGGGAAGACGCCCCACCCTCCTGCTTCTCCCAGCAAGTCCTCCACCTTCCTGGGAGGTTATGACATGGTCAGGATTCCTTCACCATCAAACTTTCCAGAAGCTGGCCCACCCTCTCTGTAGGCAGGCATAGGAAGAAGGTTCTCCAGGGTAGGGAGGAAGACAGGGAGCCCCCGTCTTGGGAGTGGAGACTCCTTTTCAGATAAAGAAAAAAAATCTGGATAATTACTCACACCCTTCCTAGTCTCCCAGTCCATCCTGAACTCTGGGAATGCTTTATCAGGATGCACTACTTGGCTGCCTTTTATTATTTTAAGGACAGGTCAAATTCTCCTCTAAAAAAGGAGTTGGGGACTATTTCTTCATAAGGTATCTGTTCTCAGTCTAAACCCTTCCCTTGGGTGATGCTCTCTACTTGGAGGTAGTGTTGGCACATAAGAAAAAAGCTGCCCAGGTAAGTTTGAGACTTGGTGGACCCATCGACAATTTTCTTTAGTAGAAGTGTCTCTCAAATACTGCATGGGACATTCTTTTAAAAGCATGTTAATTCATTTCATCTCTTGCTAACTCTAGCAGGCCTAGCTGGATGTCTTTGCTTATTCTGGACTCTGTTTTTCTAAGGAAGAGTTTTAAAGCACATTGGGGGTGAGCATACCTCCCAGAGGGTCAGGAAGAAATGGTTCTATTTCAGATCTTCCTGGGGTACAGCCCAGAGTCCTGCTTCTCCTAACTTTCTAGAAGATGCTCTGGGTATGGATGGCGAAGGTCCTAGGAAGTGACATAGGAATACAAAAGATAGAATTCTTACAAGGCAATGGTTCCCAACAGGAGACTATTACCCCAGCAGGCATTTGACAATGACTGTAGATAGTTCTTTTTGTCTCAACAGGTATGGGTGCTACATTGAAGGGATAAAGGGGCACTGCTAAATCTCACACACACACACACACACACACACACACACACACACACACACACACACACAAAACAAACCTCCTATGTAAGTAATGCCACAGTTAAGAATCCCAGGAAGAGAGATCCACAGCCAAGCATTGAGCTGAGCTCCATCCACAGCCAAGCATTGGGCTGAGCTCCTCTGGGAGTCCTGTTGAGGAGAGGGGGGAAGGATTGTAGGAGCCAGGGGAGGGTCAAGATCATGATGGGGAAACCCACGGAGACAGCTGACCCAAGCTCGTGGGAGCTCACAGACTCTGGAGCGACAGCTAGGGAGCCTGCGTGGGACCCACCTAGGTCTTCTGCATGTGGGTGACAGTTGTGTAGCTTGGTCTGTTTGTGGGGCCCCTGACAGAGGGACCAGAATCTGTCCCTGGCACATGAATTAGCTTTCTGGATCCCATTCCCTATGGTGGGATGCCTTGCTCAACCTCGATGCAGGAGGAAGGAACTTGGTCCTGCCTCAACTTGATATGCTGAGCATTGCTGACTCCCATGAGAGGCCTTGCCCTTTCTGAGGAGTGCATGGAGGGTCATGGAGGGGAGGGAGGGGGAGGAGGGAAGCTGTAGTTGGTATGTAAAATAAATAGGAGAATTAGAAAAGAATCCCTGGAAGAAAAAGGAGGTGGTGCTTAAACTATATCCAGGCATGGTGCTTTATGCGGCTAATCCCAGCACTTGGGAGGCAGAGGCAATGTATCTGTGAATGGATACATCTGACTAGATCTGTGGATAACAATTCAAGCCTGTGCTACATAGAGAGCTGCAGGTCAGCCAGGGCTACACAGTGATACCTTGCCTTCAGAGAAATTAATTCAGAAATGAATAAAGTCTTAACTACAAACCTGCATCTTAAAAGAATTGTAATCAGCAGGCGCTGGACTTTCTGGGAGCGGCACTCCCATCCATTGACCACTCACAAGCTACAGCCCATTCCCACTCCACTTCCTCTGGCAGTCCCTTGAAGGCTCACTGAGGTTAATTTTGATGGATTTTTTTTTTTTTTAATGCATAGAGCAGTGTTGGGGGATGTGATACCCTGATCCCCATCTCTGGTTTTCTGCCCTTCACTACCATTCACCCCTCCAGCCACAGGTCTGCCAAGGCTCTGCACTGACCCTCTTAAGACTTTCTCTGTGTCAGGGCCCACTTGGAGGCAGATAGGAATATTTTGCTCCCTGCCTAGTTGGACACTTGGAAACACTGAAGAGGCCACAGATCCTAGGACCTCCTTATTCCCCTCAGGTCTGGTTCCAGCAGCCAGGCTGAGGCAGCAGAGTGGGTGTTCTTTCTTGGGTTCTCACCCCGTGGGACAGGGACTGAAGTCTGTCCCAGCAGAGCCTCTTCTCCACACTGCCCCAGACCTCAGAAGCATCGTGTTCAAGGAGGTCTCGGATCATCTTCCTTCCAACACGCCCCCCACCCCTGTCCTCCTTGCATGTGCCCCAGAAAGCTGAAATGCTGCAAATGTATCCTCCCTGTTTTTCCCCTCCAATATCTATCTATGCCCAGGCTGTGGGCAGGCACAATCCAGTGCAGACTGTAAGACAAACACAGCCACTCCAACTAAACAATAAGGAACTAACAAGTGGGGGACCGTGGCTTCTTCAATAAAACCAGAGGACTAGCAACTCTGAAGGGTTAGGAAAAAAACAACAACAACAAAGTTCTGGTGTTACAATTAGAATCTGTGCCCCGAAGCCCCCTCTTCCATCTATGCTAGGAGAGGCAAGATGGCTTCTTTAATGGGACTTGTGACTTTTCCCTCCATCAAGCAGTAAGGGCTACAGCAGGCTTCAGTGGAGGCATTTCCCCAGCCACCCTCAGCCCCTCCCTCCTGACCCTCCCTTGGGGCTCCCCCCTCCCTGATCCACCCTTTCCAAAAGATTTATAGGGCAGAGCGGCTTGGGAACAAATGCACAGACTTTGGGCTGATGTATTCTGAATACTAATGATAAGATACTGCTTTTGCACCTTAGGGGCAAAGCCAGGCCAGGCCTGTTGAACCATAAACCTTATTTATGGCCTTATAACTTCGCAGCTGCAGTGGCTACCCTCCATCTTGGGGCTGAGATCTGTCTGGCTTCATGGATTCGTACAGACCTCTTGAAGGAAAATGCGGGGGTAGGGGTGGGGAAGAGAAGGCTGGTAGCTTGCTGTTCACAGCCTCCTGAACTGTTTCAGGGAGAAAATTCAGCCACAAGGAAAAGTGAGGTAGAGAAGAAAATGGGAGTGGCTAGCAATCATGACACTCACCCCTGGGAATAAGTAGGAAGTAGGAAAATACTTCAGTTTGTTCAGGACTTACTCTATTTAGTTCCTGTGAATTCTTTACACATCCATGCCCACCGCACCAGCCCCTACCCCCTACCCCTGGTATTTGGGATGAACCCAGGGCCTTGCATCTATGATATAAGCCTTCTGCCACTGTTCTCTATACCCCTCCCACCCTCCCCCACCCCATCCCACCCCTCACCCCCGCCTCGCTGTATATTCACTTTTTATTTTGAGACAACCTCTTACTCAGTTGCTCAGACTGACATTGGACTAACTCTGCAGGCCAGATGAGCCTTGCAATTGTGATCCTCCAGCCTCAGTCTCCTGAATAACAAGGATTACAGACCTGTGACACCAGGCCCATTTCGCTATTTAATCAGTCAATTTTAAATCTCGGATCACAGAATCCATGTCCTGTTCTGGAATGTCTAGAAACTATTCCTTCCTGCTAAGGACCTTCTAAGTGTGGCCATCTCTAAGGCATCAGTAATGTGATCACTTCAGGTATAGGTGGGCTAACACTCTAAGTTCTGTACCTGCTCATTTTCTCTCTTTCAATCTTTCCAATTTCTTTTCTGTCTTTGGTGATATGTCAGGTTGGCCTAAGTTAACACAAGAAAGTGCCCAGAATCCTAGATCAAATGTCCACTGAAAAGGTTAGTCTCAATGACATGAACTTAGCTCAAAGATACAAATGGTGTTAATAGCACCAGCCATTCAATAAAGAGCTATTGGCCATCCACTATATGCCAAGTTGCATGCTTCATATCAGGGACACTATAATAAGCAAGATATAAGAACTGCCTGAGATAGGCTTGATTGGTATAGAAAAGTCCTTTCCCATTGCTGATAATTGGGAAACTTAAGAGCATAATTGAATGCTTGGTTTCTTTTCCGAGTAGGTGTTATCTTGGTTTCTTTGCCTGTTGCTATAATTAAACCACTTTGACAAAACCAACTTAAGGGAGATTTGTTTATTCTGACTCACAATCCAAGAGTACAGTCTACCATGGCAAGAAAGTCAAGGGAGCTTGAGTTTGAAGCAGGTAGTCCTTTCTCATCCACAATTAGGAGGCAGAGAGTGATGAATGCTTGCTGTTGCTCAGCTCCCTGTCTCTACTTAGACAGTCCAGAATCCCAGCCAGGGAATGGTACTGCCCACAGTGGGTAGTGTTTCCTATCTCAATTAATGCAATCAAGATACACTCCCCACATGCTCAGAGGCCCATCTCCCAGGTGATTCTAGATTCTAAGTTGACCATTAACATTGACTATCACAGATATGAACCACACAGTCCTTTAAACAGTGAGACAAAGGGTGCTGGGTGAGTGTATTGCTGTCAGCCTCAGGATCCTGGGGACCCGAGTCACCTGTGAGATCCTGACTCTGTAAAACCTTCCTGCCCTTAAGAAGGGATCCACAATATTTGTGAAAAGAGAGTTAGTGCCTGTGGCCTGCAACAGAAGCCCAGAAAGGCAAGATCACCCCTCAGCTGCTTTTTTTAGTTTCTGGGAGTCCACTTGTCTCTTCTGCTCTCTCTCAGGTGGAAACTTGGATAAGGACATTTTTTGAAATGAAAAGGGAAAATGTTACTCTCTGTGGGAAGGGCCCCAGGCAAGTGGTCACTAATAGCCAGAGTCTCTTTCCTGGCCTCTCAGGAGCCCATACTTGTTCTTTTTTTATATGGCTTGAGTACGTAGAGATGCTCAGTGCTAAAGGAAAGCAGTGGGATTTCTCATGTGCTCTTTAAGAAGTACCACTCCCATTTCCCTCTCTTTCTTATTTACCTCTCTCTCGGGGAGTGGCAGATCACATTGTGGTTAGAGGACTCTAGAGGACCACAGCGGCGTGGAAGGTAGTGAGAGATAAGTGGGCGCTCATTGGGTGTGTGTTGAGAGAGGAGGAAGCAGTAGCATGGAATCACAAAGCCTTGCAGACTGATCAGGCTCCTTAGCTTTGTGGATGCCATCCACGGGCTGTGTCCTACGTACTGCATAGAGGAAAGTGGTTGCTGAGCCATGTGTTTTTTCTGCTGTAGGAATAAGTTAGACTGGGCCAGCAGCAGCATGGAATCACAAAGCCTTGCAGACTGATCAGGCTCCTTAGCTTTGTGGATGCCATCCACGGGCTGTGTCCTACGTACTGCATAGAGGAAAGTGGTTGCTGAGCCATGTGTTTTTTCTGCTGTAGGAATAAGTTAGACTGGGCCAGCAGCAGCATACAGATGCTGCCCAACCGAGGGTGGGTCATGTTAGAAATGGATCATGTCAGAGGCGGACCATGTTGGAGGAGGACCAGTAAGGCCATGTGAGAGGGGAACCATGTCAGAGGAGAATCATGTCACCAAAAAGACCATGGTAGAGGAGGACCATGTCAGGATAGACTGGACAGGAGATGACTATATTAGAGGGGTCATCAGGAGACGACCATGTCAGGAGTGTGCCACATCAGAAGTGGACCATGTCAGAGATAGACTCTGATGACCACAATAGAGGTAGACCATGTCAGAGATAGACCATATCATAGGGGAGTCATGTCTGAGAGGGACAATGTGAGTTCTGGTCAAAGGAGTCACCTAACCCTGGTAAACAGAGGAGAGAGGGATCAGCCAGCTCAAGTAGTTTAGACTCTCTAGGGCAAGAAAATGAGACTCAGCATCACATTCTCACTGCACTGGGAAATGCAGATGACACTTGGGTAGAGAAAAGATTGGACCCAAGTGCCTTGGGACACAACACTACCACTAGAACCATTGACCAGTGTGTCTTGATTGTCTACTGTGTGACCTTAGGGAAGTTGGTTTGCATACTTGAGCCTTGCTGTACAAACCTGTGAAATGGGGATGGTGACCACACTTGTTTTACTCATCTTACAAAGTAAACACTATGTTTGTGAGGTCGACATAAAATTGCTATGAAAATAACACACTACTAAAAAAGTTAGCTTTTCTACTTCAACATGGCTGCTTGTGCAGAAGGACTCCAGTACCAGAAGATACATAGTCTGTGAAGATAGGCAAACAACCAAAGAACTTGGAGACCCAGAGAGTTTTGATGCTGTTGTAGGTATTACTATTTAAAATTGATCATTCTGATATATATATTCTGGTGCAAGCATATATATGTTTTTATTATATATATATATATATATATATATATGTTTTTTTCATTTTTGTTTCCTATATGATTGGAGGGATGGAACACCTTTTCACTAGTTAATGGCTATTTAATTTTTCTTTCTTTCTGATATTTATACAACTCTCTTGTCTAGGTATCTACAGCTTTGTCTATCTTTTATTTACTTCTTTTATATTAAAATATGAATCATTAGGTTTTATACTTATAACATAGTCTTTTCTATCATCTATCCATCTATCTATCTATCTATCTATCTATCTATCTATCTATCTATCCATATGTCTGTTTGTCTGTCCATCCACTCACTGATCCTTCTATTCATCTTCCTTGGTCTTGCTATCTTGCCTAGGGTGGTCTCAAATGTAGCACAAATCTTAGAAGGTCTTATTAATAAAAACAAACCTGGAGCCAGGTATTGGGGTGAATGTTGGAAGATCAGAGAAGCAGAACAAGTCATAGCCACCTCACCTCACCAATTCCTCAGCTGATCTTGTTTCCTCAGACTGGATGCCTCTCAGCTGAACTGTGCTACTCCAAAGCCTTAACTTAACTAGGCAAGCTTAACCTGCCTAGTTCCTGGTCCTCACACCTTATATACCTTTTGCTTTCTGCCATCATTTCCTGGGATTAAAGGCGTGAGTCACCATGCTTGGCTGTTTCCAGTGTGGCGTTGAACTCACAGAGATCCAGGCAGATCTCTGCCTCTGGAATGCTAGGATTAAAGTTGTGTGCTACCACCACCTAACCTCTATGTTTAATATTGTGGCTGTTCTGTTCTCTGACCCCAGATAAGTTTATTAGAGTGCACAATATTTCGGGGAACATAATACCATCACATTCCCCCCCTTTTTTTGTCTAAAATTTAAAAAAAGCTTATAACTAATACAAGAAAAACTACATCCAATAAGTATATACAATATATATAGTCAAGAATTACATTAATGACGTCTAGCCCGTTAACATTTGACAGATTCAGACGAAAAACTCCATTAATATATAACAATGTCCAGTCCATTAACATTTGATAAACTCAGACAAAAAAATTTCATTTCTTACTCTATGTAAAACAAATAGTTCCTTTTTAAAAGTATATTCAATAATTGACCAATTTATCTTATCATATCCATATTCTCTCTTTTTTCTTTTCATAATAGATAATCTGCCTTTTGTCATTTTTATATCTTCCCTTTTTTCTTTTTAGAGTAGATTCAGTGATCTACCCATTTAGCCTATTATTTCTTTATTTTTTTTTTCAGAGTAGATTCAATGATCTACCTCATATCTATATTCTCTTTTTTCTTTTTCTTTTTAAACAAAAACTCTGAATCTAATCTCCTTGTTCAGCTTTTTTCCTGACCATTATCAATTAACAACTTGTAACCAACCATCATAAACAATGAAAATATCCATAACTCATTAAACAACCAAAAGCCTCCCATCCCACCTCTTGGGAATGTGGGTGTCATTTTCTTAAAATTACTTCCTGCTTTCTGGGGGTGAAGACATCTTTAGGGAATCCTGAAAAGAAAAATTTTGGGTTAATTGTCAAGTCCTGGGAGAGGTAGCTGTATCATTTGTTGTCCAGTATCTGCATAATGGGAAAACATAGGGCTTGTCTCAAGTCCTTGCTCGAGTTGTGTGTGAATCTGGATCATCTCAGCTAGCCATCTCAAAATTGTCCTGAGCAGTTAGTAGTCCAAAGTTGATCTTTCTGTGGTATTGATCAGCTTAATGGCTTTCTCATAGTCCATATGGAATCATTGTTGTGCGATCCTGTCATTCTTTTTAAGATTTCAAAGTTGCTGTTAGGCGTGGTTATGGTTCCTGCAGATTTATTTTATTTTATTTTATTTTTGGTGCCTCCTCTGTAGTTTGGAGCAATCACAATCTGATAAATGTCTGTCTCTCAGAACCTTGAACATTCTTCCCTAGAAGAGAATATCTTCACAGCGATTTCTCCCCACCATTTGTCTTGCCAAACTTTTCCAAACTGACCTTTGCCAATGCTTTCTTATAACACAGTGGTCCTGGCAATTGTTCTCTGAACAAGCAGCAGTAAACCCTTCGTTCCAGATAGAAGCATCACCATAGTCACCAACACGATGAGAAGCAGCTGGCAATGTGGAGCAGTAGCCACTACCTTCATGGTCCTACCTCCACCGTTTGTGGTTGGGCCGAAGCTTCTCCTTAGCAAGCCTCCTAGGCCAGCCTCAAACTTGGGATCCTCCTGCCTCTGCCTCCTTCAGTAAATACAACCAGTGTGCCACCACAATCAGCAATGTGTAGCTCGGGTCTGAGCTGGGGCCCGAAAGGCCACAAGCAAGCGGCTTTTTCGTGAATTCGTACCATGAACGTTGGTGCCAGATGTAGCACAAATCTTAGAAGGTCTTATTAATAAAAACAAACCTGGAGCCGGGTATTGGGGTGAATGCTGAAAGATCAGAGAAGCAGAACAAGGCACAGCTACCTCACCTCACCAATTCCTCAGCTGATCCTGTTTCCTCAGACTGGAAGCTTCTGTGTCCTCATCCAAATGGATCTCAGCTGAACTGCTGCTCTCAAGCCTAAAAGCTTAACCCGCCTAGTTCCTTGTGCAATGGAGGATCTTGTGGGACAGAGTGTAAGGAAGGGTTTTAAATGACAATGGAGGATCTTGTGGGACAGAGTGTAAGGAAGGGTTTTAAATGACAATGGAGGATCTTGTGGGACAGAGTGTAAGGAAGGGTTTTAAATGACAATGGAGGATCTTGTGGGACAGAGTGTAAGGAAGGGTTTTAAGTGACAATGGAGGATCTTGTGGGACAGAGTGTAAGGAAGGGTTTTAAATGACAATGGACAATCTTGTGGGACAGAGTGTAAGGAAGGGTTTTAAGTGACAGCAGACAGCAGCAGCAGCAACAACAATAACAAAGGCCAACGTCTCTAGGTTCATCAAGTATCTCACAGGGCCGTGGAAGCTCCTCAAGGAGAAAGCTGAAAGAATTAAAATAAATGAAGCAATATCCTGTATCATCTGGACTCAAAAATATACTGTGTCATGTGTATAGACTCTTAAACATTCCCCATCCATTCGGAAAGATGTACACACAGGATTAAACAGAGAATGATTGGGCAAATGTTGCCTGCAGAAGCAGTCCTGGTAACTTGTATAGACGGACTACCCTTGAGAAAGTGAAAATGAGAACTCTGCCCTCTTTATGTGTAGGCTGCACACACAGGCTTCCTTCTGAAGAGTGAGGTGTAGAAAAGGAGGAGAAGGGAGTCACTTTACAGTGTGGAAAACTGTCAGGCGATCCTTCCACCATGTGACCTAGTCAATCTCAATGACAATGACCCATCCCCCACCCCCATTTAAGAACTGAGAATTGAACCTAGGGCTTCACATCATCTAGGCAGGTACTGTACTGTATCACTGAGGCCTTTTAGTGCTTTCATTTTGAGACAGATGGCTTCAAACTCTTGATGTAGCTCAGGCAAGACTTGAATGTGCATGTGATCCTTCTGGCTCAGTTTCCTGAGGAGCTGAGATTATGGGCCTGTGCTCATACCAGGCCCAGCTAACAGTGACAAATCTTACTTTATGTATGCACTCTTGGTGTGCTGAGAATGGTCTTTTATAAGTCTGTAGTCTTCTGCCCCAGAGCACATTATCCCAGGGTCATCATGGGAGAATCAGACAAATTCCGACAGAGGGATGGTGGACAAAAATGCTGGCACTCTCTATTCCTCAGGACTGTGAGGATCATCAAAAGCATGGGAAGTGGGGAATTATCACAACTAATAGGAGCCCAGGGAGGCATGATGGGAAAAGCAATATGGTGCCTGTCCCAGATGGAATACTGAAATGGAAGTTGCAGAGATATGAGTCAAATATGGGTTTAGCTGTTTAACAATTTATCATTATCTATCTATTAATGATGGTGAATTCACCCTTCAATGACAGTTGTTCATAACAGAAGCTGGGAGATAGACAGAAAATGTCTGCATGATGTTCTCACTAAATTTTGGAAATCTGAAACTGTTTTGAAAGCTTATTTAAAACAAATCATTAAAAACAGAAAGCCAAGAAACTGCAGAGAGCAAGCACGTTGTTCAGGGCCCCGAGCTGTAGTGTGTTGGCCCCCTCCCCTCAGTGTTTGCAAAAATTTGTGGAAACCACAAAAGCAATGCTCCATGGATTTTATTTTTAAAATCAGCGATGAACGTGTTGGATGACACTCTAAAATTCCTCACCCTGTCCCTGTCCCAAAGCATTGTGTCACTCCCTGCTCCCCAGTGTCCGTACTTGTATTAGTTTGCAGTATTCATGCAGGTAAAAGATCTACTTTGTTTTCTCCCTACACAAGCAGTATCACCCCAAGTGCTGTCTGCTTGCTGGTTTTGTTCTCTTCCTATAGAGACTTTTTCAGATCTCTAGAGAGGTCTTTCCTCCACCCCCATACCCCTACTCCCTGCTTCCCCCCTCTTCACAGTGCTGGAGATTGAAGCCAGGGCACCAAACATTACTAGACAAGAGTTCTACCCCTGTGCTATACCACTAGTATAGCATCGTATACTCTTTTTTAACAGGGACGGAGTATGTGTGTGTGTGTGTGTGTGTGTGTGTGTGTGTGTGTGTGTACATATGTATATCTATGAGTGTGTACACTAGATAGCATTCTTGGGTGTCATTCCTCAGAAACACCATCCTTTTATTTTGAGGCAGGATTTTTCACTGGCTCATTAATTTGGCTAGGCTGGCTAGCCAGGGAGACACAGGGATGCACCTGATCCACTTCCCTAGTGCTGGGAATGTAACTACACACCATTCTGAGCTTCTTTTATGTGGGTTCTAGGAAACAAACTCAGGACCTTGTGCTTAGAAGGCAAGCAATTCAGCACCCAAGTCTCCTAAAGCAAGGGTGGGATAGAGTTCATGGAATCTAAGCCCCTGTTGTAGTGTCTCAAGTCTTTACTTCTATCACTCTGCTGCAGTGAACTGTCTGGTAGGCTTGGATACAATAAGCTGTGGGAGTCTGTGTTTGATAGATACTCACTCTCAATTTCCAGTGAATTGAATCAGAAATTCTTAGGGAGGGGTCTTGAGCCTTCTGGTGGTTAAAACATCCTCCAGTGGGGCCAAGAATGATCGGCACCCTTATACAACAAATACACTCTGAGAAAGAAGCTGTCACAGCCGCTCTTAGGCCAGGCAAGATGTCAGAATCCCTGAAGAGCTGTATGAGAATATTGTGTATAAGACTCTTCACAGGAAGCTTGAATCAGTAGAGGTAGAATTCCAGTACATCTGTTTCCATTTTGCTCAGGTACCCTTAGTAATTCTAATCCACATTTAGGGTTAAGAGCCACGGATGTAGTTGGTTGGGAGCTTGCTCCCTATTAATGAAAAGTTTGTGTGGGCACAGGGTTCTCCTGATGCCTGATCTCCGAGTCTAGTTTCTCTTCTCTTCTCTGCCCCTCAGCTCTTTGCTGGAGAGCCCTTCAGAAGCAGGTCCTAGGGCAGAGAATGAAAGTGGGTTGTGGTGAGTGCCTCCAGGCCAGGGTGGGGTGGTGGGCTCATCTCTGCCCACAGGTAGTGTGGGTATGAAGCATGCCCGCTATCAGAGGGTGCGCTCTGCCACCCATCCGTGAACACTAGCTTAATATTTGACCAGCCCTTGAACTTTCATTTCCTTCCGGGAGCCTCTTTCCCATTGCAGAGCCATGGAACACTCTGAGGACACTGGAGTGTAAATCAAAACTCTCCTTCCTTGTCTTGTGAGATTTCAGTGACTTGGCTTGGAATCTAAGACACGACACACTTCAGACATTGCTTCCTTGTGTGTCATGGGGAAGAACGAGGGGAAGCGGATATTTAAAACAGAAACAAAGAGAGAGCCTTAATCTTTGACATGGATTGAGTACCTACTTGTGAAACCTTCCCTACAGATAACATGAGATTTTATCATCCCCATCTGACAACGGGAAACTGAGGTATGGAAAGGTTCAGGAACTGGCCCAAAGTAATAGAGCCGGATTGTGTCAAAAGATTTCTAAAGGAGGTCTAGGGTGGAGGTGGTTGGCTTAGTTGGTAAAATGCTTATCACACAAGCTTGAAAACCTGACTTCTTTCCCCAGAACCCATGTAAAAAGCCAGATGTGCTGTGGAGGTGGAGATGGAGGATCCTTGAGGCTCATCAACCAACCTTCCCCAACTTAATTAGCAAGCCCCATACCCAGTGAGAGGCACTATCAAAGAAAGAGTGGATAGGGCCTGAGTAGTGACACCCAAGGTCCACTGGCCTTTACAAACATGTACTCATGTGTGCATACATGTGTATGCACGTGTGCCCACCTATGAATGTGCACATCCCTTCCTATGGATGCACACACAAAACAAAGCAAAGATCATCAACAACAAAAATGTCTATGTTGCTCTAAAACTCAAGCTGTATTCCAAGCTGTCTTCTTCCAGTAGGGGCTCAGATTATTCTCTTCTGAAGGATCACCATTACCAATGAAGTTCAAACGTCCTTGTTGTCTTCCTTAGGGAAAGTGTGGAAGACAGTGTGTCTATTATTTGCCCATGTTGCAAGGCTTACTTCTGCTCACAGCAAGAGGAATGGTTTCCCATCTCCAGTGAAGTCATGATAAAATTTTCATATGAGGATTCTCCATCGACATTTTCCAGGAACAGCAGAAGTGCCACCAGCTGCTGGGACAACCATCAGAGAGTCACCTAGTGCATAGAAACTTTCATGGACTGTATTCCACCTGGTTAGAGAAAGAGATTCCAGCTCCAGGAACATGAGGAAGTCATCTCTTGCTCCACTAGGAAGTGGTCAGACCAGATTCAAGTTCACTTCTCACATTCCAGAGCTTTCACTCCAACACCACTCAGCCTAGTCCATGGTATTGGCTCGCGAAGTTTTCTTTGTCACCCACAGTGGGTCACTCTGCTCTCCTCCTACTATCCATAAAGACATTCCAAGCTTCTAAGTCCCTTTCTCTTTCTTTCCCTTCCAAAGCCAGGAAAAACTAGGCCATGGAGGATGGATTGGTACACGGACTTAACCCGTGCCTTTCTCAACCATCATGAGACAAGTCCCAGACATTGAGGTCCCTGGCTTGGGAGTTGGCGTGAGACACCAAGGGTTAAAATGGCTCTAGTGTGGAAGTTATCTGCTTTGTTGTAAAACACAGCTTCCCAAGCACTACAGAGGGGCTATTAGCATGCAAATGGACTCCGCCTCATGCTTTTTTAATGTTTTACTTCTCTTAATTGCTGAAACCGGTTGTAATTTCTGGGCAGTGTTGGCTTGAGGAAGCGGTTTCCTCCAGCAGCACAGACCTCTCCTTGCACCTGGAGGGATTTGAATTCTAATTTTATTAACCAACAGAACGAGGTGTTTTCTCTTCTCTCTCTCCAAAGGGAAAAGAGAAAGAGAGAAGGGTGTTGGGGGAGTTAAGGTTGAAGTTAGAAACGTCATGTGCTCTTGTGTTTAGCTGGCTTTCTTGGAGTCCTTGGATTTGGAACTTGGCAGTTTGCATACTAGATCAAGACATCTGGGGCCAAGGAGATGCCTCAGCTGGCAAAGCACTCACTGAACAAACCACAGGGCACCGAGCGTGGATCCCCAGGACCCATGTGAAATGCTGAGCATGCACCTGGAAGCCCAGGTCTGGGAAGGACAGAGAGAGAAGGATTCCTGGGGCCTGCTGGCCAGCTTTGTCCGGCCAATTGGTGAGCCTGAGGTTCAGGGAGGAACCCTGTCTCAAAAGATAAGGTAGAGGGTGATAGAGAAAGACACCTGCCAGACTTCCAGCCTCCACACATGCCTGCATGTGCATACACATGCTAACACACACGTGCATACACTCAGGAGCAGGCACACATACAGTTGCCTAGGTTTGATGAAGATTGAGAGGGTACACTGGAAAGAAGTTAGATTCAGATCCTGGTTATGAACTCACACTGAAAAATACTTCAGGGTTCTTTCTAGATTGGAGCATAATCCAGTCTCTCATTCCAGAGATGTTCCAAGAGAACAGAACGTTTCTAAGATGGCTTCCGGTCCTGAAATCTGCTTTCTGCGAAGCAGTGACTCCTGGAGAAAAGTGGCCACTACTCTGCTAAGACAAGTGGTTCCCTCTGTGGCCTGTTTAAAGAAACCGTTGTTCCTACCTCCCCACCATCTATCTACACAGAACACTTCCCCTGAATACCTTCCATCAGCACCCAGGTGTACTCCAGAAAATGAGACTTTTTCCCCCTAGACTTCCCATAGATACGTGTAGGTCAGGCCATTTCATTTCCTGCAAGTGCTTTACTATGGAACTTTCGGAGTCAGTAGCTTGGCCTGGCACTGGCTATCTGGCTGGAAAGTGGATGTAGGTAGTGTTGGTTATGCCAGCGGCGCTGCCCCTCGTGGCTGGTCACCTTCCGCAGCGGCCATGCCAGCGGAGGAGCGTGCTGATTAAAAGGATCATAGCCATGGTTACCTTTTTAGAGCTTTGGGGGGGTACAGAAAGACAGAGAGAGAGAGAGAGAGAGAGAGAGAGAGAGAGAGAGAGAGAGAGAGAGAGAGAGATGGGGGGAGAGGGAGAGAGGGGGACCGACGGGGGGGGGGGGAAGGAGCGGAAATGAGAGGGAACAGAGAGAGAGAGAGAGAGCCCACAGAGGGCTCAACCGCTTTTTTAGGCTGGGAAGCCGGCGAAGGCTGATGACGTAATTAAAGGACGTAAATAAGGACCAAATCCTAACAGGTAGCCCTGTGGAGACTGAAGCATCCTTAGACCACGGTGTGCAGAGGTCTATCCTGGATAGCGGGAGTAACCAGCAGTGGCGTGAATAGGCAGGGAGAGGACGCAGTGACCACCCCAGCCCACCTGATGATACGAATTAACCCCCCTTGGGATTTGTGCTATCAATACACCCATTCCACTAACCCCACAGAGAGGAAGATGAGTGTCTATGTGTGTGTGTGTGTGTGTGTGTGTGTGTGTGCAGGTGCACATGCGCCATGTTCATAGAGGTCAGAGGTCAACCAACTGGTGCTGTCCACACTATTTCCTGAGACACAGGCTCTCTCACTGCAGCACTAGGCTGGCTAATTAGGCTAGACTGGCTTGCCAGCGCTGGGTTTATACCTACACTGAGCACTCTGTGGGAGAGGGGAGGTTGTTGAACTCAGCTCTTCAAGCTTTCGTGGCAAGGGCTTTGCAGCCTGAGCCAACTCCACAGCACCTTGTTTGGCAATTCTGCGTGCGTCTTTTCAGCTCTTCATTTGTTTATAGCTGAGTTGTCAGTTGAATTCGGAGCTCTCGACCGAGGAGATGAACCCATTCTCTTGACTGGATGAGGGAGACAGCTACGGCTCCTGCAAGGCCTGTCTCACTTTGACAGAAAACAAATGCGGCTCATTTAAGTTCAAGTCTCCTGAGCAGGGTGACATGGAAGGGACCTGGGGCTTCTTGGAAAGGCCAGTTTTCCATTGAAACTGAAGAAAAGGGCCTGAACCCCAGCTGGAGGGGGCTGGAGAATTGAGTGAGGGCAGTGACAAGCTTCATCCCGAATGCCACTGGCCCATGGTGCCAGACTCTGGATGCTTTTCTTTTCTGACTTTTAAATGTTCCCTTTAGTGGGAGTTGAGAGCTGTTGGTGGACAGGAGATGGTGGGTTTTGTTTGTTTGTTTGTTTGTTTGTTTTGAGGACCTCATCTGTTTCAAGCACTTTCTGCTCCCTGAAAGCAAGAATCCAGCAGGTAGGTTCTAGCTCCATTTTGCATTTTAAAGAAACCGTTCCTCACTTTGGTCCCTAGGATGCCCCAGGCCACACCACCTGTGTGACAGAGGATTAGAACCAGGGCTCCATCACTCGCTCTGATTCCAAAACCATTCCTGTTCTCCAGAAACTTTGCTTTGTCTCAGAGGTAGAGCCAGTGGTGGGGAGGGCTTTGGTAAGGCCAACTGAGGCCCTAGCGGTCTAATTCTGCCCCCAGCCACCCAACACTGGCCCTTCCCCTCCCCAGCGATTTCAACTTGTTTCCTTCAGAGAAAAACATGACTTTTCCCATTGATGGAGCTCCCAGGCCAACAATGCAGCATTTGCACCCCCCCCTCCTCCAAATTAGACTTTAGCACTGACTGCTCCACCCCCAGTCTCCACCCCACCTGCCCTGCCCTCCCAACTAAAGGAACTCTGCATAACAATGTCTGGTCCTGGCTGCCCAGAGCTACCCTTCGGCTATTAGCACCTAATGAAAATGTAACTGTGTTTAACCCCCCACCGGCTTCCATAGGCCAGGAGCCCAAGTGGGTTTCAGTCCTTTGTATGATAAGCATCCTATTCTTCATGTGGATGGCCCACCCCTTTCTCCCTGGAGAGGACTCTCGGAGCTGTGTATGGCTAACTCGGACCTCTCAGCTGTCCAGGGCACAATGGGGAATGTATCTTTTGTGGTATTAACGGCTCTGGGGAGGGGAGAATGGAGGGTAGGGCTGGTGGGGAGGGGGTGCTGCTGAAGAGGAGGAGAACAATGTGTGAGAAGCTGAGGCTGTGGGTTTCCCACACGGACCGATATGTGCCCCCACCCCCCTCTGGGAGACACGGATCTGCAGCCACCAGCCCACAGCTGATCCCGCCTTGATTGGTTTTTTCTTTTTTTTTCTTCCCTTCATTGTGCTCTCAAGGGACGAAAATCCTTTTGTGGCGTGAAAGGAGAGGCGTTTCTGCCATCCCCTCCCTCGAACTGATTGGCTATGTCACAAGATGGCCAAATCCACGGGATTAATGTGCGGCTGGCCAGGGCTGGCTGTGGTGTGTGAGGACAGTCCATGTCTGAGTCCACCCTTTAGGGCCAAGCGTGTCTGCTACCCTGGGAGCAGGGGAGGGGGGTATGGAGGGGCAGGCTACCACTTTCTTCATATTTATTATTCTCTCCACCCCTCCAGCCCGGCAGGGATGTTTATTCATGGGCCGCATCTGCTGGCTGGCAGGCGACATGTCTCTTGTTAGAAAGAATGCCTGGGAGTCCCCAAGGAGCCAGGAAAGCCGGGCACATTCCTTCAGACTGGCCTTTACCCTTGCTCAGATGGTCCTGTGGCTTTCCCCACCCACCTGTGACCTTAGCCCTCTTTCCTGCCAGCCTCTGGCCCCCTCGGGGGGGGGGCACACTGCCCACCTGGAGATCCCAGGCTCTCCTTTCATCCGCCCAAAGTCAGCAGACAACTCTCTCTGCTCTTTGTATGCTTATCCTTTCTACCTGAACCACCCTTGTGCCTTGTAGCTAGCGTCTTGCATCAGTACCTTCCCCACACAGCCTGCGTGAATAAATTCTAGCCTTGTAAACACCGGCTTCCCCTCTGTTCCTCTTTGTGGGGAGAACACGTCTTTCTCCATGGCTTATATGGGTTTACTATCTTGCATGGCACTGACCAATTGTTACCTGAAGTCACGATGGTTTGAATAGATCTTATCCTTCTCTTCTTAACCTATAAAGTCCCAGAGGGGTGGGATGGGATGGGTGGCTGCAGGTGTATCTGTCTGTGGTTCAATAGGTCAGCTAACCTGTCCTCCGTGCCAACTTTACCTGGAAGCCCTTGGGAGGCACACTCCAACAGCCGGTGGGTGACAGAAACCAGTGAATGCAAGGACTGAAGCTTTCTGTTGGGTCTCCATGTTGAAGGAGGTCCCTTTGGGGTGCTGGGATCACTCTGGATCTCCATGGTAGGGGTCTTTTTGGGGTGCTGGGGCCGGCCACTCTGGAAAATGGGTAGAAACTCTTTCTTCCATAGTGACACTAGGTTTAGTCTAAGACGGCTTCCTCTTTACTGTGGGTGCACTCAGTTTAGACCCTGAGGGAGAAGGGAGGACTGATACAGCCATACCCAGATGTAATGGGACAAGATACCACCCTGTGTCTTCTCCCAAGTCAGTCTGTCTGTAGGACCAGCTCCATAGCAGTCAGGTTAATGGTGCTACAATGATTGGCAGCTGAGAATGACATCACTGCTTTCTAACGTAACCGATGCCCACTCTGGGAAAGACCTTAGTACTGAGGGTTAGGGGCAAACAAGAGAATGGATTCCTCGGTGTTCTTCTGGGTAAGCCAGGTCAAGAGTTTACATACTGTGTGTGTGTGTGTGTGTGTGTGTGTGTGTGTGTGTGTGTGTACACACGTGCACCTGTGTGCATATGTATGTGGGGACCAGAGGTCAACATCTGGTGTCCCCCTCAGTTACTGTTCACTTTGTGTTTTGAGACAGTGTCTCTAAATTTTACCTGGAGCTCACTGACTGAGCTAGGGTGGCTGGCCACTGAGCCATAGGGATCCTCTGTCTGTGTCTCCCTGGCACTGGTATTATAAACATACCATTAAACCCAGCTTTTTATATTGGTGCTGGGGACCAGACCAAGCCCTCATGATTGAGCTCAGAGCCATCTCCCCAGCCCTGGGCCTTGTCTGGTTTAGGCGAGGTCACAATAGACAGATTTACATTGGTGGGAAGTCATGCTGGCACACTGAGAATTCATGGTGGATTGCAGTTACTTCCGGTTCTGAGTAAGAGACACGTCAGTGACACTGTGTCAAGAGGTGGGATGTGGTGTAAAAGTGAGATGGCCAACTGCAAGATGGGAAGTAGGAAAGGCATCTTTTATGCCTGTTGTTAGGGGTCTGGAAGATTCTTTGTCCCATAAGTTAGAAAAATGGAGGGTAATCACAGAGCTACCTTAACCAGCCAGTATTCTTCAAACATTGCTACACTTCAGCAGGACTGGCTAAATTTAATTGTTTATTCTTAAATCTTAGCTGACACTAGCTGCCCTGGACAGTGGCAACTTGAGACCTGGGATTGGAAGGGTTAAGTGAAAACTAGGAAAACCCTGACACTTCAGAGAGAAATTCCTAGGAGAGATATAAACTCAGAAAGGGAGGGCTGTGGTTGACAAGTGAGCCGCTCTTTCTATATATATGTTGTGTGTATGTGTGTGTGTTCCTGGGCATGTGTGTGTGTTCATTAGCACATGTGTGTGTGTTCATTAGCACATGTGTATGTTCATGTATGTGTGGAGGTCAGAGGTCGATGCCTACTATCTTCTCTGCTGCTCTCCACCTCATGCTTCAAGGCAGAATCTCTCATCAAACCAGGATCTCACTGAATGATTGTCTCGGCCTCCCCATTGTGGGGATAAAAGTGCATGCCACATAGGTGAGCCCGCACGTGGAAGCCAGAGATCCTTGACTGCTTTTCATCTTAGTTTTTGAGACAAGGTTTCTCACTGAACCTTGAGTTCACCAATTTGGTTAGACTGGCAGGCCAGAGGAACCCAGGGATCCACCTGTCTCTACTTTCCTGGTGTTCCTGTTTCAGGTACCACCACACCTGGCTTTGTACATGGCTGCTGGGGAGCCAAACCTGGGTCCTCAGGCCTGGGCAGCAAGCCCTTCATCATCAGAGTCCCAGTTCCTCCACCTCTCAAGTTGGCTCTTGGAATTAGTGAAATTGGTTTTGGTTTGTTTGTCTTGAGGAAAGGTCTCTCTATGTAGCATTGACTGTCATGGAACTTACTATATATACCAGGCCGGCCTGGAACTCATGGAGATCTGTCCTGCCTCTGCCTCCTGAGTGCTGGGATTAAAGGTGTACGACATCCTGCCCGGCTTAGAAATTAGTGAAGTTGAATGTGTGCTTCTATTTTAGTTGTTAGCTGCCCAGGAATCAGCTTCTGCTAAAAATCACCTACTGGCAGCTGGCTCTGGCTCTTCTCATTTGACAGAAGGTACCATGCTGGGCTGTGTATGAGCAGAGAAGTGGCTGCATTAGCTTCAGGCCAGAGGTGGGTAGTGATAGCTACTGTTCTCCATCTGCGTCTTGGATAAGGAGACCTTGAAATACTTGCTAAGGGCAGGTATCTGGATCCTTTTGTAAGATGCTGATGGAGGAGGACCGGGCTGTGCACTCAGACCTATGTTGGCATCTTGACATTTCAAGTCATCAGTGCAGATCCGTCTCAGCTGAAGCTTTGTGTTATATGCCATGGAACCCCTTAAAGACTGCATCAACCAAACAAGGAAGATGGTGGCCATCATCACCTCCAGCCCCCTATTCTCTTCCATTCTCAAGGACCTTAAGTCCCAAATTTGGAATGGGCTGCAATCTAAATGATACCCTGTGAGGCTTACTTGGAACTAAGGACTTAGGTGGCAGATTCTGCTTCCTTCTGAGCAGTTCTTTCGGTTCTGAGGCCTCCCTACGTGACCTCAGAAGGAATCGTATTACAGCAGCAACTGTTGTGGAGCTCTAGCAGCAGTAGGGGGAAAAAGTAAAAAGTCATTGCTCCATTTCCCAAACAGATATGATCTTAGACAAAATGTTAATAGTAAATAAATGGATGGATGGATGGATGAATGAATGAATGAATGAATGAGTGAATAAGGGCTGAGGAAATGGCTAAGTCTGTCTAGTGCTTGCCACATCAGCATGAAGACATGATTTCAGATCCCCAGTGCCCACATAAAAGCCAAATGTGGTGCTACCTACAATCCCCGCACTAGAGAGGTAGAGACAGGAGGAATCCTAGAACTCACAGGCTAACAGACCAGTCTAGTCAAATTGGTGAGCTCCACATTCAGTGAGAGACCCTGTTTCAAAAAAATGAGAGCAATCAAGGACACCTGATATTGACTTCTGGTCCCACACACATGTACAACACACACACACACACACACACACACACACGCACACACACACGGGAATAAAGTGATTGAAAAAGAGAAAAAGCAAGTGTACATATGTGAGAAGTCACATTCCAAGGCTGAGAGGGTGACGATGCCGATTTCCAAACAATAATAGACAAATCTTTTGAGAGCATGCTGAGATGCTGAAGCAGTTGTCTGTGTGCTCAGAGTCCTCATCTGTCTTTAAGGAGTCGAGGGCTTCTGTCTACACAAGCTGACACAAACCTCTAGGTGCATGTGCAGAAATAATACAGTCCTTCCCAGTCTTCTAGACTTTAAGACACATGGACTCTGTGATCCAAGCATGTGAGCCTTGGATGTGTGTATACATCTGTATGAGGATTGAGTTGTCTTAGCACCACTATGGGAAAGACCAAGAGAGAATTGGTCCAATGTCTTCTAAGAGGCAAATAAACTACAAGCAACTGCAGTTTATCATAGGGATGTGGTACAATTACTATTGGTCCAGTGTCTTCTAAGAGGCAAATAAACTACAAGCAACTGAGGTTATCATAGGGATGCAGTACAATTACTATTAGTCCAGTGTCTTCTAAGAGGCAATAAACTACAAACAACTGAGGTTATCATAGGGATGCGGTACAATTACTACTGATTTTTATAATTAAAGAGATCACTCAGTCAGTGAAGCGCTTGTGCAAGCATGAAGACCTGAGTTCGGATCTCCGGTACCTGCATAAAAAGTGGAGTATGGTACATGTGCTTGCAATCCTAGCATTAGATGTAGAGACAGACAGATCCCTGGGCCTGTCTGGCCAATCTAGCTGAACTGATAAGATCCCAGCCAGTGAAAAGACCCTGCCTCAAAATACAAAAGGTGGTAGCCACCTAAGGAATAACAGCCAAAGGTGACCTCTGACCTCTCACACTCACCCACCCTTGCATGCACACCCACATACACACAAGCATCTGCACATACACAAACACACACACACAGTTATGAAATGACAAAAACCCAATTTTAAAAATAATTAAGTGCCGGTCGTGGAACTAGAACTATCAATATCTCTTGTATTTTATTTGCCCTTGACTTTGTTCCCCTCAGGAAAGGCCTGGAAAGTCTTGTGGGCTGGGTTCTTCACTCATCTCTCAGGAACATGTGCTCTCCCACTCTACAGCTAGGGGTTCCTCTTCAGCAGTGCATGGCTGTATTTGCTTGTAGTTCTAACCACTCCATCCCAATCTGCATGGTTTGTGGGTCTCACACCAGGACAGTCCTGCTTCTACTTTCTCATCCTCTTAGCAGCTGGTTGGAGACATCTGTCTTTCCATTTTCTGATCTCCAGAGGCCAAAGAGTCTGCTGAGTCCAGCTCATGTTTGGTCCAAATGATGAGTTCAGTTGTATGCTTATGGGCCAGGGGATCCAATCAGCTGTGATTTGAGTGCTGGATTCAGAGGAGCTGCCTATGGGAGGGCAGGGGGCTGTTGGTGAAGATTGCCCAAAGGACAGAGAACGCAGGCCGGCTTTCATCTTGAATGTGCAAGGAGACTCCCGTGAGTTCCCGATTATACTTGATTCTTCCAGAAATACTGTGTACTTGAGAAATGAGCTTCATCCTGCTCCATGGCGTTTCTATGGGAATTCATCCTGAAGCAAAGATGTCCTGGACAGTGTGCTAGAGAATGCTAAGTACATATTTTACTTTTCTTTTTAAATACTTTCTTTCCTTTTTTCTTCTGTGTGGTGTGTGTGTGTGTGTGTGTGTGTGTGTGCGCGCGCGCGCGCGCGCGCGCACGCACACGCATGAGTGCATGTGCCTTAGGAAGCCAGAAGAGGGTGTCAACTGTTCCTAGAACTGGAGTTACAGACAGTTGTGAATCCCCTATTGTGAGTACTGGGAATAGAACCCGGGTCATCTGCAAGAGGAGTATACACTCTTAACTGCTAAGCCATCTTTCCAAGCCCGTAAGTACATTGTTTAGACCACATGAACACAGGAGCAAAGGGAAAAGGCCTTCTACTCTGATATTTGCTTCTATATGTTAGCAATATTAGATTTACAGTGTCCAATCACCTGGAAGAGTATACAAGAAAGAGCTGTATGAAGTCAGTTGGCACAACTGAGTTGCCTGCATCAGGTGGGATGGGACAGGTTAAGTATTAAGATTTGCCTTCTGTAAGTCCAAGAATGATGTTTCTAGTTCTATCTTTGGTCTAGGATGAAAAACATCCTCTCTAGAACTTTCTGTCACTGACTAGAAACACTTTACAAGCATCCACCACCACCATCATCATCTTGACATTAAGGTTCAGCAGTTCGATTCCTCATTTGACACTTTTATCTAGACCAGTGGTTCTCAACCTGTGGGTGATGACCCCGGGGGTGTATGTGTCATAAATCAGATATTTACATTATGACTCATAACAGTATCAAAATTACAGTTATTTAGTAGCCATGAAATAATTTTATGGTTGGGGGTCACCACAGCATGAGGAACTATACTAAAAGGTTGAAAACCACTGTTCTAGATGAAGCATTTCCTGTAAGTCCCCCTGTGAGATAAAACATGGTCTAAGTGTGTGTACGGGCTGGTAGATCCCTCAGTGACAGGAAGCCAGAAGTTGGTCCTGAGCTCTGGTTAGAACAACAACCAGGGAAATGAAATAAAGAACAGACCCTCCCACTCCCATGGGCCCAGTTCTAAAGCAAAGATTCTGCCCAGAGAAGAACACAGTCAGTTGTCCTTAGGCTGACTCAACTGCATGACTCTGTGGCTATGTATGAGGAGAAATGCTTTATGATCACGGGCATGACTTCTAACATTTATGTACTTTTTTGTTTGTTTACTTTGTGTGCGTGTGTGTGTGTGTGTGTGTGTGTGTGTGTGTGTGTGTGTGTGTGTGAAAGAGAGGGGGGGCACTCATTTGTGTGGAAGTCAGAGGACAAGTTGTGGAAGTTGGTTCTCTCTCTCTACCTTGTGAGTTCCTGGGATCAACCTCAGGTCATCAGGCATGGTGGCAGGGACCTTTACCTGCTGAGCTATCTTGCAATCCCTCGAGGACACAGCTTTTTACTTATTATTATTCTCTCATAGAGTACATTCCCTACTCCATCCTTTCTCTTTCATTCCTCCCAGGACCTCCCTCCCCAGATCCACTCTTCCTCAGTTTCCCTTCAGAAAAGAGCAGGCTTCCCAGGGATCTCAACCAGACATGCACAAGAAGACGCAACAAGACTAAGCACAGACCCTCGTATAAAGACCAGATGGAGCAACCCAAGAAGGGGAAAAGGGTCCCAAGAGCAGACAAAAGAGACCGAGACAACCTCACTCCCACTGTTAGGAGAATCTATAGTTTTTAAGATTCACTTCTGATGCCTACTTTGTTTTTTCAAAAAGCAGTATCACACACTTATGTGCATATGTGTATACTCCCATATGCACATACAAATGTATCAATGGGACACCAAAAGCACACAAGCATGTGTTGTAAGATTTGGTAAAAAGCTGATGCAATCCTCAGAGCTGATGTGATTTGCTGTATGTTTGAACCCTAGCATGTGTGAGCTGGAAGAAGTCTCTCTGCTTCTCAAAAGAGAAACAGGGACAGAGAGTGACCATGGCTGTCCAGGGTCACACAAGCAAGCAAGAGAAGCAAGGACAAGAGCTTGGGTCTCCCATGTCTGGGGCTGGCTGACATCTGCCCACACCCCACCCCACAGGTTGCCAGGCTGGAGGAGGCAGTGCTTCCTCTGTGTGTGTGTGTGTGTGTGTGTGTGTGTGTGTGTGTGTGTGTGTGTGTAGGAGGGGCCCACTGAAAGCTGAGCTTAGGTCTCTTCTTATCCCTTAGAGAATTCGGTGACTTGGATGACCCAGGATTATGTCCTCAGGGCTAGGACCAGACATTTCTGATGACCGACTCTGTACTTAAAGACAAGATAGAACTCTGAAAGCATTGACTGAACCCACTTGTCTAATTGACTTTCAAAGGAAACTAACTGTGGGGTAGATTATTTTGTTCATTTATTTTTACAGTGCAGGCAGGCCTCACTTGTGCACACAAGGCAAGCCTTCTAACATTGAACTACACTTAGAGTCCCCAGGGACACAAGCATTAAATTGTCAACCCCTCCCTGTCCCATGGCACCGATAAATAATCTTGGTAGAGCAGGTTTTGACAGGGGAAAGGAAGAAGTGTGAAATCACTGGGTTCTGGGAGTGAGGGGAAAGTGGGGAGCTAGAATAAGAAAGGGCAGGAAGACAGCGACATTAGAAACTGATGTTGAGGAGTGCACAATTTGCAGATGGACATCCTTTCTGCAGAGCCATGGCGGCCATACTGAGACCTCTCCCAATGGCTGACCCAGCATGCTGGAGGAAGGCTTCGCCCTCTCTCTACCCTTCCTGAACACTTACCCCATTTCCTATTGCCCCCAGGCTAATCAAGTCTTCTCTTTTCTAAAATGGCTTTACAGTCATAAATAGTTACTTGGCACTAATTTTTTTTTTTTCAGTCTAGTGTTCTGGCATCTTCTATAGCCCCTGCAATGTGTTCTGCTCAGCCCTCCCTGGCTGTGACCAGCATTGACTTGTTGCCCCATGGTGCCCATCAGCTCTCCATTTATCCTAACTGTCCACCCAGCAGTACTTCCAGCTATTACATGGCTCTTTTGCCAGGCTTGGCATATGCATGATTATTCACTGAATTCTCACAGTGGCCTTGTGAAAAAGTAGCTCCTTATTTTATAGGTAAGGAAACTGTGGTTCCCAATAGGTGGCTGAGGTTAAACTCCAACTTCTTCTAATTGTCTGACTTTAAAGTTCCCCATTCTTGGGGCAGAGGAGACAGCTTGCCAAGTGAAGTTCTTGCCGTGTCAGTATGAGGACCCAGAGGTGGGTCCACATGGGTCCCTCAGCATGGATCCCCAAAAGCATGATGGTACACTGTGGTGGTATTGTGTTCCCCAAAATATTGTGCACGCTAATAAACTTATCTGGGGTCAGAGAACAGGACAGGCACAATATTAAACATAGAGGATAGGCAGTGGCAGCACATGCCTTTAATCCTAGCATTCCAGAGGCAGAAATCCCTCTGGATCTAGTACACAGCTCTGGGGAGGTAGAAACAGGTAGATCCACAGCCAGCCAGCTTACTCTAAGAGAGCTTGTCTCAGAGTCAAGATAGATAACACAGGAATGATACGTGACGTTGACTTCCGGCCAGTGAATGCACACACACACACACACACACACACACACACACACACAGAGAGAGAGAGAGAGAGAGAGAGAGAGAGAGAGAGAGAGAGAGAGAGAGAGAGAGAGAATGGCTAAGTTCTCACTTGAAACCACACTGTCCATTGTCCAGTCCTTATCCTTCTTCAATTCTATGCTCTTCGTTAGCACCATGACACGATGGGCAGCGGGTCTTTAGTACTCAGTCGTCTTCACTCTGTGGCTCCTTCTTGCTTCAAGCCTACATGCACCCTCACTGCCCAGGTTCCTACACATCCTCAGCCTCTGACCCCTTCATGAGGCTTCAGTCATCCCTATCAGGCATCAAGGTCCATTGGTGGCTTTGATGTCTTTGCATCTGGAGATGTCAGCATGAATGCTTCACCAGTTCAAGAGCTGAGCTGACCTTTCACGGGGCGATGTGGAGCAAGGGGTTTGATGGTGCCATGCTGATCAGCCTTCCAGGCCTCCCTCTATCTCTTCTTTACTTCCTATCATTTCTTCTTCCCTTGCATCTTTCTCCCTCCCTTCTTTTTCCTGCCTCCTTCCTTCCATGCCCTGTCTTCTACCTTCTCTTCCCTTTTCCATCCTCCCTTCTGCCTTTCTTCATCCTCCCACTCCTGTTATCTTCTATCCCTCCCTCTCTCCATTCATCCCTCCCTCCCATCCTTTTTTCTTTCTCCTCCTTTCCTCCCTCTTTTTTCCTTCCTTCTCCCTCATCCTACTTCCCTTTTTGACATGGCCTCACCATCTAACCTGGGCTAACCTTGAACCTCCTATGTCACCAAAGTTTGTGGCAAATTCTAGGTCCTCCTGCCTCGACCTCCTGAGTGCCTGGGTCACAGCATGCATCAGCCACGCAGCTCACTTGTCAGCCCTTGTAGGCACCCTTAGGACCCAGATGCTAACACTGTACAACGGAGAATGTAGTGGTACCCTTCCATCCTCTGAGAGTTCAGGACCCTCGCCTAAGAGGCCAGTTGTGGTCTAGATATGAAGTCTTCTCTATGGAGATAAAGCCAAGTCTCGGGATCCACAACACTCCATCATGCAAGAGGCTTGACCCAGAAGTGCAAAGCTTCCAGACTTGGTGGTCTTGCTGAGCCCCAGGACTCCTGACCCTGTGCAGTCTCATCTCCTCTCCAAGAGGATCCTCCAGCTGGAGGCTAGTGGTCAAGGGTGGAGTCTCCATGAGTCTAGCACAAAACCCTAAGCATAGATTTGGTCAGGTGAAATAAGAACAGCGAAACTTGACCCTCCCAAACCCTGAATTTGGCCTTTCCAGTCCTCATATCGGACCCCTCTTTGTTAGCCTCCCTCCCCTCACAACACACACATTGCAATAATAACCAGGGCCCTCTGCAGCCAGGTCCCCCATTGGGCTCCTGCGTCTCTCCGGATACTGTTCCAGCAGGCTGGAGGCTCTGATTGTCCTGATGGAGGTGAAGTGGCCTTAGAGGCCCCAAGGGAGGGGGCGGTGTTGGGGACTGCTGGCTGTGTGAATGTGGCAGGCATTGTTCCTCAGCTTTATTCTGTAGGCCTCAGTGGAGCTGACTCAGAAATCCTAATCAAGAGTTCTCCGGGCTTCCCGGGTGTGACACAAGTGACCGAGGGGCTCTGGGGGGGTCTTTGTTCTCTGATGACAGCTGACTTGGTCGCCAGTCTTAGTACAGCTCCACTGCATGCCCTGCCAGCTGCTGCCTTAACCCTTTATTACCTGCCCTGAGATCCCTTCACTGGCCTGATCTTCAGTGACAGCTCTTGAAATCACCTTTCAGGGCCCTGAAGGAGGAGGATGGTGATGCTGAGAGAGGTGTTAACTCTTAACGCTCTTAACTAAACAAAGATATCTCCCACTCTAGACAGTTCCACTTTGCTAGTGCCCATGGCTGTGAGGTCTGGCATAGACTTGGACTATCAACCATCTGTCTATCTGGAGCTTGGATGGTTTTATTTCTGACATGGCGGAAGAGATTGGAAGTGATTAATGGACAGGGAATTAAATCAGGGTTCACATTCTGAAACTTTAACCCAAGCATGGAGACCTGATGGGAAGGCCTCAAGGAAAATTGTCAGGACACAGAGCATGGGGCCTGGTGAACCTGGTCTGTATTCTATCAAGACTTGACCAACCTTGAGAGAAGTGCCTTGCTCTCCAGGCCTCAGCACATGTGCCCATTAGTAGGGAAGTGGTTTTAACAACAGCACAACCACACAGATTCCTGGGAGAACTGAATGAGTTATCCCAGCTGTGACAAAACATCTGTCTTTGGCTGGGGCACTGTATGCTCTCTCCAAAGAGAGGGTGCCATGGTTCCAGGAAACACGGGAGAGGTGAGAGCTGACAATGAATTTTAAACCAACGGTTATACAGCTGGCCTTAAACTTGCAATCCTCCTGCCTCAGCCCATGAAGTAGGTAAGATTACAGGCCTCTGTCAACACTCATGTAGTTATACTAACTATTTATGATGTGAAATCACAGAAGCAGATGGATAGAAGTGAAATATTGAGGATAATTTCGATGTTTCCATTTGGAAAACAAGTTTGCTGGCATGGCCTACTGTAGTTGCCTTAGACTAGATTGTTCGAGAGCCGTACTTACTGCCAAGCCCGTTAGGCACTGAGCAAACAGAAGGTGCACAATTAAAACCTTTAGTTGCAAACACAGGGGCTGGAAACTGGTTAATACACATACGAAGGGAACTTGAAAAGAGGAGTATGTGAGGGGTACATAGAGTCCAAAGAGACACTGTCGGTGCATCTGAAGGAGGGGGTGGTGGCTTTCCTTCTGAGAACAGAAGCTCAGCTCCAGAGTAACAAAACCATCTGACTCTACTCTCCACTTCCTGTGCTTCCTGGCTCCACCATTCTGTCTCACAACAGGTTCCTGTCCAGCAGGAGTGATGGACAGTGCACTCAAATGGGAGCCATTCCTGGACTCAACATGGCAGAGCACAGCAAATGAAGGACCTATTGCCCCAAATGTGATCAAGTATACACTCAGGACCAAGACTGACCATAAGGCTGGCTCTCATTCCAACATGGTCATCTCCCTCTGCAGCCCTGTGATTCTGGCTCAGTTGAGATTGGGGTAATTCTCAGAGCAGTTACCAAGGAGACTGTTGTGTAGAAAATCACTATGGTGCTAAACATGAGGGGAATTTGGATTTTATCCTAGGCCAAAAGGAACTGTGGAACTGTTAAGTAAAGAATAGCATAGTCATATCTGGATTTCAGCTAAAAGATGAATATGAAAAGGTGGTTTTGGAAGTAGAGATACCTATTTGTAGGTTATTATAATTCAAGCATTAGATAGTGTCAGCATAGGTTGATGAACAATGAGATTGGCTGAAGACAATTGAAGGAGACAGATACGACAGCTCTCTCTGTGTGTGTGATATATTTCTTTATAGCATCTATCTATCTATCTATCTATCTATCTATCTATCTATCTATCTATCTATCTATCATCTATCTATCTATCTATCTATCTATCTATCTATCTATCTATCTGTATACCATCTATTATTTATTATTTATCAATCTATCAGTCTGTCTTGTCATCTATCTTTATCATCTCTCTATCTAACCGTCTCTCTGTAGAACAGAAGAATTTCTTTGGTCCCCAGGAGAGAAGTGAAGAGGTAGGGATAGGTAGCCAAGGGAATGGTGGCTCCCCCATGCTTGGCCCCAGATTCAGCCTTATTTCCCAAAGGAGAAGCACCCACCAAAGCTCAACATCCTTCCCTCAACACAAAATGTGGGTTTCTGTGAAGGATGTACAGGGTGCTAGATCCATTTCAAATTTGAAATAATATTGTGTAAGATAATCCCAAGGGAAGAAGGAAGGAAGGAAGGAAGGAAAGAAAGAAAGAAAGAAAAAGAAAGAAAGAACAGGGTTTATGTATTCTTTTGGAATTTAAATCTTTGTCACTTAGGTTGAAGGAAAGCTTTGACTAACCCCTCAGTCTGCAAAAAGACCCCTGATTATTCTGACCCAATTATTTTGGACAGCAAAAGTCTACCAAGTGGACGGTGAATGTTCTTTTTGGAGATTTTTATGATTTACTGGCTGTGTTCTGCTGGTCCAAGGATGAACTCAGGTTTTGTGTTTGACTTTCCAAAGTACAGAATCTAGAAAAATAGGAGATATACAAGAAGCAGAATTCAGTTAGGTAGAAGAATGGATGGATGGATGGGTGGGTGGGTGGGTGGATGGGTGGGTGGGTGGGTGAGTGGATGGATGAATGAATGGGTGGGTGGATGGATGGATGGGTGGATGGGTGGGTGGGTGGGTGGATGGATAGATTGGATTGACTGGTGGGTTGACTGATGAATTGACATGTAGAGACTTCTGTGAAAGAACACTAACCTATAACACACTAACCATACACATTCTTCTTCAAAGCAGGAAGCCTCTGGTTCTAGTCCCCAACACATTCCCCAGTAGTATTTACTGCTTCCCCTGTCCCTATAGTCTTCATGATCACAGAACCCTGCAGATACTGGGGTAGAAGACTACCTCTAGTGTTTTGACCTTGCATATCCCTATATGCCTATGCTTTCCCCCTCCGATTCGCTGAACTGTAGACCAACCCGTGTCCTCCTATTGACTCTTTTAGCAGAGACAGTTTTCCTTTGCCAATGCCCCAGGTTGGGCAATCATAATTGAGTCTCACTTCTCATTTGGCTGCCAGTCCCAGTCTATAAACACTTAAGAGCCTGCCTGGTCACCGCCTTTCTCATAACTTCCACTACCATCATCTACTTCACTTCCTCATGAGCCAGGATCAGCTGCTTCCAAATCTTTCTCCTTAATCTGCCTCTCCCTCCTCATTTTAACAAAGGATGGCAACATTTCAACAGAACTCATCCTTTCAAAAGGACCTTACAAAAGCCAGAAAGAAGCCTGGCTCCTCTGAATGAGCATGGGGCCAGCCTTGAACAGCGGGCTGTGTCACAGCCCTAGGATGGTACTTGAGGATGCTGGAGCCTCACTCCTGTCATTGTGGTTGATGCTCTAGGTTAGGCTGCTGATGGCTGCCTGGAGCTGGGGACTCTGAGATGCTGCAGTGTGTCCCTTCATCCTCACTGGGAAGTGGTTGCCCTATGGCTCTGAAATAATGAGAACCCATTTCTTCCTCCAACTCTAGACCGCAGTGTTATCTGTGCATAGCACACTTCTGACATTGCCCTCCAATGATGACTCTCAGAAGCTGCTGATGACAGTATAAAGCTGGTGGGACAATTTGGTGGACACCCTAGCCAGTCCAATTCCAGAGAGGAGATCTCATTTGCCATCTCAGTCTCTGGGACCTCACTACTTTTGTTGATAGTTGTTAGTAAACACCATTTAAGTATATATGCTTTTGTATATAAGAATCTTTTATTCTTTTATATTAAAAACAGTTTGTTAGAACTCTTTATTTAAAAATAAATTAAGGGCTGGCAAGTTGGCTCTGGGAGACTTTCGCTGTGCAAACCTGGAGACCTGAGTTTGATCCCCGAGTCTACGTAAAGGCAGAAGTAAAATAAAAACCCACAAAATTATCCTCTGACCTCTCCATGCATCCATGCTATGGCACACATGTCCCCTGCATGTATGTGCACACACACAATAATTATAAATTTAAAAAATCAATTGTTAAAAAAAAATAAATGAGCAAAATGAGAATCATATCAACTTAAGCATCAGAGGAGACATTGGCTTGGTCCAATGGAAGAAAAATGAATTGCATGGAATTCAAGGATAGTTGGATCTTATGGATAACTAATTAAGTCATCAAGGATCTACTTTATTTTGTCTCATTGCTTTGCTACTTTTGTCTCCAGGGCAATGGCAACATGGCGTGAGCAATTTGTTATCTTCCAATCATAGATAAGGAGGTTGGTTATATTGGTTTTCCCAAACAAATTCTGAAACTCTCTTTCTCACTTTCTCAGAAGCCCCAGCAAACCTTCCCATGGGAGTCAGATGAGAAATAACGAGTGTTAGTTGATTGGCTTAGACTTGATTTGCCCTGACCCGTCATTGGGGAAAGGATTAAGGCATCTGATCTCTGGTTAGTTCAATCTCCCAGCTGATCGGAATCAATCTCCATTTTATTCCATGGCTGCTACACAATAGAAGAAAAAGGAGAAGACTTGTTGGGGGTTATCTCTTGTTTCCACCATAGTAAGACTTTGTGTTTCGAAGAGCCAGAATGCTTTGAGTCCTTCTAAAAGTGACAAGCTTTGCTGGCTTCTTGGTTATTGACTGCAAATATTCTGCTCTTGACTTTCAGGATCACTGAACTAACAAAGCAACACCCAGAAGTGCAGAGCAGAAGACTAGACCAGTCCCCAAGCATTTTCAGGCATGTTATAGAATTATAACACTCATGGTGAGTGCCTAGAAAATGAACCATTCAAATGACCAATTCAAAGCATCTAGGGAGGAACATATTTGCATTAAAAAGTAGGAGTTCCTGGGAAATGCCTTTCTTTACATGTGTATGCTTGATGACAGTTGTTTGGGGGGCGCTGCGCTCCCTAACTATGCTGGGCTATGACAGACTCCAGTTAATGCTTGGCTCTTGGCTTCCTGCTCCTCAGAAAGCTAACAGTGAAGAATAAACCGCACAGTATGTTTGCTCCCTTCTTGTTGTCTCTGTCCAGCTTTCTTGACTCGACCCTCTGCCTCTCGATTAGGAGGATATGTTCACTGTTTGTCCCAAAGAGAGGGAATGGGGCAAGTCTTCTGATAGTACTTAGGCTCTGTTGTCCATTTCCCAAAGTAGTTAAGGGAGAAGTGATGATGAACTAGTCTCTGGAATGTTCTTCTGGCTCCATGCCTTGTTGAGCATGTATCTAGCTGCCTATCTTTGCAGTTTATAGGTAGGTAAGAAAATGAGGAGTAGGGGCTGAGAGATGGCTCAGCAGTTAAGAACACTGCCTGCTCTGGTGAAGGACCTGGTTCAGTTCCCAGCATCCACATGGTAGATTATAACTGTCAGGAACTTTAGTTTCAGGGGAGCCAGCCTCTCTTCTGGCCTCCACAGGCACCAGGCGTACATGAAGTGCACATACATACACATAGGCAGAACATTCAAACCCATGAAATAAAAAGTACATCTTTACAAAAAAAAAAAAAAGAAAAAAAAAAAAAAAGAAAACCAGGAGTAGAAATGGGAAAGAAAGGGGCTTAGGTCACATAGTATCAGAATGACATCACCCCTGGAGAAGAGATAAAAGACAAGGTTACAGTCCCAAGCAGAAAGCCTGTCTCTGCACCTTGGTTCAGGTTTCCTATCTCACCCTCAGTGGATTGAAGGATTTCATTGGCATATTGGTTCTCTAAGCACCTGTGTCCACCAGACTGTCCTTGATGGATATTTCCTGATCTCCGGGTTCGGTTGACTGGTGTTTCCATGGTAACAAAGAGTGGGGAGTGACTTGGGGGCCAGCTCAGTCCATTTGTCATCAATTGCCACTGTTTTATTCCGCCTGGTGTGCGCTCACAATTGTGCCCCAGAACAGGCAAAGCAGAGCTGGGGGACTTGGGGAAAGCTGCTCCCACCTTCTGAAGCTGGGGTGGGACACAGCTCAGAGAATGAATTGCCTTCAGAGAGAGAGATGAGAGGTGTTAACGCTGCATTAGAACACCCACCTTCTCTGGGAGAATACTTTTTCTCTAACTCAGGTGTCATGTTCAGGAGGGAGGGCACATTTGCATCATACCAAAGACCTTCACCTTTTGTTGGTGAATTAAGAGGGGAGGTATCATGTGCATTGGTGTTTTGCCTGCGTGTATGTCTGTGTCATACTGGAGTCACAGAGAGTCGTGAGCTGCCATGTGGGTGCTGGAAATTGAACCCAGGTCCTCTGGAAGAACAGCCAGTGCTTTTAACTGCTGAACCATCTCTCTAGCCCCCTGAGGTAAGGTATCATACACAAACAACATTCCCATGATATAAGAGTATGACATCTTTCTTATTCTTGGTTAGAATTTTACTTAAAAAATATAAAAAGCACTTGGGCTGCCCGGTACAACTCCTTGCAACAGAGAATAAATTGTCCATCTTCTTTTATGTTGCTGGGCACTCCTTCCCAACACTCCCAAAATGGCTGCCTTTCTGGTCAGGCATAAGCAGGCCAAAGCAGATCTTGATGAAGTTGTTCTGGTTGGCCTGGCTAGCACGTACACTTGCCACTGTCCTGGGCCCAGTGAACTCATATTTCCTAAGTTTGTTATCAGAAAAGGCTCACAATGAACTCCCTTCATCCTCACAGCAGGCTGGAGGATGCCCTCTTTTTAAGTCCACAAGGAACATCTTAGTGTGGAGACATTTGTACCATTGACAACACATTGTCCCTATTTGGGTCAATTTTTTTTCTGTTTCTTCTGTCACATGAAATGTTCTGTTGTCTTCCTCCTTCCATTGGCCCCATGTCAGTCATCCTTGGCTGTTTTGATTCCTGCCACTCTTCTGTCTGTGTACATGTGTATGCATGAGTGTGTGCGGATGCATGAGTGTATGGAGGCCAGAGGTCAACCTTGGTATCTTTCATCATGTATCAACCCCTTTGGGTTTTTTTGAGATTTTCTTTGTTTGTTTTCTTTTCTTTTAAGGCATGGTCTCTCATTGACCTAGAGTTCTCCAAGTAGGCTGGGTTGCTGACTAAAGAACCCAAGGGATTTGCCTATTCTGCCTTTTCAGCTCTGGGATTACGAGTGCAGGCCACCACACCCAGCAATTATTGTATGTGGGTTGTGGGAATCAAACTCAGGTTCTCTTGCTTGCAAGGTAAGTGCTTTACTGACTGAACCACTGCTTCAGCCCTCTTGTCCTGCGCCCCAGGGGTAGGGTTGGTTGTATTTCAGATGCATCATCTGTTTGCCCCCTTGCCCTGTTTGTCCTTTGGTAATGTCTGTGGATCTCTGCCTTCTCCTAATTTTTCGTCCCACTTCCCATACCTGCATCCAGGGGTCTGAGGCTTTACCTTAAACCTGCCTGGAGTCCAGATCATCCTTAAGCAAATGATCTGACAGACAGCACTGAGCAAAGGCAGTCAGGCTATGCAAAACAAGCTAGGCTTTCTCTGAAAATTCCCTCCTGTGGGGTTCTACAGTTTTATCAACAGCGTTAGCCTTCAAATCTCTGCATCTTCTCTAGTTACTCCCCCGGAGACTTGCGTGCCCTTTGCCTTGTCTTTCTGGGCTCCTCTTTTATATCCCCCACCTTCCAGCCCCCCATTTCAGCACTCTGTTCTCTTCCCTCACCTGGCCTGGGGCCCAGTGCCTTCTCTGTTTCTCTCTCCTTGCTCTGTCCTTCCTGTTTTCTCTGCCAAGCCATGATCTACACAGAAGCCTTCACGGCCCTCGAGTCCCTTGGAAATCAGTCTGGTCTCCACTTTACAAGGTACCCCCAGATATGCCCTGCCTTCTGACTAGCTGTACTTTTCTTAAGGTGTGCTCACTGGCCAAGACATTTGAACCCTGCCTGTGGCTGCTGGGAATGTTGGAAGGCACACCCTTCTGCAATAAATGAACAAACTTCGAAGGGGTATTTTCAGCAGGCCATTCCAGGAATTTATCTTAAGGAAATAAGCAGCCAGCTGCACACAGATCTGTGCAGAAGAAGCCTAAGTATGGTGTTATTTGTATCATTGCTTGAATATTTAGGGGAAAAAATGACAACTGCTATTGTCATTATGCAGTTCTTATTCAGGCAACCATATTGCTGAGAGTTCATATTTTCCCTGTCATGCTTAGAGGACACTAGCTAATAACAGTGTCTTGGGCCTTTGGCCCTTAGCATTTTTCTGCCCTCTCTTCCGTGATTCTCCCTGAGCCCCAGGGGTAGGGTTGCATTTCAGATGCATCAGTTTGAGTGGGGCGCTCCACTGTCTCTTATTCTCTGCATTCTGAGGAGTTGTCCATCTCTGTATGAGTCCCCATCTGTTGCAAAAGGAAGTTTCTTTGATGAGGGGTGAGAGCTATACTATCTATAGGTATAAGAATAAGCATTTAGAATACAGTTAGAAATTATATTTGCTTAAGGAAATGGCAATAGTAGGTTCTTCTGTGGGGTCTATGACCTCTCCATGGATAGTTGGCCGGATTTACAGAACCAGGCATGAGTCCCTCCTATTGAGTAGGTCTACAGGGGAAATTCCATATGATCCGACCTCTAGACAAAGAGCTACAGGTGGCCAGTGACTGCCGAGAGAGGGGGTTTCCTCCAGGGATGAGTTCCCGGATAGGATTCCAGTCTTAGTACTAAATGGACTCAATAGGTTGTGTGTGTGTGTGTGTGTGTGTGTGTGTGTGTGTGTGTGTGTGTGTGTGTATGTGTGTGTGTGTGTGTGTGTGTGTGTGAGAGAGAGAGAGAGAGAGAGAGAGAGAGAGAGAGAGAGAGAGAGAGAGTTGAGACGGTGAGCTAGTAAAGGTACTGTCTATCCAAAACTAGTAACCTGAGTTTGAACTCTAGAACTCACAGAAATGGAGATGGGGAGAATGTATTCCCTAAAATTGTCCTCTGACCTCCACATACACACACTTCTTCCCTAAAAGAAAAAGGGAATAAAAAGGGGGGCTGGAGAGATGGCTCCACAGTTAGGAGCACTGGCTGCTCTCCCAGAGAGCCCAGGTTCAGTTCCCAGAACCCACATGGAGGCTTACAACCACCTGTAACTCCAGTTCCAGGGGATCTCATACTTCCTTCTGGCCTCTTCAGGCATGGTATGCATGTGGTGCATAGATATACATGCAAGTAAAACACTCATACATATAAAAATAAAAATTAACAAAAGAAAACAAGAAAAATAAGACAAAAAGAAAAACCTTCTTATGTCCGATAATATCAGTATGATAAAATGGTAGGAAACCATTTAAAAACAATAGCTATTTACTAATATGAAAATTTTTTCTGGTAGTTTTATGTGTCCAAGTACAGAAAGAAAGGTAATGCTTATAATACTTATAGTATTATTCAAATGCATAAAGAGATAATAATTATAGAGGGTATGTGTGTGTATTTATGTGTATCCATGTGTGCATGTGTATAGGTAGGTGTATGTTTGTGCATGTATGTATATGTATATATGCATGTGTGTGTATGTGTGTCCATGTATGTGTGAGTGTGTATATGCATGTGTGTATGTGTGTAGATATGTGTTCATGTATGCATGTTTATAGATGTATACGGATATATGTGTATATGTGTAGGTGTGTGTGGATATGTGTATATGTGTGTAGGTGTGTACGTGTGTGTATGTGTATATAAATGCTAGTAGCCTTAATGATAGCTAGTTGGTTTCATTTTTTTCCCCTTTCTCTTAAGTATTTTAAACATGTCTACATTATAGTAGACTAACTCTACATGGTAATGAATGAGGCAAAGCAATTCAGAATATATTAAAAAATAATAATATCCTTCCTCTTCAGCCCCATGGCTTTTGTTAATCTTGTCACTGTGGCTGTGAGATTCACACCCCCACATGGCAGCAGAGCGTTCTCCATCCCTAAGTACATTTAGATTCTTTCTGCAAGGAAGGAGTATAGGATCAGCAGCCAGAGGCCAGGGTTTGACTTCTCCTTCCTTCTAAGTCTGTCTCCTCCTCTGCAGCTGTAGCAGGGGTGACATGCTGTGTGCACAGGCACTGGGTGAGGGTTAGACAAAGATGGGAAAAGCACCTTGGGAATGGCAAAGCACTACGTGGTGTCAGGGACCGTGACTCATGGTCATTATCGAGGACCCCCGAGGTTAACAGGGTGGACTGTTGCCATGTGAGGATCTGGCACCCTTTCAGCCTGGTGTGGAAGCCGCCCAGGCTGCAGAAGGTTGGAGCCCCATTCAGGCTGGCTGTGCAGATGAAGGGATGACAGTCCTTCCCCACCGCCCCAGCACTTCCCGTTCTTCTGAAGCATCGCTTAACTCTGAAAGTCCCGGATAAGATGCTGTTTCAAGCAAGCTTGTCTGACGGCCACTTGGAGACTTCAGAGCTGCCTCGTTGTCTCTGACCCTCTCTAGGATCTGAGCAGTCCCCAGGAGCTGGATCCCTTGGTGGATGATAAGGAGGCTGCATTTCCCATCACAGGCCTGCCTGGGGAATGAGCTAGCTTGTGTGTGTGTGTGTGTGTGTGTGTGTGTGTGTGTGTGTGTGTGTGTGTGTGTATGCATTCATAAACTCTCTGCATACAAGCTGGGGCCTACTCATGTGTCTTAAAGTGAGTCAAGACCCAAATCCACCTACTCAGATTCTGAACAGTTTGAGTGGGAAGGAAAGAGTCTGGGAAGATATTCAGTGTGACCAGAGATAGATGCCAGGCCCCAAGATGATGCCAGTTTGCTCATTGCCTGTGGCCGAAAGGACAGCCTGGAGATGGCCTTTGGGGAGTGCTAGAGGTAAATCCAGGGGGCATGAAAACCAGAGACCATTTGCTGCAGCTTGGTTTGGCCAGCCTGGTGGAACCTGTCAACAGCTAGAATGTGAGGTCAGATGGGGCTGGAGGGCTCATTACTATCACCAGGGCTTGTATCTCAGCCTCTTGAGTCATCCATGATGAAACCCTTTATCAGCCTGGGAGGAGGCAGCCTCAGGGGAATATGGCTTCAGTGGAGGGCCTCGTTTTGAGGAAGGCCACATCCGGAAGGACTGGCCAGGATGACTTAGCCCCAATCCACACTCCAAGATAACCAAACAAGTTGCATGGCTGGAGGGAGTGTTTCAGTGCTCCCCATCTGGGATCAGGGGAATGACGGTAAAGCCAAGCTCACTTAACCCTTTGAATACCAGGCTGTAACCATCCTGGCCTTTGTCTTCCTCCTCTTGGAACCTCCACCCCACTGTTCAGAATGAATGCCCCGCCAGCTGAAGGATGAGGCCTTTGAGATTAGGAGGGCTGCTAGGAGGCTGAGAGTGATAACCCAGCACGGGGAACTGGAGCTTTGTCAGAGATGTTCTAGAAAAAGAAACATTTACCGTCCTCCATCTGGGGAGATAGTGGGGAGGGAGAATACCCTATACCTTTGTCTCCAAAGGCTTCAAGGCCACCCGGAATTGCATGGGGGAGAGGCTTGTGAGTGACGGGAAGGTGCTAGCCACCCCCAGATTGTTACCCCAGGCTTGGAATGAGGAGGGAGGCTGGAATTTTGAGGATAGCCTTGAAAGAATATTTCAGTCCACTGAAGGCCTGGGGTGGGAATGGTGTAGGAGGCTAGTACGAGAATGAAGAGCCTGTTGTGTGCATCCACCGGGTGTAAATTGCTACTTGAATGGCAAAGGAGAAAAGATATGCCTGATAGTGTTCCTGGGCTTGTTTTCTGTCTTCTTAACCCCACATTCCTTATCCAAGTGTCCGCACAGGATCAATCCCATGAGAGCTGCAAGAGGAGCCCCCGCTCCATAGGAAATGAAGTATTGCGCTGAGGGGAGCTCTGACCAGGAACCCAGGGGCCTTGTGACCTCTCCTTAGGCTAGCATGCCAATGCTGGGAGAGCCTTCACTTGCTGACAACTTCAGGGCAGGATTGCACATTTGGGCTCACTGTCAAGATTGCGAATAGGCAACTAGGAACCTATCACTACCTGAAAAAAGGATCTCTCACAGTAGAGTTTGGTTTATTTCATGTCTCATGCTTCAGAAGGGGTTTCAGCGGGTGTAGCTCTGTGTATGTCTAGCTCGTACAAATCAGAGACTTGATCCCCAGCACCATACACACCAGGCATGGTAGCCCGTGCCTAGGGATGCCAGCGCTGAGGAAGTGGAGACAGGAGATTCAGGATTCAGTTCCAGGTTCAAAGTCAGTCTGGGATACATGAGATCCTTTCTCAGGAAATGAAAGAGAGACTGAAAAGATGGCTCACTGGTTAAGAGCATGTAGTGCTCCTGGAGAGGACCCCAGTTTGCCTTCCAGCATCCATGCTGGAGGGGCTCACAGCTCCAGGGGATCCAATGCCTCTGGGCTCCATGGACACCTGCACTCAAGTGCACATACCCACGCACGTATGCATCATTTAAAATCTTTTTAAAAGGGACATTCCATTCAAATATCATGAAAGTAACCCCCTTCTCAGTTTTGCGGAAATCCGAGTTGTTTCTCTTTGAGTTTTGAGTGTGTTCTTTTTCCAATGTCCATTTTACCAAGGGACCACAGGAATAGCCAGAGTTGGTCCTCCACATCAGATGTTTGAATCGTGTTCCTCCTGTGAGCCATTCATGGGGAAGTCTGTTTGTTGATTTAGAGCTGTCAATAATTTCATCACAGAGTGGTAATGTGCTGAACCTGATCACCCAGGTGTGTAAACCCAGCTACTCCTAATGCTGAGGCAGGAAAATCACAAATTCAAATCCTGCTGGGGCTACAGAGTGAATTCAAGGGCAGCTTGATCAATTTAGTGATATCCTGTCTCAAAACAAAACCTCAAACGTTCCGTGGTAGAGAGGCGACACTTAGCCCGGAGTTCTGAAGGACGATGACTCTCTCTGGCTGACAGCGGGCAAAGGGAAGAGTGAAGGAAAGAGGAAACTCCAGAGAGACACAGCACAGGGCAGGACACAATCTGGTCAGCTCTCCTCTCCCTACCTAGAGAGTTGCTTCCAGTTTTGAAGCCCTGGGGACACTTGTGTTTTGTATGAATAAGGGAAGCTGTTTCCCTAACATCCTTTCAAAAATAAATAAATAAAAGGCTGTTGTATCATTTTACAGATGTTGCTTGCAGTGGACAAAGGTTTAGAGCTCTAGGGGTTTTTTTCTTCTTTAATAATATTTTTATTAATTCTCTGAGAATTTCATATGATGTATTTTGATTATATTCACTCCTCCCCCACAACTTCTCCCAGATCCACTACCACCTCCCTACCCACCCAACTTGGTGTTTTCTCTCTGTCCTTTCTCTTAATCCCACAGAATCCAATTTATGCTGCCCAAATACTCTTGGATATGGGGCCTGCCCTGGAATGTGACCAGGGGTCACACCCCTAAAGAAAACTGCCTCTCCCTCTCCCAGAAGCTATCAATTGCCTAGCTCCCTAGCCAGGGGTGAAACTTATGCCCACCTCCCCACTCCGTCCTGGAATTTTGTTTAGCTTGAGTTTACACAGGTCTTTGTGGATGCTGTTATATTCACTGTGAGTTCATCTGTGCAGATGCCTTGTGTCCAGAAAACACCACCTCTTGCTCTTGCAATCTTTCCGCCTCCTGTCTGTAAAGATCCCTGAGTGTTGAGAGGAAACAGTAGACTATAGATGGCCCACGAAGGCTGAGCCCTCCACAGTCTCTTACAGTCTGTCTGCACATCGGTCAGTTATGGGTCTCTGTGTTAATTGCCATCTATTGCAAGACAAAGCTTCTCTGATGCACTAAACTATGGGTATAGAAATCAATAATTTGGAGTCATTTCCATACCATGTCCATTTAACAGAATTAGAATAGTAGGTTCTCCCCTAGGACCAATGATGTATCTAGCCACAGGTCCTTTGCCCTCATAACTATCCCAGGTATGGGTTCCATCTCATGGAGCAGGCCTTCAATCCACTCAGAAGTATATGGTTACTCCCACAACATGCTCACCACTATTGCTCTGGTGAACATATCCTGCTAGGACAGCCATTATTGTAGCTCACAGGGCCTTTATGTAGGATTGGTGAATCACTCTTCACATCTCATAGTGTGCATAAGATCTTCCAGCACTATCAAACCTAGTTAGTAGAAATTAAGCCTCTAGTTCAGTACTAGTTTGATTTCTTCAAGTTCCATAATTCAAGTTTGTGGTATCTTCAGCAAGAAGATCTTGGCTGTCAAATTCTGGAGGGCAACCAAGAGCAATTTCAATACTCTATAATGTCTGGGGATTTATGGGGCTCAGCTAGGCAACAGTTTAAAAAGAGGTAAAACATTCTGGGTGCTGTTTTGTTTTGTTTTCCATTCAGAATCAGATCAGAGGTTCTCATTATTCCTAATACTGCTTCGTGTAACGAGAACAAGTTACAATCACCACCATCACTATCATCTTTCCCACCATCACTGTCACTACCACCATAACTACATCATTACCATCAACACCCACCAGCTCTACCACAGATCTCAAGACCCATCACCTCCACCACTTCCATCACCATTATGATCATTACTAATGTCATCATATAATCAACATCTGTAACACTTATCACCTCTGCCTGCCATCACAATCACCATCATTATCACCACTACCACCATCATCATTATACCATCACCACCACCACCATGACCACCATCTGTAATATCCAGCACCTCCACCATCATGACCACCTCCATCACCACATCACCACCATCTATAACACCCATCACCTCCATCATTACCACTACCATCCATAACACCCGTTCCTGCCACCATCATCACCGTGATCATCACCACCATCTCTTCCACCAGCACTATCACTGCTCTAAACACTGCCACTTCAGCCTCCCGATCCCTTCCCACCACCACCAGGTACCTTTAGAGACTCCAAAGTCAAGGGCTGCCAATCTTTTCCAAACAATGCATGCCAGATTGTTGAACAGATGGGACTGAAGGTGAGTTCTGAGGCAATCGGAAAGCTTTTTAGAAAGTTTCTGGCCTTGCGAAAGCATCCATTCTCATCCGCCATTTATCACCAGAGTTTTCTTGTGAAAAATCCCATCTCTCTGTAGCCTTTCTATCACATACATAAAATGGGGACAATTGGAACCCAAGGCCCTATAGAGTTAGAAGGAGAAAACACTTACAAAACACCCACCACATTATCTGATTCATAGAAGATGCTAAAACATCTTCTTTCTGCCTCCTTTCCTTCAGTTCCTCTCTCTTCTCTTCTGTGTTCTTCCTATTTTCTTTCTTCTCATCACTCCTAGATCTTGGGTCCTCATCCTTTCCAAACTTACAACTCAGAGCACCATTAGTAGAGAATAATGTCAAATGTTCATAGCTGTTCCTTTAGATCCTAACATCTATGTTCATCGCACACTGGCCATTTTCTCAAAGAAGGGAGAAATTAACCCAACATGAAAAGTGAAGAGGGCAATGACAGAGGCCTGGAGGGGAAGGTCCGATTCTTCCTGAGAACAGTGTCAGGCCCCATGTGAGGGGCTAATGTAAAGATTGGGCCTGGATCTTGTGCCTTGCAGGGGAGCTCGTGGGTAAGCAGGCAGGGGAAGGCTGAGTTTTCCTGAAACAGCCAGCCAACTTTGTACTGCAGCTGCGCACTGGAGAACTGGCTCCAGGGAGCTGTTTGCTTTGGCCAGAGTACTAGGCGGAAACAGTAGTAGGACAACGTCAGGGAAGTGGTGGGGACAGAGCAGAAGGGGCCCTGAGCACTTGCAACAGAGAGAAACGTTTTCTTTATAGGTGGCTTCAGTCCCCCTGGGCAGCCTCAAACTGTGACTAGAGCTCAAGACACGGATACAGGGGCAGAGCGTGGTGGGAACAGCAGCCCTCTAAACGTGTTGTGGAATAGTGGGTGGTGTGCCTTAGGGAAGCTGAGCAAGGGTCAAGGAGAACAAGACTTTGGTTTGCTTTGCCTGTCTCATTTGGGTTGAATTTTCATGAGATGGTAATGAGCTATGGCTAATAGAAGATTGATCTCAACTCAAAAGAAAAGCTGACCTTGGACTAGGGATAAGAGCAGTAAGGCCAGGAGCAGGGCATGGAGTAGGAGGGGGGGGGCAGGGGGAGTCAGGGGATATCTTAGTAGTTGCAGATCCAGCAACAGCTTCCAGATGACTCGCTTACCATTTTTAACTCTATTGTCATAATAAAAGAAGTAAGATTTGCTGAATATTGGGTACTACTATATGAACTAGGTGCTGACGTCATCACCTGCAAACAGTCAATCTTTTCCACCTGATTTTTTGAGATAGGATTTCATGTAGTCCAGCCTCGAACTCACTATGTAGACAAGGATGACCAGGCACTTATCTTTATAGGTATGTGCCACTGTGCCTGGATTATTGGAAACTGGGGATCAAACTCAGGGCTTCATGCGTATTAGGCAAGCATTACCAACTGACCTACACCCCCAGCTCCCACATATCCAAACTTTAAAAATAAATTTAAAGATGGCTAGCTCAGAGCTTACACAGCTTAAATGAAAGATAAAATATGAACTAAGCCCTCTCTCCTCCACAAGTTTAGTAGCTATTACTTTATAGAGAGTGGTAATGACTGATTTACCAGCAAGTTTTCCACCTTACCCTAAGGACTACCCAAGGATGGGACCAATGAGGCTGAAGATACCAGCCATGGTCACATGATCAAAGGGAGAAATCACTGCATTAGCTTCAACCTTGGGTTCTGGCCTCATGAGCAACCTTGAATGGCAAGAACCTTCCATGGGAGCTCAGTCAACGGAGGGGATCCTGGATGGTGAAAGGTCTTCTTCTAGAAGACAACAGATCTCTTTTTTTTTGCTCTCTCTCCATCTCTCCACATTCATGTGTGAATACTCATGCCTATGTGAGTACATGTATATGGAAGCCATAGGTCAATGCTGGGTATATTTCTTGATGATGTCCACCTTGATTATAGAGACAGGGTCTCTCACTGATCCTGAAGTTCATTAGTTAGCTAGGCTAGCCAGCCAGCAAGCCCTGGAACCTGCCTGTCTCTGCATTACAGGCTTGTTGTGCTTAGGTTTTTACATGGGTCCTCAGGGATCAAACTCGGGTCCTCATGCTTGAGTGGCAAGTACTTTTCTGGCCAAACCAATTCCCTAGTCCCTGTTCTTGGTTTCTAAATCATGGACCTCATTGTCCTCTGGAGAAAATAAATATGGAGAAGGATTTCCCAGTTCACTCTGTTCTCTATAAAATTGAATGGGGCTGGGAGGGGAGCTAGGAGCATGTGGATGCTATAATTATTTAAGGGCCTCAGGATGTGTGAAGAGGGGTCCAGAGACAAGATCAGTGTGTCTGTCATAAAGGAGAAATACAACTGAGTCAATTTCCTCTTAGCTCCTGGCAACCACACTTGGTGCTCCTTGCCTATCTTGCCACCAACTGGTCTTTACAGAAGAGTTCAAAGTTCCCAGGACCTGTCCAGCGAGCAGCTCTAGACTTGAAGGCTCTAGCCCAAGACTGACCCTATCCCCTTGCTCTGTTGGAATTTTCTGCTCTCCTTGCTCCCTTGAGACAGACTCTGTTGATGTTCTGGAGTTGGGTCTGGGGAGGGAGTCAAAAGAAGTGTCTATACACTCTTGGGAAGTGGAGGAAGAGGTGAATGTGCGCTCTGTGGAGTGGAGTGAAGAAGGCTCTCGGCAGGACACAGTTAATGGTCAGTGAGCAGGAGGGGACTGTGAATACACTTCCTTTGTATTCCAGTGTTCCTAGTTCCTGGACTTCAGGAAGGTTTTATGGTGGCAAAAGAGGCCTTTCCAGGACCCCATAAGCAAATGACTGGTGCTCATGGGCCTCCTGGAGTGTGCTTTTTCACCCCACAGTGGAAGTCCAAGGATTCAGAGAAACACTAGGGTACAGAAGCAAAATCACCCAACGGCAGGAAGCTGTCCAAGGTTCAGTCTTTGCAAATTCCAGGATAAGATTAGAATGAAAAATGGAACCGAGGTGCCGGGGTGTAGTGCGCTGACAGACCACCTGCCTAGCACGTGCAGCAACCTGGGTTTGATCCCCAGAACCATTTTTTTTTCCTTTGGTTTTTCAAGACAGCGTTTCTCTGTGTAGCTTTGCGCCTTTCCTGGAACTAGCTTTGTAGACCAGGCTGGCCTCAAACTCACAGAGATCCGCCTGCCTCTGCCTCCCGAGTGCTGGGATTAAAGGCGTGCACCACCACCGCCCAGCTTTTTCTAAAAAGGAAAAAAATAGAGAGAGAGTCATGGAACAAGAGTAACCAAAGGTCTTGAAAACTGTCTGTAGTTGATAAGTCCACAGGCATCTAAGCCACATGAGCCTAGGAGGTAGTTAGCATTAGATATGTCCACACTGTTAAAAGATGTTTGGTTCCTGGCCATCTTAAGATTCCAGAAAGACAACACTGCCCTCCCCTTTGAGAAAATCTTTTAATTTTTGAAGTAATAGTTTGTTGTCCAACCACAGCGTCTCGGATGCTGGTTCTGAGAAAACTCTCACTTCAGAGTTGCCGTGTCCCGCACTCTATGACGTGAGGAAGGGAGATCTTCGTGGATCTTTGTCTACCCAGGTGCTGGAGTTGTGCAGCCTCCCTATGGCGAGGGTGCTGTCTGTGGGCAGGAAGATTCCTGAAAGCCCCAGTACCTTTTCCCTCAACTCCTGTGAAAGATAGTGGGAAAGAAAAGACGAAAACCAAATCGGCCATAGGATGTGTTAGGAGAGTCCAGACTTGAGGTGCCATAGTAACCATGCATCTGTGGACCAGGATGCTTTCAACCAGAGTGGTAACCCCTGGACCCCCTCTAACTCCTGTTGTCATCACGTTGCTTTGTTTTTTGAGATTAAAAAAAAAAAAAAAAAATCTCACTATCTCAAGCTCACCATCTCCCTGCCTCAGTCTCCACAGTATTGGGATTACAGGTATGTGCCACTGTATTTGGCCAGGAGCACAGAATCTAAAATCCTAATTTCATGATACTTTCATTGATAATTTTTTCCCCCTACAAATAGGTCTCACTCTGTAGCTCAGACTGGCCAGGAACCCACTATGTAAGCCAGGCTGTTCTCACAAACTCACAATAATTCTCCTGAGCACTGGAATTATAGATTTGATTCACCACACTAGTGTTAAAAATCCAAGCTTTATAAGGACTATAAGTCAAACAACTAAGGACTCTCAAGAATTCAATGCTGGAGAAGATTCCATAGCTTTCAAGGGTTGGACTTGGCACTAGATCCCAAGGCCATGAGTTTACTAGCGTATCATTATGGTCTGATTTTCTATCTCCTTCACCACAATGCCCAAGAATAGGGAAATGACCCAGAGAGTTTGATAAAGGAGCAGAGAGGAACAGTTTCAGAAGCCAGCCAGCCCAAGGGCCTTAGACTCTGTCCCTCCCTTTCTCGAGTCCAGCCTCCTGCCAGATCAGGACCTAAAGGCTTTTCCTATGAACTGTGCCCGGTTGTACATCCACAAAGGGCTGGCCACTCGCTAATGCAGCAGTTCTCAACCTGTGGCTCGCGATCCCTTTGGAGGTCAAACATCCCTTCCACAGGAGTCATATATCAGATATCCCGCATATCAGCTATTTACATTACGATTCATAACAATAGCAAAATTACAGTTATGAGGTAGCAACAAAAATAATGTCATGGTTGGGGGGGGGGTCACCATTCATGAGGAACTGTGTTAAAGGGTCGCAACATTAGGAAGGTTCTGCTCTAATGGCTAGCAGAAGCCATGGTGCTAGTCCAGGAACTGAATGGATGTTCCTCTCTCTGCCCAGACCTTCCTCCTTTCCCCAAAATGTCCATCACTGCCATAGAAACACCTTTAGCAAATATTAGCACAAGCTAACTCCGGCTCCTACTCCATCTTGCTTACAGGATCATCCCAATATTTGGTGAGGCCTCCCCTTAGGTGCTGGCACCCAGCAGAGATTTGCAGAGAATCCCAGTATTGGGAGTGGTCTGAAAATACTTTGTCCTACCTCCCCTCCTGGGAGAGAGAATGGGACAGTGGCTAGGCCTGCCTCCCTGCCAGGGCTCTGTATCCCTCTTATGTATCCTTTTCACTTGGACCAGTATATAAAGAGCTATTTTATAAAGAGCTATTTTAGGTGTCCGAGCTTCTGAGCAGTAGAGGTTGAACAAAACTACTGCGGGTGGGATAAATCCTCAACCTTAATCTTGGCCCTTGAAGTGAGGGCTGTTTGAATACCATGTGCTGTTTATGCAAATCCCATGCAAATCAGGGCAACTGGATTAACTGAAGGGGGGGGGGCATGTGGAAATCCCATGCTTCCCAGCACTGGGGCCCAGCTTCTGTAAAGATGAGGGGTTTTGTTTTCTTTTTTAAGTGTCATTTTCTGTTTTTGAAACTCCTGAACCAGTAGCCTCGGCCAGGACAATGTCGCTGTCCCAACTTGGCTCTTTGCATCTGCGGAGCCTGTAGGTGAAAAGGGAGGTCTGTTTTAAGCTCTGTCAACAGGGAGTCCACCACACCTTAAAGTAGCTGGCCAAGGTTCCTGCAGGGGGTGAGTGTGGGGAGGTGGCCAGCAACAGGAAAGGCTCTCTCTAGGGACTCTGGCTTCATCAAGATCGGGGGTCTCACCAGAACAAGGACAGAAACAGCAGCCTCTTTGGGGTGGGAATCCTCTGTGTGTAGGAACTGAATATCCTATTTGGAAACACAGCCAGTTACCATTTGACATCCTTGGAGACTTGGGCTCAGCCACTCAGCTTGCATATTTATGCAAAACAAAATGCAAATGAGCCCATTGAACTCTTTGTCTCTATCCTGCCAAGCTGGAATCCTGGGTTCCTGACAGTATCTTCTATGCCTTTGTCCTCTCCTAAAGAGCTTTTTTTTAAAAGTAGGACATGCCATCCCGATGGCTTCTTCGTGACATTCAACTCAATCGCTGTGTTTACGGAGACCCTACTAAGTGTCAAGGACCACGGTGGGCTGCAAAGAACTAAAAGGAAAAAGTCCAAGTGATCATCCCTCAAGAGCTCATGAGATCTCATGAGATTTCCAGTTCTGGGTAGTCTCTTAATTATTCATTCAACAAACAGGTATTAGGCACCTACTGTATGCCTAGCTAGCAGCTAGCACTGGGGATCCAGTAGGAGAGAGTTCTGCCCTTATGAGCTCCCATCCGAATGGAAGAGACAGACAAAATGAGGTGGTGATGTGTACAAGAAAGAGGTATTTACAAACAGTGACAATGACAAGTAAGAAAATAAGCAGGGTGATGTTTTACTATGACCGTTATGTGCGCAAGCCTAGGCTGGTAAGTATTACTAATTGTTAGATCCCAGTTTTAGATTCATTTAAAGTAGCCACAAAGAGGACAAAGGGCAGAAGATATTTTTTGCTTATTATCTATACCTTGCTGTTTGTCTTAAGTGGTATGATGGGCTCATTCGTCAAGTACTCCCATAAACTCTCTCTCTGTGTGTGTGTGTGTGTGTGTGTGTGTGTGTGTGTGTGTGTGTGTGTGTACAGTTTATTTAGAGCATATGTTGAAGTCAGAGAACAATTTTCAGGAACCAATTCTCTCCTTCTACCACGTTGACCTCTTTTGTTTTTGCCCTGTGGACTTCAGATTAGCGAGCCTATGAGCTTTCTGGTGATTGATTGCCCTGTCTCCAATAGGAATGCTGGGATTGCAGATGTGTGGTACCACATCTAGGTTGGTATGTGTGTTCTCTGGTTGTCAGAGTTTATGTAGCTCATGCTTTTAGCCACTGAGCATTCTCCTCAGTCGGTCCCATTTAGTTATTTTTATTTATTTTTTGTCTTGTGTAATGCAGGCTGGCATCAAGCTTGTTATATAGCAGATGATCAGGAACTCCGGATCCTCCTGCCTCCACCTTCCAGGTGTTGGGATGATAGCTGATGTACCACCACACCCAGTTTATGTAGTCCTGGTGATCTAGCCTCGGGCTTTCGCATGCTGGATAAGCTCTCTACCAACTGAGCTTCCTGGACAGCCTATGTGAGAGATCGTGATTCTCCTGATCACATGATTCTTCAGTGTAGGCTAACAAAGACACACCAAACAAAAGGACATGAAGAGGGGCAGCACATGGATTTGGCTAAGAGCTTGAGTTCAAGTGCTTTTGGACAGAAGAGGGAAGGAATCTCAACACTGTCCACTCACTGTGTCGTATTAATCCAGCTGTAAATTTGACTCTTCTTAGGAGTACAATAAGTGAACAGCAGTGTGCTCTTCTTGAGAGTTGTAAGGCTTCGCTGTTTCCATGCGGGTCAAGTGATTGACACAATGTGCAGGACGCAGTCATCTTTCGGGAAGTATCATCTCTGATCATGTCATCTAAAAATCTTTCTCAAGTTTTTATTATTATTACATTTAAATGTGTCTATCTTGTGTGCTTGTGTAGGTATTGGCATGATACACCGTACATATGTGTTGAGGTCAGAGGACAACAGGAGTTGGGTCTTTCCTTCTATCACGTGGTTCCCAGGAACTGAACTCATGTCTTTAGGCTCAGCAGCAAACCTGACCTTGGAGCCATCTGGCCAGCCCCTCATGTCACTTAAAAAAATACATTTATTTGTTTTTTATTGTATGTATATGAGTGTTTTGCCTGAACGTCCATATGTGGACCACATACATGCCTGGTTCCCATGGAGGTCATAAAAGGCTGTCAGATCCCCTGGAACTGGAATTGCTAATAGTTGTGAGCCACCGGTTGGTTTCTGGGAACTGAACCTGGATCATCTGCAAGAGCAACAAGTGCCCTTAACCGTGGATGCATCTCCAGTCCCATCATGTGACTTTTTCCTCCGTCAAAAGCAAATGAGTCTGATGTGACCTGTTCAACTTGCATCCTTAGCCGTATCTTCCCTCCCCAGAACAGTCCCTCTACAGCAGAGAAGTGAGGACCCTCCTCCTCCAAGAGCTGCGGACACACATGTGCTGTTCTTCTGGACGTTGGCCTTGGTCAGCTGTTCTGCCCTTAACACACAGCATTTTTTTTTTTTTTATTCTCTTTTGCCAAACCACACGGTCTCATTTGGTAGGACCTGAAATGTCCCTTCTCTTGGAATTTGGGGTTAAGTCCCGGGAATGAGAGCAATAGGAACCCAGAACTGGATTGGAGGGAGAGCCCCACGTGAAAAATGAAGAAGTAATATTCTGCCCCTGCTCAGGAGAACCTGACCCCGGGCCTTCTGGATGGAGGGCAGGTGAGCAAGAAGCGAGGAGCTAGGATGCTTTATGGTGCATAATAACTGTAGCAGCTGTGCAAGCAGAGATCAAAGATCAAATCAGATTTCAAGCTGTGGGGACCTCAATCTGATCACCTGCAGAGGTCAAGGAAAGGAATTTTCTCCCCTGAAGAGCCCCGGGATTGGCTGAATTCCCAACAGGGGGCTTTGGCACTGCCTTACCAGATCACGTTACCAGCCACTGCCCAGAAGCAAGGATACATGGCCTCTGGGTGCGTTGATGGGACTAGTGGGGCCACTCCATTGCTCCCTAGCTGAGTGTCTGCCAAATAGGCAAGAATCCAGGTACTCCCGGTCCAGGGATTCCAGCATGGTGGGTGTTGAAAATGCTGCTTTGGAGTGCCCACCTTTAAGGACAGTGTTGAAGGTAAACACGACAACCCTTGGGTATGATTTACTGCCTTCACCCATGTCTTCCTTCGAACAGAAACACAAAGTTGATGAGGTCAGGGTGAGAAGGGACTTCTGACAGGGGTCAGCCAGGTGGCTTCAGAGCCACCTGGATGGTTTATACCCCAAGTCTTTTCCACCCGACAAGTCCAGCATACACGCGAGAAGATAGCTGAAGCTGGGCAATTCCATGCCCAGCCCTGTGGATCTTGGCTGAGTGTACTCTCTTAGAAACAGTTCCATCTGGTTCACATGAGCACCCTGACATTGCCACCAGAGAGAGGCAGGTGGCCCAAATTAGCTCTGAATGGCCCTACGGGACTTTATTTGATGTGTGTGTGTGTGTGTGTGTGTGTGTGTGTGTGTGTGCATGTGTGGTACATGTGTGGTACAAGTATATGAATGTGTATGTATGTATGTGCACAGGTATACTCACGCAGAGGCTAGAACAGGCTGGCAGGTGTCCTCCTCCATAGCTCTTACTGAGCTGAGAGTCTCTCACTGAAGCAGAAACTTGCTGTTTTGACTAGGCTGGCCGGCCAGCAAGCTCTTTGGACCCACCTGCCCCCAAAGCTGGTGTTCCGGGCAAGCACAGCTGAGGCTGGCTTTTTCCATGGGTGCTGAATTCAAACTCAGGTCTTCGTGACTACAGAGTAAGTCCCTACCCACTGAGCCACCCTCCCCGGGGCCTCTGTGGAGCTTCCCCCGCTTGCAGCTTCTCTCAACCTTGCCTCTTTGTCTCCCCACTTGATGATATCCCACACTGTGGGGGCAATTAGGAAGATTGATTACCATGGTAGGAAGAGAATTTAATAATTCAATGATAAAAAGAGAATAAAATTGACTTCTTGAGATTTACTAGATTGCTCTGTAAACATCCTCCCCAATGGCACTTCCCTGGTCTCTAGCACAGCCAAGGGTGGGTAGAATAAAACCCATCACCAAGTGAACCGAGAGGAACCAGTGAGGGTGAGCTTGGCCACTTGGGCTGTGGATGTCAATCAAACTAATGTGTTGGGGGAAGGCGGGAGGAAGTTTGTCACCCGTTTTAATATCAGAAATTCCTTTACGTGGGTGGTAACTGGGGAACAGCTGCAGGTAGCTGAATCACAGCCCAAATCCTAGCAAAAAAAAAAAAAAAAATAGAAAGAAAGAATAAAGAAAAAAACCCTGCTAGTGGGACCCCCGCCAGCAGCTGAGCAACGGCTTTTCAGGCTGGAACTCAGCAAGTCACACTGGGTAAGAGGAGTCGGTGGGGGTGGAGGGCTCTGGAGTGGCTAAGAGTTGGGAAGAGTGTTTTTAAAAAGCTGAATTTTGAAGCTGGTACATATTTAATAGGATTAGAACACACCAGTTAGAGGCTGAACATTCTCAACCTGCCTAGTTAAACAGCTTGTCCACAGGAAAGCCAGTGAGTGCACTGTGCCCCCCCCCTCCACACACACACCTGCTTTTTTCTCTTTGGTCCCCCATCTCTGTAATCACTCCCCTCCCCATGTGCAGTGGTGTGTGTGTGTGTGTGTGTGTGTGTGTGTGTGTGTGTGTGTGTGCGCGCGCGTGTGCGTGTATAAGAGAGAGAGAGCACAAGAGCAAGAGAGTAAGTGGGGGGGGGGGCGGGGAGGCGAGCAGAGGAATACCAGGGCTTCTGCAAGGGGTAGTGAGGCTGGGTGGAGGGTAGCAATATGGGCCGCTCTTAGCTGCAGCCTGGGGCTCCAACCTGTCCTCTTGGAGGCTCAGCTGAGGCCGTTAACACACCCAGTTTGTCAACAGTGCTTTTGGTGTTGTGTCCCTGTTTGATTTGGCCCAGGCTGTCCACCCACTGGCCTGGTCAGCCCTGGGTGGGAGAAGCATTTACTCTTCACACAGGGTGAGTGGACCCTGCCTGGCCTCAGGGTCTATTTAGGTCTTTGGCTGAATGTGTCTTAGAGGTCTGGGGTTTTCATATAGTAGGTGGTAGAAAGGGGTAGGGCAATCTGGAATATTCTTTTTCTAAATATGGATCCTTATTTGCTTGCTTGGCAACTTCAGTCAAAAGATGAAGAAGGCTGCCCTCCTCTCTGACAGTCTGCTGGAAGGCATGGTGACTAGCGAAAGCCCGGATTCCCTTGCCTTCAGGATCTGGGCTAAATCACTGAGTGACTGCAGATGGGACCTCTCACCTCCCTGGGCCTCTGGCTTCCTCATTTCCATCTAGAGGCCACAGGTCAGTCCAACCTTTCCTATGACAAATGTCCGCAACACTGAAACGAGAAACCAACCCTAGTGCTTCTGTAACATTTGGCCAGAGGCACTATGCAAATGAAGGCCAGGGATCACCAAGGCAACTGTGCTACAAGACTGAGAACCTAGTGGGCGCTTCTGCTTGGTTGCCCATCCTTGTCTTATCCCCCCCAACCACCTCTTGGTTCTTCACCACATCCTACGAAGCACCCTTACCGCTGGAGAGAGGTCAAGTGCTCTGAAAAGAACAGCTGTAAAGATAAAGGCTCACTCTCCTGCGTCATTTACTATTTCTGTACTTGGTGTGTGTGCGTGTGCAGGTGCATACGTGGAGAGGGTATTTGCACACATGTGTGCTTGTACCTTTGGAACCCAGGGACAACTTGTATATTATTCCTCAAGTGTTATGCATTCACCTTTTTTTTTTTTTTTTTTTTTTGACAAGTTATTTCATTAGCTTAGAGCTGGGTGGAGAGGCCATTGGTTTACCAGTGAGCCCAGAGACAGGGTCTTATGTACTCAAGACTAGCTTTGAACTCATGATCCTCCTGCCTACACCTCCTGAGTCCTGGGACTACAGGTGTGCACCCATTATGCTTGGTCACACCAGCTTTAACTTACTTTTTCAGGGTGGGTTCCAAGGATTGAACTCAGGTTATTACGTTCCCTAGACAAGCTCTTCACCAACTGAGCGGTTTCCTCAGCCCTTCCTTCCATTCCCCTCCACACAGAAACTGTCCCCTTCCCTTTCTAAGTTGAAAGGGAAGTCAGCATGTTCAGAAAAGCAACAGCTTACCTATGACTTTATCCCAACAAGTTAGGCAGAGATCAATAGCCCATGTTCGAATTCTGGTCATCATTTATTAACTGTCCCAGTTGGTGAGAAGTAGTAAACCTCTTAACCCTCAGCCTTTTCCTCTAGAAATGTGGTTTTGTTTGTTTGTTTGTTTTTAATGGAGGAGGGAATCATATAGGAAAACTTATCATATGCCACTTACTTTGTAAGCAGGTACATATGTCCCATATCTGAAACAGAGCTGTAGCCATGGTTATTGATAGTCTATTAATAGTCCGGTGAGCTGCTCCTGTGGTCCAGGCATTGTGGTTAGTATTGTCCATGATTCAAATCCTCAACCTGGCAGCTTGTACAGCTGGAGGACCGTCCTTCCTGTGTTAGGCAACTTGTCCCCAAGTCCTCCTTCCCAAACTGACACCCAGGCCCCAGGCATTAGCTAGATGAGGTCTATACCAGGACTGAGGCAGCCTAAGCGTTACTCCACTTTAGACAGTCTAAGAGGTTTCTTGACCGAGGACGGGGTGGAGCTCCAACCCCCAGGTGTGGGGTGGGGTGGGGTGGGAGGGCTCAGGAATCCAGGGAAGCAGAGACCATTCCAAGAGCTCTGGGGAGCCCAGGGTGAACAGCGTGTGTCCCGCCTGCTGTGTAAACATGGAAACTAAATCCACGGATGGTTTCCAGGGCCCACCAGATGGCAACAAGGACAGGGTGATGTGGTTTCTGTTGTTCTCCGCCCTTCTTGTTTTCATTTGCACCTTGTGCCCGGGGGTAGGACACGATCTGAGCCGCTCTGCTCAGGAAGCCCTGGGATGATCCACAAGCTGTGGAGATTTGCCTCTGCCCACACAGCGCCCTTCAGGGCGTTGTCCAATGTCACCAGGGCTGTCTCCACTGCCCCATCTTCTTTCCTCCCCTGGCACTGACTGCCTGACATCCACGCTTTTCGTCTCTTCTTTTGTGGCTTTGAAATCTCTGATTCTTCCTCTCTGAGCTGTAAAATGAGCTCATGGCTTGTAAACATTTTTATCTTGTTGGACATTGCTGCTTCTCAGGACCTAGAGCAGAGGGACTGTGTTAATTATGTTTTTATTAATTTTTAACTATTTATTTTTATAATTTTAACTATGTGTAGGTATGTGTGTCTGTGTGTGAGTGTACATGTGTGTGTTCAGGTGCCTGAAGAGGCCACGGGTATTGGGTTCCTTGGAGCTGAACTGATAGGTGCTTTTGAGCCGCCTGTCATGGGTGCTGGGAACCAAACTCTGGAAGAGCCAGCTCCAAGTGCTCTTAACCTCTGAGCCATCTCTCCAGCTCCTTACTTTATTATGTTTTAAGATAGGATCTTATGGAGTCCAGGTTGGCCTCAAACTCTGTATGAAGCTTAAGATGATCTTGAGCTTTGGATCCTGTTCTACTTCTGGGTTTGGAAATAGAGGGGAGACGCAGGCACAACCTGGGTTACACAGTGCTGTGGCTCAAACCCTGAGCTTTGTGCAGTACATGCTAGACAAGCACTCCCCTGGGTGAACTGCTTGCATCTCCAGCCCCTCAGTGTTTGGGAATGAAAACATACCCCTTTAGGGCAAGCTAAAGCATTCAAGTTGGGTCCTGTGGGTGTATTTCCCAATGTTTGGAGGATATCAATTGCTCTATGTCCAGAATTTTCTGGATCTGGACAACACAGTTCAAAACAGAGAGAGATATCTTCCCATGAGAGCTTTTTGGTGGAGAAAGTTTCTTGCTTAAGTGCAAAGACCTATAAATGTCCTAGAGCCTTTAAGTGGGCACAGCCACCCCAGGCTCCCTTCAGTAAGTCATTTAGTGAGAGTCAGTCTACCCAGGAAGAAGTGACATCAGCTGTTTCTGAAAGTGGTCATGGAGTGTTCCTCTAGACGCATTGGCTCAAGTCTCCCCTCCTGCCCATCTCCCACTCTCACGGGAACACGGAGCTGTTGACCCCTCTGGCCGTGTCCTCCTTTGGACAAGGGTCTGCCTGTCCAGCTTCTTCCCTCTTTCATATTTTCCCCATCTCTAAAGGGGAATGTGCTTTTAGAGCTCATCTATGTATGCTGTTTTTACTGCCCTTTGGTGACGGTAACAGGAGAGAACTGTGGCTAGTGTCCCTGGAGGTAGACTCACGGACAGCACCTCTGGCTCTCTGTCTTCTCGACATGTGTTCCCCATAGGACACAGCAAGGAGGAAGAGGAAGACATCGGGAGGGGAGAAAGAGGAGGAGGAGGAGGAGGAGGAGGAGGAGGAGGAGGAGGAGGAGAGGGGAGGACAAGAGAGACAAAGGTAAGGACCTATCTTGTTTTCTAAACACCAATGTTAAGTCATCCGCCATGCTTCTTAAGAGAGCAGAAGAGGATGGCCAGCTCTCCAGCCTGATCACCTTTATTCTCATTTCTGCCATGGATGAAATTCTAGCTCCTTGCTGGAAGCCTGAACTAGTTCTGAGCATTCTCACGCTGGCATTCACACTTCCATGTCTTCTTCATACGTGGTATGTGCATCAGGGAGCTATGACCCGGGACCCGGCATGCAGGGTGCTCTCTACATTGAAGAATGAAGATTTCACCTCAACCTGAAGAGCATGTGCTCTGTGGAAAAAACCAGATCCATGACCTTTGCAGCGGCCTCCAGGGCCTCCTGCCTCCAGGAACCAGTCTTGCCTACATCTCTGATTCAACTACTGTCACTTCCCATGGCAACTGAGCTTGGTCAGTTTCAGAAGTTTGACTATTGCCTAGCTCCCTGACTATGTGGTAGTGAGTTCTTCTAGTCAGGCATCTGCTGATTTGTTCCCTCTTTCCTTTTTTTCTTCCTTTTCTTTCCTTTTTTGAGATAGGTTCTTTTGTTTGTTTGATTGATTGGTTTGTTTTTTCCAGACAGGGTTTCTCTGTGTAGTTTTGGTGCCTGTAGACCAGGCTGGCCTCAAACTCACAGAGATCCACCTGGCTCTACCTCCTGAGTGCTGGGATTAAAGGCGTATGCCACCACCACCCGGCACTTGAGATAGGTTCTTATGTAGCCTAGGCTTACCTTGAACTCAGCTAACTAGTTAAGGGTAACCCTGAACTCTTGTTCCTGTCTCCATCCCAAAAGTGCATTGCCATGCCCCATTTATACAGTGATGGGAATCAAACTCAGGGCTTCAGGTTTGATCCATTCATGCTAGGCTCAGTGAGCCACACCCCCAACTGCTTACTCATTCTTTATAGTAATGAATGGAAGTGCAAGAGTGAAAAAGTGTGTGAGTAACTTGGAGAATTTACTTTGAACACTAACCTAGCCCTCTTAGTTCAACAATCCACCATCCAAGTTGGAATTCAAACCTCATCCAGTAAACTGTCCAGGATAGAAAAGGTTAAAACCTCCTGTCATAAAGCGTGCTAGCTCCTTGGCAACTCAAAGGACTTCATTCATCCTGTTTCGACTTGGTGACTGTGGATCTCTCACAGCATGGTAGGTGTCGCTCTGAAGCGTTCCTGATGTGGGACTGAGAAGTCCTCCCCACAGTCATGGACAGCAAAGGTGTCCCCGTTTGCAAATGCAAAACATGCATGTCAAAGAGCCTGTCCAGCTAAAACACACATCAGTCACTGAAAACAAAATTGAACAGGCACCTCACCTGCCACCAGTTCTGCAAAATGAAAGCTCAGATGAGCGCTTTTCACCTGGATGAGTGTGTTTAATAGCATATGAATTTTCTCCTAGTGAGGGGGCTGCGCTCCTGCAGAGAGGGGCTGAGTCTAGAAAAGGCTGGAAAGGCAGTCCCGCGGATGCCTCCAGAGAGAGTCAAAGCCCGGGTTTATAGCCCTGTAAAGCCCCGCTTATCGACATGCACTTCCTCCCGGCTGCTTTCATCTTTTTACATTGTTTGCCTTGCAACTTCTTAAGCCTGAAAGGACCTTGGAGTTGAACATAAATTCTTCAACAGATAGGCTATGTTTGAATTTGAGCTGGAGAAACAGAGCAAAGGTAACTTGTGGAAGAACCTGGGTCAGCTATGGCCTGCGGACTGGGAGAGGTCCACCAAGATTTCTCTAGAGGTTACTAGAATATACTCGATGTGCTTGGGTTTCAGAATCTTGCATCTTACCTTCAGTTCCTGCTTGGAGCTCTCTCTAGGTCCTCGGTGCTATTGTGTGTGCACTTGCACTCTCGTGTGAATATGCGTGCACCTGTGTATGGAGGCCAGAGGTCAATGTTGGGCTTTTAACAACTCATTATTTTTGAGACAGAGTCCCTCACTGATTAGACAGGCTAGCCAGGGAGCCCCAGGGATCTGCCTGTCTCCTCCTCCCCAGAACCGGGGTGACAGATGCAAGCTGATGCGCCAGGCTTTTTACATGGGTCCTGGCAAGCACATTCCTGACTGGGACAAGTCCCCAGTTCTGCTCTTGCTGTTTGTGTCAGTAGAATCTACCCACTATAAATGGTCCTGTGAGTGTGTAAGCACCGTGCACAGGAGTCAGAGCTCCAATAGGGAGTGCTTGTGGAAGCAGTGGTGGGAGGTGCCAGAGAGTAGAGGGTCATCTGACCACCATGCACAGTGGTGAGTTGGAGAGCCATCTACACTGAAAGTCTAGTCCAGCCACACCCAGCCCCCGAGTGCCATCCCTACTTCCCAGGGGTGTTGATGTCACAGATGGAGGTACTTGCTGAAGGGTCTCAGATTTAGCATCTTTGAACAGCTGGATGGGAAGAAGTATCCCACTCAACCTGTGAGATGCCACTGTCTGAGGTGTTGTTGATCCCATGCTCAGGGCTGTAGAGAGCAGAATGTCTCCATTCTTTTGTGGAAGTTGCCTCATATAAGATCCTTTGTAAAAAAAAAAAAAAAAAAAAAAAAAAAAAAAATGACCCATGTCCCTATTTACAGAGGTGTGACAATGATGGTATATGCAAAGGTGTGTGTGGCCCTCGTAAATAGTGTCTGAGCTGTGTATATATAAACTTTAGTCAGAGTCTGCCTTCATGCCTTACTGTATTACTGCATAGCTGTGAGAGTGGCTTTTATGATCTAATACCCGAGCAGGGGCTGGAAGGCAGGGCTTTGAGGACCAGCAGCATCCAGGCATGCATATTAGGTTGCATCCCCATCCTGAGGACTGAAAAAACACCAGGTCTACACATGGGGTTGAGATGGGCGCTTAGGAAAAGGGAAGGAGGGTTTTGCAGAATGCTCAGAAACTTATTCCTCCTGCTCCTTCCTGCAGCACCCCCACCCCGCCCCCACCCCCTGCCGCCCACCTTCTTCCTACCTTGGCTTGTCACACTGTGAACCCAGGGCATACAACATCTGACCTGACCCTTGTTTACTGCAGCTGAACTGCAACTGTGGCCTCCAAGAAGCCAGAAGGCCTGAATTAAAGGCTGTTACCGAAGCCAGAAGGTTGCAATCAGGAGTCGGCTGGTGAGGCTATGGGTCACCAACGGGGTCACCCCTGACTTATTTCCATGTCCGCCTGTCCTGTCAGGAGGTCTGAGAGGCACTGAAAGCAAACAGAGCAAAGGGTTCCAATCTGAAACAATTTGTGACCTTCTCTGGAGCTAGAGAATTCGTGACATCAACCCCTCCTGCAGTTCCCCGAGGATGCTAGAAGCAGAAGAATCCAGATCCACATGTCTCCGGGGCTTCCCTCACTTGCTGTGTGTCTGCGTGCAGATCTGTGTAAAGCATGTATGTCCTGATGTGAGCCTGTGACACTTGAGGGATATATCCTTTCAAAGGCTACAAAAGCCTGTAAACATCTTGGGTGTGGTGCTAGGGAATTCACACAGACTTTCTCCCTGCTCTGTCTCTGTGTCCCTAGCTCTTTTGTTGGGAGGCTTGAAGGAGCCATCTTGAATAGCGTGGCTAATGTACAAGCAGATCAGCCTGCCTCCCTGTCACTCAGCTGACTTGACCAATCAATCACTGATCTGATCAGGATGGGAGGGCCAGGAAGGAGAACTTGTTTGGAAGCAGCCTTGACAGGGATGAAGGGAACAGCCATTGTCCCCACGTCTATTTTTCTCTCTGTTGCTGTCTCACTCCCCCTGCTTGGCTGCTTCATGCTTGGTGTCATTCTTTGACAGCAGAATTTCTTCCCACTATTGGGTCCCTTTAAGAATGGTTGGTCCCTGCTAGTATTACCAGCCTCTCCTGGATCTTTGGAAGCTGTTGCTCTGTACTTTTAATATGCATGGTACCTCACCTATTGACTTCATAGAATGGATTGATTTACATATTCTTTGCATGTGATTTGCATTACATTAGGTCATTCCCCCTTCCAATGAATATTTATTAGTAGTCACATACCATGGAAGATGCTATATAATGTGAACTGCGGAATAGGATGCAAAATCCTCTATGGCAAACCTTTGTTGCTTTTCATTCCCAGCCTCTAGCCTTTTTCCAGTGCACTAATCCATTTCCCCACCGCCTTTCTTTTTCTTTTTCTCTTTTCTTTGGACAATTTTTTTTAATAAAAGATGATCTTGAGATAATCACTAGTTCAACTTCTTGAAGTATAGTCCAGCCTGGAGCACGTACCTGAGAAATCAGAAATACTGGTCTTTTAAATCATTTTCCCAGATACATTGTGGACTTATTTGGGTTTTTCCTTTTAGATCTACCAGGAGTCTAGTGTCTGGCTTTCATGAGCCTTGGGAACCCAGCAGAAAGAACCTGGACTTTATTCCTCTTAGGTTGAAGAAGCCAAAGTAGAGCCATGGATCTTAGGAAAAATGATCCAAACATTATTACCATACAGCTTCCCCCCAACGTCTACCTCCGCCAACTTTAAGCACAACCTGAAGCTACATGAGCATCAATGAAATGTGTGTTCTCCAAATTCTGCTTTGTTCAAGGGCTGAGTTAGCTGAAGAAGGAGACACAGTGGAAAAGCATGCCTGGAAGAGCTCCTGGTGTGTCTTTTCCATCCACATGCTGCCCTCCTCCCTTCATTTGAAGGTGCATCTCCTGCCCAGTGGACGCGTCCGGCCTGTGAGCTTGGGCAATGCTAGTGTGAGCTTGTGCAATGCTAGTGTCCGGTTGCTTCCGAGAATCCCCTACTGGCATATCATGGACTCTGTAGGGAATGAAGCCATTGTGGAAATCAGAATGGTTTTGATCATTCTTCTACCACAAAGCCACTCAAGATGATGAATTGCATGATCGAAAAGGAATGGCAAGCCCACTTCCAAATGGCAATGCAAAGATCTGGTTCCTTCCATCTTCTGACTACTCCATCTTGGAGTCTTTGTCCTCCTGTCACAAGAACAGGAATTTGGAAGATACTTCAGTGGTCTAGCTGCAAGCTGTTGGGTGTCACTTCAGCCCATGTTCCAGGCCTGAGTAGCAGCACAGCACAATTGCAAGGAAGACTGGATACTGTGCATAGGTATGACCACTAGCCTACATACCTCACTGTGGGCCCCGAGGAGTCACCTGTTCTCCTACAGCCTTACCTCTTCCTCTGAAGAATGGGGATAATATCCCCCAGCCTGTGGAATTCCCGTGTGATGGTTAATATTGATAACCATCTCAACAGATTCTAGAATCATCTAGGGGACAAACCTGTGGACATGACCAGAAGGGAGTATCTAGACTAGGTAAATGCAGGTGGGAAGATCCACTCTAGGAATCCTGGACAGAATAAAAAAGAGAAAGCCAACCCGCATAGGAGCGTTCATATCTTTCCGCTTCCTGACTGTGTGTGACATGTGACCAGTGCTTCTAGCTCCTGCTGATCTGACTTTCCCACCATCATGGATTGTCTCCGCTCACACCGTGAGGCCACATCAACTTTCCCCAAGTTGCTTTTGTAAGGGACTTTCCCCACAGCAATGAGAAAACCTTGTGAGGCTCAAAGGGAAGATACCTCTCAGCACAGTGCCAGGCACAGAGAGGAGGAGCTACAGGAGTGCTCCCTACTCCTCCTCTCAACTAGTTTCTTCTTAGGCCCCTAGGGAAAGACTAGGCAGCATGGGCCGCAGATGGTTTCAATTGGGTAAACCAGGATATGCAAAGATTCCTTGCTGGTCTTCTCAAGACAAATTAGTACCATGCCACTGTTTGGAAAGAACAGGTCCTCCTAGGCCTTTCAGAGTCCCTCCTGATGTTTTGTGTCTGTGTCACAAGAACAAAGGACACTCACTGCCCGTGAGTGCTAGGGTGCTGAGTTTTCAAGCTATAGCTGTTGACTGGGTGGCTCTTGTGAGCTGCACACACAGAGAGAGGCAGGAGGCGTGGCTTCCAGATTAGGAACCCAGTGCCAGGGGCTGACTCAGGAGCCTTTGTTTATTGGGGAAGCTGGAGGTGGGTGGAGGTTGTGTGTACAGATGGGCTCTCTCTGACTCAAGTCTCTAAGATGTTGACATCCAGGACTTTGGGAAGCGGCAGTTTAGAAAGGTTTGGCTGATGCCTAGGCCGCATACTTACAGACAGAACATGGCAGAAACGTCATTCAGAACGGCGGTCTGGCCTTCCTTGCCTTCATCTCCTCAGGCCCACATTGCCACCTTTGCTTGCTGGTACCATAAGGACTTTTTTCTGTGACCCTTTGACATTTTAGGGTTTTTTTTTTTTTTAAATGATTTAAGACCCAATTAAAGCAATTTCGGAAATTAGTATAGGTCCCAAACCTACAAAATCAAATCACAGTTGTAAAAAGTTATGTTAGAAATACCGTGGGTGGGGCTGTCTAGATGCCTTAGTAGGTAAAGATGCTTGCTATCAAGGCTGACATCCAGAGTTTGATCCCCAGAACATACTTAGGGAACTGAGAAAACCATCTCCTGAAAGTTATCCCCTGACCTCTACACATGCACTGTGGCACACAGACACATGGACACACACCACACACACTAAATACATAAATAAATGCAATAAAAATAAAAATAAAGACATGCTGTGAGCTACAAATAATACAAATTGGATGGTTTTTTTTTTTTTTTTTTTTTTTTTAAATTAACAGTTGGGGACTGGGGAGATAACTCAGTGGTTAAGAGCACTGGCTACTCTTCCAGAAAATTTAAGTTAGGATCTTAGCCTCCCCTCTGCCCTCATCATAAGGGCTTCGAACTGCTGTCAACTCCAGGTCCAGGAGATCTGATGCTCTCTTCTGTCATCTGAGGACACCTGCACACACACAGGGCACTCAACCCCCAACACACACACACACACACACACACACACACACACACACACACACACATTTAAATGAAAATAAATCATTTAAAAATTGTCTAGGCATGGTGGCACATACCTTAAATCCAAGCACTTGGGAGGCAAAGGCAGGAGGATCTCCGAGTTTGAGGCCAGCCTGGGCTACAGAGTGAGTTCCAGGATAGCCAGAGCTACACAGAGAAACCCTGTCTCACGGGGGTGGGGGTGGGGTGGGGGGGATGGAGGGGGTGGGGAGAGTGGGGGGGTGGGGGGAGTCTTACAAGAAAGAAGGCATTTGATAGTACAGGGCTGGCTTGGCATAGGATGATCCCCAAATCTATGTTTCTCCTACTTCTCTACACTCCCATCCTTATCTACTTGATGACTTTTCATGCTCCTGGACACAGAATAGCTTTGGCAGCTCCAGCCATCACATCAGCCTTTCAGGCAAGAAGAGTAAAATACTGCACAGCACCCACGGCATCTGTCTTTTTTTACCAGGACAGCAAAAGTCCATTATAAAACAGATTGAGAAACAACCTGCAATAATTTTCAAGTGAAGTCAGTAAAGCCTAGCTTGGGTTTCAAATCTGGAGTTTGTTTACCCACTCTCCTTTCTTTGGCATGTCTGAAAGATGGAGGAGATGTCTAAAGACAAGAGAGAAAGCACTAGTCAAGACACGGAGAAGTATGCCAATCTATTTCAACCCAGGTAAACTAGTACTGCCTGGCCACAACCACCAACTACGTGTTTAAAGTCACCCAGGCTGAGCTTGCCTGATTTCTAACTCAGTCCTGCAGCTAAGGGACCAATCAGATTGTTTCAGAATCAAGGGCTGGGGCGACAGTGCCAAGGGCAGGTGTAGGTGGCTGGAAGGTCAGTCTGACTAATAAATTATTTTGGGACAGCAAAAAAGTGAAATCAGTTTCCTCTGTAGAAATCAAAGTTGACCTCATTGTCTATGAGTCGGCCTGGTGCTTGGATAGGGGATTTCCACACCTGCTTTAACAGGTATGAGTAAAAACTGGCTTTAGTAATCACAGTGGGAGGAGGGAAGTGGGCACAAGGTCTCACCCCTGGACAAGGAGATGTTCATAACTGATAGCTGCTAAGAGGAGGGAAACCAGTTTTCTTCAATGGAGTGACACCGGGTATATTCACTCCAGGACAGGCCTCACACTTAAGAGGTACTGGCTAACATGAATCCGACTCCATATTTTTGTTTTTAAGAGAGAGAGAGAATCTGAAGTTGGGTGGGTAGGAAGGTGGGGAAGGATCTAGGAAGAGTTGGGGGGGATATGATCAAAATAAATTGTATGAGATTCACAAAGAATAAGTAACTTAAAAAAAAAAACCCTGTCTTTGGACATTGCTTTACTCTATTAAAACATTAATTATTCCTTCTCTTCTCCCCTCCATATTCTGTGTTAATTCTCAAAGGATTATTCAATGATACCCAGAACAACTCTATTTTTTAAAATGAGAACTTTTATTTTGTAATGTCATGGCACATATCCAAGACTAAGACATTGCTAATCACCAGGAATATTTCACCATTCCTATGGCAGACATTGCTAATCAACCACAGATGATTTTACTCTGGCTTATGACTTCATTATTTACATAAAATGCATTAGGAATCAACCACCAGCCCACTAAGGTTACTCACTGAGTTGCAGCAGAAGCTGTGTTATATGTTTGTCAGCAAAATCTCTCAGCTTTATTGAAATGGATCTCAAAACTAAGACGGGATTTCATTTACTCAAATTTTGCTTACTGTTTTCTGAGATCAAGAACTTCCATTCAAATATGTTTTACTCCCCACATCATCAAAATGTCTCTGGATAAGTCATGGAGCCACAGACTGTGTGGTTCCTTCTTGGCCAGTTCTGGCTGCCTTGTGATGCATTTTGCTGCAAGCTGCATGGCCTTGGGATTGACTTAACTAGGGCAACGAGAATGAAGACATGGCAGACACATGCAGAAAAGCTAGGATTAGGTGGAGGCCCAGTACTTTGATAGAAACCCAACAGCAGTAGCCTGGAAACTCAGTGTGTGAACATGGAGGCAGGTTGGCTAATCTGAGTGGGGTAGGATGGGGTCTCTGTAGGGGAATCGTCTCAAGCTGCAGTCCTTTGGGAGGAGGAAGCTGTGGTTGATATTCTCTGCTTACACCGCCAACATCTGTATTTGAAAAAGGGAAGGCCTTGCCATTCTCTTGGGTCCTAGGCATTAGGGATCCTTGATATGACTGTGCTCATGTCAATAATACACATTCACTTAGGACTTCATCCACGGCTCGCCAGAGCACTCAGATTGACAACAGAGAAGCAGGAAGTTCTATCTAAGGAGTTCTCTATAATGGAAATGGCTGGTGAGAAAGAATATATGTCTTCTCTTTCCAGGGCCACTCACGGTTCTTTCTAAAGCCAGGGCTACTTACTGGTGGGTAGGATGTCTCATGTAGAGGAAACTCACCCCAGATTTACTGCTGATGGCATTTCTTCTTTCCCATGGAGTATGGGTGACAAATGCCAGGCCTGGGGATTTGATCTCTATGAAACCCAGATATAGGGGCTTAGAAGACAGATCAAATGGAATTGGGATGAAGAAAATGAGAATTCCAAGCCTTTAGACTAGGTAATAAGAGTAGCAAAGAGCTGAATTGCAGAGCTCTGGTCAGAGGGGATGGTAGCCTGTTGGTGGTCAAAGGTCACCAGATAATTAAGGAGCAGCCAATTTAGAGCCAATTAGAACATTCATGGCCACTAGCAAACGCCACAACCCCATTAGAGACCTACCTGTCCTCTCATGGATTATTTGTAAGTTTCCACCCTTCCTCAGATAGGTTGCCTAGAGGAAAGCTAAGTCTCCAACGGAGAGAGCAATGTGGTGGCTGAAATTTGCACGTGTTTGATTAGCCCAAACCTCATTTGCGTGTTACTGTTACTCACCAGAGAGACTCCAGTTCTGCAGTGCAACGGTGCAGCAGCTCTCAGTCTCCCCCGAGGTAGACATTCTGTGGGGTGTCTAGTTATTCCTACGGATCACTATCGAGACAGCAGTTGATATCACAGGCTTCTTACTCTTGCCGCGTTGTTCTAAGAACAACGTGTGGGAATATGGAAGCCCTTTAAGACAAAGGCTACTATCAACCCTCTTCTATTTGTAGCTGAGAAAACAAAACCCAGAGACATCAACCGATCTTCTCCAGGTCACACGACATACAGTGAAATCTGGATTTGAACCCAAGTTACACGGTTTCAGAGCCAGTAACCAGAATACAATGTGTCATGATCTCTTTTGCCTGTTAAGTACACTCAGTGGTTTTGAGACAGGGTCTCATGTAGCTCAGGTTGGCTTTGTACTTGCTATGTAGCCTAGGATGACCTTGAACTTCTTAAGACTATAAGAGCACTATGCCACCCCTGTTAAGGACAATAATTATTGTCTACCATCTGTGTATCTTGAACGAGGATAAAGAGACACCCCACCCAGCCACCCACGCAACCACCCAAACAGCAAGGCTGGTTCTAGGTACAAACCTCTTAGTTTGATTTTTAGTCACCTTAAAGATTATTCTGACTCCTAAAGGCAGCAGTCTTCTGGAGCATTCCATTTTCTTCCCCAACTCATTTTAAAGATTTTTAGTGTGTCTGTGTGTGTGTGTGTGTGTGTGTGTGTGTGTGTGTGTGTGTGTGTCTCGGGGATTCCCTTGGAGGTCAAAAGACAGTGTCAGAGCCTCTAGAGCTGGATTTGCAGAGGGTTGTGAGCTGCTAGATGTGGGTGCTGGCAGCTGAACCCCGGTCCTCTGCAAAGGTCCTCTGCAAAAACCACCGAGCCTTAACCGCTGAGCCACCTCCCCAGCCCCCTCTGCTCGTTTCCATGGAGCTCTACTTAGGGGTCCTTCTACTTTCTGATCACACTGGTCCACTGTGCCAACATTCCAGGGGAGCAAAGACTTTAGCTAGGGAGTCACTGTTGTTGTTTTCAACTTCCTTTGATCCTATTTTGTGGTTGACTTGGCGAAAGTCCACATCTGTCACCAACAGGCTTTCAAGAGGCTGTGCCTTGAAGCCCAGGTCATATTTGACCTCTACACACCCAGGTCTGAAACCTCTGCTTCTTTTCATTTCTTGGGAGTTTATCTTGTTCAGCAGCATTTGTGGTTCTGCTCTCTGTGTCTCATCCCTGTGTCCTCCTACCCCCCAGTAGTCCTTCAGCCTCAGGAAGGACCCTAATCTGGTGAACTGACCACATCACATATGTTGTCTTCTAATCCTTCCTGTGTTTGCTGTAGGTATGGCAGTTCTCCAAGACAAATTACCAGTGTTGTGGAGGAGGTCATGGGGTGTCGTTCTGGTGGGGGATGGGAAGGGAGGTGGCTCTCAGGACACACTTCTGGGGCCTGCCTCTGCCTCTTTCCTGATTGGTGCTTGTTTGAGACTAAAATGCCCCACCCTGAGCCCCCAAGCTGGGACCTGGCAGAAGAGAGAGGAAGAGAGGAGTTTAACCCACTGGTCCTGTCATTTGATGAAGGCAAAACTCATATGGGGCAGGCCTTAGGCAACAGATGTTGGTGGAGGACCTGCCAAAACCGTGTGGAGGGCAAGAGTGATGCATGTGTTACTTGACACGGGAGGATTAGGGAAACCATGAGGAAGCATGTCTTGTCCCTTCATGCCGTGACACCTCGGAGAAGTGAATTATGAGGGCAGAAGAGCACAGTCCAGGCACAGACAGGGTATAGGCTAAGGTCAGGCAGCTTGAATGAGGCCTTTGCTTTCCTCTTCCCCACCAACCACAACCCCCACTCCCCCGCTGGGCCGATTGGCAGGCGTGGTGAGGAGCATTGTGTGAGCTGCAAAATCAAAAGCAGGCTTCCTATGATGGAATAGCTGCCTTCGGGTTGTCTTCCCTTGTTCTGCCCAGTATTAGCCCTCCCCACCCATCTCTGCATTGATAAGGATTGTGATGTGATGCCCAGTGCTTTTTCCTGGACTTTGCAAATGAAGTCGTATGGAAGGCGGCCAATGGGTCCAACCATCTGTCTTTGTTGATGGCACAAGGGAGTCTTTAGGAAAAATGAACACCATTCAACAGGCTCAGGTCCTCAAAGGGAGCAGGCAATAGGACCATGGAAATCTAAGGCCAGGCTCAATGAGAACCAGGCAACAAGTGGGAAAGAAATGGGCGGAATTCCATCTCTCCTTTCTTTCCCTTTGTGTTAGGTCTGTTTGGTCTCTGAACTCTCCTGAGGTTGGAGCAAAGCAGGAGCTCCAAGCCCTGTCTGCATTCCCCTGTCTCTGCCACAGTGTAGGGGGAGCAGAGGGTGCTGAGGGGAGAGAGCAAAGAATGAAGGAGACTAGCCTTGGGGACTTTGGGAAACAATCCCAGGATCCTCTTCTCTTCCTTTGCTATCATATCCTCCTGGGAGAGGGGGAAGGAAAGGACAAACCAACCGATATCCATTGCTAACTCCAGTGAAGCCATGAAAAAATACTCTAGGCTAGAGGATTCTGGATGCAAAGAGAGGACCAACCTGGTGAACCATGCTCTCATATAAATCATGGTTGACTCCTGTAATTCTAACCTGTAGCTAGTGGAGGTCTTAGCGGGGAGTGGTTAGCTTTCTCATTGCCATGACAAAACACCTGAGAAAACAGAGGGAGAGACTTAGTTGGGCTCATTGTGTCAAAGGTCTCAGTCCATAGTGGGCTGTGTCTATTGTTCCTAGGGCATGAGGAAGGAGACCATGAAAGATGGGTATGGTGGAGCAAAACTGTTCACCTCACTAGGGCTAGGAAACAGAGAGAGGATACCCATGATATTGGGGTTCCTCCTTCATCTTTCATTCCAACTGGGCACCCCAGTCTATTGGGGGTGTTACTACCTACAGTTGGAGCATATCTACCACCATATCCCAGTCCCACATGCCAGTCAACTCTGGGAATATCATCATGAACATATCCAGCAGTATGCCTTAGCAGTCTCTAGGTGTCTCTCAATGTCAAGTTTAGTCAGGATTATCCACCACAGGGAGGGAAGGAGGGAGGGGGAGAGACAAAGAAGAGAAAGAACTGAAAAATGAGAACAGCTTGCAGAGAGAACCTGAATGTGGAAAGGGATAGAGAAAGGGGTTAAGAAGATGACAGTGATTGAGTGAGGAAGAGGGTGAGGAGGGAGAGGGTGAGGAGGAAGAGGGGCAGGGCCCATCAGAGAATAAATGCCAAGGTAGGAGTTGCCCCAGCAAGATCTTGATCTCATATTGGTCTTCTTACACTGGCTCCTAGACCTAACATTTCCGTGCTACAGCTGGAAACAGTTTTTAGACACTGAAGGGAACATTTCACTCAGATGTATGAGCATCTAAGAGTTCAGACATTTCCCCTTAATTTTCCCACTTTCTTAGAAATCTGACCAATGGTTTGTACTAGATCCTCAGGCTGAGAGGAGATCTTAAACTTGGAAAGAACAGTCTAGAAGAACAGTGTCAAAACCTGCTCAGTTGTGCACACAACAGGACTGAGCCAAGGTTGGTTCTTCCACTGCTTGGCACTATTGCTAGGATCCTTCCAAAAGATTTTGATTCCATTAGATTGCAAAGATGTTCTTGCTGTGAAATAATCCTCTTGTATACTGTAAAGATTTGTCACTTGAACTGGTTTAATAAAACACTGATTGGCCAGTAGCTAGGGAGGAAGTATAGGTAGGGTGACCAAACTAAGAATGCTGAGAAGAGGAAGGGAGGAGTCAGGAGTCACCAGCAGATTCAGAGGTGCAAGATGAGAATGTCATACTGAGAAAAGGTACCAAGACATGTGACTAAACATAGATAAGAATTATGGGTTGATTTAAGTGTAAGAGCTAGTTAGTAAGAAGCCTAAGCTACTGGCCAAGCATTTATACTTAATATAAGCCTCTGTGTGGTAACTTGGGAAGCAGCTGCTGGGTATTTAGGAGTTCTGGCAGGATAGAAACTTCCATCTACGTATTCTAGAAATTGCTATGAAGTTGTAAAGACAACTCCAGATGTGTTCATTTTCTATAACACAGCATACCAAGGCTGTGCAGCTGAAACAACAGAAATTAATATTTTTCAGTTCCCAAGGCTGGATGTCAAGGTTTAGTATCTGCAGGACTGGCTTATTCTGAGGCTTCTGGCTGACTTCTGTGTTCCATGTGTTCAGCCTTTCTGTGTGTGCATGTGTGCATGTGGTACATATGTGTGTATGTGTGTGTGTGCATGTGTGTGTGTGCCTGTGTGTGTCTTGTAAGGGTACTAGTCACATGACTTCATGTTGCCTTGGTTCCCTCTTTGAAGTCTAAATCTCTAACACAGCTCCGTTCTGAAGGGTGGGGGTTAGCACTTCAGTGTATAACCTAGAGTGTGTGGGGGGGAGATCAGAGGGGGCAGTCAGGGGATGACAGTAAAAGTAGTCAATAACCTTATAGTCTATCACAGATCTGACAGCCTGTGGGGAAAGGTCTGGGCAGGGTTCCCAGACTCAGAGAAGTTTAGTCACTTACCTAAGGACACATAGTTTGTCAAGAAAAAAGATGGAATAAACATACAGGATGGGGGACTCAAATTGCTTTTCCCCCCTCCTCATCATGCAGAAAAAGAGTAAGGAGAGAAGAGGGAGAAGGGCTGGGACCGTGAGAAGATAGCTCAGAGGTTTCTAGATTGTAGCTGGAGAATTTTTCTCCAGCTCCCACTGCCAAGTCCTGCCAGTCCCGGAGCCCACTTATAAAATAAACACACAGACTCTTACATTATTTAAACTGCTTGGCCATTAGCTCAGGCCTATCATTGTCTAGCTCTCATTCTTATATTCAGCCCATTTCTATTAATCTTTACTTTGCCACATGGCTCGTGGCTTACCGGTACTTTACATCTTCCTTGTCTTGGCGGTGGCTCCAGCCGGTCTTCCTTTCCTTCGTCCTTCCTCAATTCTCCTCTCTCCTTGTCCCGCCTATACTTCCTGCCTGGTCACTGGCCAATCAGTGCTTTATTTATATAAAGTGATATCCACAGCACTTCCCCTTTTTTTTCTTTTTCAAAAAGGAAGGTTTTAACTTCAACATAGTAATATTACATATAACAAAATAATTATCGAGTAAGAATTATAGTTATAATATAAAAGAAGATATCTATCTTATATTGACTAATTAGCAACACATTTGCCATACAGAACATCCCACAGCACTTCCCCCTTTTTTTTTTTTTCAAAAAAGAAGGTTTTAACCTTAACACTAGATCATCATCCTTCCCAGACTGACACTGACTTGTCATGATTAGGGAACTACTCTTATTGCTTGTTTCCCTCTTGTTAAGCTTTCAAGGGAGCCATGTAGAGAAGTCCTGAACAACTGTCAATGTTGCTTTTCTCAGCCAGTGTCTTTGCTGCTGTTATGAATTGCAGAAGGCTGGACACTTCATAAAGGAAAGAGGATTATTGTGGTGATTCTTGGTTCAAAACCCAAGATTGGGTAGGCCCTGGTCTCAGCCCCTGGTGATGGGCCTTTTTTTGGGCAGTCCTTTTCGATGCATGGCAAAAGACAAGGAATGATTGTATATTATAGAGCTCCCAGGATTTGGGCGTGGGACTCTGTCCTGTTGAGTTTTCTCGCCCGAATCACTTCCCCAAGGTGCTTGCGCTGGACTCCACGGTCATGTTAAGTTTCTAACTTCTGAAGACTTCATGAGAGGGATAAAATTTCAACATGTGGCCTTAAACAACATTCAAACCACAGTTCTGTATTCAATCACGTACTGTACACTTATTAAATTTATCATGTTAGGTATTTTTACAGTTTTAATTTCTATACTTCCCATGCATTTTCTCATTTCAGCAATTCTACAGAGAAATGAACTGAGGCTTGGGTTTTGTTTCAGTGTGAGGTTATTGTAGTACCAAGTGCTGGGGTTTGAGGGGGGATGGCTTTGTTCTGGTCCATGCTGTGGTTTAAAGTAAATGCTAACATTATTATTATCACTTCCGCTGAGCCTGTTGCATTCTGGACACAAAGTCTGTATACCTTCTGGTCTTAAGCTAAGCCATCATTTCCTCTGGGATATATGTTCTTCTTATCATCATTACCTCCATGTTTTCTGGAAACACTCAGCCCAAAGAGACTGGTGAACTTCCCTATGGTTGAAAACTGCAGAGTATCCTCCTAGGCTTGGCTTACAGCCTAACTCAAGCTTTCTCAGGCACAGACATGGACACACTGTAGCTGCATCATCAATTGGGATGGGTCTGTGCTATACATTGTAGAATGTTAGGAAGCATCTCTGGCCCCTACCTACTGGATTCTAAGGAGGCACCCTGCTTCCCCACTAAAAGTGACACTAGAGATTGCTAAATGTTCTCTTAAGAACCCAAATCAGCCACAATTGAGACTGTACCCTTGACTGACAAGAGTATTGACCATGGAGTTAGAGTAACAAGCTTTCCCTATAACTGACACTTTTAAAACATATTCTCCATGAGGATTCTTCTGTCCAGCCAACATGTCTTCTCTGAATTTTGATTACCATAAAACTAGGAGGCCTGAAGTCTAGAGAGATGGCCCAGTGCTTAAGAGCACTTGGTGCTCTGATGGAAGACCAGGGTTCTGTTCCCAGCACCCATCTGCATCCCATAATTGCCTATAACGCCAGCTCCAAAAGATCCAATGATGTCATTTTCTACCCTCCATGGGCTCCTGCATGCACATGGTGCACATAAACTCACACAGGCACACACACATACACCGAAATTAAAAATAACTAGATGAATCTTTAACAAAACAAAATGAAAACTAGAATGAATTTAGAATGACGTTGTATTATAAAGCTTTGACCAAAATCTTGACCCTATATTACTACTACTACTACTACTACTACTACTACTACTACTACTACTACTATTACTACTACTAATTGCACTATTAATAAAATGTTCATAGTATTAATAGCAGCCAGTGCTTCTTTGGCATTTTCTTTGTTCTAGAGCCCCTATTAACACTTAGAATTAATTAACTCCCTTCCACCAACTCTGAGTATCTTGATCACCTATTGTTGTCTTCAGTGTACAGCTGAGCAGAGGGCCAGAACACAGCATGATTGACAGCATTAATGGATGGAGGTGTACTGGAGAGATGGCTCAGTGGTAAGAACACTGGCTGGTCTTGCAAAGGTTCCAGATTCAGTTCCCAGCACCAACATGCTGCTCACAAACACCTGTAATTTAATTCTAGTGCCAGGAAATCCACCTGTCTTCCGACCTCCATGGATATCAGGCATGCATGTGGTACACATACATACATGCAAGCAAAACACTCATACACATAAAATGAAATAAAAAAGAAAAAAAATAATCAGACAGATCACTGTGGGTAAAGGTACTTGCACCCACATGTTGAAAGGATTAAACCAACTTCTGAACATTGTCCTCTGACCTGCACACACACACACATACACACACACACACACACACACACACACACACACACACACACACAAATAAATATTTAAAAAAAGAAACAGGAAATGCACATTAATTCCTTACTCTGAACTCTTTGTACCTCTCTGTAAATTCACTTTATTCTAGATTCTGAGAATTTGATGAACGCACATTTCAATGGCAGATACTGCTGTATCACCCAGCAAGAGGCCAGAGCCGATTGCCTTGCCTACGGATAGTGAGAGCAGTACCAGTCTCTCCGTTCCGGCCTGAATCACACTGGGTAATATCAACTCCTCCATTTTTTTTTTTTTTTTTTGCCAGATGTTTAGGCCACTGCTACCTAACACCATAGCTACTAGCCACATATGGTTAAGTTAATTAGAATAAAAGTAATTAAAATTTCAACTCTGTAACGGAGGGCTCTTTTGCTACACTGGGCCTCTAGTGGTTTCCATATTTGACAGTGTGGGTGAAGAGTGGACAGGGCTGCTCTTTGGCCTGGGACTTGGGGGTTTGTTAATTTGGGGTACATGCTTCTGATACATGATCAGCTTTTTATAGGATAATTAGAGCCAACCTTTAGGCACACCTGTTGGATACAGACAGTATTCTATGTCTACTGGATGGTTTGACTGGTGAAAAAAAGACTCAGGCTGTGAAAGGGACTTTGAATTTTGACTCAGAGAGGCTAAGTACCCCCTGGGGAGGAGCCAGAGTGATTGGCCATTGACAGATGGGACTTGTCTTCAGTTGGGGCCTCAGAGAAGGAGGAAGCTGGGTAGGGTGTGGGTGAGTCTGAACCTAGTGGGGGTGGCCCTCAGCTTCCCTCTGAAGTTTGAAGAGTGATCACTTCAGACTGAGAGAATAGAAGGGAAATGGGAGGGGGACAAGCTGGTGTGAGCTGATTCTCCTTGAGAATGGGCCACAAGCTGACAAAACACGTGGATGGGCCTCCTTGATGTTTTGAGGGCCCAGCTGAGGTGGGAGGTGAGGAGGCATGGATTCATATGGATAGCAGTCCAGTGGTAGAATTCTCTTCCAGATCACATGCTTCTGGTGGGGAACTTCATGGGAGGCAGAAGGCATGCTTTCCGAACTTTCTCAACTTGGCATTCTCACCCTCTGACAATTGTAGATGAGATTCTTTGTGCCCTGTTCAGAAACTGTCTGATACCCAAATGGGCCCCAGGAATCTCACTCCTATAACCCCAGCACTTGGGAGACTGAGGCAGGAGGATTGCTGTGAGTTTAAGGCCAGTCTGAAGTATAGTGAGCTGACGAGTCCAGGCTACAGTTAGAAGCTATCTGAGAAACAAAATCAAATCAAAACAAAACGAAACAACAGAAATGGGGTTGGACAGATGGCTCGGTGGTTAAGAGCATTGGCTGCTCTTCCAGAGGACCCGGGTTCAATTCCCAGCACCCACATGGCAGCTCACAACTGTCTATAACTCCAGTCCCAGAGGATCAGACACCCTCACACAGACACACATGCAGACATAACACCAATGCACATAAAATAAAAATAAATGAATCTTAAAAAACAAACAAACAAATAACAACAACAAAAGATTCTGAGGGTCAAATCCAAATAAGGGAACAACATGGTCAAGTCCTCTTTTTTTTTCTTGCCCTCTTCTGGTCTCCAAGCCCAGCTAAGTTCCTACAGCTTCCTTTCAAATTTGAAAAGAAATCCAAAGTTCGTTTCTCTACCCCAGGTCAGGGACAATACAGTCCAGCTACCCTGGGCAGGCAGTCTCCCTTCCTCCCTCCCTCCCTCCCCCGCAGCTCACATCCATGGGTTTTCTTTCTCTAGGTTGGGGTCAGAGTGGACACAGTCCTGCCTACCATAGAAGGAATTAGCAACAGCAGTTTTCTCCTCCTAAATCTCCTCAGTAGGTGACCTTTGACAAGCAGGTAGCACAAACTCCTTCAGACAATTACACGCACCTTTGAGTCTTTACAATGATTTCTCAACTGACCAATCAGAAAATGAAATGCCTCTTGGGAAGTAGAGGAAAAGGGAATGGGAATGTCTCCTCCTGGATTTTCTCCCTGGGTCCAAAGTATTTACATTCAGATTTGCATATGATTTGCATATAATTTGTGTCTGCCTACAAAGCCTGTCTGTTGTTGAGATACTGTGGAAACTAAAGTTGATTCATAGTATGGTCCCCTCCACCCAGATCATCCCTGACCCTGTGTACTCAGATGGAGGTGGAAGTGGTAAGATCCTTGGGGACAGGTTGAACATTTGGGACCGTTAGGCCCTAGATCATACATACGCTTTCTGTAGTCACCACACTGTATGACATTATACATTTTATTGCTGCTAAACATTGTGGACAGCAAAAGACCCTGGGATAGGGCTGCCTTGGGGGATTGGAAGCAATAAATAGAGGGGCAAACTTGGCTGAACTGGAAAGAGACTGGTTAGCTGGATCAGCCGAGCAAAAGTTAAGTTTGAGGAAAACTTAGTAATGACTCCCACTCACTAACATTTATTAAAAGTGCCAACAGAGTGCCAGGCCATGGTTCTATATTTGACACATACAGGGGCTAAGTCACCCCTGTAGCCCTATGTGAACTGAGGACAGTAGCTAGCTCCAAGTTATAGAGATGTGCACACAGACTTGCACAGTGTAAGTAGCTTGCTCCAAGCCACACAGACAGAAAACAGACAGGCTTTGAGCTTGCTCTTCAGACCCTAGACCTGTCTGCAACACGCCTATTACGCTGTGTACAGTAAAAGGGTTGGAGCTGGACATCAGGGAGAGGGCCAGCTCCCTACTCCAGGCTACTAGAGGGGTGGGGAGAAGAGGCCTGAATGTCTAAGAGTGCAGGGGGAGTGAAGAGGGTGCTGGGCTGTGGCTGGGCTCTTATCGATAGTCCAGGCTTTCTCTAGGGTTAGTGCTGATGGAGAACTCCCTTCATGGCAACTACTAGCCTAAACTGGTGCCGGTGGCCTGGTGGCTGAGCTTAAGCCTGCTGGCATAGACAAGCATGCTGTTTAGTTCCTGTTGGAGAAGGTGGGCTTGACAGCACACACAATGGCCAGGATGAGTCACTCTGTAGCCCATCCCCAAGAATCCATCAGAGCAGCTGCTGACTGATGTCTGGAGACCAGTGCTTACAGGGGACCCCTAGGCGATGCTGTGGAGATACAGTGAACCGGAAATTCCAAGGAAAAACTGTCCCCAGAGGGCCGCAAATGGCGTGGTGTCTGTTCAGTCAAAATCTGCTCGGTCTGAGTTGGGACTGTCTCTCTAGCTTTTATTTACCTTAGGGCATATTTTATTTGGCGGATCAGAGAGGACATCAGCCTTTCCAGAATGAGGCAGCAGCTGGGAAGTGAAGGGGGCTTTGGCTGAGAACGAGCCTTGCCGGAGTGAAGGGCACAGAAGTAATTAATGAAAGATGGCGAGGGCGCTCGTTCCTATTGGCTGACACAGTGTGAGAAACTTTCCAGTGCCCAGGCAGTGTTGTCGAGGAGAGAGTGTTGTCATCTGAATTCATTTGCATGACAATGAGCCAAACTCTTATTATGCATAGGGATGCTAATGGGCAGCAGCTACCGTGCAGTTCCATGGGAAAGCTGCTTCCCTGGAGGAGGCAGCCTCTTCCTCCTCCCCTGTCCCGCCTCTCCGCCTCCCTTCCCCTTTCCAAACTCACCCACCCCTCCACCCACCTACCCCCTGCACAGTGGAACACTAGATTCCCCCAACCTGTGGAGTACTCCCCTGCCCTCAGGGTCTAGGCTCTAAATGGAAAGGACCCTGCGCTATGAGATTGAAGGAATACTTTCAAAGCCTGCACAGACCCTCAGTTCTCCCTCCCACCCCTCACAAAATGACCAAGAAGGAAGTGTAAAGGAAGCAAAAAGCAGTGGATCCTTAACCCGCGCTAGGCCTTCCTTGCTGTGATTGCTGATCCCAGTGGGAACACCAGAGAGAGAGAGAGAGAGAGAGAGAGAGAGAGAGAGAGAGAGAGAGAAGGCGGAGAAGACTCCACAGTGTGGGGCTGGCTGTGGTGTAAGGGCATAGGCGAAGGAGACACAGGCTTTTCATTTTTTCCAGGACCTTGAAATCTGTCAGGCAGTCAGGCTGGTCTCTAGCTTTCCCAGCAGCCCTGCCTTGAAAAGAGACTTGAACTTGGCAGGGCGCAGAGCTCTGTCTAGCTCCCACCACTGCCTTTGGGGAAGCTGTAGAATCCAGGGCAGGGCTGGAAGCCAGGTTATTTGGATTCAAGTCCCATCCCCACTGCTGTTTACCAACCACCTGACTTCCCAGTCTGTGGTCACTTCGCTCTGTTTTGTTCTGGCTTCTTTACAGGTGAAAGAGAAAACCAGTGTGTTCCCTTCACTGGGCTGTTGCTTGGTACACGTGGCATAGTGCACGCGTCCAACGGGGGCTAGGCGTCACCATCTCCCTTTCTTCTCTAACTAGCCTCCACCATCTTCACACTGCTTAGGTCGTTGGTTCTCAACCTGTGCATCACGACCCCATTGGAAGTCGCATATCAGATATCCCGAATATCAGATTCATAAAAGTAGCAAAATTAGCTGGGCGGTGGTGGCGCACGCCTTTAATCCCAGCACTTGAGAGGCAGAGCCAGGTGGATCTCTGAGTTCGAGGCCAGCCTGGGCTACCAAGTGAGTCCCAGGAAAGGCGCAAAGCTGCACAGAGAAACCCTGTCTCGAAAAACAAAAAAAAACAAAAAAAAAAAAAAAAAAAAAGAAAAAAAAAAAGAAAGAAAGAAAGTAGCAATAAAAATAGTTTTATGGTTGGGGGTCACCAACACGAGGAACTCTATTAAAGGGTCACAGCATTGGGAAGGTTGAGAACCACTGTCTTAGGTGGTCATTACAATGCAGGCGACAGATGCCACTGAGCCGCTCCCTTCTCTTCAACCTTTGTCCCTCCCCCCCACTACTCTGCCTGCAGGTGTTGAAAGATGCAAGATCTCATCCCACGGAACTGGATGCTCATGTCCACAGTGCCCTGAGGAAGGGACTGCTTGTTATGTCCCTGATTGCTGTAAGTTCCACAGGGCTTATTTCAAATGTATCTCAGGGTATGGAGTGTTCTTTCTCCCCCAGAACAAGATTCCATTGGCGGAGTGAAAAAGCTGCTTCATTAAAGGAACTTTCAAGTCTTTTTCTCTGCTTTGCAGTGACTCTGGAACACCTCATGAGCGAAGCTTCTGACCTACCTATGGGCTGGAAGGAAGGGTTCCTGATACCGCAGCTCATTTTTTTTTTTTTTCACACGTTAAAAACAAAGTCAAACAAAATCAAAAAGCTCTTAGCTGGGCATAGTAGCACATGCCAATAATCTCAGCCCTGGGAGCAGAGGCAGAAGACTCAGTACCAGTTCAAAGCCAGCCAGGGCTACATAGTAAGTTCCAGGGCAGTGTGGCCTGTAAAGTGAGAACCTGTCTCAAAACAGGAAAGCGAAACAAAACGTAAACAACAAAAACAAAGCAACATACACCAAACAAACAAAACCCTCTTGCTGAATTTGGAGAAATATAAATGCCGCCTTACCCGTAATGTCATTTGGCATTTCAGAATAGAAACTTTCCGAGACCTTCATTAGAAGGGTCAGGGAAGAATGTTAACCCAACATGTGACATTTTAACAAGATCCCTGAGGCAATGTGGAGACACTGAGCGAAGTGGGAACCCCTCTTGCCCTCTTGTTTCAAATAGCGCTTATAATTTTTTTTTGCAAGTGTGCATTGGTAGGCTGGCATCAATATTGGGGTATATTTGAGTAGACAGGTTTCCAGGAGAGGATCATTTGGCCTCTAGTAGCCTTACTTAGGGTCTGGCCTGCAGTTCGCTATGTGAGGAAGATGACCTTGAACGTCAGGTCCACCGGCCTCCACCTTTCTTGTGGTGGGATTACAATAGTGTAGCACCACACCCAGTTCACCTCTCGGATGCTTTAATCAAAGCCAACTATTGGAAATCCTAAAACAAATGCTGATGAAATGTATTTACCAACATCCAAAATGCCAAGTCACCTGAGGAACTGGTAGCCAGGGATCAAAAGAGAGGCTGGAAGGATGGCTAAAGGCTGAGTTTGGATCCCAGCATTGACATCAAAAGCTGGATGTGACAGTGTGCCTCTAATTCTGGTGCCAGGGAGGCAGAGGTGGGAGGATCCCTGGGGCTCACTAGCCAGCCAGTCCAGCTGAATCGTTGATCCTCTGACCAATGAGAGACTATATAAAAAAAAAAAAATAAGAAGGAACTCCCCTTAGAGATGACGTCAACACATGGTTGACCTCTGACCTCTGTGTGCATGTGTGTATGCGGGCATGCATGGCTGAATATACCCACATACTTTGTGAGTATATTTTATAAAAGGAGCCACATGAGCTTCAGCAGGTAAGACATGAAATCATGGGCATTTTAGTTTTTCAGGTCAGTTCCACCAAGGTGGAGGTGAGCGAGAGAGCAATGGACTGGGTTACTGCTTTTGCAGGGACCAGACAGTAAGAAGTCAGCTAAAACTATTGACTGTAACTTTTATGGCTATTACTAACAATACCTGTACTTTCTACTTTCAAAACACATAGCTTCCTAAGCCTTCATTCTCCACCTTGTTGTGTGAAACATGGGATGCATTTTTTTTTTTTTTGACTGTTCTTTGGGAGCCCTGTTATAAATTAGCCAGGCTTTGATACAGCCTCAGTCAACATGGAGCTGAGCAGTAGAAATAATAACTTTGATTCCAATTTGCAGACAGAAGAGCTAATTGCCTCCAGACTGTCCAGCTGTTTGCTCTCTTCAGTCTCCCCAGACCCTGCCCCTCACCTCCTTGTGCTCCTTTGCTGCCATGGGTCCCATTTGTTTCTGTGCACCTGGCTCTGAGTGGGAGGGAAGGAGGTTCCCAGAGCAGTCGTGGTGAGGAAAGATCCGGAGAGTGAGGCAACCGAGGTGGCAAACTCCAGATGCACCCCAGGCCCCGTTTTGGTAAAGGCCCTATTAGATCTGCTCACAAAACAGGATTAGTAATAGCAGGTAGAAGGTTAGATCTGCGCTTGCACAGATTCCCCACAGAAGCTTGAGGTCTGCCTGCATCCTGCTGCCTGTCAGTCCGTGGTGATTTCCCCCTGAAATCTGTGGACAGTTTCCAGGCAAAGGAAAAGAAACAGACGCCTTTGCAATCTCTCCAAGGTGCCTAGTTTTTAGAGAGTTGAATATTCTGTCTTGCTAGATATGCTGGTTCATGCCTGTGATCTCAACACTAGGCAGGAAGGGACGCAGGTAGGAAAGGAGGGGAAGGGAGGGAAGGAGGGAGGGAGGGAGGGAAGGAGGGAAGGAGGAGGGACGAAGGAAGGAAGCTAAGGAGAGAAGGAAAAAGGAAGAGAGGGAGGGAGGAAGGGAGCTAATGGAAAGGAAGGAAATATTTCTTAATCAGAGAGAATTCAGCATGGTCTATGTTATTTAACTTTATACTTGCCGATTTTCTACATCCGTAAATTTTGGTATGGTTAAAATGCCACATGTTGGTCTAGAGAGTTGGCTTAGTGGTTTAAGAGTGACTACCATGCTTCCAGGTGAGCAGAGTTTGGTCCCAGCACCTACATGGCAACCCACAGAGGTTTGGAATTCCAGCTCCAGGGGATCTGACCACCTCTTCTGACTGCCAAGGGTACCTGCAAACATATGTGTGCACAAAAGACACACACACACACACACACACACACACATACACACACACACACACACACACACACACACACACACGCATATATATCTACATGTCACTAATGAATAAAATAAATGAGCTCCTGACCTAGGTACAGAGAAGTTGGTGTGCCTCTACAAAGTCATGCCAGGATTAATCAGGACAGGAGTCCCTGTCTCTCTTGAGGCATTACTTTTTCTTTCTGAATCTTTTGAAGAAATGGGATCATGAGCAATTAGCACCACTCAATCCATGTCTTTAATTGGCCCTATGACATTTACACAGGTGACCTAAAAGGGATGCTACTCTTTGCTATAGCAGCAAAGATGGCTGTAGCATCACCACTAAAGGCTCCAGTATGGCCTCCCGGGAGGGAGGGGCATGAACACAGAGCCTGGGATGCAAGCAGTCATGACCAGTAGGAGTGGCAGCCAAGAGCTTTGCGGGCAGAAGAGAAGAAGCAACTTAGGAGAGAGGCTCCCTGATGGCCATGACTCACAGGAGTTGGTAGGGTGGGTGGGAGGGGAGTCCAGGGGATCAACAGAGAACACTGTTACTCACATGCAGCCCCAGAGAATCAGCAAGGAGTGGCCGGTTTCCTGGCATTAGCTTAATCAAGACATAAAGTAGTTTAGCACAGGCAAAGAAATTCCCCAAAGAAATCCAAGGCTGGAACAACAAAGATTGAATCCCCCTCAGTCTGTCCATGTTCACATATGTGTGGTTGCACTTTTGCGCATATACATGCATTCTTGTGGAGGCTGAGGACTCATATCTAGAATCATGCCTTATTCATTGAAACAGAGTTTTCAACCAAACCCGGATTTGATTAGCTTCTTAGCCAGCTTGCTCCAGGAATTCCTTGTCTTCATATTCAGAAGCTGCAATAACAGTGGGTTGCTATACCCACTCTGCAATAATGTGGTATTATTATTATTATTATTATTATTATTATTATTATTATTATTGAGATCCGTCACTGTTGTGGCAAGTACTTTAACCACTGAGCCATCTCTCCACCCACAAGAGTATATTTTGTTATGTAAATGTTGGCCAGGGTGGCAGGGAGCCTTTGAAATATTTTAACAGGAGATCAGTGTACTCAGAATTGTTTTAGAATGATTGTTCTTTAGGTAACATTCAAAACACAGCAAAAGAGTGTGAGCTCAGCACTGGTGAAGGATGTGCTTGCAGCAAGCCTGGAGGAGGACTTTCTATTACACCGGTGGTAGGAAAAAGGTCCCATGGAAGAAATGTACAGAGGGAAAACTTAGGATGTCCCAGTTTCTGAGTGAGCAGGAGAGGGATGGAAAGAGAGTTGAAGCTATCTGTGGTACTAACGGGAGAAGTGGTGAAACCTTCCACCATAAGTCACAAGGACTGGAGGAGAAGGTGACATTGGTCTTGGCTCTGCTGACAAGGCCTATGCAAATGAAGCTGTCTAACCAATGCTACCTATTTGCAGGACTGAACAGGCGTGTCCTGAGCAGGTTAGCATCTGTGCTGTGCACCGTGCAGGTTTAAGGCTATGCTCTGTTTATTCTACATCAGGATGAAGTGAACATGGCTTACCTTCAGAGAACACACAGTCTAATAAACTGGAAGGCAGGAGTACAATGATTGGAACTTGAAAGAGCAGTTCTTAAGGCTATAAAATAAGACTGAGAGAGAATAGTGGAAGGTTACCTGAAGAAGGTTGTGGTTAGAATCTAGATAGAGTGCTCGCTTCGGCAGCACATATACTAAAATTGGAACGATACAGAGAAGATTAGCATGGCCCCTGCGCGAGGATGACACACAAATTCGTGAAGCGTTCCTTATTTTTTCGAACTATAAATTAGGGATGGACTCAAACCAGAGCTGCAATAAAAAGTCATACACACACACACACACACACACACACACACACACACAAAAAAAAAAGAATCTAGATAGAACTGGGATATACAGACTCTGGGGACGAGCATCTCAGATGAAGGGAAAGACATTAGCAAAAACAGACCCAAGAGTTTGAGGGACGAATAGGGAGAAAGAAGAGGGGGCGGGGACAGAGGAGGAGGGAGATAATGAGGAAATGTAAGAGTTTGGAGGGCAGAGGAAAAGAATGAATGGGTCCTAAAATGTGAGTGAAGCATGAAGTGGAGTCCCAAGTAAGAAATCAAGTCAGCAGTGGGAGCTGAGGTAAGATTGAGCAGGGAGGGACACTCTGTTTGTAATCTGCATATATCAGATCCCCGCCATCTTGGCTCATAGAGTCCGACTAAATATTCACTAGTCTGGCCCCATCCTTCCTTGGGATGATGCGTGTGTTTGCCCTTGACATCGCTCTCACGAGGCTTGGTTGGGATGCTTTTCCTCTGAGTTGATGGCCAGGATGCCAAGACCAAGTCTGAGAAGCTATAGCTATGTGCTAATATTTCCTCTGCTGTGTCCCCAGGAAAGATCTGCACACTGCCCAGACTGCCGTCCACTCTGGTGCTCTCAGCCACCGATCCGCGTTCCACTTGGCCGCTTGCCTCTCTGCTCCAGGTGGGCACACATTTGCGCGCAACTTTCCAGAGGCTGGATCGACGAGAAGGAAAAGTGCAGGTTCCGATTGTACAGCTTGGTTCTATATAAAGAGTGAAAAATCTGGCGGCTGCCATGCTTTGTAACTTGCGTTTTCATGTGATAGATTCCCAGACGTTTCCTTTTATCTAGCCCGTCTCTCTGTTCAGACTTCCTTCTCTCTCCCTAGCCTCTGAGAGAGTCTGGTCCTGAGAGTCAGGAAGCTTACTAAGTTTCCTTAATGCAAAGGCGTTTGGACGTGAACTTGAATGGCTATTGAGTTGGTTTTCCAGTTGACAGGAGATGGTTAATTGTATGCAGTCTATGGGGGTGGGGGTCTTTTAAAAAAAATCTGTCTGGCCACATTAATAGCAGCTTGAAATTTATGGCGTGAGACCATTGAGGGTGATAAGGAACTCAGGAGCGTGGTGACTCAGGATAATAACCTCTCTGGTGGAAATTAAAGCCCATGAAGGAGGGGCTTGTAGATCCCAGAGCCCTGTAAAGAGACACAACAAAGCTAAGCAAGGTATAATTCGACATATCCCATGGTGTATCCTGTCTCTCTGACATATTGTCTACCTGATTCGAAGCATTTACATCCCCTTGGATGCAGGCTTAAAGCTGGGGGTTATGGCATGGCGTGTCTAGATGTCATAAGGATGGCAGCCTTCCCTTATGTGTTTTAATTTGTGTGTTTTCTGTCTATAGCAGACACCCACCATAGTGGCTCACAAAGTCTGACTTTGAATACTCTCACTAGTTCTCACTAGCCTAATATAGGTGGAAGACACATATATTAAAATTCTTAAAACATGTAAGACTAGTGAGTATTCTATGTATGGAGGCTGAGACGGTTTCACGTAGCATAGCTGGACACCAGTGTAAACTTCTCTGTAACAGAAGATAACTTTGCTGTAGCCAAGGCTGGCCTTGAACTTCCGATCTCCCTGCCTCCACCTCTCGGAAGCTTGGATTATATGCACACACCGTATGTGGTTTCTGAGTTTTTTATTCTAATAAGAAAAGGTAAGAAAATTAACTCATTGTGAGCAAATGAATGGGTAGGTTCCCCATTTGTGTGTCTTTTACTCCTGAGTCATAATGGACTCCTAGAGAGGCAAGACCCAATCTGTCACCCTGGGGGGAGATCCAGTGTCCTTCAAAAGAGTTATTTTTTCAAATAGAGGAAAAGGTAAACATTTAAGAATGTATTCTCTTGGTATTTTGTTTTTGAGACAAGGTTTTATGTATCTCATACTGGCCTTGAACTCCCTGTGTAGCTGAAGATGGCCTTGAACTCAATCTTCCTGCCTCTGTCTCTGAAGTGCTGGGATTACAGACATGTACCATTGCAACCAGGGTACTGGGGATGGAAGCCAGGCTTTGTGCATGTGAGGCCAGCACTCTGTCAAGGGAGCTACATCCCCAGCTCTTTGGGACAAGCCCCTGTCAACAGTGGTGGGAGCCATGGCCCTCTGTCCAGAAGCCTGGCAGTTGCTTCCTTATCAGCAGTGAAGGGTGCAGCATGGGTTGCTAAGTAGAGGCAAGCACAAGGTACAACGTGGCTTTACATTTTGCATTTACAGGCTCACATGCTCTGAAAAAACACGTGTAAAATGGTTATTGCAGGCATCTACTGAACCTGGAGTATGATCATTCCTGCTTCTCATTTTAGGCACGTTCTGTCTCTGTAGCCCAGTCTTGTCCAGAATTCATTATGTAGCTTAGGCTAGTGTAGAACTCCTGGCAGTCCTCCTGACTCAGGAAGCACTGGGGTTATAGGCATGAGCCACCATACCCAGGTAGAAAAATTTAATCTCAGCCTTCCACAACAAGTATGCCTACATTCTACCTCAGCCACTTCCCAGCTTGACCTTCGGGTCTGCCCTGGAGTATGCTGATATACCCAACGACACTGCATTGGAGAAAATTGAGTTCCCCTTTCCCAGCAGGTATCAGTTAGATTCTCTGCTACAGTTGAGCCTTTGTGTTCATTTTCCCTTCCCAATGCTGGGATTTTGTCTACTTAAACCTACGCAGGTCTTGTGTGTTGCCACAATCTCTGTGAGTTCATATGGATATCAGTCCTTTAGGAAATTGACTCTTTGTAAACATTTATTTATTCATTTTATGTGTGTCGCTGTTTTGTCTGCATATATGTTTATTCACTACATGCATGCCTGGTTAGAGATAGTTGTGAGCCACCATGTGGGTGCTGGGAATTGAACCCAGGTCCTCTGAAAGAGTAGGCAACATTTTTTTATATAACTTTTTTTTTTTTTTTTACTAAATTTATTCATTTTACATCCCAAGAGCAGTTTCCCCTCCCTCCTCTCCTCCCTGTAGTGTCTGCACCCCCCCCCCCATCCACTCCTCCTCTGTTTCTGCTCAGAGAAGGACAGGCCTCCATCCAATGGATATCAACAAAACATGGCATATCAAGTTGCAGTGAGACTAGACTAGGCACCTCTCCTTGTACTAAGGCTGGGCAAGGCAATGCAGTATGAGGACCAGGGTCTCAAAAGCCCGCAAAAGAGTTAGAGACAGCCCTGCTCCCAGTGTTAGGAGTCCCACAAGAAGACCAAGCTACACAACTGTCACATATATGCAGAGGGCCTAGGGCAGTCCCATGTGGGCTCCCTGGTTGGTTCAGACTCTGTGAGCTCCTATGAGCCAGGTTCGTTGATTCTGTGGATTTTCTTGTGATGTCCTTGACCCCTCTGGCTCCTATAACCCTTCCTCCAGCTCTTCAGCAGGATTCCCCGAGCTTGGCCTAATGTTTAGCTGCAAGTCTGTGCATTTGTTTCCATCAGTGGCTGGGTGAAGCCTCTCTGATGACAGTCGGGCTAGGCACAAATCTATGAGTATAGCAGAATATTGTTAGGCATCATTACATTGACTCCCCCAGTCGTGTGTGGCTCTCCAGGAAGTGTTAGGGGTGGGCTCACTCTTGTAGTATGGGTCTTAGGCTAGACCAGTCATGGTTGACCACTCTCATAATATCTGGGCCACCCTTGCCCCAGCATATCCCAGAGGCAGGACAGACTGTAGGCTGAAGGTTATGTGGCTGGGTTGATGTTTCAATCCTTCCACTGGAAGTCTTGCCTGGTCATAGGAGATGGCCAGCTCAGGCTATGTATTGGCTATTGCTGGATGTCTTAGCTGGGGTCATCCTTGTAGATTCCTGGGAGTTTTCCTTGTATTGAGGATTCCACCTGACCCTGAAAAGCCGGTCACAGTTTTCAGGACTCTCTCCCTCCACCCCAACTTGATTCCTCATGTTTCCTACCCCACTCACCCCCAGTCCACCCATGAAATCTCTTCTATTTCCCCTTCCCAGGGAGATCCAAGCATCCCTCGCTTGAGCCCTCCTTGTTACCTAGCCTCTCTGGGTCTGTGGACTACAGCATGTTTATCCTTTATTTTTTATGGCTAATATCCACTTATGAGTGAGTACACACCACGTTTGTCTTTCTGGGTCTGGGTTACCTCACTCAGGATGATTTTTTCTAGTTCTATCCATTTGCCTTCAAATTTCCTGGTGTCATTGTTTTTAACAGCTGAATAATACTCCATTGTGTAAATGTACCACATTTTCTTTTTCCATTCTTTCGTCGAGGGGCATCTAGGTTGTTTCCAGGTTCTGGCTATTACGAATGGAGCGGCTATGAATATAGTTGAGCAAGTGTCCTTGTGGTAGGATAGAGCATCCTTGGGGGATGTGCCCAAGAGTGATATAGCAGGGTCTTGGGGTAGATTGATTCCCAGTTTTCTGAGAAACCACCATATTGATTACCAAAGTGTCTGTACAAGTTTGTTCCCACCAGCAGCTCCAAGTCCTCTCCAGCAGGAGCTGTCACTTGTGGCTTTGATCTTAGCCTTTCTGACAGGTGTAAGATGGAATCTCAGAGTTGTTTTGATTTGCATTTCCCTTGGCCATTTGATACTTTTCTGTTGAGAATTCTCTGTTTAGATCTGTACCCCATTTTAAAATTGGATTATTTGGTTTTTTGATGTCTAGTTTCTTGAGTTCTTTATATATTTTGGAGATCAGCCCTCGGTAGGATGTGGGGTTGGTGAAGATCTTTCCCGTTCTGTAGGCTGCCATTTAAAAAAAAAAAAAAAATTGGTGGTGGTGTCCTTTGCCATCTTAACCCCTAACCTCCAGCCCTGGAAATGACCTCTTAAAGCTTCCCTGAGCTCCTAAGACAGTACCAGCAGCTGAAGATCCACTGCACAAATCCGTGAGCCTGCAGCGGACAAGTCACAATCAAACTGTGATCCGGGTGCAAACCTCCCCCCCTCCCTGGGCAGCGGTGAGAGGGATCTGTGGGCTGGGGACTAGAGAAAGGCAAGGTGGGAGGGGGAGCTCTGGGCGGGGCTGTATTTTGTTATGCAAATAATGGAGGGCTAGTAAAGCTTTGGGGGTGGGGGTGGGGCAACAGTTGGGGCTGCTCTTCAGAGTCAGCCTTTCTTGGCACCCTGGGTGGGAGTCCATTGGGCAGCAGGGCGTGACTTGAGCTGGAAGCTGTTAGAACCGTTTGGTAGGGAAATGAGAGCAGCAAGGGGAAGCCCCTTCCTTGGCCCCTTGTGGGACTTCAGACATTCTGCCATGTGCTTTTCCAGTGACCTTGGAAGTTGTTGGGAAAATGGGGTGAAGAGACCACTTTCCTTCCTCAGTCTTTGTGGCTCCCCTCGGCCCTGCTTCGAGCTTGGGGAACCCTGCTTCTAATCTCCCCTAGCTGGCACCTTGCATGAGTGTGGCTGGTGGTGTTCCCTTCTACTTATGGGTCTGTGTCCTGGGATCTACAGCCCGGGGCTGACTCCAAAGTCCCATCAGGAGGCAGCTTCAGTTCTTCAAAATGTGGGTGGATGGCTCACAAGGTCTGGGCTCTACTTGTAGCAGCGATTCAGAGTGTTCACCGATGGAAAAACAAAAATAAAGATGTAGATGTTACCCTCCTGGTAGCTGCATCTGCAGAGGTTTCCAACCTGGAAACTGTCATTACCAGAAAGCAGGGTCCTACTGGTACCCAGGCAGGCACATAGTCAGGGTTTTCGGATGACTTCTGGGACTTGAGAAGCAGCTTCCAAAAGCCAGACTAGTACTCGGGCAAAACCAAAACCAACTCCTATAAAACTGCTCATTCTCTGTAGAGGAAGTCACTTGATACGCCTGTCCCATCCCTTTCTTCCATCCCTCCCTCCTTTCTGCCTACGTTTCTTCCTTCTTTTTCCTGAGGCCATACCCTCTGAGGAAGAGACTCCAGACTTTGAGTGGGAAGGTTTGTTTCTGTGCTAGATACTTTCCCTGGAAGCTGAGGATGCTACTTGTCCCAGGCAGCCCCCTTCTTCCAGCATTCTGGAGTGCTGCTGGGGGATGACGCTCACTTCTGTCCTCCATCTCCATTGCCATCCAAGGAGTTCTGGTGGTCCTCTGTGGAGTGTGTGTGCACGTGAGCATGAGTATGATGTGCTCCTGGGAACAGAGAAACAGGAAGAGAGGAACAGATGGGCCCCCTGAGCTTCTTCTTGGCCCAAAAAATGAAAGGCAGAGAAAATTGTTATAAAAAATGGAAGCAGCTGTGGTAAAGAAGCAGCAGCTTTTGGGATGGATCCACACTCAAGGGGGTTTGTGCTCTATCAGGGCTCTGCTCAGAAACAGGGGTGGGGATGCCGTTCAAACCAGGATGCTTTGCTGGATGCCACCCACCCCACAGGTCCTATCCTCATTGCTGCTCTCCAAGGCAGAAGCTCTAATCCGGCATGGAATGATCTTCCAGTATGCACAGAAGATTGGCAGGTAGTCCCCAGTCCACTGGGGTTTGGCTGCCTGTGTGGTGCACCGCTCTTTCCTTGAATCTCTCATAAATCCCCTGACTTTGTTGGAACCTGTTTTTTTGTTGAGTTCTTGGCATGTAAAGGCAACAGCAGGTTAATACGCCATTTGTCAACGACTGACCGGGAGGATGCCCTGAGTAAGCAGAAAAGACCCATAGTCATGGTCGCTGGCTCCCATTCAGCAACTAGCCACTTTTCCAGGGGGGCTTTTGGACCTGATAGCACTGAGAAATCAAGAATGAAAAAGGAGTGACTTGAGGGAAGGAGGGAGTATAGATAGCCTATCAGGACAGGCAAGGAGTTTCTGGGAAAGTAAAATATTTGCTATTCTCTAACCTAGTTCCTACTATCAACGCTTGAATGATAATAATAATAATAATTTTAATTTCAGTTAAATCTCAGAGGCAGGCACAAACTATAACCTTGTTCATAGAATCAACTGGCTGCTAATTAAATGCTAGATGACTCTACAAATCAGAATGTTGAGTTTGCTTCAGATAATTTTGTTTTTGCACTTATGTGTGTGTGTGCGCGTGCACGTGCATGCATGTCTCTCTCTCTCTCTCTCTCTCTCTCTCTCTCTCTCTCTCTCTCTCTCTCTGTGTGTGTGTGTGTGTGTGTGTGTGTGTGTGTGTGTATGCCATGTGCAAGTATGAAGAACAGAAGACAACTTTCAGGAGTCTGCTTTCTCCATACCTTGTCAGTCTGGGAATCAAACTCAGGCCACTCATCAGACTTGGCTGCAAGTGCCTTTACACACTGAGCAAGCTCTTTGGCCCTAAAGTAATCTTTTGTTTATTTTAGAAAAGCAATCCATGCTTTGTTGGTACCTAGGAAATCATTTTTTAAAAGATGTATTTATTTGTATTTTATGTATATGTTAATGTTTTTGCTTGCAAGTGTGTTTATATACCATGTCTGTGCAGTGCCCAAAGAAACCAGAAAAGGGTATTGGATCTCCTGGAACTGGAGTTAGGGCTAGTTGTGAGCTGACATGTGGATGTTGGGAATTGAAGCTGGGTCCTCAGGAAGACCAGCCCGTCCTCTTAACCACTGAACCATCCCTCCAGCCTGAACCTAGAAAATTCTTGATTCTAAATTCTCTCTATTCCCTTTACTCCCTTGAGCACTTAATCCAGAAACAGAGATCTCCAGATTTTGTTAACATACTAGACATGTCCTACCCCTCGGTCTCGGGTCTTATATTTACCTTTGTACTATGAGCTTCTTGCTTTGAGTTTGTGGCATAGGGGACAAGCGGGAAACCTGTATTGTCATGAGGACTCGTAGGCAATGTGGCTGCACCAACTAGAGTATGAGGACACTTTGATCCATAGCTGATCTCTATCTGGGTAGCTGAATGTCATTCGGCTGCAAGTCTGTTGATCGGCTCCTGCTCATGGGTGACTTCAGATCTGAATCTGCTGTTGGTTCCGATTGCTTCATTGCCACCTCCATTTTGGAATTTGGCATGCGGTGCCGACTTGATTCTGACAGCGACCCACTCATGCTAAGGTTGAATCAAAGTGATCAGATAACAGAGATGAAAATCAGAGGCAGAAGAGTCTTGATAGAAAGAGAGGATGAAGAGGCTGGGGCACTGGGGGAACTTAACAGTGCTATGACATTCTTTGTGACATCCCAGGAAACAGCTGCAGGTGGAGGGTAGACTGGATTTCAAGAATTCTCCATGGAGGCTGGGGTTCAGGCAGGGGCCAGCTGGGTGATGAAATCACCCAGAGGTCACATGTTTCCTCCTGTTTGCTGAAGGCTTCTGAAATTTCATAGACTTTGAAAACTGGCTCAGGGAGGTGGGTGACACTTCTGTGGTCTGGGGAGACACAGACTCAAGCATGGTCATTCTGAGATCCATGGACCCAGTGTGAGGGAGATGTGCATTGGGGTACCTTCCTGCATATCTGATATGGGGGATCAAGGAGAGAAGCAACTACTCTTGTCTCAGCCTACTGTGATGAAACCCTTACCTTGATTAAAATGTTCAAGTCCACCGTTGTCTTTCTACAAGACCCTTTATCTGCATAGCTGTAGATTAGCGGCCCATAAGTCCAGGGATGAAGATCTGCTTGTACAAATGCTACCTCCAAGCTCAGCTGTTTGCTTGACTTTACAGTTTTACTGTTTTATCCTTTGGCTTCCTCCACCTCCCAAGTTGTCATAAGTGGTCCCAAGACACAGATTAGACATTTCTGGAGTCCTTGCTCTATTTGTCTCCAGCTGGACCTGGAAGGACATTGCAGTGTACTCCCTCACAGATCTTGGCATGTCCCCATCTGGAGCTAGTTGGACTGAGACATCACTGAGGCAGCTGCAAAAATGAGAAGTCAGGAGAAAAATAGATATCTGAAGCCATTTCCCTCCAAAGAAAGAGAGTAAGCATCCAGGCTCCAAAATAGTATGTGTGACAGAGGGTGGTCATCACCTCCGATGTCCCTTGAGTTCTGTAGCACCAAACAGTTGCAAGGGAGCTCCTTGGGGTGCTGAGAAAGGGGGGGCTGACAGTGCCAAAGACACATAAATACCGTGAAGGGTCGTGTTGTCAACTTGACAGGATCCCCTTGGTGACAAGCCTCTGGGCATGGCTGAAAACAAGTGTCTAAGGCTGTTTCATTGACACAGGAAGACAGATCCTAAAAGAGGGCAGTGCTATCCCGTGGGCTGGGATCCTAGGCCAAAAAGGAGAGGGAAAGCTGAGCATCAGCATTCTGACTGTGGGTGCAACATGACCAGCCACTTCGTACAAACAAACAAACAAGCAAACAGCCCCAAAACATCATGCGGTTTCCACTGTGCTGAAGTATACACTCAAATGATGAACCTAAAGAAACCTCTCCTTCCTTAAGTTCCTTTCGTCTTTTGTCTCAGCAATGAGAGAAGAAACTACTGCAGACACCGTTTCACACCCACAACATGGAGCATTTTATGACAATTTGATTTGATGACAAACATCAGCATGGGTGTGTAGGAGCTGGAATGGTCCTTTGTTTCTGTAGGAGTCAAAATGATCCGAGCACTTTGGAAAAGGGACTGGCAGTTTCTTATGAAGGTGAACATGTATCTTTCCTGTGACTCAGCTATCATATTTCTAGGTATTCGCCCAAGAGAGAATTATATGGATTTTATTCACTATTGTCTCAAACTGGACACAATATAGATGACAGGAAAATGTATAAAAAACCACATTCTTACACAGTTGTACAATGAAATATTACACAGTTGTGCAATGAAAAGCTACTGACACATCATGGCATTGGCGACTCTCAAAACATGTCATGTGAGAGAAGTCAGGTATAATCATATAAGTCATATAAAATCATAATGGACTCATGATGTATAACTTCAGTTATGTTAAGAACGGGGTCTGAATCGGGGAGCCTGCATGGGTCTCACAGGCCCTCCGCATGTATGTTAGGTTGTGTAGCTTTGTCTTCTTGTGGGACCTGTAGTAGTGGGCGTGGGGGCTGTCTCTGACTCTTTTGCCTGCTTTTGGGACCCATTTCCTCCCACTGCATTGCCTTGTCCAGCCTTAATATGAGGGAGGTGCCTAGTCTCATTACAACTTGATATGCCATGTTTGGTTGATATCCCTGGGAGGCTTGCCCCTTTCTGAGGGGAAATTGAGGAGGAGTGGATGGGGGTGAGGGGAGGTTGAGGGTAAGGGAAGGTTGGGGAGATGGACTGGGAGGAGAGGAAGGAGGGGGGAAACTGTAGTTAAGATGTAATATATGAGAGGAAAAAATAATAAAAAAGAACAGAATCTAATCTATGGTGGCATAATCAAACCAGACACTAGATATAGGAAGATGGGGATTGACCAAAAGACCAGATGAGCAGACTTTTTGGGCTAATAGATATGTTCGATAGTTAGATGGGATGTTGGGTATGTAGATACATACATAGGTCAAAATCACACCGAGTTGAATGCAGAAGATCCATGTACTGCTGGTAAAGTTTGTTTTTAATTTATTGCTGTTGTTTTTCCACAGTAAAATAAGGGAGGGGGAATCTGGGAGGAGGAGCATATTCGGATACTTTTAGGGGAGTTGTGGCCATGCAGTGGGACTCCCCTCTTCACTGGGCAGCATTACCTTACCATCTGTGCTCATCAGCATTGTGTGGCTTTTCCTGAGCAGACATGAGCAAATGTCTCTTCCCAGATGCTGACACCAGATCAAAGAAACCGTATCACCCAAATCCAGCTTGATGACCCAGCGAGTTTGGAGGGTTATTTAGAGGGATGTGGCTGGAGAGGCATGGGTGATTCAAAGACAGGTCCATCACCCAAAAGCCCACCCTAGCATGAGTGACAGCATGCAAGCTGCACCCCTGGAGCTCCTCGCATGGCTTACAGGTGGTGCCATAGGAGAGGCTCCTCTGCCAGCTGCTACCGCTTGCCTTGTGACTCTCTAAGTATTAGGAGCTTGCTGAGGCTTGCAGTTTTGTATACTTCCTGAATCTTCCCTGTAGCGGGGAACGTTTCAATTCAGAGGAAATAGCTACCGAACAGTGGAACCCTGTGACCGCCACCGCCGGTCTTTCCAAGGACTCTTGACTCAGAGTTTCAGGGGCTTCACAGTTCAGAGCCAGCTGACTCCACTGCTCTGAGGCTGTGATCAGTCAGAGCATCATGGGTAGAGAGTGAAGCTACCCACCTCAAGGAAGCCAGGAAGCAGAGAAAGAGCGAGCGAGCGAGCGAGCGAGTACCGGGAATAAGATGCACCCCCTCAAGGGCATACTCCACAGAGAACTACTTCCTCCAGCTCAGTCCCATCCACTCAGTTTATTTATCTAGGGATTCACAAATGGACTAGTCCATTGGTTAGACCACAATGCTTATGCCTAATCACCTCCCAGAGTTTGGACCCACCTGCTAGGGACCCAACTTTCATCAGTTAGTTTCCCCAGCCTTTGGGAGAAAACGTATTCACAAATCGTATTTCTCGTTCATCCCAAAATGTACAACTGAGGCTTTCAAAATGGTTATGGGCCAAGTTTTGAAATGAGTTCTTGCAGTGGGAAAACACAGAGAACTGGTGCCCAAATTGAATCTAAATACCTAGGTTGACATAGGGGCACATGTCATGTCACTTCTCCCACGGAAGGGAACCAATGCCTTCACTGGTTCCAGGTGAATATCCTGGGAGAGAGAGTGAGAATGTTGTCAGTTTGTGGGCTTAGCACAGTTGCCTGCAGGAACAAGGAGAGCTCAGTAGAAAGAGGCTGGAGGTGTCTGAGCATGCTCAGCAGTGGGGAGGTTGGAAACCGTCATCCCACGGATAAAGCATCTTCCTGGGTACAGACAGGTGCACATATGGGGAATAAACACAAGAACCCCAGAAAAGAGCCAGTTTTGATTGAGAGCCTAGAACACCCAGGATGCCGGGACCTGAGAGTGTGGCATGATGCAGATAAATGTCCCTGCCTCAGCTTGTCCCCTCCCTTCACTTTGATTGTGTTGGGCAGACTTGTCCTAGAAGCTGGCTTGTGAGAGAGATGGCAACAAGGAAGGATGAGACCACACTTTCTCAGCAACCATGAGTCGAGGAGAATGATTTCAGCCATTTCCAGGACTTCCTGGGACGGGCATTTCAGTTACTGAAATGTGACTTCAAAGGACAGCTACATAAACAAGGGACTTCTCATTTTCTGAAAATGACAAAAACAAAAACATGTCTGCCTCTCTCCCTGCCCCGCGCTGGAATATCTGCCCCATAGGACAGATTCCCTGCCCCAGGAAGTATCGTCCATATGGCATTCTGCACACATCTTAACACTCAATGCTGCTGCCTGTTTAGTTCACTTGCAACCTTTTCTTCTGACCTCTGTATCCTATCATTTTCGGAGTCCGTAACCAGGCTCACAAATGTGTAGTTAAGTCAGTTGATGTAATTGACTGCTTTATGAGAGTTATTTTGCTTTCTGTCCTCTAAGATTCAATTTCAATGTAGGATAATGGGAATAAAAGAGACTTGATGTATCAATGAATTCTTCAATAAGTCCTCCATGAGCTCCCGGTTGGTGTCAAATGCTCTTCTAACACTAGAAATCAGTTGAGGGACAGGGCAGAGCTCAAAGCCTCAATGGGAGAGACAAACATATTCATGACAAAGCTTATTTCATGTGGCAAAATGGTATCACGAAAGAGGAGAACGGGTTAGGGGATGCCTGGGGTGAGGGCAGCATCTGAGATCAGTAGGTTCCTTAGAACAGGACTAGTTGGGCTAAGATGGAAAACAGAAAGGAGAACACAAGGAAGGTTCTGATCAAAGAGCTCTTTAGGTCAAGATGGTAGTGTGTGTAAAGGCCCCGAGGCAGCGAAGGGCTTGTGAGATTTAAGAATGAGAAAGAAGGCAGATGGTAGGAACCTAGGACATAGAATACAAGAGCTGGAATGTATAGGTGAAATGATTGGTGAATCCTCTCAGAGGAGAGCCAGATGGAAAGTGCCTGGGCTCTGCAGGCATGGCATCACCCCTCTGTATTGGGATATGAATGTGAACTGTCCCCCATGGGCTCATGTGTTTAAACCCTTGGTCCCTAGCTGGTGGTGCCGCTTGGGAAGGTTGCAGAACCTTCGAGATGGAGAGCCTCATGGAGGAAGCCAGTTCCTGGGGGTGTGCCTTGAGGTTTTCTGGCAGGGCCTCACTTCCTGATTAGGGATGTCATGGGATCATCTGACCTCTCATTCCTGTGCCTTCCCTACCACAGTGGACTTGTGTACCCTGGAACTGTGAGCCTGGGTAACTGAATCTTTCCTTAAACAGCCTCTCATCTCCTGTCCCAGCAACAAAAAAGTGATGACTATACTCCAGCAACTCAACTTGGCCACCACAGTAGGCTCGAAGGCAGATGTTTTGCAGACCAAGATGTGTGTGTGTGGCTGTTTTTGCAACAATATGTGGTGGGCCAGATTAGGTACGTATGTAGGCTATAATTTGTCCTGGAGTAGGGCGGCTGGATAATAAGGAATTTGGATTTTATTCAGAGGGACAAGTAGCATTTGCTTTAACAAGATTCCCTGTGAAATAATTTACAACCTAAAAGTTGTATTTTTCCTTTTATTCTTCCTTTGCCATTACAAACCCTGCTTCAAATACTCTTTTGGAAACTGATGGGGTATGGGGGGTGAGTCTCAGGTGCTCGCCTGTGTCTTTTAGTCATAATATGACCTTAGGTTAATTGTTTAATATCCCTGTGCCTCAGTTTCTTTCTTTGTAGAATAGTAATAGTAATGGCTGTCTCTAAGGGTTATTAAATGGATTAGATACAATCGTATATATAAAGCATCTGACAGAATAGAGTCTCGGAGATGTGAATCCATTTTCCTCTGCTTATTTCTACTGATACTGCATGTACCATCCTGCTGTCAATACAGGAGTAAATGTAATCTTGGTAATTGAGCTCAACAAATCAAACACTGGGCTAAGGATGTGACTAGTAAGGTAAGTGCTTGCCACTCAAGCATGAGAACCCAAGTTTAGATGCCTACTCACTTCCTCACCCCCTGTAAAAGCCAGGCATGTGTCTTCAGTGGCGGGAGGACATAGTCAAACAGATCCCTAGAGCTCACTGCCCAGCAGCCTGGCCTAATGTTTGAATTCAAGGCTCAGAGACAGACTTTGCCTCAAGAGCATAAGGTCTAGAGCGATTTAGGAAGACAGTGACATCAATCTTTGGTCTCTTTACACATGCATGTGCACACACCCACATGAACACAAACACACAACTGCATAATAACAGTATGTGAGAAATTGTGGACTGTAGCATAACGAGATGGTTTGGTTACTGTAAGAGCTAGTACAATTGTATCTTTAAAAATATAACATCCCCATTTCTGCTTTCTGACTGTGGATGTAACTGGACCATCTGGCCTCCTGCTCCTGTCCTATCTCCTGGAGCTAGGATAAATCTATGCTTAGATACTCTTAAGAGAGAACGTGCCAGCAGGTCATAATGTTAATTGGATTAAGGTCAGTTAAAATCCTGAAAAATCCAGATGTGTCTTCTTTGTATATATATTCCATAAACATGTCTGGCTGCTTAGAATTCATGCAAATTTAAGAGTGTCTCACCATGCTGTATTTGTTCTAAAAAAATATTCCCAGGGCTGGGAAGATGTCTTAGCATTTAAGAACAGTGGCTGCTCTTCTAAAAGACTTGGGTTCAATTCCCGGCACTCACATGAAAGCTCACAACTATCTGTAACTTCGGTTCCAGGGAATCCAGCACCCCCTTCTGGCTTTCATAGGCACACTATATGCAGATTGTGCATAGACATTTGCAGGCACCTAAACTAAAATAAATCAAACTAAAATAAGAATTACTCTCCAGAAATCCAGACTAAAGTAGTTCTAATCTATGAATGGTGGAGTAACATCCCAGTCGGAGTTCCACAAATGGTTTAGCTGGAAGATTTCATGGTGACCCTGGAAACATCCAGAAGAGAGGAGATGCAAGAAAGGAGAAGAAGAAAGTGGAAGGGAGAGAACAGTGTGAGAATGAGATCAAGGTCACATTTCTTCTTGGCTTTACCTAACTTCAGCTCTGTGGTGCTCACAGGTACTATTACTGGAGGATGGAAACCATGTGAGCCTCAGAGCAATAAGTAGTTTGTAGAAGGACCAGTGATAAAACGGTATTTATTCTTGCTATTTTCTGTTCCGTGCGTGTCCACAAGCAACTTGGGAAGGAGAGGGATCATTTCATCCTCCAGGTTACCATCCATCATTGTGGGAAGTCAGGGTGGAAACGTGAAGCAGAAATCACTGAGGAATGTTGCTTCCTAGCTTGCTTCAGGGTTCATGCCCAACTGTCTTTCCAATACAGCCCATGCCCTCCTGCCCTGGAATGGTGCCACGCACAGTGGGCTGGACCCTTTTGCATCAATCAGCAGTCAAGAAAATGCCCCACAGACATGTTACAGCCCAATCTGTTGGAGGAAGTTCTTCAGATGAAGTCCCTTCTTCCCACATGTGACAGGTTGACAAGCAAGATGAGCCACAGGAGTTGTATAGCGTTCTCTGCAACGTAGTCTATGTTCATGTCCTCATGTTCATGGAGATAATGAGATTGGCATTAATTAAGGACCTACTGAATGCTAGGTACTACTGAGAACAGACAGAAGTGTCATGTTTACAGTATCTGATGGAAGGGTTTACTGGTCAACAGCTATCTATGGTGTTGGGCAGGCCCAGCTTAACCTCCCCCCTTCCCCCGCTTTAGAGAAGGGTTCTTGAAATAAAATAATGTAGAAGGCTGTGGAGATGGCTCAGTTGGTAAAGTGCTTGCTCCACAGGCATGAAGTCCTGAGTTCAGATCCTCAGCACATAGGTGAAATGTCTGACGTGGTAGCTCATGCTTGAATCTCAGCACTGGGGAGGCAGAGGCAGGAGGGTCCCTGGAGCTCCCTCGTTAACAAGCTTAACCTACTGGTAGAGCTCCAGGCCAGTGATTCAGGGTTCATCTTCTTCATAGGAAATATGTCTCTGCCTATAGTGACAGTTCATCTATCAGTTTAATATAAAAAGATGCCCCAGAAGGATGAGGATATGGGAAAGGATGAGAGGATTGGGAGTGAGAAAGTCAAAACAAACCTCAAACTCCTCCACATGGTTCAAGCTTAATAATGGACAAAAACACTGATTCTAAATTCTTTGTTTTTATTGCTTTTTGTTGAAAAAAAAATCCTTTTTTCCCCCCAAGATAGTTAGAAAGGCTGAGGTTGAACACAAATAAACAAGTACCCTTGGGTCTAAATGCAAGCTTTTTTTTTGTTGTTGTTGTTTTTGTTATTGTTGTTGTGGGGAGTTCTCCAAGGTTTCCAGCCCATGTTAATGTTGCCAGGGTGATAAGTCCCATGCTTTTGGATTTACCATAAAACTTTCTCTAAAATATTTCATAATCTGGTGACATTGGGCTTTGGCTAGATCCAGCGAGTATGTGAGTGGGCAGCAGTGAGAGGGATTCTGAAGAATGTTCGTGGGACCCTCTAATGTATCCTGGTCTTTACTGTGTATTAGAGCCACTCAAAGACCTCCTAAGGGGCCCTTTATGAGTCTAGCTTTACAAAATTCCAGTACAGAAGGACTGTTCCTCAGACTGACAGTCAGCCATAGTCTGACTTCCAAAACAACCTTGCTGACTCTAAGGTACAGTCATAAACATCCCAGGAAAAAAGGGGAAACTGAGGCATCAGGTGGTTACATTGACCTAAGTCACCCTAATAAATGTATGTCACAACAGAACATCCTCACTCTAAGAAGGCCCAACTAGGGTACCCCAATAAGGAAACAGCAGGAGAAGTTAGAAAATAGTATGGACTTGCCCCTGTGAGAGTCAGTGTGTGGGGATTGGGATGAACAAGGTGGACAAGACTTAGTGCCCACCACGGACTTTTTCAAACAGGACTTTGTGAGTGTTGGCAAGAGTAGGGAAAATAGGCTTTTGTCAGGGTGGTGGACACACTCTGGACTGTCACACTAATAAGGACAAGAATCTGATGTCTGGAGACACAGAAAGAGAGAGAGAGAGGTCTGTGGAGTCGTTTCTCCCCTCCCCCCAGACCCCAGGCCCTCAGTCAATGTTTGTGGGAGGAATTTGCAATGGAGGCCTCAGACTAAGGCTTCCTCCATGTGATAACTATCACTTTCCTGGTTGCCCTGATCCTGCCGTGGGAGGCTAGCCAGGAATGCCGCAGAGCCCAGGCCCTGCACTCTGCCTGAAGTGGTGGTGGAGGTGACTTTACCTTCTTAGACAACCGGGCCCCATCAGCTGGGGGGAGGTGCCTGGAGGAGGTGGGAGGGAGGGAGGGAGGGAGTGACTTCATCTGTTTAATGAAAAATGACCTGAACGTCTCTCTGAACCTGGAAACTCCCCATCGAATTGGGGCCAAAGAAAACAGGATTAGGCCATATTTCTTCTAGGATGGCTTCTCTGCATCTCCCTATGATGAGTTAAACTGGTAAACTGGAGGAACACGGCGAGGGGTGCGGGGTGTGTGTGTGTGTGTGTGTGTGTGTGTGTGTGTGTGTGTGAATCTCTCTTCATTGTCTCTGCAGAGGAATCAGGAAAGACAGAAATTGTTTCACGGGTTAATTGGACAGGCTTGTCCCTCGTCCCCACCTCATCCCCTATAGGTAGGTAGACCTTCTTTCCCTCTGGCTCCATTGCCTGGCAAGTGGGCACCCCATTTCTTTGGTATGTGTCCATGATAACATAAAGTTTGCCATATGGCATTCAGATAAAAGAGCCACCCCTTCTGGCATTTGGTCTCCTGACAGGCTGCTGATGCCCAGTCTAATGTTCCCCCTCCCCTCTGACCTCCATAGGAGAACAGTGCCTGCCCCGAAGCAGAGGCGTTTGTTTTAAAACCACAACACACATTTTGCCAGAGTGGGCCACACTGTCGTGACATTCTCCATGTGACTTGCTGGGGTGGATGCTTTGTGCTCAGGTTGAGGGACAGGGAGACACAGTCTTTCACTGCCCAGTTTAAAATTGGCACGGGAAGCCATCAAATCGAAACCACCACTAAGATCACCCTTCCGCAGTCTGGGGTCTTAAGTCCCTCTTTTAACAGGAGAATGTAGTAAATAAATCCACAGGGCTGTTTTCACTTTAATGCAATGTATATTTATTGTAAACAATAATATACAAAAAAGAAAGGAAGGAAAGAAAGGTGAGTTCCACAGAGAACAAAAAGTTTGGAGAGGGAAACAAACAAAACACAAACACAAACCAAACCTTACCTAAAGAGAAAATATGACTTAAATGTCAGGTTTCTTAAGTTACAGACATATTTTTTTAAAAGGTCTGTTTTTATACAGAAATCGAAAGATGCCATATTATAAGAATGCTTTAAGGTTTTATTCTACTGACTTCTAAAACTGTTAATATATCTTTTTTTTTAAATTAAAAAAAAAAAGTCTGCTGTCGTCTTAAAAAAAGCAATCCTCATACTCTTCAGCCACAGCAGTGAGGAAGAATTAAGGTCTGTTCGATGTGATGTCTCTCTGTAGGAGAGCAGGCAGGGGCTTATCCATAACACACGCTTGCAGGGGCTGGCACTGTTCCTTGTCACAACACGAGAACACTTCCACATACAGTCCCGGCAGCCCAAAGGCCTGTGGCAGAAAACTCTGCAAATGACTCGGTGATGTACATCCTGCATTGGTAACCTCTCATTCGTACAACAGAGAGAAACAGGTTTCCAGTTTGTTACCAACAATAAAAAACAACAAAAAAGGGGAGAGGGAAAAAAAAAACACCACAAGGACGGACAAAAAAGCATTTGCACAAATCTAGAATGAACAATTCAAAGAGACTTGCTTTTAATAATAAAAAAGATTAAAGATAAATTAAAAAATGGTTACAGTTAAGAACATAATTTAACAGATGACCATACCCTTTGAGGAAGGCTCCAACAATCTACCTTAAAGACAGTAAATTAAAAAAAAAAAAAAAGAAAACAGAAAAAAAAGGGAAAAAAAAGGAAGGAGATTTTTTTTTCTTAAAAAATGAAAACTCCTCCTTACAAAATAAATAATTTTAGCACGTGGAATGTCTTGAAGGTCAAATGCTGGTGTTCAGGGAGGCACAGGTGACAGTCTGAGCAGGCCCGCTCGCTCCAGCATCTGCTGGGCACATGGGGCCCAGGCAGGCAATCAGGGGCAATGTGCTCGGGCACTTATAGGCTGCTTCAAAAAAAATCTTCCCCAAGAAAATTGGGTCTCCTTCGCTTGCTCTTGGCTTTCCTTCTGAGGCTGCAGCCGGCAAGCAAAGGCACTGTCAATGTTCTAGGAACAGCATTTGTATTTTCCCAGCAGCGGGGGGGTTTAAGGCTCAAGGTGTTTTTCTTCTGGTTTAAAAAAAATATATATATATATATATATTTTATGATAAAGGTCACCAATGTTCTCTATGTTTATTCCCCTTATTGCAAAATAAGGCTTTCTCTTTCTTTCTTTCTTTCTTTCTTTCTTTCTTTCTTTCTTTCTTTCTTTCTTTTTCTTTCTTTTTTTTTTTTTTTAAGGCAGCTGCTCCTGAAATACGAGAGCCTGGAGAATTAACCAAAGCTCACCCCCAAAACTGATGATGTAACAAAATTCTGTGTATTTTTTTTATGTTACTATAACAACACACTTTTTTTCTTTTTCTTTTTTCTGTTTTTTTCTGTTTTTTTTTGTTTTTTTTTTGTTTGTTTGTTTAGGAGAAAGCAAATCTGTACACAAATATTCTGGTTGCAAGGAAGGCTAGGGGCCACTGTTGAACTACGAGTAGTTAAGCTGTTGGAAAAATAAGAGCATTTAATTTTTTATCTAAAATATGTATAAATCCCCTCAAAATGGTAATGAATCATACACAGTACATACTAAAAGTATTTAAAATAGAGAATATTCCTCACAGAGGACTTTTTTTTTCTTTAATTACGGCTAAAAAATAATTACAGAGTCCAAACAGGCAGGGAGATTCTCCAATGGTCCTCCACATTGACTCTGAAGGACCCAAGTCCTTCCTCGATGATTCAGGTGGGTCCATCTGGCCATGAGTGACCCGACTATTTGCAATAGGTTGGCATGGGCTCGGATAAAGTCCCAATGTCTCTCTCTGGAATCTCAGCACTAGTACCTTCACTTACACGTCTTTAAGAAATAGGGACAACGACAAAAAAAAAAAAAAAAAAAAAAAGTGTCCAAAGGAATTTCAATTGGTTCTTGATTTCTTCGGCTATTTCTTTCTTTCTTCTTCTTCTTCTTCTTTTCTTCTTCTTCTTCTTCTTTTTTTTTTTTTTTTAAATGATCAGCTCCCTCACCATCCCTCTTCAAAGGCTCCTCAGGGTCTGGTGAGCTGTGTGTAGACCGGTTGTTCCCAATGCTGCGGGCTGTGGGTCTGCGGGATGGAAGGGACCCCGGAGGTGTCAGCGATGGGGGTGTACATGGGGCGCTGCGCGGGGTTCATGTAAGTGAATGTGGAGTAGAGCCCCGAGCCCTGGCCCGCTGCGTGGCTGTAGTAGGAGCCGGAGTTCTGGTGGTCTGTGTAGTCGTACTGCGAGCGCGTGATGGGCGGGTAGGAGGGGCTGTAGTGTGGAAGGTTGAAGGGGCTGTAGGCGATCTGCTGCGGGGAGTGCTGCTGCTGCTCGCTGTAGTGGCTGGGGCTCAGCTGCTCCGTCTTGATGTGCGTTCTCTGCGACTGGCCTGGCTCGCTGCTCAGGGTGGTGAGCGTGTGTGCCTGCTGCTGCTGGGGTCCCTGCTGCTGCTGCGGGGGTGCCTGCGGCTGCGGAGGCGCCTGCGGGGCTTGCGGGGCCTGCGGGGGCTGCTGCGGAGGAGGGGGAGGCGCCTGCTGCTTTGACATCCACACGTGGCCAGCGGTGGCAGGGGTGGCTGCGGTGCTGCTGATGCCGTAGCTGCCAGTGTAGGTGACCTGCCCGTGTGTGGCCGGCACCCCAGGGTGGCCGTTGGGCGGCAAGTATTGGTCAAACTCATTGACGTCAAAGGTCTCGATGTTGGAGATGACGTCGCTGCTCAGCTCACCGATGTCCACGTCGCGGAAGTCGATGGGGGGCTGTCTGCCCCCCTCTGCCAGAGGGCGCCCCTCTCGCTTCAGGTCAACTTTGCCCGTTTGCACGTCGGTTTTGGGAGTGGTGGGTGGGGTCGGTGGACCCTGAGATTGTCCTGCAGGCAATAAAAGGGAAAGACAAACCGTAAAAAATCAACAAGGGCTGTGCAAAGCCCCTGGTCTTAGGAGCCCCACCCCCCCTCCGGGGAACCTCCCTGGTTGCTAAGGTGTCATTAGGACCCAAGCCCGCGCAGGAGGCGCGCTGCACCAGCGATAAGTCGCCGAATGATTAACCTGCAGGTACACACCAGACAAGCTCCTTTTATCAGGGGAGGGGTCTGAGGTCCCAAGGGTCCGGAAGACTAAATTGCTACCAGTAGAAGAGTGTGTGCTTAGGCGGTGAGGCGCAAAGAGAAAGGTGGGTAAGTTTCGTGAAGCCATTAATGTATGTTGCCTTGCAATAAAGAATCCAGCTTAGGATTCCGGGGTTGAGGTGTGTGTGTGTGTGTGTGTGTGTGTGTGTGTGTGTGTGTGCGCGCGCGCGCGCGCGCGCGCTCGCGCGCCTGCCTATTTCGGTGGGTCCTGGACAGGGAGGGAGTGCGGGGAAACAGTGTTTCTCTCCTCCAGGGAGCGCAAAGTCCCCACCCAGATCCTGGGGCGGGAAGGGGGGGCCTAAGGGTGTGCCCCGAGGGGCCCAGAGTGGCTAAGCCTAGTGGGTCACTTGCCCCTTACTCACCGGAGTGCTCGCCTGGGGAATGCACCTCGCTCATGCCGGAGGAGGAGTGCGGAGAGTCGGCTTGCAGCGCCTTGAAGATGGCGTTAGGAGAGATGTGAGTCTGTTCCGTGGCTTCCTCGGCCTCTGCTTGCCCATTCTTCACCGACTTCCTCCGCCGTGGCTGGTACTTGTAATCGGGGTGGTCTTTCTTGTGCTGCACGCGCAGCCGCTCCGCCTCCTCCACGAAGGGTCTCTTCTCGCTCTCGTTCAGCAGTCTGGGAAGAGGGGCAGAAGAAAAGGGGGGGGGGTAGGTCAGTGAAACCCCAGGAGCTGTCATGTCCCCACCCCTCCTTCGAGCACTTCCCCTCCTCCCTCCTTTCTGCTTGCCATCCTCCTCTGAGACTCAGAACTTTTCTTTCTTTCTTCTAAGTGCTTGGAGTCGACCTGAACGGTCACTCTTCGCCCCGCCCCCTCCCCTGGCCTCCTATTTTGGAAACCCTGAAGATGAAAATAGCTCCCTGCTGAGGCTGCTCTAAACGCCTTTGCTACCGGAGCGGTCCACCCCCTCCCGACACCCTGTAAAAACTTTCCGAAAACCCACTTAAATTGCAAGAAGCTCACTCTGTCGGTCCACGCCCCTACCGCTTCTTAGTAGCTTTCCCTAATTTCTGCCTGGGTCACCTCCAGCCCAGCTTTCCCATCATTCCGTCTTCCCAGGAAAGAGCGCAGCTTGGCGGGGGATAGTGGGGGGGGGCGTTAAGTTCCTCTAATTGTTCCTTTCGAAGGGACACACCCCCTCACTCACTACCCCCCTTCGTTCCTAAAAGCAATCACAGACGTGCCACACAACACCCCTCCCGCCCCCCGCCGCGCCATCGCCAAGAGCAATCTTAAGAACTTTCTCAAACTCTAAGCCAACCTCCGCTACCCGCCCCCCACCCCGCAGCCCGGCCCATCAGATCCCAGGCTGCAACTTCTGGGCTCAGGGAGGCGGGCCAGGTTCGGTGAGTGCAGCCCCCGTCCCGGTACCCACCAAGCCCACCCTAGGGTCCTGCGCGCTCACCTCCAGAGCTTGCCCAGAGTCTTGCTGAGCTCCGCGTTGTGCAGATGCGGGTACTGGTCCGCCAGCTTCCTACGTGCAGCCTGCGCCCAGACCATGAAGGCGTTCATGGGCCGCTTGACATGTGGCTTGTTCTTGCTGGAGCCGTTGACGCGCACCGGCATGGGCACCAGCGTCCAGTCGTAGCCCTTCAGCACCTGGCTGACCGCCTCGCGGATGCACACGGGGAACTTGTCTTCTTCGCTCTCTTTCTTCAGATCCGGCTCGCCCTTGGGGAACGTGTTCTCCTGGGGTCGCGTGTTCTCCGTGTCGGAGCCCGAGCCCGAAGGACAGGGCGAGCCAGCCGAGTCCTCGGACATGGTGGGGCTAGGGGCGCCGGACAGGCCCTTCTCCTGCTCGTCGGTCATCTTCATGAAGGGGTCCAGGAGATTCATACGCGAGCCCGGGGCAGGGGGCGGGTGGCTGGGAAAGGCGAGAAGCCGCGGCGGCTAGGGCTCCTCTTCCCTCGGCTGCCCGGACGCGGACGCCGAGCGAGCGGCTCCCGGGGAGGTTGGCGAGTCACCGGGCTGCGACTGTGGACACTTAGCAGAGGCGCTGGGTGGCCAGTACTCAGCTGCCCGCTCCAAACCCGGGGAAGGCGATTCGGAGAGGAGGAGAAGGAAGGGAAGAGAGAGAACAAAACCGGGGCCACTTGCACCCCGTCTCTCTTGCAAAGAAAAGTTCCTGGACTGAAACTGGTAAAAGTTGTCGCCCCACTGAAGTTTCCAGGCAGTTCCGAGCAGCGCTCTCGGCTCCTGACTCCCAGCCCAGGGTCTCTTTAATAAATACCTTAGAGACCTCTAGCCAATCACGGCTCGGCAGTCATCATGGTTGGCAAGTCACTGATTGGACCGGATTTTGGAGAAGGGGGAGGAGGATTGTGGCTCCGGGTTGGGTGACGAGACACGAGGGGAGGAGAAGGGAGGGGAGCGCAGCCGGAGGGTGGATGGTGGGGTGAGGGGACTTGGAAGGAGGGGGGGGGGAGCGCCGCGGGGCAGGCGGGGGACCTGGGACGTCCGAGTGTGTAAGTTTGCTCTCTACTCTAGGAATGTCACAGTTTTGGAACCGTCTCAGTGTGAATCGGTGTGTGTGTGTGTGTGTGTGTGTGTGTGTGTGTGCGCGCGCGCGCGTGTCTAGACTAGGACCCCCCAACACACACACACACACACACACACACACACACACACACACTCATCCCACTACTTTTCGAAGCTGTCTCCGCGGTACCCGGGGCTTCGTTGGCGTTTACAGCAGTGGAAATTGCTACAGCCGCGCCTCAATGCGGAGCTCCGGCTTCTGCGCCCGGAGCCTGCCGGCTTCCAAAAGTGCTTAGAAATGGTCTTTTGGAAGCAAATGTTTGGGTGACTCAACGCCCGCTGTTCTTCTGTAATAATCCATATAAATAGATTAACGCGCTCTGGTTCTCCAAGGCTGGTGTGGTGACTGGAGAATTCTACCGCGCTCTCGCAGTGGGAATCAATGAAAACCAAAGCTGAGCGCCAGCGAAGGCTGGCGGCGACCGGGCAGTCCCTGGTTCTCTTGGCGGGTCCCGTGGGCCACGCCGACCTTGAACTGACTAGTCCTTTCCCGGCCCCTCCAGCACTTGGACGCCCCTCGGTGTTAGGGTTATTAGAGTTTTGCTTCTTGCCTCCTGTCTGAGCCACAAACGCCAGCAGGGTCACCACGGGAGTTTGCAAAACTGCTCTGGCGTTGAGGATGAAGTTTGCAAAGGTGGCAGCGCCGGGCGGCGAGGCCGAGGAGGCCTGTGACTTGGACTGGAAAACTTCAGACAAAACGGGCCATTTGGCGGAGCCCTGCGCGGCTCTCTCGCTTGGGCCTTCCTTTACCTGGGAGGGCGAAGCGCTCGGCGTCTGGACTTTAGTGGTGTCCTTTTAGACCTGAGCACAGGTGGGCGTTCTGGGGGAGGCCACCTAGGTGTCCTTTGTACTTTAAGAGTGTTTGCAGCCAGAGCTGGTGTTTACGAGAACTTTCAGAGCAAGGTTGGGTAAGGGAGGAATTATCTTTTCTGGAACGAATAAAAATTAGCTGCTACCGGGAGACATGCCCTCGGAACCACAAACAAACTCGCAACGGTGTGAAAAGAAAAACAACAGCAACTTAATTTAAAATCCCCCCTTTCTGATTCCTGTAAAAACTTCGCTTTGAATTTATTAAATTATTGATAAACTGAATCGGCCTGTATGTATCATATCAAAGCAGCCCCCGCCCCCCCCCGCTAATTTGCCAAGTGTGGGCCCTTAGATGTAAACGAATCTTTTTGGGGGGATACTTTTGAAAAGCTAGTTTCCTCCTCATTTTCTCCAGAAGTGGGCATTTGTTATATAGGGAAAGGAACCCGTGAGGAGGTAGTCAGCTACAACCCGGTTCAGGTCGAGTTTTCTTTTAAAACGAATGTTAATCGAATCGTAAGTCTCCAGTACCCTATAGTCTGTTTATGACTTTAAGAGACGTGCAAACAATAGCCACGTATTCGTAGCTCTCATTATTCTTGAAATCTGTAAGGAAAAAAAAATGTCATTTTTCAGAGTGGGAGGTTAAGTTTTTGTTAGTGTGGACATATTTCTGTGTCCTAGGGAGGACGTGTTTGTATGACCCTCAGACACCCGGTTGAAGAGACCAGCGACCACTGGCAGATGTATTAAACAAGCGAGTTGTAATTTGTTGTAATTATCACGTTTTCTGGCACAAAGGCAATTAAAACGACTGTGGCCTTAAGGCATTCTGAAATATTTTATTAAACATTTGTTCACGAACACATACATTTATAAATGTATCTTTAATATAACATATGGTGAGATGTAATGCGCTACGACATTTTAAATCACAGAGCTTCTTACATGTTTCTACCCCTCCACGCAAGCGTTTTTGTATTCTTGAATCTTTTCGGAAAAATTTTTAAACAGTTGAAATTAAAATGGCACTGCAATTTTCGGCAACATCCAGAGGGGGCGCCAAAAGCCCAGAAACTGTCTGGAACTTTGAGAAACTGCTGGAAAACTTTCTCTGTAGTGGAGGGACAGGGGCCTGGGTGGGGGAGGTGGCAGTGGTGTGTTCCACGCGGTCAGTAGTGTTTCCAGGATGAGACTTATCTCTACAGGAATTCCTATTCTCTCCTGTGTGGATCCAACTGTGCGCAGGAACCTGGGAAGTGCTTGTCTTCAGGGAATGGGGGGTGGGGGAAGTGCCGCAGATGCCAGTGTTTTTCTGTAGCTCACAACCTGGTGAGTGAGAGTGAGGGAGAAGGCCCCCAATTCCCCAGGTGCCAAGAGTTATCTGGTGTGCCAAGATCGGGCCAAGTCTGGCGGGTAGGCACTATCAGTTTAAGAGTGCCGGGGCCTGAATTTCTTCCAGGACCTGGACAGCCCACTCCCCACCCACCCACCATTCGGGGGCTCAGCCCATTGTGACTTGTTTCCAGTTGTCCAGATCTCTCCTTCCCGACCTGATTCTGGAAGAGGCCTGCAGTCCCCAAGCCTGGGGACCTTGGCTTGGGGTAGGGGGGGAAGCATCCTGGTCCAGACTTATGTTTAGATTACAGATTGGAAAACTGAGGCTTGCTGCTCAGCTAGAACCTTCTGCCCTAGGTGAATGCTCTGGGGTCTGCAATCTCCTGGGCGGAATGGATGAAAAGATTGGAGGCCAAGGGGTTTCACAAATCACCGACACAGAGGCGCTAGTAGATCCCCAGAGAGGTCCTCAGGAAGCCCTAATCTGGGATCCCCCACCTTTTCTCCTTCCAGCTGTGCCGGGCTCAGTTTCCCCGGTGGAGGCCCGCGGATCTCCCCTCCCGGTACTAGCGCAAGTGGGGACAGGAATAGGTGGAGGACGTGCCAAGAGGACTTAGGGGTGCTGCACCGTCAGAACTAGAGAGGATCCAGCTCCTAGTGGGCGCGAGGGTGTAAAGGCTCACATAGTCTTTCCACCGGAAGAATTAAGGGCCCAAACCTTCCTACTTTAAAGTCCTTCCTTGTCCAAAGACCCTCACCAGGGTCCCAGTTCCTAGGACATACCAGCGCATGTTAACCGATGCACCACCCATTAAGACCTGAAGCCGGGGCAACGTTCACCGATAGGATCCACAGAAGGGACACCCCCTTCGGCCTTCCAGTATCCAGACTGGGTCCACTTGAGGCAATCTCGGACGACCCTGGATTCTGGCTGGACAAGAGGTCCTGGCGCACGGGGCTTCCAGACGCTCTTTCGTGATTTCCATTTTTTCGCTGAGGCATGCAATGTTTGTTCTTTGCTTTTCCAGCCACAGCTTCCTTTGGGAAGGGAGCGCCAGGTAAGCCCGAGTCTCGGACAGGCGTTGGGCTGGATCGCAATAGCAGCACAGCGGGAGAAAGAGGCAAAGCGGCAGATTGCTTTGTAGGCGCGCAATAAATATCTGAATAAATGCGGCCTTTGGACTGTTTGCTTGTGTGATCACAACGGCCAGACCTCCCAGCAACGTGCTCCTTAACCGCCTTTACACATATATGCTTATGCGTCCGTTTCTCTCCAAACGAGACCCGTGTTACTCAAAAGGGTAACCTTAAAATGGACATTTTTTTTACTCCCCCGCTCCTGCATTTGAAGAAGGAGGATAACCCACGAAGGAGGTGTTGGGTGTGACCATCTATCTGCCTCCGTTCCCCCTCTACCAGCCAAGTCCTGCGACATGACACCCCCGACCTCCCAGGAGTACAAGGACCAGAGACTATCTATAAGCTGGCTGGTTGAGCCTGGAAATGGAAAAGGAGGAATGGAGTGAGGGTGGGAGGCACCTCCCTCTGGAGGGACGACAACACTCCCAAGAGGAGGGCGATCAGTCTTCATCCTCGGTTTTCCAAAAATATCCGTCCTTGGAGGTGGTACTGGGGAGCCGCTGGTCCTGCGGATTCCTCCTGCGAGTCCCTAGAACACCCTGCGGTAAATTTCCTGGGCCATGTCTTAACCCCTACTCGCCCACCCCTAAAGTCCCTCCCTTTAACTAAAGGTGCTTTGCCTTGTTAATTTAAAAATAAAAATAAAGTAGGCACTTAATGTGGAGGTGCCTCATGAGAAGCAGGCTCTGCGGGTAGAAGCCTCAGGCTCATTCAGCCCCCAGGGCGCCTTGGGCAGACGCAGATTTGACACCCCTTCTTCTGGCTCCTTGTAATCTTTCTGAGCAAAGGTGTTTAATCTCAGAAAAGGGGCCCACTGGAGGTCCAAATTCCTCGGGGCAGTTGTGTGGGGTCTTCTAGGGAAGGATGGGTCCCTGTGACAACCTTTCCCACCCCCCCCCCCAAACCGATGAGAGTCTAACCTGCTTTTCCCTCTGCGATGCTCAAAGCAGGAGGGTGCATCTTTCAGATATTCATAAAGGTCTCTATCGAACCATGGAAACGCAGAGGGCACACCTTTGCGACACCATTTCATTCCCCAAATCCTGACGGCAAATTGTCAGAATTAGGGAGAATCTGCTTTGCAACTTCCCAGACACTTGCGTCTCAGCAGAACTCAGAAAGCCAGCCTGTAACTAGCTTTCTTTCTACCCTAAGCTTATTCTGGACCAAGCCAAGAGTCCTTTTGGCTGCTTTTGGCATCTGCCTTGGGTTCAGGGTGGCAGGAGTGAGACCCCAGACAGACAGGCAAAGTTTAGTAGTCCCCTGGTCAGAGCTCCAGGGTATGGCTAAGGCCAAGGTCATGAGGTCAGTTGAAGTCTGAACTACCCCCGAGTATGAGAGACATTTTAACTAAACTGGGAGGGCACTGGACACTAGTGGTCACCTGTGAACCTTGACATCACAGAACATCACAGGGACCCTGTCCCCTCCTCTTTCTTCTCCTCTCCCTCTTCCTCTTCTTCCTCTCGCCTGTATTGTCCTGTCCCTTCTTTCTCTTCTTCCTTGCCCCGCCCCCCTCCTCTTTTTGCGACAGGGTCTTGTATCCCAGGTTGTCCTGGTGCTCACTACATAGCTAACCTCAACCTTGCCATTCCCCTGCCTCTAACTCCTAAGTGCTGGCATTGCAGGCATGCACCACCACACCGCACTAAGTCCTGTCACTGTCTTTGGGACAAAAGACTGTGTTTCCATCCAGTAGACGAGGCAGGTTGTCCTAGAACTGGAAACCGCTTTAGGTCTCTTTTCTAGCTGCCGGTTTGGCTGAGCCATGTTGGGGGAGGCGTGGTTCTCTCTGAGTGCTTCCTAAGCTTACAGGACCATCATCTTCCTTTGTCCTTCTTCCACTTTCCATCAGTCTACCAGCGAGCACAGAATCCAACCACCCTCCTTTCTTTCCCAACCAGTGATTATCCCTTGTGCTTCTAGGGGATCTGAACACCCAGGGGGCTGGCATCTGGTCCCCCACGGTTAAGCCAACCCAAGGTCTGCTTTTTGGCAGGACTCAGCCTCTGTTTTACCTATGGACAAGCTCATCCTCAGAGTGTTTCCCTCTATCATGGACTCAAAGGCATGGTCATGGTGAAGGACCTGCTGTGCTATCTCAGGGGAACACTGACCCAGTGGTAGCTACTTTCCATTTCCTTGTCCCCCACTCCACCCCTGGTGACACACTATCCCTTGCTCCTGGACTGAACCGTCTTCTCAGCCACCCCGCCCTCCCCTTCCCCCTTCTCTGTCTGAGCCCAGAAATGCCTTGTAGTGTGTGGTACGCTCCACTCTCTCTTTGGGGGACATCTGCCAACCAGCCCAGTGGTGATGACAGTTTCCAGATAAATTTCTAAAAGCAAAGAAATCTTTCAGGGGGTGGAGAGGGTGGCACAGGCCCAAGGCTGTGTGGGCTGAAGGCTGTGCTTCCGGAAGAGGCTGGGGGAGGCGGGGTTTTTGGATACTTAGATTTTTCTCTCCCTTTCATATTTTACAAAAAGCAAGACTCCCTAATGGCTTTGTATTTTTCTAGAGTTTGAGAAGATCTTTTGACCCAGGTTCTTCTTTGGGAATGTGGGTTCGTAGTGACATGAGCAGGGTATTTTGCTCTGAGCTCACTATCCTCACTTAGCCCACCCATCTCAGTGTGATGTCATCAGACAGAGGTGGAGTCAAACGCTCTTGGCCCCGTTTTCTGTCCTTGGTTTTCGGCACCCTAATCTCACATCTGCCTGAGGCACTTTAGGCCTGAGCCCAGGGAAAGGTTAATTTCTCTCTTGATTCTGGCAAATCCCGGATCATTGTGTTGATTTATCCCTCATCTTTCATAGGAAGGCTTCTTTCTACTGCTTCCTTAAAACCTTTGGCCTCATGGAAAAGCGGCTCTCCTGGATGAAAGCTCCATTACCTACTGTTGTGGTGGGAAACGTGAGACCTAATTAGATCCCACATGGAGTAAAATCGTCAACAAGGCTCACCAGGCCTCACTCTCAGAGGCAGCCAGACTTTAACAGGGAGTGGTGATCTGAGTTCGACTGTTCACCCCATCTATGAAGATGTAAGGACTCCCTAGCTGTAGATATTTGCTCCCATCTCTGTCCTTGGGGCCAACAGGCAATGTTCTATTTCTTTATGTCTCTAATGAGTCCAAATAGACTCTAATGGCTAGGCATTCATGGAGGGAACAAATGCCACAATTTAGCCAGAGAAGTGAACATCTGATGGTAGGATTTAGGGCATCAGGTAGAGTGAAGGTCTTTGGTCAGTTAACGGCATGTCTTGGGGCATTCTTCAGTATGTGTTCAATCCTTGTTCGGCAACCTTCTGTGTTTCCTGTCTCCTGGTTTCTTCCTGTGAGGAGTACTGACTGATGCTCTTTTGTAGGCTGTTTGGAGTTACATCCATACAGCTTTCAGAGCACCGTCTTTATATATTTCTGGCTTGGATTTACAGGTTTTGAGAAAACAATCATACCACAAGTTGCAATCATGATGAACACATCAGAACTTCTCACCCTCCCAGACCTTGCTTACCTAAATATACACTGGTCAGAAATGATTTCACCTTTGTTCTAAGCACAGTGCACAGACCGTCCCCAGCTGAGCTGACTGGGTGGGTGAGATGGTGGGAAGCAATGGTGCTTGGAGACAATGGCACTCCACAGCCTTCCTGTCGGGACAGGGGTTCCTGTTGTCTCCTGTTTATTTTGAGAGGCAGGGCCATGGGTGTTCATGATTGGGTGTCTCACGGCTGCATGTGTATGCGTTTGCTTATGCTTGTTTATGTGTGTGTATATAAAGATGCATGTGTATGTGTATATATGTACTTGTGTATGTTCCTGTGTGTCTGTGTGTCTGCATGTATGTGCATGTGTGCCCATGCATTTGTGTGTAAGTATCTGAAGCTACCTGGACTCTGTAGGCTAATCATTTCCAGATGGCTCCAGGGACTGCTGTCTGGTCCCCAGAGCCCCAGAGTCACTGACCCATCCTTAGCTCTTCCTGGGGGAAGGAAGAGGATGGGACTTAAAGGGAAAGTGAGGCTGAAAGTCCATGCACAGGCTTTGGCCTGTCTAGGAGCTTTGAGATCTCACAGTACTTTGTTCTTAGCATCTATGGACTGTCCAGCTTGAGGCCTGCAAAAACCTAAGGCACCTAAGGCAGAAACCGTTTCTGAACTATGATGTAATTGGAAGAAAAGAGGAAGAAGGCTAAGAAGCCAGAGTAGAGGAGGGGATGGTTAACTTTAGGCCTGAATGTGGGGGTGGAATGGACAGAAGTGCATTTGAACAGGAATTTATTTACTTACTAAACATCAATGTGCTCCCAGCTTTCTGCTGCTTCTGGTAAAATCTACTCAGTTGGGTAGAGTGATACAGTGAGAGTTGGGGTTTGGTGTTCTCTTCTAGGCAGGGGCAGCCAGCCCACAGAGGGAATGTGGGGTGCTTGCTGGGAGGAGAGATACCCTGGACTTGGCCTCAGCTTCTTTAGGGCCCTTGACCTCCCTGTTTCATCCACTTATACCTATGTTGTGGCCATGAGGAACCTTGGCCTGGACTCTCACACCGCAGAAATCCCTTACAAAGGGAATTCTTGCAAAGGAGCCGGCACCCGCCCACTGCCTGCATGAAGGCCACTCTGAAGCACACATACTCCTTTGCTATCTTGGTTTCTCATTTATGGCTGAAAAAACAATCCCCCTGCTAATGACTATTCCTTTTCTTTTGCTTCTCTCAGTCGCTTGTGAAAAATGCCCTTACAGCCTCTCCTCTCCCTGGGTGTCTCCAGAAGGCTGCGAGGGGAAGAAATGACTCTCTCTGCTTTTCATGTGAGAACGGTAGCTCGGCAAATAGTGTGTCACTTGCTCAAGGTCACAGAGCTAATGGGAGAGGCAGATCCCTGGCTGCCCTGTTCTGGGAGCCATGCCTGCCTCCCTCACAGCCCCAGGCACACATGGATTCTGCAGGCTACTGTCAGCATGGAGCCAGCGTCCCCAGACCTACTCCCTCCATGCCCTTAGTGACTGCTCCTGGCTCTCATCTGGCCACTAGCCAAATGGGAAGGCAGGGATTCCAGTCCTTTGTGTGTGTCTTATTTTATCTCCGGCCTTGTCCCCTAAACGGTGTTTGGCTGCCACTGTTGGGTTGAAGTGAGAAGAAAGCATGTCCAGAGCAACCATATCTAACAGGCCCCCCGCCCCGGCCCCCCCCCCCCGCCCCCTGTGCCGTTTTCAGGAGCTTCAGGAGCCCTTCTTTGAGCTTGCATGGCTTTTTCTTTTTGTTTTGAGACAGGGTCTCACTGTGTAGCCCTGGCCAGCCTGGCACTCACAGAGATCCACCTGCGTCTACAGCCTGAGTGGTAAGATTAAAGGACCTTTACTCCGTCATACTTGTTCGGTTTTGCTTTCTTTATTCGTCTTAATTGAAAAAAATCCATGCCATTTATCTATTTGTGTGTGCACTGATGATGTGGTGCCATGTGTGGAGGTCAGGGGACCATGTATGGGCATTTCCGCAGGAGATGGAGGCTCAGGTCAGCAGGCTTGGCAGTAAATGCCTTTACCTGTGAGCCATCTGGCCACCTCTTCTGCCTCACTCTGGGCTGACGTATACTGAAGGGCCTTATCGTGTTTTGACCCAGACTTATCTAGATATTCAAAATTATTTTACTTTCCAGAGTAAAACTGGCACCCGGTTACCCTCTAAAACCAGCCAGAGCCCTCACCATTTTGGAAGGAGAGACCTACCACTCTCACCCTGGCCTTCTGTGCTCCTTGAGATGTTTATTAATTAGAGGGAATGTTGTTTGCAAGGCCCTTGGCAGATTTCCTTCACTTTTTTACCCTTATTTACCCCGCTCCTGAAACTCTTTTGTGGGATTGTTCTTTCCTTCATTTTACCAACGAGAAAGCTGCTAATTCACTTGTCCAAAGTCTCAAAGCCCTTTAAGGGTAAAAACCAGTGTTAACAATAACAACCAGTGAAGTAAGCCACAGCCGCCAACTCTCGCGTGCTTACCGTGCAGAAACTCAGCGCGGAGACCTGATGGGCAACATTGCTGAAATGTCTATTCGACCTGTGGGGATTTTTTTTTTTTTTTAAACCTGTGGACTTGCTTATTTTCTAGTCTAGCCCTCTTTCTTTAGGACTATGGGCTTTGGAGAGCACCCCTAGGCCACATTTAGGAATGACTATCCTTAAATAAAGTTGTCAATAGAAGAGATGGGGTTGGAGGGAGAGGGCCAGCTGGGATTTCAGAATCCGAATGTCTGTCCTGTGTTTGGCACGGGCCACAGCAGGGGTTTCTGTCCATCTGTCCTCTGCATCGCCACTGGTGTGGGGTTTGTTTGCTCGAGTCCCCTTTCCCCATCTCCCCCTACTTCCAACTTGTCCCCTGTTTCTGAAGGACCATGTCAGAGAAAGCCCCGATCTTCTTAGTGGGAATTGAGATTGGAACCTTCTGGCTCAATCCAGGTCCAGATGATAACACATTGGTTTCAAACCTGACCCTGTGTGAGCAGGTAGAAGAGGGTGAAGGGCTAGTTTACCATTTGAGGAACACAGAAGACTGGCTGGGCACAGTCAAGACCATGTTGCAGACACATGGCCCAGGGACCTTGCAACTCAGATACTAAGATTATTCTTTAGCTGTTTTCTCTGAGGAAGATCCAGTTCAGCATTCACCTGGGGTCTGGAGTGGTCGCTCAGTCGGTAGAGTGCTTGCCTAGCACTCATGAGGCTCTAGGTTCAATCCCCTGTACTGCATAAACTGGGTATGATCAATGCCAGAACTCAGGAGGTTGTGGTAAGGGGATCAGAAGTTCAGGGCTGTCTTTGGCTACCGAGGCCAGGTTGGGCTACTGGAAATAATTGGATGAAGGCCACTGTGAGGGATTACATATTTCTAGAGGATACATGTTGGCTTTCTTATTGGCAGGTTCCCTGTCAACCAACCACGGACTGAAAACTGGTGTTCATACGGAGCAGGTACAGGCTTTTCTCTCTTGTCATTGTCCTTCAAACCAAACAATATAATCACCACTTGCACAGAATCTCCATCATGTCAGGTGTTGTAAGTGACAGACGACTGACACACTCAGGGGCATGTGTGTCAGTTCTGTGCACACACCACACCTGAGCACCTCCAGATTTTCATATCTGTAGAGGGTCCTTGATCCAATCCCGGTAGATACTGAAGAACAAGGGTGTATAGAATGGGGACAGGAGAGTTCAAGAGGACAAGGTTATTTAACTCAGTAGCACACTGTGTGGACTGGCCCTGAGCTCAGATTGCTCTCAGAAAGGCTGGAGGTGGGAGGTGGGACAAGAATACTCCTACCTCTAGAAGGACCCGTATGCTCTATTAAGGACAAGCCAGGCCTTTAAAAAAGGGCAGTGCACGTCTGCAGCGTCTCTGTCCTGCCTTGCTGTGTGACTGCCCACGCTTCCCGGCCAAAACGCAACCACATTCCAATTGATCCTATCAGTGGCCACCCCCTTCTTACCTCAGCTCATGTCAGTGGGGCCCTTTGCAAAGAAATGGCACTTTGTGGCTCCATTAGAATAAGAGAAAGTGACACATTCAACCCACCGGACTCGATGTGCGACTTGGGGTGACTTCCAGGCTGCTGACACTTGCTCAGAGCCTCGTTCTGAATCTGTGGCTGTGGGAGTTTCCATGGAGACTCTGAAGTGCTTTGTGTGTTGGAAACTTTGAATAAAAAGGTAAGAGAGAGAGAAAGGCCAGCCACCAAGCTCATCCAAATGCTAAACCTCAGACTCTTGGAAAGAGTCAGCTGCAGAGCGTAGTCCCAGACTGCACACATACCCAGATGGCGAAAGAGATGTTTCCGGAGATCCTGGGGCTTCTTCTGCAAGCAAGAGACCTCGAAGCTCACATGGACAAGGGGATTGAGGGAGCTGTTAAGCTCCTGGTAGCAAGGCCCTTTCTGCCTGCTGCCCTCTCCTTACTTTTTCCAAGGAGCCAGGCACTTGTGGGAGACCCTGGGAACTCCCGAAGCCCACCTCCCTGTTGTGGGTAGCTGCCACCTCTCCGGCCACCCCTTTTCTGGAAGAGGAGTGTCGTCCTTTTCTTAATCTGGAAGTTTCTGAAGGAAGGTATTGTTATTTTGTGAAAACCTCTCAGGTTAGGAACAAGGGCCGAGGCCTGGATCTTTTTCAGGCTAGGCAGAACTGAACTGATATTCCTTTAAAATGGCTCTGTATTACAGTTATTATGGAGCTAACAGTTATTCAACAATAGAGAAAAGGCACCTGACTCCTTTGGGGTATTTGTGGGGTTTTCATTTTCTCCTTTTCTTCCTGTGGGGCTTGAAGGAAACTGGTACATGATTGGAGTTCAGATTTCGACAGGTCCAGAATATTTACACCTTATGTTTATGACATATGCAGTAATCTTACTGGACAAATGTTTTTTTTTTTTGTTTTTTGTTTTTTTTTATACAAGTGTGATGTGTCTGCTTTTTCAGGGTAGAGAAAATAGGGCTATCCTCCTCTCCCTTTATAATCAACTCATATGCTCTTGGAATGGCATCTTAGAAAAAATGCAAGGGCGAACTGATTTTTGGAAGCGCACACACACGCACAGACACAGACACATATATGTATATATGTGTATATAGAGTGATTAGGAGGGCTTGTTCTACAAGTGAATTTAGTTTATTATTATTATTAATTATTATTATCTGACTTTAGAAAATTGCCTTAATAAACAGTTAGTCCTCAGTGCACATTTGTTGAAAGTAATTGCACCTGTTATATTTGAGGAGGAGGAGAAAGCCTAGGATACACTCCGAGCCTTCCTCACATGCTAGAATTGTTTAAATGGGAATAAAACAGTCCGTTCCCCAGGGAGATGAGAGAGTTGAAGGCCGTCATGCAATACAGTCTAAGCATATGGTCACAATATTTGTCGAAACCCAGAAGCCCGATTTGTCAAAGCAATAAATCTCTAAATCTGTTTCAGATCATACTAGTACATTTTTTTGAGGTGTGTGTGTGTATGGGATGTAGCTCAGTCAAGTACAGAGCTGCCTCATATTTGGGAAGCCCTGGGTTCCATCCCCAGCACTTCATAAACCAGGCATGGTGTGGTGGGTTCTCCTGTAATCCCAGCTCTCAGGAGGTGGAAGCAGGAGAATTAGGAGTTCAAAGTCAAGCCTTGGCTATGTAGTGGGTTTCAGATCAACCCAGGCTCTATGAAACTCCTGTGTCAAAATGTTAGTTTTCGTTTGTTTGTTTTTTGAGACATGGTCTCACTCTGTAGCCCAGGCTAGCCTAGAACTCACTATGTAGGTCATTCTGACTTTGAACTCTGGGCAAACTTCTTGTGTCAGCCTCCTGAGAGTAGGCATTACAGGTTTGAGCCACCAACACCAGCTCTGACAGTAATCCCAAATCAGAGGTTTCTTAGATCAAAAACAGACCTCTGAGAGTCTCAAAAAATGTCACGTGGCCATCTCTAAAATACTTTGCTTCTTAACAACTCAATCTTCTCATGTAGAAAGTAAGAAGAGTCTCTATAGATATGTAAGATGTACAGGCTCAGGCCTGCAGGGGATTCTGACCTGAGACGCAAGACCTGGATTTAAAGAGGAATCCAAACCACACACCTGCATTATCAGAATGGGCATTCCATTAGATCTGCTGGATTGATAGACAAGCTAGGGGTGAGTCCTCCAGATATGTCCTCCTTTAGTGAAAACAAGATTGCTAGTAGTACTTTTGGAGGGAGGGAACATGTGTCAGGAGGGATCAAGTGAGTGCACTCTTCTCTGTGACATGCACTGTCACCCAGTATACAGAACTGGGTAGGTTTTTGTTTGTTTCAACCCAAACTCAGCATTGCCTGCCTCTCCCCACTCTCCTCTGTTCCCACCGTCCTAGCTCTCCAGACAGGGCCCACACATTGATTTGAATTTTCAACACTTACCACCTGACTTAGATCACTGACTCAAAGAACAGGAAAGGTCAGTCTGCCTCACACCTCACCCAGCGTCCTGGGATTAGCATCCAAAACAAACAGATCAGAGATGGGATGTGGACTCCTGAGAGAAGTTCCCACGTGTGAGAAAGCCCAGGAGATGGCGTTTCTCAAGCTCACTGATGTCACCGAGGTTCGCAGTCCAATACTTTACCTTACTGAGGTCACTGGCGGTTGGAGTCTTCCGAAAGAGCTAGGCTCGTGGATTAAGAAGAGTGGGGGATGGGGAAGGGAGGGGGGAGGAGTCCCACCTGCTAATCAAAGAAGAAACCAAATAAAAGTCCAAGAAAAATACAACGCTATTGTTTTGGGGGCACGAGATGCTGGTGGCTTGGAGGCTTCATTGAGTAATCCATGTTAACGCCCTTTCTCTGTGGGACTGAAGGAATGTTGGCTGTGTCCCTGGAGGCCAGGTGGGAGGTGGGTAGACAGGTCTATGAAGATGAGAATTTCAGGAGCCTGTAACTCTGAGTGTCCTCTTGGCCTTACAGCTGGGAGGCTGGGACACAAAGAAGGAATGTGGACCAGGAGCAGTGGCCATGGTCGGGACAGGGAAGAGGAGAAAAGGCGTGACGGAAGACAACTGGGTGAAGAGGGAGGTTGTGACACTGCTACCCTCTCCTCCACAGGGGCTTCTGTGTCCTTAAGAGTTCCAGGTGGCAGTGGCTCATTCTCATGGAGCCACAGGGTGGATACCCAGGGAGAGGTGGCATGTCTGAGTCTGGGGTGTGACAGGAAGCAGGAAGTACCAGTCATTTCACAAGACACTTTGACACTGGAAAGAGAGCCAGCAAAAACTGGCGGACCCCCAAGTTGGGGTGGGAAAGTCTGGCCCAGTGTGAAGAACTCTTGGCTTCCCGTCGGGCTGTGGGTTTGTTGAAAAACAGGGCAGTCTACACAGTTGGGATGCCAGGCCACCTCAAAACTTACTTTCTCTTCCCATCCTTGATTGTTTTTGTGTGATGACTTGCCCGCTGCTGCTGCTGGTGAACTTCCACAGTCCAAGGAAGGGGTTGTGTGACCAGATGTTGTGGTGATAGGAGCAAGCTCTTACATAGAGTTCTTACAAGTGTATGCTATCCCCCTTCATCATTTTTCCTCAATCCTCCTCATCTTTTGATTAAAAAAATAAAAAAAAAAATATTTGTTTTTTGCCTGTATGTATGTCTGTGTGAGGGTGTTGGATCCTGGAGTTACAGACAGTTGTGAGCTGCCATGTGGGTGCTGGGAATTGAACCCGGGTCCCCTGGAAGAGCAGCCAGTGCTCTTAACCACTGAGCCATCTCTCCAGCCCCTCATCTTTTGATTTTTTTTTTTTTTTTTTTTGGTTTTTTGAGACAGGGTTTCTCTGTGTAGCTTTGCGCCTTTCCTGGAACTCACTTGGTAGCCCAGGCTGGCCTCGAACGCACAAAGATCAGCCTGCCTCTGCCTCCCGAGTGCTGGGATTAAAGGCGTGCGGCACCACCGCCCGGCATCTTTTGATTTTTATCAAGAATCCTCTTCATGTGGACTCAGCTCTGGATTTTCTTGTCTTTCTCCTTTGAGAGGGTTTTCCTACTTGGATTAGCTGGTCTGAGCCAACTGTGGACCTTCATCCCTTCTGGGACTGAGGTGTTTTTTCCCAAACTCTGCCTCAAACTCCAACTTGTTTTCTTAAACCACAAAAGATGAAGGCTCAGGCTATTCCCCTCCATCCCCCCTCGGATGAGAAGTGTGTCAGATGTGTCCTCCATGTCTTATCTCAGTGTCTACACCGAGATTTCGTCCCTACAAGAAAGGCAAAGATAGTAAGGTGCTTTCCAGTTTCTTCTGAAACACTTGTTGGAAGTGTTTTTGTTCCCAGGACTCAGGACTTGCTGAGAGGAAGTGATCCCTGATCTCATGCAGAGCAGCATGCTGGATTCAGAATTCCTAGGTTCTCTCTTGATTCACTTAGTCTGAGAATCCGAATCGTATCTCTTGGTTTCAGCTTTATGTCTTACTCAAAGCAATCTCCACAAGAGTTAGTGTCCAGGGACTGGGGAGATAGCTTCGTCAGTGAAACACTTGTCATGTAAGTATGAGGATCTGATTTTTATCCCAGGTACTCTCATTAAAAAAAAAAAAAAAAAAAAAAAGCCAGGTGCAGTGGTATGCACCTGTAACCCCAATGGTGGAGAGGTGGAGACAAGAGGAGCCCTGGGGCTTCCTGGCTACCCAGTTTAGCCAAGTCATAACCCCCAGGTTTAGTGAGAGACTGTGTCAAAAAATAAGATGGAGAGTGATTAAGGAAGGCGTCTGACATTGGCCTCTGACTTCTACATACACATACACACATGGTACACACATGAACACATATATACCGTATACACGTATACGCATGACATGCATGTATACACACACACACACACACACACACACACACACACACACAAACACTATATGCCCACCCACCTCAAAGTTGATGTACACTCTTCTTATATTTATTTTTTCCTTGCATTAACTTAGGCTGGGAGATTTCCCTGGAGATCTTAAAAATACTCTCCAGTGGAGAAACTGACTCAGTGATTTCCCAAAGAGTTTTGGATGAAAGAGGGGTTAGAAGCATTCAAAGTCTTTCTGGGTTGAAAGACAGCCATCTTTTTGCCTTGAAGTAATCCAATGCTTTGCCCTAGCCACAAGGAAGAGCTAATCACAGATGGGGCACTAGCCCCAGTCTCTAGGGTTTAGAGTTTGAACAACACTTGCTATGGAAAATATATATCCTTGAGCTGGACAGACAAGGGATGAGCCAGTCTGGAAAGACTCCCATTGTGCCCATAGCTCTGTTTACAGCTGAACATATGGACAGAGTTTAGAACTGATTGATTTCCATCACTTGAAAAAAAAAAAAAAGATCCAGCCGGTTAAAGGTATACCTGAATGCGTGCCTGTGTCTGACTTTTGTTTCTATGATAGGACGTAGAACTACTCCACCCCAGAATTTTAACATTTCCTCTGTACTCATCATAACCAACCTGTGCAGTGTTCTCAATTAGAAGTTCGAGTTTGCAGAATGATTCTTTGAAGACGATTCTTTGCCAAGTACTCAGATAATGGCCCTCTACATGAATCCTTGGTTCAGAGAAGGGGACACATCCTGGGTCACCTGGCTGACAAGTAGAGTGGCTGAGAATGAAAGCCAGGTCTGTCTGTCGATGAAACCTGGGTCTTTCTCATCTCTGAAAAGAAAATCTGGGACAGCAAGCGGACAAACCACATGGTCCTGATAGTTTATGCCACAAGTTCCCCAGGACAAATACTGTGAAAAACATCACTTGGACCTAGCAAGATGGCAAAGTTGGTAAAGGTATCTACTGCTAAGACTTGTGTTCTGAATTCAGTCCCTAGGGCCGACATGGTAGAAAGAGAGCTGACTTCCGAAAGTTGGCCTCAGACTTCACACACATATTGCATGTACCTCCTCCCCCAATAAATAAATGCATGTAATAAACAAGACAAATATCATTATTGCTTGGAAGGAAGGATCAGAATTCAAGAGCCATGCAGAAGAGAGGAATATTTTTAAAGTTTATTTCAGGATGACTATTATATAGTTCCCTCAAGTTTTCTGAATGTCTGAAAATTTCATAACAAATTATTAGAGAGAAAAAGATTGTACAAAATATTGGAAAAAGAAGAATGGTACAATGGAGTGAGATGAGGTTCTTCTGAGATCAGGCAGGGTGGCACACCCCTGTAATCCCAGTGCTCAGGAGACTGAGGCTGGTCACCATGGGTTCTATGTTAGCAGGACTACATAGTAAAATGAGATAGATAGATAGATAGATAGACAATAGACAGATGATAGATAGATAGATAGATCATAGATAGATGACAGATAGATAGGTCATAGATAGATGACAGATATATAGATAGATGATAGATAGATAGATAGATAGATAGATAGATAGATAGATAGATAGAGGCTGATGAGATAGCATAGCAGTAGTTCTCAACCTTCCTAATGCTGAGACCCTTTAATACGGTTCCTCATGCTGTGGTGTCCCCCAACCATAAGATTATTTCATTGCTACTTCCTAACTGTAATTTTGCTACTGTTATGAATCATAATGTAAATACCTGATATGCAGGGTATCTGATGTGTGATCCCTAAGGGGTTATGAACAGGTTGAGAACCACTGGCATGGAGGGAAAGATGCTTGCTGCCGAGCCTGACAGCCTCAGTTGATCCCTGAGATTCACATGGTGGGAGGAGAAAATTGACTCCCTGAAGAGTTGTCCTTGGCTCTTGACAGGTGGTGTGACACACACATACACACACACACACACACACACACACACACACACACACACACACACGAAAGGTAAGGAGATGTAATAGACACCCATGTATATGTTTATGTGTATATTTGGAGAGAGAGAGAAAGAGAGAGAGAGAGACAGACAGAGACAGAGACAGAGAGACAGAGAGAGACACAGAGAGACACAGAGAGAGACAGAAAGACAGAGAGACAGAGAGAAAGAGAAAGAGAGAAGAGGAGAGGAGAGGAGAGAAAAGAAAGAGGAGATATTGTTTGGAAGCCACAAGGAGGGGCTTTGGCCAAGCATCTAAATTCTAAGCTCAGCACTTTCTAGAAGAAAGAAATTGATGCAGTGACTTGAAATGCTTGGGGGGGTGGGGGCCTCCTCAGCCTAATTCAGAGAACTCAGACCCTTGAGTACAGGGCACGTTCTAAGGAACAAAATGCTCTTTTCTCCAGATCTTGCTGGTCTACACATTACATAATGTAGAGTTATGTGTCTGCCTCAAGGCTGGCAGGAGCCTGAATGCGATATGTTCATAATACATGGAGTCTTGCATGCAAACTTTGTTTATATGTTCGGCTCTCCCTCCGAGCGCGAGGGCAGGTAGCTGGCTGCAGGTCTGCACTGAAGCTTGAAAGGCTCGGTATTTTATGGCCTCTGGTGTTTATTTTGCTGTCTAACTATGTTATCCATTGTGAGCTTGGCTAAAGCGAAACACTGTAAAGAAATGGAGAAAGCATCCTTTGATACCAAAGCAACATATTTCCTCATGGGTCTTCTTTGCCTAGCAATACTCTGTCCACAGAGAAGGGCCACACATGGTCAGAATGGGGACTTGGGTTCCCTCACTGTTTTTTTTTTCCTATTTTTCTCTAAGTCCATTTTTGATATGAAGGCCCATTCAAATACTCAACCAAGTTTTATGTCAAGGTTAGCTCTGAGAATAGACAGCTGGTATCTCATCTGAGTTGTGGAAGCCACACTACAATCTAGAACTTCCAAACCATCGGCATAGAGTGGGGGAGAAGAGATCCATCCCTTTCAGGAAGGCTTCACCACCCCAGCCAAGAGGAAGCTCAGGCCTCAGGTTGAGGCAGGTTCCCATGAAGCAGCCAAAAGTTTGCAAAACAAGCGCTGAGATGAGACTCAGGCTTTGGATTCATGGTAAGGTTGCAACAGTCTTGGAAGGCTGAGCTGACAGAAGAGCCTTGGGGAGCCAGGCCTGTGACACAGCTGCCTGGGCAGAGCCAGGGTCCCCTTGTGCTCACTGCCTGGGTCTCAGTTCTCAGCAAGGAGGGACTAACTGCCTGGGATAATAGTCCCGTGTTTATATTTGAAAAGGGATACTGCATTTCCAGGATAATCCCCTCCAGCCTCCTCTTAGGCTAAGATTTCCAACTGGTCTAGAATGTTGAAGAGAAATCAGGGGCTGATTACCTGGCCGACAGGGCTGCAATCACACCTTTCAATATGAATTATACACTCTTTGAGTTCAATGACATTGAGCATCCAGGCTCTGGCTGGGGCAAAGCCTGTTCAATGGTTTCCATCACTGGCTTAAGACAATGATTTGAATGGACAAAGTCCCCTCACTGCGCTTGATAATCAGGAAATGAACGCTTGTTTGCAAATAAGATTGAGAAACGTGATCAGCTTCTTGTTCGGCATCTGTCTTTGGGAAAGCAGTTCCTGATAAGACTAATGTCGAAATATGTTAGAAGACACCAGGGGTGGTGGGAGCCTTCCCTGTCCTCCTCCATCCCCACCCCTACCTTCTTTGTTTGCTTTGATGGGACAGGGTCTCAGCCTGTAGCTTAGGCTGGCTTCAAATCATGGTGCAGTCCTCCTGCCTCAGCATCTCAGGTGCTAGGATCACAGATATGAACCATTATGCCTGGCTGTATTCCCAATTTATATGTATCCGAAGCAGCAAAGGCAAAAAAGGTGTTTTAGCTTGAAAGACTGTTTCTTTGAGGGGATTTAAATACAGCTGGGACTGACTTGACATAACACTTCTGTTCTGCTTTGTCATTTAAAAATTGTTTCCATTTTTTTTTGGGTTTTGAGACAGAGTCTTGCTACATGTATCAGGATGGGCTGGAATTCTCTGTGTGGGCCAGGCTGGCCTAGAGCTCACAGCAATCTCCTGCCTCAGCCTTGCCCTATTACCCATGGCTTTTCTAGATTTCTGTTCCTATTCTCCGCCCTCTCTGATACCTTCCCTTAAAAGGATCTTCGTTTTTGAATAGAACAAAAATTTTGCTAAGACTTGGATGCAACCCAATATCATACATTCAATACATAAACAGCTTTGGTATAGCCTCAGTTTGGGGACAAGTTACTTGGTGCATGGAAAAGCATTGGGTGCCTTTTAGATTGGGAAGGAGGAGGCTGTGGGCTGGGGAAAGAGACAGACTACAGGTTAGTATTTGGCTGGGTGTTGTTTGCATTCATTATATCTTGATGCAGTACTTTTGGGGAAAAATTGGCATCCACAGTCTTTCGTTTTGGGGGAATATTATTTTCAAGTTTTGAGTTCTTGGTCATCTTTGTGTATGTGTGTATGTATATGTGCAGTGTGTGTATGTGTGCATGTGTAGAGGGGCAAAGGACATCTTTAGGTGTCATTTCTCAGGCCTGCCAACACTTTCATTTTAATTAAAAATTGTTTATTTTATGTGTATGTGTGTGTGCCTGAGTTTGCATACATACATGCACCATGTGAGTGAAGGTGACCATGAAGGCCAGAAGAGGGCGTTAGAGCTCCTGGAGCTGGAGTTAGGAGGCAGTTGTGAGCTACCTGGTGTGGGTGCTGGGAACTGAACCTGGATCTTCTATAAGAGTAGGTTCTCTTAACCCAGAACCATCTCTCTTCGTCCTCCTTTTAAAGCTTTTATTTTGTGTTTCTTTATTTATTCATTTTTATGTTTGAGTGGTTTTGCCCTCCTGTAGGTATATGTACCATGTGCAGGCAGTGCCCTGCCTCTTCGGCAAAGATGCTAAAGCACATGTAATGTGACTCAAGAGAAGCAAAGAGACAGAAAGACAGATAGACAGACAGACAACAACAAAATAGAGTCTCAAGAGTTTGGGTGAGGTAATACTAGAGTAATACTAGAGTAGGATGGGTCTGTATAAATAGGAAATTTAGAGCCTTTTACAGAGGGAAGGTAAGAAGAAGCTGTGCAACCAGGGCTGTGTCTAAGATGGAGGATGTGTGTGGAGGTACCCACACGTCAAGGAGTCCCTGAGATTACTGGAAGCTGGGAGAGAGAAATGGCAGAGATCCTCTCTAGAGCCTTCAGAGAGAGCCATCACCTTGGATTTGGACTTCTAGACTCCAGACGGATGATAGAATGCTTCGCATGCGGTCCAGTGCACTCAGTGTGTAGCAGCTGTTTGGCGGCTCTAGGATAGGAATCCGTTTAGCTTCCACAGGGACAGACAGTTTGGAAGGCAGTAGCAGTTATCGGCTCACCTGAGCCAAGCAGCACTAGTGGCCTGTAATTTTCCAACACAGCCAGTGGGAGGTTCTCAGAACGTAGGTCTGGTCCCACTGGGGCCCCAAGTCTTCTCTTAGCCTAGAGGAGTTTCTGTGGCAGAGGATGTGTCAGCAGCACGCGTGCCTTAGGATGCATTGCTAAGCTGCTAGGATGTCAGGGAGACATCCTTTGGTAGCCTGGCCTTCTGCTTTGAGTCCCTCTTCCATCGTCTCTCTCCTCACCCTGGAAGGCAAGGCAAGAGAAAGCTACACAGGAACAAGAGTCTATTGTAGAGTCACGTGTGGTCAAAGCCATGGATAGTATCAATTTTTTTTAAACCTCCTTGCCGTGACATAGTGACATGGATGAGGAGTCTCTTTGGCACACCTTTCGAGCTAACCCCTCCAATATTGCCTGACTGTTGGAGGAAATGGAGGCTCTCTGGACTGAAAGGAGGTCATGAACTTCATTCATTGTCTTCCTTTTGTTGCCACCAAGAGGACCATAGAGTCAACAAGATTCTAAGCTGAGGTGATTCTTTGTCCGTTTGGCTTTTGCTCCGGGTGAAAAGCAGCCAGGGAAAGGCCTCTTTTGTCTCAGACCTTACGTTTTACTTAAAACCATGAACCATGGGAAATGCTCAGAGAGCGATATGAAAACTTCCTTTTTCTTGAGGCTTCTGAGGTTCATAGAGGAGAATGATGCTCAAAAACCCCCTTGTCTCAATGGCACTAGACTTTGTGTCCATGCATCGTGATCCTTGCTATAGCTCCACACCGCAGCTCTCTCTTCCTTCTGCCTCTCAAAATAGGCTGGAGAGATGGCTCAGTGGTTAAGAACACTGGCTGTTCTTCCAGGGGACTCTGGTTCCATTCCTAGCACCCACATGGAGGCTCACAACTGTTTGTAACTCCAGTTCTAGGGGATCTGATGCCCTCTTCTAGCCTCTGTGGGCACTGGGCACTCATGTGGTTCACATTCATAGGTGCAGACAAAACAGCCAAACCCATAAAATAAAAATTAAAACAAAACCCACATGCATCCATGCTTTGCCATAAGATCAGCTGGGGTTGTTCCTCCTTTCTCTGTGTGGTGTCTACTTTCTGTGGGCCACTTTGTGTGTGTGTGTGTGTGTGTGTGTGTGTGTGTGTGTGTGTGTGTGTGTGTTTATGTAGGTTTGGGTGTACATTTAGTGCTTTCACATAGAAGCCACAGGACAATAACCTGGGGTGTTGTTACTCAGGTGCCATCCACTTAAATTTCCTTTTTTCAAACAAAGTCTCTCACTGGCTTGGGACTTAGCAGTAGGTTAGGTTGGTAGGCCTAGTAATAGCAGACCAGTGACCTAAAGGGTTCCGTCTGTCTTTTCCTCTCTAGATCTGGGTTTACAGGTACTGATACCATGCCTGGCAGTTTTTCATGTGTTGTAGAGATGCAGCTCAGGTCCTCACGCTTACAAGGCAAGCATTTTCTTAACTGAACTATCTCCCCAATCTCCATAGGTCCCTTTTCTCAGGAAACAATGGAGAATGATGCTTATGGAGCACCTGTCTTTACTTGTACCATGCTGAGCGTTGCCCTGAGTTACCAGAGGACGAGGGTGTGGCTCAATGAAGTCAAAGTCATGTCCAAGATCATGTGGCTGTGAAGCAGAGCTGGGATCCAGATTTCTCCGAAGAGGCTGGGGAAAGGAAACCACACCCATGGTGTATGCGCCTGTGCCGGGGCATAGTTGCAATCGGCAAAAGGAGAGGGAAAATGGTAAGACCATGCTACCTTTCAACTCACCGCCACTTTCTTCCAGCCCAACTGTTTCTTGTTTCCATGCCAACAGCAGCGTTTTTAATAGCAATGCTTGCTATCTCTAAAACATTGTGATGGTTTCTTTTCCTGCTCTGCACCGTCCTAACAAGGAGAATACACAATGGAAGAGCACACATAGACACCCCATCTCCCACTTAAAGGTCCAGTATCAGAACCAAACCCAGTCAACAGGATGTGCATATTTAGTGGGAACCCACGATGCCCAGGGGGCCAGGAGCAATGTTTGAGCTCCTCTGTTTGGGTTGGTCACTAGTCTTGAGGGAGATGACTCAGGTGCTGCTTGGCAAAGTCAACAGGCCCAAAATAAGGACGTCCTATGAAGGAAGCAGCCACTGGCCACCCTCGGTCCACCTCCAATCCTTTCCTGTCACGTCTCTGCACTCCTCGTCTGGTCCGTTGCTGTAGCCCCTACCACATCCTGCTCTCTCACTCATCCTGGCCTCCTGGCTGAGATTTGGCCCCACCTCCCTCTCAAATGACCTGAATTTTGCAGTGGGGACGAGAAGGAGTCCAGGCATTTCCAGGGCTCTGCTCTAGTGCAGAAAGCAGGCATGTGGAGTGCAGTACTCATTTTCAGCACTTATCAATAAGATGTATACTTAATGACAAAACAAACCTATCTTTCCATTCTAAAGCTTTATTTATTTATTTTGAGGTAGTTTCTCAGGAGTCTGGACTGGCCTTGAACTTGCTATATAGGTGGTAGTGACCTTGAACTTCTGATTCTTTCTTTTTAAAAAACATTTCATTCACTCATTCATTCATTCATTCATTATTGATTGATTGAGTGATTGATCGATTGATTGAAACAGGGTCTCACTATGTAACTTTGACTGTTCTGGAACTCACTGTGTAGACCAGGCTAGCCTTGAACTCACTGAGATCCATTTTCTTCTGTCTCCTGGGTGCTAACCTTTCTCCAATCCTTCTATTAAAGGCCCTAGCAAAAAGTCTTGTTTTCTTTTTCCCTCTAATACTGACTCACTTTGACCTCCAAAGCACTTATAAAAGTTACTGGATATTATTTTATGAATTTGTAGGTTCCTTGAATTATTTCATGGAGGTATATTTTATTTTCTGAGCAAGCTGGTGAGCTAGCCATGGTAGAATCGTATCGTTTATATACTTGTAGAGTTTATTTGTGAATTCCTGTGTATTCAGTTGTCAATGATAAGGCCTTTCCTTTTGTCTAGTCTGCAGTTGAATTCCTACATAGTTTGGATATGTTTGCAGATACACACCTAGAAAAGTATGGCGGATCCCCAAGCAGAGACAGGCATGTGCCGTGTCGTTGGTATTATGTCGTGTGCTGACCTCAAAAGATGCACATTCAACAGCCTGAGTTTTTTGTGAGGTCTCTTCTGGCTGCAAGATCCTTTGTTTCGTTGGCCTTTGGGGCTCCCCATCTCCCCACCACTGTCTTGTCATCTATTATTCACCGAAGCTCAGCTGGAGATATAATTACCAATAGGGTCTGTGATTAAGGGTCTTGGTGCCTGTTTTTGATCTCTTCCCTGAACTAATTAAGCCTGGACAAAGCAAGGCCATGAGTTCATTAAAGGGGCAGACACTGATTGAGTCCCTGTCCAATTGTCGGCCCTGTGCTGCTGTGGCAGGCAGTAACTCCCCCAAAACTGACAACACAAATGACTAGAAATTGGATGGGGAGAAGGCTCAGTGAGTGAAATCTTTGCAATGCAAAGAAGAGGACCCGAGTTCCCGACACCTTCAGAACCCATGTAAGAACCTGAGTGTCTGTGGGGGAGGGGCGTGTCTGAAACCTCAGCAACTGGGGAGGTGGAGACTCGCAGATCCCGGGGGCTCACTGGCCAACTAGTCTAGCTGACTCAGTGAACCCAAGATTCAATGAAAGATCCTGTCTCAAAAACGTAAGGTGATTGAGGGAGACATCCAACATGGAGCTCTGGCTTCTGTGTGCAAGTACAAACATGTGTACCCACACATATACCATATACATGTACATATGTGAACAAATACAAACATACACACATATGCATATACACACACAACACATATTATTAGAGCTATAAGGCACACTTGAAGAAAATGAGCAAGATAGAGGAAGAGATGGAGGGTCCTCTCCCTTTGCCAGGGTTGATAGGAAAGAGCTCCCTACAACCTGGCACCTCAACTTTAACTTGAAGGATTAGAATGAGGGTGTGGGGAGCAGGACCACCTGTGTGTGTGTGTGTGTGTGTGTGTGTGTGTGTGTGTGTGTGTGTGTGTGTAGGATAATCCAGGCAGAGACAAAAGTACAGTCCAAGGCACCAAGGTATTTTAGAAGAACTCATATGCTGCTGAAAGCACAGGCATGCCTAGGAACCCACGTGCTCTACCTGGAGTATGCATATTCCAACCATGAATTCAGCCATGCATATATAACATGTAATGTGTATTATTCTCTCTCTCTCTCTGTATGGATGTGTGCACACAAGTGTCACGTGCCTTGGGTGGAGGCCAGAGGCCAGCTTTAGAGAGATAGCTGTCTTCATCCACCATGGTTGGAAGGAACTCAGGTCACCAGGCTTGGCTGAAGTCACCAGGCTTGGCTGAGGCATTTCCCCTGGCTTCACCAGGCCATCATCTGAAGAGCCAGCCCTGGCTTGCCTGAGGTTTCAGATGTAGATGGAGCCTGTACCACAGAGGCAGAGGATGTAAAATGTACCTGCAGCATGTGGAGAGCCTAGCTCTGGGCTCCTGTCTGCCCACCATGCTTCAAGGCCCGCAGCTGGCACTGGTGTGCCACTCTGAAGGGCAGTCAGAATGTATCAGCTGTCAGAACCGAGGAGGCTGGGGCTCAGCCATCAGGATGTGGGGGTTGTGTATCTTCTGTTTATTCTTGCAGTTTACTTCCCTGAAAACACACGCCTAGCTGCCATGCTCCTCTCCCAAGGAGGCTAGTGCCAGCACTCCATCGCTCATGAGCAATCCTGCAAAAACAAACCCAGGTCCTCAAGGCAGCTGTAGGTGCCAGGGAGTCAGGCCTGTGGTGGCTGGGCATCCCAGAGCCTAGGAACAATCTGGTCTTCAGGAAGAGAGGGAAGAAAAACAATTTCAAATTCCAGGCGCCCAGGGCCTCTTACAGATGGCCATTGTCAGGGGAAGGAAAACTAAACTGTGAGTTAGCACGGTGGCGCCTCTGGGAAATGGGGAGGATATTGAGGTTGGGGGCCGCTGTGCAGGGTGTTTGGGCACTGAGGAAGGGGCTGGGTTAGCTGAAGAAAGAGCTGAATGGGTTCCTTGTATGAGCCTGGGAAGCATGCCTTTAAATGCCTCAGTTTCCAGTACTAACATCGTGCGAAGGGGCACGGCTGAGATGACTCAGCGGGGAAAGTTGCTTGCCTGTGAGCATCAAAACCTGAGTTTAATCCCAAGAACCCAGGTGGAAAAAGAGATCTGTCTTCCAAAAGTTGTCCTCTGATTTCCACACATGCCCTGTGTGGAACACACACACACACACACACACACACACACACACACACACACACGCACACGCACGCACGCACGCACACACGCACACGCACACACACACATAAAATAAAAGAGTTAAAACAATTATACAGTGAGTAGCTGCATATGGTGGCAACACACCTATGATCCCAGCTATTGGGGAAGCGGAGGCAGGAGGATCATTTTATCCCAGAAATTCAAGGCCAGTCTGGATAACATAGTGAAACCCATGTCAAAAAATGAATGAAGGGGCCGGAGAGAAGGCTAAGAGGTTAGAAGTAGTTATTGCTCTTCCAGAGGACCCAAATTCAATTCCCAGCGCCTATGTGGCAGCTCCAACATCTAGTAACTCCAGTTGCAGGAAATCTGACAACTTCTTCTGGTCTTCTTGGGCACCAGGTACTCATGGAAAGGAAGCATGCTAAGGCTGGGGATGTGGGTAAGTTTGAGCACTCAAGAACTTGTCTAGCCTGCACAAAGTCCTGGATTCAGTCTGCACAAAGGAGTCATGATGGTGCATGCCTGGAATCTCAGCACTTGAAAGGTGAATTCAAAAGGGTCACTGGTTCGAGGTCACTAGTTTAAGGTCATCCTCAGCTATATAGAAAGATAAGTTAAAGGCCAGCCTGTGCTACGTGAGACCTGGTCTCAAAATAGCAGCAACTGAGATAGAATACACTGGACTGAAAACGTGGGCGGTCTGCCATCCTCTTTCCTTAACTTCTCTTTCTTGAGTCAAAGACGCCAACACCTCTCTGTTTAGTTCATTCTGGAAGGCTACTGATCACCGAGGCGAGGTGCAAAGAGACAGTGGCCCTGGATTTGTGGTTATATCGGATGTCCTTGTCAGTTTTCTGTCTCAACCGTTGCGTTCATCCGTTCGCTAAATGCTGAATTGGTGGGGCTGTGCTGCGAAGTTCCAGCTAAGAAGACCCCGGGTATTTGCTGTGCCAGGAAGCAGAATGGGGAATTCCTTCCTGGCTACTTCATAGGTGCCATGTCTTTGCGAGGTGACAGACTCTTGTTTGCAGGGTGGATCTTACTGGCCTGTGTGGAGCTTGGGAAACTTCACAGCCTCGTTTGGAACTCCTCTGTAAGGAGACAGAACAAACATTGGAGGTCAGTGGCTACATCACGTCCTAAGCACTTTCCATGGGAGTCAAATTCCACTCCTAGCTGCTCAGCCAGAACATCTGGAACCAGAAGTGGACGGGTAGACATTTGTGGGTGTGCATGTTCCTGTGTATGTGTGTATATGCTTGTTCCTGTGTGTGAAGGGTGTGTGTGTTCCTGTGTATGTGTGTGTGCATGTTCCTGTGTGTGTGTGTGTATGTGTGTATGTGCTTGTTTCTGTGTGTGAAGGGTGTGTGTGTATTCCTGTATATGTGTGTGTGTGCATGTTTCTGTGTGTGTGTATGTGTGTGTGTGTGTGTGTGTGTGTGTGTGTGCACGTTCCTGTGTGTGAAGGTACATATGTTTGCATGGAGAGGCTGAAGGTCAGTCCCACCTTAGCAGCTGTCAACCTTTTTTGAGAAGTCTCTCACTGGGACCTGGAGCTTGCCAGTTTGACTTAGCTGCCTGGCCAGTGAGCCCCAGGCATCCTCTATCTCTTCAGTGCTGGGATTACAGGCATGTGCCACTGTGCTTGGCTTTTTCAAATGTGTATTATGGGCATTGAACTGAAGTCCTCCTGGTTGTGTGGCAAGCATTTTACTGATTGAGCCATGTCCCTTTCACTGGAGGTGGACATTTTAATATTAACTATTTTTTGAGGGACATTTTTGGTGGAGATCTGTCACCACCCTTGGGCTGAAGGTACAAGGCAGCATGCATTGTATAGCCATTTCTGTACCATGTTTGAAAGTTGGAAACTCAAAGTGTGATTATAATAGGCATTTCTATTTATTTCCTCAATTTGAGTTTATTTCAAGTTAGACTCGTGTTAGACATCATGGCTGACTTAGGGGAAGAGGTATATATTGAAACAAAGCAAACCTGTGGAGTTCTTTTAGTGGACTGTGTATAGCAACAGTCTCTGGCTTTCTTTATAGCTCAGCCTGAAAAGATCAATCAGATCTATAGAGCAAAACAGGAACTATCATGACAGGTAGGGATGAGCTATGCTGGTCATTTTCCATAATTGTCTGCTTGAGCAAATTGCACACTGAGGATTTGGGGAATGGGGTGGGGGAACTTCCCTGAAGATCCGTTCTCATACTATTCTCACTGTTTATGGAGTTTACAGAAAAATGTCACTGGAAAGTCGTTTACTGATGCATTTTGTTCCAATGTTGAGTTTATTTTTTTTTAATTTCCTTTACCACCTGCCCGTGTGTGTGTGTGTGTGTGTGTGTGTGTGTGTGTGTGTCTGTGTGTGTCTGTGTGTGCCTGTGCATGCATGTGTATGTGTGTCTGTGTGTGTATGTGCTTGTGTGCATTTGCATGCACACCCATGTAAGTACCTGCAGAGGCCAGAAGAGGGTCTGGAGTTACAGGCAACTGTAAGACATTCAATGTGGAAGCTAGGACTGAACTCAGGATCCTTAGGAAAGTTCAAGTGCTCTTAATTGATGGTTTCTTTCTTTCTTTCTCTCTCTCTCTCTCTCTCTCTCTCTCTCTCTCTCTCTCTCTCTCTCTCTCTGAGACAGGGTCTAACTATGTAGCCTTAGCTGAACTTGACCTCCCTATATGAATCAGACTGGCCTGGAACTCAGAGATCCACCTGCCTCTGCCTCCTGAGTGCTGGGCCACCACAACTCAGAGTTTCTTCATTACTGCTGTATAGTCAAAATTCCTCTTTGTATACATTTGTTTGGACTCACTTATAAACCCAGGGATTCCTGAGTATGTCTGAAGATTAGTCCTGAAGAATGCTGGTCCTCAGCAAGGGTTTTGTCCAGAGGCTTCTGGGAATATATTCGCTAAAATAAAAATACCGATTTTGTTGTTTATTGGTTCCTGTTCTTTTCTCTTAAGATACTGTAATATTATTTATTTCTGTTTTGGTGTGTGTGTGATTATGCTTACACTTACACATGTTTCTTCAGGTGCCTATGTACAGCCACCAGCTTTTTATGGGGGTTCTGGGATTTGAACTCAGATCCTTAGGCTTGCACAGTTGGTGTTCTATCTGTTTAGCTATCTCCCAGCTACAGCTCTTCTCTTGCCCAATTTTTAACTTGAATTATATTCGTTCTGTAAACACCACACCACACCACAAGACAAACAGCATTTGGAAGTTGTTTGCTAAATTTACTTCTATTTTTAGTATATTTCTTTATTTTTTGAAATTGAAATGTAATTACATCATTTTCCCCTTTCCCTTTCTTCCTTCCAACCCTTCCAGTGTACCCCACCTTGTTCTCTCTCAGACTCATGGCCTATATCTTTTCAATTGTTGTTACATAAACACACATTGTATAAATTCCTAAACATGTAAGTACAATCTTCTTAGTCCATATATTATTGCTTGTACGTATATGACTTCACAGCTGACCCCTTGGTACTGGACAACCAATTTGAGGGCTCTTCCCTGGAGAAGACTATTTAGCTCTCATAATTCCTTAGCTGCTTGTAGTTCTAGGGCTGGGGTCCTGTGAGATTTCCCCTTCCTTGTTAGCATGTCTGGGGGTGGCATTTTTGTTCAGGTCTTGTTTTGGTAGCCATATTGATGTGCTGTTCCCAGGTGAAGCTTCTCGGACGTGTCTAGGAGACAGAGTCACACAGCAAACTCCCTGCTCCCTTGGGTCTTACAATCTTTCTGTCCCCTGTTCTGCTGTGGAACCCGAGCCTTAGGTTCAGGACTTGTGTTGTAGCAATTGGGGGCTGGTCACCACGTGCTCACTTGTTCTCTGTAGTTTTGCTGGTTGTGGTTTCTGTAATGGTCTCTGTCTGTTGCAAGGAGATGTTTCTTCGATAGGGGTTGTTTTACGTCTTACATGTCCATTTCTTGCAAAGCCAGGACCAGGGTGATTAAAACATATTGGGTACAAAATACAAGGAGCCACTCACTCCTAGCCATCCAGGTCCATGGCCAGTGCTTGAGTTTGAATGCCTCTGGCATTGTATGTCATCTCACTCAGGCTCTGGCACTGAGCAACAGAACATTTCCATTAATTATTTCAAAACAATATTTTTAAGAATGACTGGCATGGGGCTGGAAAGATGGCTCCGAGGTTAAGAGTCCTCTTGCAGAAGATCTGAGTTTAGTTTCTAAAGCCAACGTGCGATGGCTCACAATTGCCTATAACTTTAGCTCCAAGGGATCTGACATCTTCTGGACTCTGAGGGTACCTGCACTCATAGTGCACACACACACACACACACACACACACACACACACACACACACAATTAGAAATAATAATAAAAATAAATCTTTTAAAAAGGAAATAATGATGAGTGTTACATGTTCCCTCCATCTCAGAAGATGTGACTCATATACATTTGCTTACTTTTTCTCACACGAAACCCTGTAAAGCAGGTACAATCCATACCACCCCTGTTTTATAGGGAAGGAAACTAAAACATGGAGTTGTTAACTGAATGTTCCATGGCTGTTCCTGTAGGAAGCGCCAGATCTGAGATTTGGATTTGGGCCACCTGATTTTCAGCTCTTGACCTCATATTTTCCACTATATACCTCCCCAAGGTTGTTGCATGCCCTCGAGAGGTTGAGCAGCTGGTTTACTGAACACCCAGGTCCCACGCTCGCTGTGTAATAGAAGAAGTCAATCATGTTACTTGGGGTTGGAAACTATCCCCAAGAATTTTCAGAGTAGGGGCTGGAGAGATGGCTCAGTGGTTAAGAGCACCTGCTACTCTTCCAGAGCAGACTGGAATTTGCTTCCCAACACCCACTGGGGGGCTTACAAGCACTGTGACTCCAGCTCTAGGAGATCACACACCCTTTTCTGGCATCCATGGGCACTTGCATGCACATGCAAATGTGCACATAAAACAAACCAAAAAAAAAAAAAAAAACAAGGATTTTCAGAGTAGCTCTCCAAAGAGAAAGAGTTCAAATGGCAAACTCCAAGATGGCTCCTTTGCCTCAGGGTCTTTGATTTGGGGTTGGTCCACTTATATATCCATTCAACAAACATTTATGGAGTCCTTCATATGTGCCCAGGCACAGTTCTGATTGCTGTAAATCGGAGTTCTGGGGACACTGATGCCTTCATCCTCATTCAGTTTCACTATAATAGGGAAGAGAAATCAGACGTTAATAAACAAGCAAATATAGAAGCCAACGCCAGAAAGAAAGTTCAATTTTCCAAAAGGCTTTGAGGGTATGAGTGTTGGGTGATGGAGGTCAAGGGAGCTTTTTTTTTGAGGAAGTAGCATTTGAACAGAATCTTGAGTGACGTGAAGTAAAGAACAAGTGTGAGCCTCACACAGAAGGGTTGTAGCTATTTTATAAATAAGAAATTTCCATTGTGTATTTGACTTTACCTTGAAAAAACAGCACCAGATCAACACAACCCACAAGCACGTCACTCACCAAGTCATCAAGGGCATTTTAATCTTGTTTCTGTGGCAGGAGGGAGTGGGTCGGGGAGATGGTCCATAAAACTATTTGCCTCCTGGGCATAATCTTCCGACTGTGGGTTTGAGGACTGCTGAGTGATTCTCTGTTTGTTCTCCTGGATTAAATTAGGGTCGGGGCAGCTTCTATTTTGTACTTTTGTTCCTGAGCCTCTGGTGGACCCGAGCATCCGGCATTCTTCATTTGTATTGATTCCCTTGGAGGAAAATGTTGTGGCAGAAACTGCCCTGTGCATGCAAAAATACACCCTGATGGACAGCCACGACCTCTATTTCCATTGGCTGTTCCTCCAAGCAGAGCTGCCAGGCCTCTGATTTGAAGTGTTGTAAAATGAAACACTAGGTTTTCGTTCTCACTGGGAGCTAGGTCAAGGACAGAGGCTGAGGAGTCAATGTCATACGTAATATACTGGACAAGTGAACATCCTGGGTGGTGAGGCTGGCTCCTTCTTCCACGAAGAGATGTGATGATGCCCTCAATATGATTGAGGATAAGGGGCCGAGTTGGCCAGCATCTTTTGATCCTAGCCCAGATTCACTAGAAGTTTCCATCAGCAGGTTACCTGGATTGACCTGATTGTTATGAAGGTGGATGTTGTAGATGTTCCCCAAGGCATCTTTGGCTGGAGGCAATATTTTAGCTTTGTTCAGAATCAAATTGTAGGTTTTGGGGTAAGAAAACACTTTTTGCCAACTCAGAACTTCGCTTCAGGCTTTGCCCTGTTTGCTGTTCCTTGGAAGGCTTTTAGTGTCTCATCTGCGCCTCTCTTTGGGATGACCGATCGCTTAGCTGAGAACTCCAAGTTCATGGCAGTGCATGGAGTGGGGATCTGCCACAGTTGTAGCAAGGCACACTGGGATAAAGGAGAAAGAGAGGAAAGGCGGGGAGGGTGGGTAGAAAGTAAGGAAGAAAGAAGACATTTCTAATCCATCCAGGGAGACGGTGATTGTCTGCAGGGTTGATGCGAACCCTAGAAATTAGTACACCGGGAGATTTCACACAGTGATTCAAACTTTCTGAGCCTCAGGTTTTTTTCCTCTGGGAAAGAACAACCAAGAAACTGATTCTACTGAGATAAGCCCAGTCAGACATGGTCACATCTGTGGTTTTCAATGGACTGCTGAATTCAAGATAACTTTACCAACCTCTGAGTTACTCTATCACAACTCTAGCTGGACCCTGAGACCTCTTTTGCACCACCTGCCCTGGGGTGAAGCTGTCCCCTTGTGTTAGTCAGGGTTCTCTAGAGGAACAGGACAGACAGAAGGAACACAGGTTCTAAATGGGGCTGGATTCCACAGGCTGGGGCATTGGACAGTGGCTGTCTGCACACCACAGAGGCTGAGTATGAAGACAGTGGAGTCTGATGCCAGTGATGATAGCACCAGCAGTAGCACGAGCAGGGACAGACACAGCCAGAGGCAAAGGCAGGCACCCAGGCACCCTGCTGTTTCATCTGGCCTCTTTCATCTGGGCTACAGCTGGAAGTGCCCCTCCTGCACAATGGTGGGTCAGTCTTTCTCTTAATCTTTCTGGAAGTGCCTCCACAGAGCTGTCCAGAGATGTGTCTCCTAGTTGACTCCAGATCCAATCAAGTTGACAGGCAAGATTAAACATTATACCCGCATACCTCAGATTACAAAGACTGTACATAGCCAAAGCTTTTTTTGATCAACGAACCCTTCTCTATTTTATATACCTATGTAGTACAAAGATGTGTATGCATTTGAGGACACACGAATGGAAGGGTGTTTATGCATGTGTGTCCACATGCACATGAAGGTCAGAAGTTGATGTCTAGAATCATTTTCATTATTCTCCCACCTTACTTGTTGAGGCAGGTCTCTCAATCAAACCCAGATATTACTGATACGGCTAGATTCCTAACCAGCTTGCTTTGAGAATCCTCCATCTCTTTCCAAGACTGGAGAATTAAGTCAGGTCACCATGACCACTAGGCATTTTACACAGGTTCTGGGAATTAGAACTCTGCTCCCTGAGCATTCTCCTCAGCCCCTGATGCAAGAATTTCACAGCAGTTTAGATACCAGTAAAGTCACTGGATGGTATGATGTCTTCTCTTGTTGCAGTCTTGGATGGCCTGCTGTGGTCAGTCTTTAGTCATATGTCAATTTGAAGGTTGCCAAGGTGTCTTGTGACATGACTTGTATTTAAACCCATTGACTTTAAGTAAAGCAGATTATCCCCTCAAAGATGGGTGGATTTCATCTAACTGATTGAAGGCCTTGAGAACAGATACAGCTTTCCCAGAGAAGAAATTCTTCATGGTAGCATCCACTCCTACCTCAGTTTCCAGCCTGCCCTGTGGAGTTGAGACTTTTCTCATTTCCTACCATTGCATAAGCCAGTTCCGGAAAATACATGAACAAACAAGTATCTGTGCTTTCTATTATATGTTATTGTATTATTTTACAATGATTGTATTTCATAAGCACAAATTATTGTTTTATATATATATTGAGTAAAATTTTATTGTATTATATACTATTACATATTATCATATGCATTCTATAGCAAATTATAGAGATTATAAGCAAATATTTGTATTTTATGTATATAGGGGTCTGATTATGTTTTCTGGAGAACCTGGACAGTAGAATCTTCTTCTGTATGCACACACATACCCAGGCACACACACACTATGCTAACATATAATTTTATGTAGGAGTTTTTTTATTGTTGTTTATTGTCCCTCCATTACAGGAATCCAGACCTCAGATCTCACTGAAAAACAGAGAAAGGCACTTCCTTGGCTTGATGGGCTGGATTTCCTAATCCCATGTTGAGAAGAGGACTTCAGGGTAGATTGGATGCCTTCCCAGGCGGAGACCAATGTCTGGTCCTTGAAAGGCTTCCCAGCCATTGGGTGGAGTGTGCCAGTCTCCGTGTCGTGTTGCTTGGCTTTTCTGGGCATTTCCACACCCCAAGATTGGTGGTGGTGGTTTGTTTAAAATTAGTTTTTGTTTGGCCTGTGGAGAAAGAGCAAATTGCAGAGTCTATGTTGGATTCAGAGATTTTTGCATTTGAGGTTCTGGGGGTTGTGTGATTCGTCTATTTTGAAAACAGACAGACACGGTTCTAAGACTGCCATTGACCTAAAGTGTCCTCCTAGAAAGAAGTGGTCAGAAGCCTAAGGGGTGTTGAAGCTGTCATTTGAGAGGGAGAAAGAGAGAAAGAGAGAGAGAGAGAAAGAGAGAGAGAGAGAGTGAGAGTAAAGAAAAGCTGAATATCTCTCTGAAAAGTTCCAAATTGTTCACTGGGCCTCAGTTCAGAATGGAGCATGGTAGCCATTTGCTGACTGGTGTGTGTAGGAGGGTCACATGTACTCCATGTTCCTGAAAGAACTACACACTAAACTTTGTAGCTCTTGCCTGGGTGTACTCCTGTTTTAACTGCCAAGATCAACAGCCGCTGCAATTTTACTACCTGGGCCCAGCCAAGGAACTGTTGCCCGCAATCAACCAATCAGGTTGAGCACTTCCTGCATGCTTGCATCTTTTATTTGCATATTGCATTCTATTGCTATTCTACTCATAATTCTATTCTTGTGAGAATGCGGGTAGGGTAGTTTTCTACATAAACCACTCCTTCTCTTTGTTCCTTCAGAGTACACCATCATTTTGTACCAAAGGCTGCATACCCTCCGTTTGAAATTTTTCTCTTTATTTCTTCTAATTTTCAGTGGTTTCTGGGTGAAGTTTTCCAGAAGTTTCTTGGTGTCAGGAGTGATATCTGCAGTCACCTCCTTGATTCTTCCCCCTCTTCTTGTTTTAGTTGTGTGGAGTACTGTAAGAGGCCCCAGGTCTCAGTTGTTTCCCTAACATTGTACAGATATGTTACATAACTCTCCATGTATCTACACCCCCCAGAGACCCAAATAGAAGTCTTGAGAGTCTTTATTTCAAGTCAGGAAGGGACTCTATCTATCAAATTTTATTTAGAAGAGATTCTCTCATTCACATGATTACATTCAGTCCATAAAGGCTGGAGTGAGGACTCTCTGAATTGCTTAAGAGTTCTTAGGAAGTGATTCCTTCACTGGGTAGTAAAGAATGCATAACTCACATCTGAAATCTTCTGCTGATCAGCTGCCCACTGGAATCCTAGTTGACTTTATGACTACAAATTTAGATTCAGAAAAATGGACTAATTCTCTGGACCCAGAAAACCCAAGATAGCTCAAATTGTTGCTAATCGTGATGGGGCTCTTTTAAAATTTTCAGGATTTGTTTCTCTGCGTGCACAGATATAATAAAGAAAATACAAAACCTCTTATGCAATGAAGAAATTTCTAAATCGGCAATTTAAGACCCCTAGGGGCTAGATATAGCTCAGTCAGCAGAAGGTTTGTCTGGAGTTCATGAGATTCTGTTGGCTTTGGTCTCCAGAATTGCATAAACTGGGTGTGGTTGTGCACACCTGGAATGCTAGTACTTGGGAGGTGGAGGCAAGAAGATCAGGAGTTCAAGGTTGTTTTTAGCTATACAGCTTGGAGTATGAAAACCCCATCTCAGGGGGAGGGGAGGGAGAGAGAGAGAGAACTGGTTTTTAATTACTTTGATAGATTTGAAGAAACCCTTTGTGTTATGTGCTTTATTTCATCACCATAACAAAATACCTGGCAGAAGTAATTTAAGAAAGGAAAGATTCATTTTGCCCTTGTAGTTTCAGAGAGTCACAACTCATCTATTTTAGTTATGGTTTCTATTGCTGTGAAGAGACACCATGATCACAGCAACTCTTATAAAGAAAACAATTTAGTTGGGGTTGACTTACAGGTTCAGAGGTTTAGTCCATTATCATCATGGCCAGAAGCATGGTGGCATGCAGGTAGACATGGTGCTGGAGAAGGAGCTGAGAGTTCTACATCTGGTTGGGCAGATAGCAGGAAGAAAGACTGACACTGGGCCTGGCTTGAGCATTTGAAACCTCAAATCCCATCCCCTGTGACATACTTCCTCCAACAAGAACACATCTACTTCAACAAGGCCACACCTCCTAATAACGCCACTCCTCATGAGCCTGTGGGGGCCATTTTCATTCAAACCACCACACCATCATAGTTGGAAAGCAAAGTAGAATATCTTGGTCTGTGGAGTCAGGAGCATGCAGTTGTGGCTTATTCAAGTGGAGAACAAGAAGGATAAGTGCTTGAGGTCAGAACTAGGGATAAATATCCCCTTTCTAAGCCTTCTTCTAATGACTTACTTCCACCAGACAAGACCTTCTTCTGAAACGCTCCACTGGCTTTAAAGTAGACAGAGAAGCTGGAAGACTTAGGACTCAAAACCTTAACCTTTGTGAGGACAGTTCAGATTCAAACAAAAACATGCTTTCCCTCCCAAAATATTGTTTTATTTGCTGAGACTACTTGAAATTCTTTTTTAAAAATAATTTATCTTTATTTTATGTGCATTTGCATTTTGCCTGCATGTATATCTGTGTGAGGGTGTCAGATCCCTAGGAACTAGAGTTGCAGACAGTTGTGAGCTACCATATGGATGCTGGGAATTGAACCCAGGTCCTCTCGAAGAGCAGACATGGTCTTAACCATTGAGTCATCTCTCCAGCCGCATTGCTGAGAATTTTATACATTTACACAATGTCAATGGTCATGTCCACTCCCCTTATTTCTTATCTCTAACTCTCTCAGACCTTATCACTTAGTCCCCTCTTAACTTTATTTCTTTTTCTTCATCCTCCTCGTAGTTATCATCATCATCACCACCATCATCATCATCATCATCTCCCACTATGTCAAACCAAACAACAACTTTCAATGAAACTCAAAGAATTAGGATCCAAACGATGAGCCTCTCAATTTGTTTAATTCATTCTTTAGGCTTGGGCTTCCTGGGGGGCTCTCAGGACCCTACACCTACATGATTTCAAGGAAGTAGAAAAGCACCCTCCTAAAATGTTTCCTCATCTACATGCCTGATAAAGACCTGAGCAAGATAAAGACTCTCAAGCCACCTGAGCCTTACAGCATAGAGAAACACACCAAGCTGTAGTAGAATACTATTTTAAGGTGTGTTACTTTTGTTTATGTTGCATTTGTTTAAATCTGTGAAGCCACATTACTGTGCCTGTCTAAAACACCTGATGGTCTAATAAAGAGCTGAATGGCCAATAGCAAGGCAGGAGAAAGGATAGGTGGGTCTGGCAAGCAGACAGCATAAATAAGAGGAGAAATCTGGGAAGAAGAATTGGAGAGATCGAGGAGCCAGAGGAAGAGAAGGACTCCAGGGGCCAGCCACTCAGCTACACAACCAGCAAGCCACAGAGTAGGAGTAAGATTTAGAGAAGTTAGAGAACGAGAAAAGCCCAGAGGCAAAAGGTAGTTGGAATAAGTTAAGGAAAGCTGGCAAGAAACTAAGCCAAGCTAAGGCCCAGCATTGATAAGTAAGAATAAGCCTCTCTGTGTGAATTTATTTGGGAACTGGGTAGGGGCCTCCCTCGAAAAAGAGCAAGACCAACCAACAACACCAATGGTCCTTCTCTTCCTCTGGCTCCTCTGTCTCTCCAATCCCTTTTCCCAGATTTCTCCTCTTATTTATGCTCTCTGCCTGCCAGACCCACCTATCCTTTCTCCTGCCTTGCTATTGGCCATTCAGTTCTTTATTAGACCATCAGGTGTTTTACACAGGCACAGTAACACAGCTCCACAGAGTTAAATGGTCCAACAACTAAAGAAGCATGGTCCAACTTATCCTACCTCTCAGAACTAGGAAGCTGTGTTTTCTGTATAACTGTTTTCAAAAAAGCACTGTCAAGTGCAAACACTGATAAGGCTAAATCAGCCTTCAGCCCCAAATAAAATTAAGGGTGCTTTGGGGAAATCGAGAAGTTATTTTCTCCACTTAAAAAATAAAGTCAGATGATTAGAATTGTAGACTTGGAGTTACACTAGTTAAAGCTCTGACTGACATTGGGTTTACTGTATCGATCTTTAGCCCTGACAGTTTTTCAATGTCTCTTTCTCAGAATTCTGAGTTTATCTAAATGACTGGAGTATCCAACCAACCTTTAAAAGTTTCCGAATTTTCTATGCATTTTGGTGTCTTAGTTGTTATGTGGTCCCTTATGGATATTTTTAGAAGCATATGGATCTTAATCATCCTACTCGCATTATAGACCTTTTGAAGAGAATTTTTTTGGAAGTTTGTCTAGCTCATGTCTTTCTCCAGAGGGGAGATGAAGGTCAGAATGAAACCTACCAAGGGGCTTTGTTGTTAAGAACACAGCCCTTTTCTTAACCATCTCCCCTGCTGACTTCATTCACTCTATTTTGCTCTCTAGGAGTTTCTCACATGGGGTCTGGTTACATTCTAGCACTGTTCTTCATCACATTCATTCAGCACCTCCAGGCAATCCCAAGTGTATCATCTCAAATTTGTCCCCAGTATCAAGGAATACTCTCTAGATCTTGTCTGGGATCCGAGTCAGAGTGAACAACTTTATACATAAGGTCTTCGTTCCATGCATCAATCCTTGGAATACTTTCATTTTAACTGCCTCAAACAGAAAGGAAGAGGGTGGTGACTTGTGCAGAGTCCCAAAGTCATTAACAGCATAGCTACTTTATGTTGTCCAGAGGCCACACCCTCATATCTTGTTTGTGGATATGGTGGGACTTAGTTGTTTGAGTTCCTGCCTTGACTTCTCCACAATGATGGACTGTAACATGGAACCGTGAGATGAAATAAGCCCCTTCTCCCCTAAGTTGCCTTTGTCAGGGTATTTTATCATGGCTACAGGATGAAACTAGAACAACAGCAAGCCCTGTGTACAGTTCACCAGGATTCTTCTGCTCCTTCCATCGTTGGCATTCCTTCAACATCACCTGTTTGTTAGATGAATTTTACCCGATGCCTTCAGATTGTCCTTGATACTAATATTTGATTTCACAAGGTCTCACAAAAGTTTGGAATGAGACAAAGCCCCAAACTTCTAGAATATGTCTGACTAATATGAGCTCTCCCTGGTCACATCTTTGAAGCTAGGACAAGTGCCCTTGGGCAGTGCCTACCTATGTCCCTGATAATGAAGAGGAGAACACATGTTGAAGTTCTTAGCACCCCTTTTTATTTTTCAGCTCATGGTCTCTTCCATTGCAATTGCCATCCTTTTCAAAGGAAAAACATTGCCACTGCGAGTTGTCATCGTTGTGACAACCCTTCGGATTATGAGAGTGACAGTCCTGGGCATTTCTAAGTGTGTGACTTATCAGAAGGGTCAATCCCAGGTGCTGGGCTAGATTTAGAAGGGATTCTCTATAGGAATAGGTACATACTGGGGTGAATGCATGAGCAGAACAATTTATGACCTTGGTAACTGAGTTGCCTATTCCATTGTCTAGGCTCTGAGATCCTACCAGAGGTCTTAGAGACCCTTGCCTACAAGTCCTCAATAAGGTACTTACATTGATTGTGTTCTTGCTATACAGTGTCATTGCAAACACCTCACAGTGCTCATCAGGTATGACTGGAAACTTCTAACATCCTCAAGTTGGCTAACTCTGTAAGGAGGACACTCAGAGGTTCAACAGCTCCCTAGTTCAGATATTTTCATCTGGTTTCTACCCTCTGATGCTAGCTCTCTCTCACGTTCTGCTGTAAGTTTCTCATGACTTGTCTGGGAGTTGGACTAAGCATTTGGCTTTTCTCTAAGAGAACTCCAGCCTGTTTTAACAGACATTTATAAGACACTTACCCTTGCATTGTATGAACCCACCACAGTGGCACTGAGATGAGATGTTTTTGTTTTAACCCATCTCTAGGGCTGGCAGATAATAGATTCTGATAAAAAGGTGGGAAATGTGAAGTTAAACAACAACAACAACAACAACAACAAAACCCCAAAAAGCTGAGCCTTGTAGAATGGGCCCTGTAGCTAAGTAGGCCTAAATGCAGAATGGAGCCTGGTAGCATGGATGGGGGGCACACATGTACTCTGTGTTCCTGGAAGAACCACAAACTGAACTTTGCAGCCCTTGTCCAGCATGTTCCCATCTCAACTGCCAAAACAAACAGACTCCAGAAAGTCTTATTTTGCTACCTGAACCTGATCGATGAGCTGTGATCTGCAGTCAGCCAATCAGGACTGAGTATTTCCCACAGGTCAACACTTCTCATTTTCCTAAGTGGGCTGGAATGAGTGAGAAGCTGGGCAGGAATTTTCTGCATACAGGATAGCTGCTGTCTTTGTGCTGTGGAGTGCCTTTCATTTTATACCTAAGGTTGTAGTTTCCTACTTTGCAAACTTTTTTTTTTATTTGAAAACTCCCCTTTTCATTGAAAATTCTTTCCTGAGATTTTTTTTTTTTGCTGGCAACACACACACACACACACACACACACACACACACACACACTCTAGGTTAGTAGGTAGAGTGCTTGCCTAGCATTCATGAAATGATCTTGGGGGCTGTGGTGTTTTGAATGAGAATGTCCTCCATAGACTCATTCATTTGAACACTTGGCCCCCAGTTGGTGGTGCTATTTGGGGAAGGTTATGCAACCTCTGGGAGGTGGAGGCTTGCTGGAGGAAATATGTCACCATGGGCAGGCTTTGAGAGTTCACCGTCTCACCCTATTTCCAGCTCATGCTCTCTGCTTTGAGTTTCGAATTGAAGAGATGATCTTTCAGTTTCTTTCGTCTGCCTGTTACCATGCCTCCCTGCCATTATGGCTCTACCTCTGTAACCATCAGCCCAGAGAAACTCTTTATTCTATAATTTGCCTTTGCCATGTATTTTATCATAGCAAGAGAAAAAGAACTAATATAGGAGAGAGTATCTTTCAAAGAATATGTGATTTTTTTAATAGCCCAGAAATCATGAAAAAAATCATAAATTGGAAAATTTGCTTTAAATTCATGTTAATTTACAAAGAAGACTTCTATATACTCCTGTTATAAATAGTAGATTTTCATTCTAATGATAGGTAACCATATACTTGGTTATTTAGTAAATAGTATTTATATAGTTTATATTTAAATAGATAATGTAAGTGATGAGAAAACACTGTGGCTAGTGTATTGTGGGTTTCTAATCCAGTGCCCAGGTCCTGGTTTCCTTTTGCTAACAGAACCTTTGATTAATTGAGCTTCTGGTAGCAATATTTCAGGGAATGAGGACCTGGAAGGTCTGAGTGGGGAAACCGAGTCAGTCAGGATATGCGTTTGCTCCCCTTGGCTGGTAATGGCCTTAGAGGTAGCCATCCTACATTTCACACATGGAAGATGACAGCCAACCGCTGGAGGATCTTGGGAAATATTTCACAAAAGCTTCACTAATAACTATCCTTTTGTCCTTGAACATTGCCATGTAATAAGTAATTTTTGGTGCTGCTGTAGACAAATTGTGACCCTCAGGGACAGTCACCTACTTCCTGACTTGTAGATATTTTTAATTATTTTTTAATAGGATAGTCTATTAGTTGCTATTAAAAATACTCCACTGATAAACTGTCACAGTAATCAAGAAAAAAGCTGAACATAAACAAAATTTCTGTCTTCATATATATGTGTATTAGTCTTCATGAAAGGGACATGTAATATGTCATGTTGATGGCATATTCTGTAACTCTTGCTTCTGTCATTCAAGAATGAGGCAACTTGGAAAACGTACACACGTGTGTGGGAGCACATGTTGCCCCAGTCTCCATCCATTGTTGAGGTTGATGTCTTGGAGTTTCTAGGCATTGGTTGTATCGTAAAACTGGTGGAAGGCTGGAGACATGCATATTCAAAGTAAATGAATATGTGCTGGAGTGTGTATGTGCAGGTGCATGTCTGCACATGTGTGTAGAGGACAGATGTCAACCTTTGGTGTCATTCCTTGGAGCCATCCACTTTCTCTTTTGAGGCAGGATGTCTCACTGGTACCTGGGCTTGCTCATTAGGCTAAAGTGGCTAGTCAGTGAGTTCCAGGGGGTCCTTCTGTCTCTGTACCCCTCTATACACTGTTGGGATTATGGGCATGTACTACCATGCCTGGATTTTGTTTATTTCCTTATTACCTAGTATGTGTATGATGTATGCATGTCCATGTATAAGTGTGGGCGTATACATGTCACAGCATACATGTGGAGGTCAGAGGACAACCTCAGGTGTTCATCTAACCTTCGACTTTGCTTGAGACAAGGTCTCATACTGTTTGTGTTTCAGAGGCCAGTCTAGCTGGCCAGTAAGATTCCAAGAATTCTCTTGACTCTGCCTCTCACTCTACCACAGAGGCACTGTGATTATTGATGTGTGCAGCTGTGCCTGGCTTTATGCAGGCTCTAAGAATCTGAACCAAGTCACGATGCTCATACAGCTAACAGCGAACCCACTGAGCATCTCTCCAGCCTCCTGACTGGCTTTTCACATGGGTCTCGGGGCTCCGAACTTAGATCCTCTTGCTTGTGTGGCTAGAGCTTTGCCAACTGAGCTATCTTCCAAAGCTGGGCTTTTATAGCTTCTTATGTATAAGAATAATAAGTTGTCAATTCTTAGATAGGGAGAGAAGGGAAGAAGAGACCTAGGGAGCCGCGCCACTAGATCAGCATGGCGGCGGGGGGGGGGGGGGGGGGGGAGGAGCAATTCTCATTTCTGTTGGACTCTCAGCCACAGCTCCTCACACAGCTAGAAGTCAGAAGCTAGTCAGTAAAGTGCTTGTCTGCAAACACGAAGATTTGATTTGATCCCTCCCACCTATGTAAAAGCTGGGCCTGACAACGTGCGCCTACACCCCAGAGCTTTGGAGTGGGGACAGGAGGATCCGTGAGGCTTCTTAGCCAAACTCCATCGTCACAAACTAAGAATGATTAAGGAAGACACTCTGTTGACTTCTGGTCTTCACATGCACATATGCGCACAAGTGTACACTCATGAATACATATACATACAGACACATGCAGACACATACTCAAACATACATACAGACAAACACACACACACACACACACACACACACACACACACACACACACACACACACACACACTGCAAGATACAGCCAAGTCAGGACCTGCACATAGGAAAGAATGGTCTGAGTCCCAGTCTTCCCCAGGACAGCCCTTCCTGCATATAACCCAGCTGATTCCTCTTATGGAAGCGCACACACCCTACCGTCTGCAGGCCTGTTGCCTTGCTATGGGCTGAAGGTGAGCTAACCCCGGGTGCTGCTGGACTTACTCAGGGTTGATCATAGGAAAGATGGTTTTCATTTCGGTTAACCCAGCCATCTGGACTGCTCTGGCCCTAATTGCTCACTGTAAGAAGCTGCATTTGGAAGAGATAAATTTACTTTTGTAGTTTAGGAAAAAGGTCAAATGGGTCACTCTTGGGGCCTTGCCAACACCAGACAGGCTGCTGCTGGAGATCCTAAGTGCGTGTGACAGGTCAGAACACCAGGCTTCCAGGTTGCTCCAGGGACACACTTCCTGGCAATTACTTCTCATTTAAACCTTTCTCCTGGCAGTCCAACCATGAAGGCATGGCATCCATAACCTCCACCCAAGGAGTCAAAGAAATGTCCAGACGTTATCGCCCGAATTTTATTCTGGTGATCACCAAGTGACCTCTCAGGGCCAAGTCAGTGTGTGAGTACAGATACTGAACTATGCAAGGATCCAGGGAATCCAGGCATCCAAGCTTTGAGCTTGAGCATTTCTAGGTAGTGAGATGAGAACAATGTATGGTTAGGAGGACACACACACACACACACACATTCACTCACACACATACACACTCACACACACAATTGACTAGGGACAGGATGAAGAAAGATCTTCTAGTAGGGTCTGGGGAGATAGTTCAGTGGGTGAGAACAATTTCTCTGCAAACGTGAGGACCTGATTTCAAACTGCCAGCCCCTACCTAAGTGCCTGTAAGCCGTGTGTGTGTGTGTGTGTGTGTGTGTGTGTGTGTGTGTGTGTGTGTACATGGGAGGTAGGTAGACACACAGAAACAAAGAGATTTCTGGGGTTTGCTGGCTGCCAGCCTAGTTTCAAGTTTAGTGAGAGACTGTCTCAAGGGAATAACGAGAGGGACAGAGTAGAACTGCCAACATCATATCTGACCTCTGTGAGTGCATGTGGGTGTGCACATCTGTACATAGGCATGTGTGTATACCACACACATACACACACATCTTCTGACCTCTGAGTGCACGTAGGTGTGCATGTCTGCATATAGACAAGTGTGTATAATACAGAGAGAGAGAGAGAGAGAGAGAGAGAGAGAGAGAGAGAGAGAGGTTTGTACAGAAACACTCACAAACTTTGCACAGTTTCTGAGTACCTCCCTTTGGGTGACACTCTCTGGGGACACTCTCTGGTGACACTCTCTGGTGACACTCTCTGGTGACACTCTCTGGGGACACTTCTCAGGTGGTGGTAGCTCCCGCCCCCTGGTGCATTGCTTCCTCTACCTAATGTTTAGATGTGTGAGAAAGGGAGAATTGGCTTTCTTTGTAATTTTCAAGTGGGTGAAATCAGTTTCTTTAACCACAGGCGAAGCCAGCAGCACTCAGAGTACAGGAAGGGGTGAAGGGTCATCTTAAACATTTGACTTCATTCTATGTTTTTTTACTCTAGCTCTTGTGTTTCATAAGTAGACTCCTTATTTGCAAGGTATGTTATATAGGTAAACTGTCACATGTTTGAACTGATGGAGAAGATGGCTCTGGAGTTGGGGGTGCTCTCCCTCCAGATCCAACCATGCTTACATCAAGTGTTCTTCAAAACCCCTTGTCTTGAATCAGGCCACTCCCCTGGCTATGTCATCAGAAGGAGGACAAATGCCAAGCAGTGAATATTAAAACATAGTGCCTTTGAGAGCTGCTGGAAGGTAAAGCATTTTCCTCATTGGTTGTTACCACTGTTGCTTGTTATCAGAGTGCCTGCAATGGGACGGAGACGCTGGAAGCTAAGCCAAAGAGTGGATGGAGAGAGGGCTTTGCCTGGGATTCTCTCAGTTGGGAGCTCCAGCTGTCTGCCTCAGTCTCCCTAGTCCATTTCTGCTGGATGACTGTTGATTGCTCAATTTGATAATGCTGTCTATCTGCTACGATCCATTTTTTTTTTCACTTGGACACAACCAAGGGGACACCCCCCTCCATCCAAGACTCTTTTGATGGAAAACTCCAGCTGGCTGCTTCAACGGATGCTGGATGTTTTTCTCAGTCCCCAATGTGATGATATTACCTTTTTGCCCTTGGGTGGGGTTACCCCAGGCTTTCTGCTGGGTGTTGAGAGCCCCCGATTTGATGTGGCTTCTCTCTATCTGCTATTTGTTACTCCTTTACTCCTGCTTGCTATATACTTAATCAACGCACTCATTCAAAACTGAATGCACATCTATCATAGATCACAGTTCTTCACAAAGCTATTGGATACCTGCGCTCAGCGTTTAGGGACAGAACCTGTCCCTTTGTCGTTTTCATTATATCACCTTGTAAGAGAAGTAACTCTCAACGTGGTGTCTCATTACTCACTTCTGGAACAGCCAATGAGAAGCTGCCAAGTTCTTCACAGTTGCTTATTTTGGTCCCAACACACTCTCCATGCCCTGCTTGAATGTTTTGCCAGATTGCCTCCAATTTATTGCAAAACCAATTGGCAGAACAATCAGGAAATCTGTCTGGGGCCAATTTTAGCCAGTGCTGCCGCCGCCGCCGCCTCTTTCTCCACCCCCCCTTGCTGCTAATCCATTGAGCTTCTTCCCGATCCAGCCATTCTTCACAGGAATATAACACCGTGGCATGACTCCAAATGTAAAAAGTAAAAGAAAATAAAAATAATGCACTCTTCCTTTCCGTGCCCCGCTGGACATCCCCCCACCCCCCGGATTGGCTATCCTTCCTTCAACATCTGCAGTCTTCTCCAACACACACTTCTCTCAGCAGATGTACACATCAGCCTGGCATTGCAACATCAAAAATGAACCTTATGTGAGAGGTGACAGTCCTCTTATCAATACAGGAAGTGGTGGATTCAAACCTCTTCCTGTCAAGGTGTGAGGCTTTCACAAATCTCAGATATTTCTGGTGCAACTGGTGAAGGCAGGGCCTGTGGAGATCAAGCTCGGGGAGGATCCTTGACAGTCTGCTGGTGTTGACTCCATCCTCAGGTTTCTCCACTAGGTGACAGGCAGAGGAGCTGGTTCTGGATGGGGAATTAAGTGAGGGTTCAGGCAGGAAAACCAAAAACCACGCCAGTTGTTTCAACAGAGAGACTTTGGTAGAGGGAGTTGAGGGAGTTGGTGGCCCAAGTGCCGGCCAGCTGAGAAACGGAGATGATAAGGACAGGGTAACAGAGGTGGTTATTACAGGGAGAATGCCACACTAGAACCATGGAGCGAGAGGACGCATTGCTGCTCTTGGGAATCACAGGAAAGGTCCTAAATCCCTGGGGTAAACGCTTCCAAGGGGGTAGGGGTTCCTGTGTGGCTGCTGATACCATCTCAGGGGCTTGGAGGGAGGCTTAGAGTTGCAGTTCTCACCTCTGAGGAGGAAGCCATATTACTTTCTAGAGCTTGTACCTTCAAGAAAGCCCTGCGAGGATGCCACAGGGAGATGGAGGCTGCATCTGCCTTTTGCTGTGGGGCGGAAATAGGGGTGCTGTGGGAGTAGGGGCTGCTGTGGGATAGGGGTTGCCAGTGGGTGAAGTAGGGGTTGCTGTGGGACTGGTGACGAAAACTGCTTTCTGTATTTTCCTTCATTTTTCATGTGTATGTGTTGTGCCTGTGTAAACATTTTTTTTTTTTTGTATGTATGTGGGCTTGCTTATGTGGATGCCTGTGCACATGTGCCTGTAGAGGCCTGAGGTTAACGTTGGGAATCATCTGGACTCTTCCACCTTACTCACTGAGGTGGCGTCTCTCAGGAAATCCTAGAGATTGTTAACATCTTTGATCATCTTGCACGTCAGCTTGCTCTGGGGATCCCCTTCCACCTTGTGAAGATGGAGCTACAAGTGGACCACCACATCTCTTAGCATCTCAGTGGTTCTGGGGATACAAACTCTAGGCTGTATTTGCACAGCAAGAGCTTTCACCACAAAGGCCTCCCCCTGGGTGCCCTCTCCTGCTTTCAATCTCCCTCCCTGTCCCCTGTTGTCAGAATTGATCAGAAAACAGCCAAGGAAAAATAACAGTTCTCAGAATTCTTCTTAGCACCCTAAAGGAGAGTCTGGAAAGTTTTGGGTCTGGGAAACAATTGCTTACTACCCAAGACAGGTACACAGGACACTTGTGGTCTCCAGAAGATGGGCCAGTCATTCATGCTGACACCTAGTTTCAGGTAGAGGCTGAGTTAATTCGAAGTCCACAGGTCATAGAGGTATGGCCTTGATCTGCCGTGTGAGTCACTGGGACCTGAGTTTCCTAGTCCTTGGCTTTCGTTTGCATAGCCTTCTTGCTTGAGGCAGAGAGAGTGGGCTGGTGTGGGAAGGGAGAGATTGCAGAGTGCTGGACTGTAGGCGATGGTGCCAGGGCCCCTCATCTAGCTGTGTAGGACTAGAAACTGCAGAGTGCCTGGGGTGGGGCTGCAGGCAGGAGTCAGGTGGAAAAGGGAACTGGCAACCGATGGAGTAGCTGGAGAATAACGAAGGTGTCTCCCCACTCCCCCCCCCCCCCTTTTTTTAAAAAATTTTAGTTAGAGCAATCAGTATAGTGGGCTATTGCAGCATCTGAACATGCTCATGGATCGGATTTCTGAACATGGAAGTAAAAGAAATCTTTGGGGTAGTGTGTGTGTGTGTGTGTGTGTGTGTGTGTGTGAGAGAGAGAGAGAGAGAGAGAGAGAGAGAGAGAGAGAGAGAGAGAGAGAGAGAGAGAGAGGAGAGATATCAGTGTAGGGTGTTCTTCCTCTGGTGCTGTCTGCTTGGGTTTGAGCCAGGGTCTCTCATGGACCTATAACTCACCAAATAAGCTAAGCCAGGTGTCCTCAGGTGCCCAGGGAGCCCTGGGCTCCACCTATCTCTGCCTCCCCAGCACCCGGATCACACACATGCCCTCACGCTGTTTGTTTTTTTAACATGGGTTCTTAGGGAGTGAACTCAGGTCCTTATCCTCACAAGGCAAGCATTTCGGCAGCTGAACCATTACCCGGCCCAGGAAATACCTTGATAACAAGAAATCTACAGCTCTACAGACGTATCAATAATCATGGTGTGTCTAGTACATGCAATCCATGGTACCACCTGGGACCCAGAAATGTGATGACAAAGGAGGTGAAGACGAATCAGCCTCAGGGGAGCTCAGACGTCAGCAATGTCTTATGTCACTGTAGAGGGGCCACTAACTCACTAGGGTGCACGGGGGCACCGTCACAGAGTGGCTGAGCCCTGCTCCAGAGAGGAGTACTCAGCACTTGAGAACAGTGGGGGTTGGAGCGCCTTGGAAAAGGGTGTGAAGGTAGGAAGGAAGAATGAGGGAGCTGGGGTCTTCTTCAAGGCAGCAGCTGTGGCGTCTTTGCTCAAACATGTTCCCAGGGAGCAGCCTGACCGGTTTGGTTTTCACCTTGTGTTCACCTCTGATGAAAGCAGTTATTGTCACTGTCCAGAGGACAGCCAATGGAAAAGAGACGCACGATCTGGACAAGGCATTATGGGGATGAACAGCATGCTAATTGAGAGACACTGCTGGAGGCTTTTCAAATCTGAGTGGAGGCTGCAGGTGCCTCTGAGTTAAGAGTACCCTCCCTGGGAGATGCTCTGTGACTGAAGCCTCGCAGGAGACTGTCGGAGCCTTCCCCCTCCCATCGTCAATCTTTGGCTTCTCTCTGACCAGCCTTGACACCCAATGTCCAAACACTGATAAAATTGATCCCGTAAGTGTGGGAAAGTCCTAGCACATCGATTGCTTCCTCCCCCGCCGCCCCGTGCCTGGTATGAGCACTCTCCCAGGATGTGCCCTGCTTGTTAGGTTGCTGGAGGTCAAAGTCCTAATGAAAAATGAGTGGAATTCCACAGGATCAGGCCAGTCTTGATAAATGACAGCAGAGGATGGTTTGGGGAGGGAGGAGGGATCCGGGGAAGTGAGGATAATTGGATGGCTTAACAATAATCCTACTTTATCTGGATCTAAATATATGTGTGACTTGTAAGTGGAGGGGGACACTGAGGGGCTGAGGAGGAAGAAGTTTAAAGGGAGACAGGACAGGGGAAGATAAGAGGGTGATAGGGGATTTAAAAAAACTTTTTTTTCTTATATGTGGAATCTAGGGGTGTGTGTCTGTGTCTGTGTCTGTGTCTGTGTGTGTGTGAGACATGAAGGCAGATGGGGGACAGGGTCATCAAGAGGAGTGGGAAAGGGGAGGGAAATGGGGATAGAATATGAGAAAGCTACAATGATAGATATATAGAATATATAAAAAGCTACAATGATATGTATATACACACATATATTTATTGAAATATTATAATGGCTGGGGATGTAGCTCAGTTGGTGAAGTATTTCCCCAGGATACAGAAAGCCACTTAAACTGGGCATGGTGGTGTATGCCTGTAATCTCACCTGAGGCAGAAGGTTAGGACTCCAAGGTTACCCTTGGCTATATAGTATGTTTGGGGTCAGCCTGGCCTACAAAAGACCATGTCTTAAAATAAATGTCACAATGAAACCCACTATTTTGTACATTCACTAAAAAGGCAGTAATAAAGAAAAAATGAGAACTCACTAGTCTACCTAGTAATTTCACAGTAGACTAGCTTTATACTCCAATGTTCATTTACAAACAAACAAACAAACAAAAGAGACCTATGAAATTTATTTTTTTCATTTAATGACATTTAAACAAATTCTTTTGTTTTTCTTTTGGTTCTTCTTTTTCTCAGAGAGTTGAAACAGGGGTGACTGTCATTGGACTGAGTTCTGTTGGGTTTGACACACTCCCCTTTCAACTGTGAACTGATCTGTCCACTTTCTGTAGTGGACATCCATTCTGCTCTGATTTGGGTCTGCTGTTAAAAAGCCCTACCCAACTTGATGCCAAATGAGAGCATGACAGGCAACTTTGCCTGTTCCCTTAGCACAGCTCTGTCTTTTGAGATTGCTAACTCTATGGCTCCTCATTGAGTCTGCAGATTAGACCCTGCTGATTCTAGCTGTTTCCAAGTGGCACCAGAGTGGGACAGAGGACAACTGTTGACACCATCTCAAACTTAGCCAATGCATTATGGGAGATCATAGGTGAGGCACAGCTGGGTTCTTCACTGGTGCAGAGACCATGAGAGGGAAGGTTCATTTCCCTATGACTAAAGAAGGGCTTGGCCTTTCAATAGTGAGGAAGCATTGCTCTGTCCAATCTGCCTTGATATTTGACAGCTTTTTATGACTCTGTTTTAGAGAAGCAAAATCATACTTCAAAGGCTTCATTCTGTCAATTTCCCCCACCATATGTTCCTATTAAAACGTTTATTACACTCTTTGTCTTGGGATTATTATGTTAGGATTGCCAGTGGTTAATAAGACATGCTACAGCTTCCAACTTAATGTTTACATGTAACAGTAACACATGTATGATTTATATCATTTTCAAAGATAGTCCCCAAATACTCTGAACAGCAATGAAGAATGTTAGCATCTTGTATTGTTTTTAGAGTTGAAATGAATATGTGTAGATAGTTGGGCTATATTCCTTTCCTTGTTTATTGTTGTGAATGTCTAAAGTATATTTCACTATTAATAGCAACAGAACCCTTCCTGGTATGGTTTAAATGATCTATAACTGTCCATAACTTCCCTGTTTAACACCTCTGGCCTCTGGCTTCAGTGACTCCTTTTATGATGCTGTTTTAGTGTAAGTGTGCTATGATATTAGGGTCAAAATTAAATGATAAATAGACTATTTCTATCAAATGATTGCATCATCTGATCCTAAAAAAGTGACGTTCCCTGTAAGAAAATTAAAAAAAAAAAACACAGGAAAGAAAAATATGCATAGCTCCTTTCATCCATCTATAATACCATAATGGTATACATTAATAGATAGCTGCACTTCACATACACACATGTATAGATAAGCCAAAGATATACATATTGAATAATTCCAGTATGCATACAAGTTTGTATACTTCCATTAATGTTACACTTTGAACATTGCCTCATTTCAGTCTAGAACTTTTTACTCACGACTTTGAGGATCTGGTGGTAGAGCTTTATAAGGGCATAGTCACTCCCAGCAGTTTTAAATTTTTTTTTTTCGAGGTAAGGTTTCTCTGAGTACCTTTGGAGCCTTTCCTGGAAATCACTCTGTAGCCCAGGCTGGCCTTGAACTCACAGAGATTCGCCTGGCTCTGCCTCCCGAGTGCTGGGATTAAAGGCATGTGCCACCATAGCCTGGCCAGTTTTAATTTTTTTGCTACTATAAACAATGTTATGACGAGCACTGTTGTGTCAATCTTGTGATTTTGCAATGATGAAATGAGATGACCAATGTGAGGCTCTTCATTGAATGCTCATAGATGATCAAGACGTCTCGTTTCTCAACTCTTTCTCTCTCTGACTTCTTTTCCCTATCTTTAACACATTTTTTCTTTTCCTTTAACATTAAAAAATTTCATTTATTGGTATTAATGTGTGTGTGTGTGTGTATGTGTTAGTTCAGAGGACAACTTTCAGAAATCCGTTCTTTCCTTCCACCATGTGATCCAGCCACTGAACTCTGGTTAACAGGTTTATATTGCAATTACTTCTACGGCCTGAGCAATCTCATCAGTCTGTATTTTGTTTTTCCACTTTAATAATAGTAAGGTACCAGAATTGTGACTACTTATATGCACAGTTTCTAAGAGAATGCTATAGGACTTTCTCACTCTTATTTGACTTTATTAAAATGTCATTGTTATTGCGATGGTACTGTGTTGCATAAGGATGTATCTGTGCAAGTATATAACTTATGCAGAGCATATTCTGCCCTCTGCCCTCTTTTATTCCTTCACTTCCTCCACTCTACTGTCCTTAGTTGCCTTTGTTACTCTACACAATTTGCTTCTACTTTCACGTCACATTTGTACACACTGTATGAATCTATACCCAATCTAGACCTGCAAATGAGACCAGGAATGGCTAAATTCACTTCGTGATTATCTCCAGTTGCAGCCATTTTCCTACAAACATAGCTTCATTCACTTCTTTTAAAAATGAAAAACAAAATCCCATTGTGCTTATGCCATGGTCTTCCTACCCATTCCCCTCTTGTTGGACAGCTGGAATGTTTCCCTAACTCAGCTGTTGTGAACAGTGCTGCAGGCACTTGGGGTGTGCAAGTGTCTATGGTGTGTTGACTTTGAGTCCTTCAGGTAATTTAAATACCCAGGAGTGATGTTGCTAGGTTATATGGTAGATCTACTTGTAATTTTTCTCAGGCGCTTCCATACTGATTTCTGTAGTGGCTGGACTTACACCCTAGTCTGGCTCCTCTTGATCTTATCGTGGGGCGGGGAAATACAGTCTACTCCCAACTGTATGGCCCACGTGCAAGCACACTTGTTAGTCTGTCTTGTCCACTGAGATCTCTGCTTGCTCTTCCAACCACCTGAGCTAACTCTCTTGAGTATAAACAGTATTTCACATCATAGGTGCATTTTTCATTCCTATTTGAAGTTTTACATCTCTTTACACAGTGCTGATCCTGGAGCTAAGTCAACTGTCTTCTTAGAGCTCATCCTTCCTAGAATCCTCTGCTCTTCTTGGCATTGGTCAGCACTGCCAGGTTCTCAGCCTGCTCATGAAACAACACCCTCTGGTGTGCTTTGGTTATCCCATGGTCATAAGAGAAGCAGCAGCTGGTAAGAAGTATGTTAAATACACCTGGCTCCTATGGGAATCACAGAGTTAAGCATTCCCACCCTTCGGGGCCACCTTTCACAAGTGAATGTGATTGAGTTTTTTTTGATTGTGTGTTTGCCTGACCTGATCAGAGAGTTTGGGCAGGAGTTTCTGTTGACACTTTCTTTCACTTTGGGTAAAGTTTAAACATGGCTTATCGCAACCCTGACACATTAGAAAGGCTACGTTTGCCCCTCCTGCTTCCTACCTCTTCCCTTTATGAGAGGAAAAAAAAAAGGTACAAAGGCATCAGCATTTCATGCATAGGAAGAAGGCTGATCTCTAGGAGCTTTTTAGTAAGAAGTTTGGGCTATTTTAAATTTTAACCACTACGAAACAATTCTTCTTACTGTTCTCTCCATCTTCATAATTAGTTTACTTCTCATAGGGTAAGTATTCCTCGGGGAGATGCCACCATGTGGTTTAATTGTGAGGACCTAAGTCTGTGTCTTTGTGAAGTGAGTCAAACTTGAAGGTGAAGTTGTAAGTACTACAGCACTGTTGAGTCCCAGACTAGACAGACTGAAGCTCTTCAAGGTCTATTTTCTACATAGGGCAGAAATACTCCCACCCCCATGTGTGAATGTGTGTGTGTTCATGTGTGCAAACATGCCCGTGGAGGACAGAGAGCAACCTTGGGTGTCATGCCTCGAGATGCCAGTCACCCTGTTATTTTGAGACAGGACCTCTCACTGACCTGGAAGTTGTGGCCAAGGCTAGGCATCTTCTTGTCACGGCCTCCTCAACTCTGGGATTACAAGCGTGTGCCACTGTACCTGCTTTATTTTCCCAGGTGTGTTCTAGGGATTGGACTCATATTCATATGCTTGTGCAGCAATCATTTTACCAACTGAACCATCTCCTCAGCCTGGCAATCTACTTTATGGTACCCCAGTACAGTGCTTCGGAATAAGCCTTTTGTAAACTGTGAAGATTGGTCACTCGGATTGGTTTTATAAAGAAGTCAACTGGCCAATAGCTGAACAGGATAAGTTTAGGTGGGAGAGCCAAACTAAGAATGATGGGAGGAAGAAGGGTGGAACGAGGGAAATGTCAGCAGATGCAGAGGAAGCAGGACGTGTAAAAAATAAGGTAACAAGCTCTGAGCCACATGATAGAACTTAGATTAGGAATACGGGTTAATTTAAAATGTAAGCGTTAGCTAGTAACAAGTCTGAGCTATTGGCTGAGCATTTACAATTAATATTAAGGCTATGTGTTGGTTATTTGAGAGCAGCTGCCAGCAAAGGAAAATTCTGCCTACAGTACAGAAATCATTAGTCTGTGTACATGGCCAGCATAATCCATTTTGGGGTTTTGTCTCATAGTTGACATCTTTTCCCTAAGTACCTCCACACTGCCCAATCATATATCACTAAAAGCAAAAATAGAAAACATTGTATTCATACCAAAGCTTAGGTGAGTGATTCCTTACAAGCAACGTGGCCGGACTGTGGAATAAATGGCTTGATAAAGCCCAGAATTTGCCTTCAGGAATTTAGTGTCAATATCTAAGTGTATAAAAAGATGCTCAAAGCAGGTTTCCTACTAATGTGTAGCCTAGAAGGTGAGGAGTAGCAGTCACACAAACATCTATTCATATTCTAATGATAATGATAATAGAAACACCTTATGTGCCTTGAATGCATCCTGAGAGAGATTGACATGAGCTAGGTCATTCATCCTCCTGGGCACAATGAGGTTGGTGGATACTCTACGCTTAATGACATCCTCCTTTCAATACTCTTTGCCAACTATTGAGTGCTTGGTTTGTTTTTCTCTTCTTATTTTTGATTATCGGTATGTGTTTGGGTCTGTGTATAGGCATGTGGACAGGAGTACAAGTGCCTATGGAGGCCAGAGGCATCAGATTCCCCCAGAGTTGGAATCGCAGGTGATTGTGAGCTACCTGACCTGGGTGTAGAGATCCAAATCCAGGTCCTCTGCAGGAGCAGTGTGTGCTCTTAACCACTGAATCACAGGGAAACAGAGATACCCTTGCTCAAGATCATACAGCTAAGAAGAAGATGAACCAGGATGTGTGTTCAAACACTTTATCCTTCAAGGTTGCAGCTTTTTCTGCCATGTTTTGTACAGTTTTGGCAAGGACCAGAGAGAAAGAGAGAAATGGTTCATGAGAAAGTGCAGACTCCCTTGTAAGTGATTGATTCACCTTCATTGTGGGCTTTCTGTGGGTGTGGGTCCAGGTACGAGGGAGGAGCATACAACCAGCTTAATGGATTGGCTGCCACCTGTGATTTCCAGCAGGAGAGTTCACAGTCAACTGGACCTTGCTGTAAAAATGATAATGTCATATGCTTTTGCTTTTAGCAGGTGACAATAAAAAAAAAATCAATGGATTATAATTACGGGATCTTGAAATTTCATGTTGCACCAGACTATAATGAGAATTCATTTATGTTATGACAACTGCAGATTAGTAATTTATCTCTCGCCAAATGGCAGGGTGGTTTATGATGTTGCTGGTTTTGTTACCTCTTACAGAAGGCACAGATACTGTGTCAGGTTGCCCCATGAGTAATAGCCTGGTTTTATGATGCAGGATAAATCAATCACACAGACTTCTTGCGTTGGCTTAATGAGGTTAGGTCAGCAAGCACAGAGCTTGGGAAAATGTTGTTGGTCAACAGTCTCCAAGTGCTGACAAAGGACCCTTGTGGGGCTGAGTTTGGAGTGAGTCCTCAGCAGTTTGGCTGCAGGTGGGTGGTAAAGGTCTAGGTTTTGCTTTAGGAGTTAGCTCTCAAGAAGTTAAGAGTTCTAGCATGGAAGTCAAGCTGCAGAGAGCCTCTGGAGGTTAATAGATGAGGAGTTAAATCAATAAAATCAATAAGAACTAAATGGAAAACAACATGTTTTCATCCCTCTGAGCAGTGGCTGTTGTTCAGAAGAGCAGGCTCACAGAAGGGAACTAGATGACAGATTATCACAATGGCAGGTGACCTCCACAGCCCTGTTTGGTACACTCTGTGGGTACCCCTGGCTGAGGTACAGGTAGCTGTTTCAGCATGCTGTTTAGTGACTCCCTACCCTTCCACTTCCTTGCATTGCTAGAACCTTCCTTTGTTGCTTGAGCCAAGGGTCATGGTGAGGGAAGACATTCCACTTGTCTGTGCCCTTTGTACCTTGTCCTTTCCTCCAGATGGGTTAGGAACCTCCTCTGATCTCTGTCAGACATTTTCCAGAAAGAAAAGATTAAACATTATCAGGAACTTCTCACCTGAGTTCACACTCACCACCAAATGTCCCACGGAGTTCTTCTATCTGCCTTTCTTTGTAGGAGGAACTGTCAATGGGAATGCTACACACTAGCAATTCAAGTGATCTCAGGGGCTGTGTTAGTGGGAAGAGTCAGAGAAGCATAGGGCTGCCCAATATTTAAGTTTTCCTGTTCCTGTGTTAGTTGCGTCTTGCCTTTGTAGGTGCACCCGTGATCCCTAAAGACATTCAAGTTGGGCTGAAGAAGAATTTTTCCCGGCTAACGCTGTGCGTGTGTTTCATTTCATCTTCCATTTTGTTCTTTCCATGCAGAGACGTGGACTTACCAACTACAGCAAACACTAGATGAAATGTGTTAGTAACTGAGCAGAAGGCGCAGGAGGAGACATAAGACAGTATTTCCTAACAGAGGCCATAATGAGCCAGGGCTGGCTGGGTTGTGGGGTGGTAACCAACAGCCCCTAAGTTTTAACCTTTTAACGTAAACACAAGGGAAGCTATACAAACAGCATTTGCCCCCTGACTTAATGTAGAGTGAACACTCTCCTCCTTTTCCTCCTCCTTTTCCTCCTCCTCCTTTTCCTCCTCCTCCTTTTCCTCCTCCTCCTTTTCCTCCTCCTCCTCCTCCTCCTCCTCCTCCTCCTCCTCCTCCTCCTCCTCCTTCTGTTTTTCAGGACTGGATTTCACTGTGCAGCCCTGGCTGTCCTGGAACTCACTCTGTAGACCAGGCTGGCCTCGAACTCACAGAGATTGACTTGCCTCTGTCTCGCCACCTCTCTGAGTGAGCCACCACTGCCAGGCCCAGAGAGAACACCTTTCTAACCAGCACTCAATCTGAAAGCAGCTCAGGCAGGTACTCCAGAACCTCCTTTTGACGCTGACACTCTGCTACGGTTGCCATGGGAAATGTCCCCTCCAAGTCTCCCATGTTTTCAGCACTTGATCGACAGCTGGCAGTCCTGTTTTGGAATGTTGAGGAGGCAGGGCCTAGTTGGAGGAAGTGGTTTGCTCAGCTGGGCCTTATGTATACCACAAAGTGAACATAAAGTGCTTTGCATCCTGATCACCACAGTGATGTCACCAGTTACTTCCTGCGGCTGCAGCCACACCACAGGTCACTCCCACTACTGTGTTGCCCCACTGTGGTGGACTGTATCCCCCCTCAGTCTGTGAGCCAATGTGACTTTCCCTCCTTTATGTTGTTTCTATCAGGTCCTGGGTCACAATGCCATCAAAGTAAGACATATTCTGCCCCTTCTCTTCCTTCAAAACTATTTCTTTGTTTTTTGAGACAGGGTTTCTCTGTGTAGCTTTGGAGCCTTTCCTGGAACTCACTCTGTAGCCCAGGCTGGCCTCGAACTCACAGAGATCCACCTGCTTCTGCCTCCTGAGTGCTGGGATTAAAGGCGTGCGCTGCTGCCGCCGCCGCCGCCGCCGCCGCCGCCGCCGCCGCCGCCACCACCACCACCACCTGGCTCTTCAAAACTGTTTACTGTCCTTACTTTTGTAGTTTTAGCCCTCAGATCCTAATGGCTTAAGACAATAAAAAGCAGATTAAAAAATACTATGAATCTATTACCAGAAGCTGAATATTCTTCATTTGTCATTATTTTCTTTATTCTAGGCCAGATGCTGGCAGAACTTTCTGGAACATTGCAGAGGGGGTGTTTTAGGGAAATACATTGGCCTTTGGAGTGATACACATGCTTTTGTTTATACTTTGTTGGTCAAATGTCAATAGGGGATTCCAGGCCCAAGTGTGTAATTCTGAAATATGTTCAAAATGGGGAGCTGAGTAGGGACCAAGAATCAGCATTCTTGGGAGAATGAAATGAACTGATGTTTAATTTAAAGTTTGAGGGCAGCACCTGGCAATCTTAGTATTTGCCGAGAGCTTGTGATTATGGCCTATGTACTCTGACCCAATGATAGCTGTTTTGCATTGCTGTGTCCCAGAATATCTGACAGAAACAAGTTTGGCTCCTGATTTCAGAGGGATTGCAGTCCAGCACAGCAGGGAAGACAAAGTGACTCACCACCGCATTCGTGGCAGTGGGAGCATGCAGCAGAAGGAGGTATTCAGACCATGGTGGACCAGGAAGTAGAGGGGGCAGAAAGCAACAGGAGCTAGGGGCCTGGCTAAAACCTTCAAAGGTCTTTCTCTTCTGACCTACTTCGGCTAGCCAGGCTCCGCTTCCTAAGCAACACAACTGGCCAAGAGACCAAGTGCTCAGAACCTGATCTGAGGGGGCTGGTGTTTCACACCGGAACAATAATAAACCCCATGTGTAAACACGAAGGAACAGAACAAGGGGTTGTCCTTTTATAGTGTCTCGGGGTCTTTCTACTTCCACTCCATGCTCATCTCATCTAAGCTGGGGAGTGGAGGGAGGGAGGGAGGGACAGGAAAGCGAGATAGCCCATTGCTAGATACCTCTGTGCTTTCTGTTTGTCATTGTTATTGTTTCATGATGTTGGTCTTCCCCCCCCCCCTAGTTTGGATGACAAGAAAGTGATTCATGTCCAAGGGGAGGGCCCTCACCCCCCATTTCATTGACAGCACAACTGTCGAAAAGCCCATCCCTATAAACACTGACCTGGCAAATGAGACCAATCCTCCACATGGAAAATCAAAGTCAGGGATCTGGCAGTGAGTTGAAAAGATGGTTTGAATCAGAGGCAGAGACAGCTCATGGATTTTTGGGGTGGGGGGCTTGGGGGCTGTCTGCACCATCATGCCAAGATGGCTGGGGACTTGGGCCAGTGAGTTTCCATTCTGAAGAGGAGGCAGGCAGGGCCTGTCTGTAGTGGAAGCCAGAACATGGCAGGTCTCTGGTTTAAATTCGACTCATCAGAGGGTCCTCCAAGCTAATTGGGAAGGAGCAGGCTGTGTTTTCTTTCCTGCCTAATAACGGGGGCTGGGGGAGGGGTGGAGAATTGCTTACAGCCCTAGACTTTATTAGGGAGAATTTGACATTGTTTTGTTGGACACAGGCTCCATCCAGGGAGCTAATCTCTCACACCTGTTTGGCTTCGTTAAAGAGCCAGGGGCCCCAGCCTATTTGCTATTGGTTGTTGCAGAGACCGATACAAGGAGAAAGAAGGCAGTAACCAAAGAGATGCTAGGATTTCTCTCCTCATTCCTAACTCTGAAACTCAAGTGCTTAGGGTGGTGCAAACGTCTGTGGTAGACTTAATGCGAATGATGTCTGCATACAGTATAGATCTTCAAAAGAACTAGAGTCCTAAATATTCAGACAGTAGCTATTGGGTACATGATATTGTCCAGTGCTTTAAGAGAGCCAGGCAGGGTTCCTATACTTTGGGAATTAATTTTTTAGAATTTCTGTTTTACGTGTGTATGCATGTGCAAATATGTGAGTGTGTGTATGCAGACATGTGAGTGCAAAAACCTCAGGAAGCCAGAAGCATCAAGATACCCCTGGAGCTAGAGTTAAGGGCCTGATGTGAGTTCTGGGAACCCAAATCTCTGCAAACACAGTACGTGCTCTTAACTGTTGAGCCATCTCTCTTGTCCCCACTTTGGGAATTTATATGTTAGTCCATCCCAGGAAAATATTGGAGCATCCTTCATAATTCTAGGAAGCAGGGGCTCTGAGGAAAAGGGGTTCCTCCTGGCTCCTGGCCTTGCTCTTTGTACTTCACTGGTATGAATTCCAACACTATATAGGTTATTGCATAAGCTGAGGGAATGTGGCCTTTTATCCTTCAGGGGACATTTTACCCTCATTAGTGTTTCTAGAATAATGGCCAGTAGAGCTTGAGTGGAAAACAAAGTGTATACCATGCACCTGGGGGAGAATGGAAAGTCCCTTACTCAGAGGACAAATGCAGGGCTGTGGGTCCTGCCACATACACTTTTTCTTCAGTTACATAGCACCCAACGGACGATGTACCCAGTAGTAGGGTTTGTCTGAGCCGGGGCCAAGTAATTCTATATAAATTCTGGATCCACAGGAAATTGCAGATGTAAAGATCTGGCTGGGAGCTAGCCTGTCATGGACTCCAAACCCTACAGAGGACTGGTCATCTCTGAGAGATCGCCCCTTCCATTCTAGAAAAAGTGGAGAATGTGGCTGTCTCAGAGGCAGGTGGCTTCTGTGCTCCCCACCTAGGGAGCCACAGGGCGGGATCCTGCCTTGATCCTCATGGCATCTGCACTCAGGTCTCTGCTGGCCATGGAGGGCATGACAGGACACCAGATTTTCTTTGTCAGGACCTGGGTATTGTCCCATGTGGATGGCAGCAGCCATCAGAGGGAAGGATGGAAAGAGGTACGGAGGCCTGGGTGCTGGGGTATAGGGTCAAGTGGTTGAGAGCCCACTTCAGGAGGGTAGGATGTCAGTGGGAGGCAGAGGCCTCAATCCTGTATCCTCTCTCTGGGTTTTCACATAAATTCAACAATAACAGTCTAATAAGGTTTTTAAGACAGGTAGCACTCTCTAAGAATGAAGCCCCAACCCAACTATCAGTCATTGGAGTGCCCCTGTGTGACTGCACCCCAGAAAGCTGGCTTAGACCTCAGCTTTATGTTGGAAAAGAGCCAAAGCTTGAGAAGCTCATCTGGCTTCAAACCTTTCTGTCCACAAGGTTATGATTATTATGTGAGTGCTTATCCCAAAATGATGTGGCGACCCAGTTGACGTGATGTCACAGTTGAAAGGCACAGAGCTGTGGTCCTTACAAGCATCATTCATATTATTATGACATCATATCTACCTGCTTGCTTTCCTATGGTACGAGGTATACTTACTGCTTTTTCTTTTTCCACCCAAATGTACTAAGGTGCCCCTGTATTTCCTTTTTGCTATTTTGGGACCAGTGGCAGGAGATGCTAAGAGCTCTCTAGGTGTCAAGAGGAGACCAGCAGTAGCAACGAGCTGCCCTACCACCCCCACACATTCTCACCCACCCAAGTATATGTTAACTGGAGTTTTTTTCCCCTTTGGTGATTCTTTGAAGGCCCCTGTGAGCAGACACCAGTGGTACTCAGCATCCTCATCTCCTCACTAACCCATCTAATCACTGAAAGTCACCCCCTGTCCTGAGCTATATTCTGTTGCCTCATATAGGATTTTGATTGAAAAACAAAACAGAGTTCTGGTATTTACAAATAAAAACAATAACAATGTAACAAGGATGAGAGCCTAGACAGCTGTCAAGAGCAAGGGAGCTGAGTTCTGCATAGTTACTCATGTATTGAGTTTGATGCCTCTGATCAGGATCCTCCTAGCTACGGTGCAATGGCAATAACAGGGCCAATGCACAGATCATAACCAGGCTCAGACATCAAAGGTCTCTCACACAAGGAGATATGACCGGTGAGTGTGGTCGGGTTGATAACATGGCCTTCAGGTCTTAGCCCTATAAACTGCCTCTTTGCTTAAACTCAGGTACAAGAGAGATGGGACTTGGTGGAGGCTCTATTCCAAAAGGAGTCTTTGTTTAAAAATATACAGATTGTGTGTGTATTTGTGTGTGTGTGTGTGTGTGTGTGTGTGTGTGTGTGTATGTGTGTGTGTGTGTGTGTGTGCATGTTGCGTATGCACAGATGCATGTATGCATGTGGGAGAGTCTCTTCTTACACTACTCTCCCCTCCTTCCTTTCTGAGAATACAAATCCCAAAGTGAGTTAGGCTGGGCATCAGCCTACCTGTGCCTCCCCAGTGTTGGGGTTATACAGCAGGAGTATTTTGACCTGGAACTTGTTGATAAGGCTAAGCTGGCTGGCCCGGGAGCCTCAGGGATCTACCTATTTCCACCAACATTGGGATGGCATGAGGCTGAGAAGAAGAGACTTACCTTACCTTAGCCATCCTCTACTGTCTGAATCTGGGCAAACTTTGGACTTCATCTTTTCATCCATGAAATGGGATCCCTGTCTAGCTTATTTCTCCCACCAGGTCTCAATAAGGTCGATATGATAAGACTTGTGTATTCCTTTTGGAAGCCATGAATCAGTGCAGATGTGTGAAGGACAAGAAATTGAGCTCTTGTCCCCCTTTACCTGTCCTTGCATGAGTCTTACTTGTGGCCATCCTGATACTGTAGCAGGGTGGGCAGTAAGAACTCAGGCTGCATTCGTCTGTGGTTCTCCCGCAGTGTTCTGTGACCTGCCTCCATTAGGGAACTGTTAAAGGGTGTACTTAACACCTCCACATGCCTGCCCGTACACATTTGCCATCACTAAAATGACTCCCTTTCCTTTGTATGCAATTGTATTACTGGTTGTTGGTTGTTGGTAAATGTTTAACACCTAGTTCTCTGAAAAGACATGCTTGTATGTTTATTACAAGTCATATTGATGTAAAGGATTGGCACATGCTGCTAATAACTAACAACTATGCAGGATCCTTTATTACAAATCCCACTTGGTTAGTTGATTCTCACAAGAACCCTATGTTGGCATTTTTCTTGGGCAGCAGACAAAACAGTCCAGGGACAATATAAATGTTGGCTGCCATTTTTATTTGCATTGAAGAACAAGAAGAAAGAATGGAGATATTCATTGAAGCTTCATTCTTTACTCAGTGGCATAGAACAGTTGTTCTCTCAATCTGGGACTAGTTTTGAGTGGTAGAAAAACACTTCTTTTTAATCTTCATTTGCAATTTGTGATAGCAACACCTACACACACACCTACACACCTACACACACACACACACACACACACACACATAAATGCAGTATTTTTATTTTTAACGATGACTGTTGCTTTTCTCATTACTGCCTTAGGTCTGGATGATTTCAAAGCCACAAATAAAACTAGGGATTTGTAGCATTTTTAGGTTTTCCTGGCATTTCACGTTATTGACCATTTAGAAAATCTGTGGGTTACATGTGTGTGTCTGCATATATGCATATGAATGTACATGTGTGGGCTTGTGAGTATATGTTGTGTTGTGTGGGGGGGGTTATACACATGTGTGCATGTACATGTAGAGGTCAGACTCAGGTGTTGTTTTTCAAACCCCACTTACCTTATTGTTTTGGACAGTATCTCTCACTGAACCCGGAACTACCTGGTTAGACTAGGCTTGCTGGCCAGAGGTCTCCAGAGATCCACCTGTCTCTGTATCCTCAGTGTTGGAATTATAAGTACACGCCACCATGCCCGGCTATTATGTGGGGACCAGGGATCGAGGTCAGGTTACTTACTCCCCAACCCCACTGGCCACTAGAAGATGAATGTGGGATAGCATTGAATATCAGAAGGGGAAAGAGGCTAAATAAATATTTTCTGGACAGAAGCACAATAGATATGTTACCTCAAGAGCGTAGATAATAGCATAACCTTGTGAAAGAAAAGGAAGAGATAAACTCATCATTTATCTAACTGTAAGTTGATAGAATCTCATTTTGAACAGTGCTGTGTCTAACAATCAGCTTGAGAAACTCCTAAAAATGTTTCCATCTGCTCCAGGGAGTGGGTGTAGCCTTCCCCAGCTCATCTTGGTAGCTGTTTTTCTCTTTCTCCAGATCTGGGCTTTTTCAGTGTTCAGAGAGCCGTAGGGGTGAGTGTGTCTATGTGTTAGATGCAGAGGACTCAGTGACGTGGCTCCTGTCTCATGGAGCTTACCACCTTCTTGAAAAACAAATAAATAAGCAGTGACTCAGAGCAGTTTCCAGAATGTGTCTTCACTTTCTTTTTATGAGATGGTGGTAACAGGCATGCTTGCCTTGCTTCTGCTTCCCTTGCTGTCTGGGCCTGGCATTAACTTCCAGTTTTCCAGATAAACTCTGGCTCGCCTGCTGTGTTTGTGTATTCATGTGTGTGTTGAGGTCAGGGGTCAATATTAGGTGTCCTCCTCGGTTTTTTGTTTTGAGGCAGGGTCTCTCACTGAATCAAGTCACTTGTTGATAACCTGGCAATCCTCCTGCCTCCAACCCCTCCCCACGAGCTGTACCACGCTACCCAGCTTTTTAAGATGGATTCTGGGGATCAACTCAAGTCCTCATGTTTGTGGATCAAGTGCTTTACCAGCTGAGCTGTCTTCCCAACCCTCTCAAATCCTTTCCCCTTGATGAAGAATTTTGGCTGGGGTCCATGGAGCAAAGGAAGTTGGTTTTTGAAGTCTGACTCCATTCATGGTACCTTTCCCTATGTAAAAGAGAGTTAATTTAAACACCTTCCAGTGTGTAGACAGGCTTGACACAATTTCTTCTTTACCATCAGACCTTATTCCTGATGCTTTTACCCTCATGTATGGGCAAGTATTCACTTGAGATCCCCAATAAAAGGAATACATGTGTAAAACTTTTAAATGCTCACTGACTATTCAGAGCAAATCAGACATCATCTGGAGAGGGCTTCTTTGTTTTGTCGGCTTCCCCCGACAGAGCAGGGACTTGTCGGGCCATGGTGACACCTCTGCATGCATGAAAAGATGTAGGACTGGGGGATTATTGATCATTTTGTCCAGAAATGAATGCACGTGGTGTGCATGGGCTTGCTTACATGGAGACCCACGCACGAAGAGAAAAAGCATGTCATGGCATCTTAGCTGAGATTGTTCAAAGCAAAAGCTTGGCAGTGGACTCTGTCATCGTGCCTCATATCTCCCAGAATGACTTGGAAAACTTTAATTATGCCAGGGTCTTATTTTCAGCTCTTGATAGCTTTTGAACTCGTCGAGAGTGGGGGGAGGGGTTATCCCAAGCCTGAGCTTTTTCTAAAGAGCCTTTGTCTCTCTGCCCAGGTATTAAGTTGGTGGTGCAAGAATCACAGGTACCTTCGGTTCACTTTTCTCCACCCCACCCCCACTCCGTAAGCACCATCTTGGCCCTGAATGTGAGCCTGTGTTCTCCTGACCTACCATCCTGCACAGGGGACTGAGGAAGAATGGGCCACAGGAATGCATGCAGAACAGAGCCAAATTGTTCAAGCTGCGTGAAGAAGAAAGAAAAAAAAAATGAGAGCGGGGTGGGGAGGGAGAAGAAGAAAAGATTCCCTTGTCGGGTCAATTTCTCTGGAGATATTTGGAGGATAACACAGTAATTTTTAGGAGGGGGGAGTAAAAACGAGAGAGCCGAGTTTTATCGGCACAGTGGCGCACACAGAAAGGTGACATTTGAGAGAACAATTGCGAGGTTGTTTAGCTTCATTTGCCACTATGAATGAGGCTTAAGAAAAGGTGTCTTTGGACTGCTCCTAACAGTCATCTTCATCATTCCTGCTCACCCTCTCTCTCTTTCTCAGTTCCCTTATGAAATAAGGGCACGCAGGTAATAAACAAAGCACTATAAAAGATCAGATTGAGGTATTCTGTAGGCTCATTCCATGTCTGGAGCACACCTTGGGCACTCCACCTCGGGCACTCCGAAGCTGCGTGGAGACCGGGGGATAGTGGTGGGATGGTACTAGACCCCTCTCTCCATTTCTGCAACCGTGATGAATTTAAAAAAAGACCATATCCTTGGTCATCCATACCAGATGGCCAAGAGACAGAGGAAAAAGTGGCAGGGCAGACCCCCCTTGGATTTGCCCACATGGAGTTTGGATACTGACCTGATTTCTTTGTCAAGCCTTGGGCCTGATTCAGGTGAGTAGGATCTGAGGTTCAGAGGCAGTCGGACTGTTGGATCTGACTCCCCTCCAGCTTTGACAGAGGCTCCCCTTGTGGTCTTCATTTCTTCTCATTTTCTTTGGGTCAGACACTGACTTGAAGCTCCTAGCTAACTGCCTATTGTGCAAGAAGCAGGCTGATGTTGCAAAGGAGTTGTATATATACGTAGGGATGGAGGGACAGAGGACAGTTAGGTGGGCTTGTTTGGTGTTGAGGAGTACTCTGCAGTGGATGGTTCTACTGCCAATGGGCAAAGTCACTGGCCCTCTTCCTGACCTCCCCCTGCCTTCTCGCCTTACCTCCTCTGTAACTGTCTTTACTTTCAGTCTGTATGATTTCTCATAATCAACCAAAGGAACTGTCCAGGGAGGAATGTGAAACAGTGTTTGAAAAAAAAAAAAAAGGCAGGAGATAAGCGTGTAGTGGTGGTGGGCACTGTGGTGGATCTGGTTTCCTATAGCGTGCGGGTAGGCATTGCCCTTATCTAGAAATTTCATCCATGTACAGGTGCCGCCGATGAGCTGGGCTCCCATAGGCCAGGCCTGTAACGATGGAAAGGGGGACCCCGGAGTGTGAGGGACTCTTCGTAAGAACCTTGCTGTTCTTTGTTCAGCTCTTCATTCTCTGGAGTATAATAAACATTGCTGGAGAGGCTGTCTAGTACAGACGTGAAGGAAGTCACCCCAGTTTTGCAGAGAGAAATATAGGGCTTGTGCCAATACTGTGTTTGGGTGGGAGTGCCTGGTTGGATGTAACATACATGTTTAAAAGACTCACTGGACAAAGCCTTGGATTGCTGGGATTACTTACAGACACTGTAATTATGTTATACCGGGTGCTTGGTTCTAGGTGTCCAGGAAAGAAATCATGCTAGCAGTTATCCATCTTTTCACCAGTGTATGATAGAAAAAGGTTGTTCAATATACAGTGTATGAGACTAATTTTTGTTATATTTACGTGGTACATTTTTGTCCTTAGATTTGAGGTCCTTTCTGAATGATCTGCTTATTAACTTATATTTTGTGAGTATAGACTTTTGTGAGCGTAGCATAGTCATTTGCAGTTCTATTTATCTTTCCATTTAGCGGAAACCTTGGACTTCCAAGGTGAGAAACAGATCTCCCCCTTCTCTGTGCCTGTGTAGTGTAGTGTTTCCGTAAGAATATATACTATGAATGTTATACACAGATGGTTTACCGTTTGCTCTGTTTATATGAGTGCATGAATACAAAATAGTCACTCTATCGAGTCACTCTGATTTAGTGACTTAAATTCAGGCTCCAGCTCTTTCCAGAGACAGCCCTGATAGCCTACCACCTGAGAAATGAGGCCAAACACTGCAGAGGTGAGACACTAATTCGCAGGAACGGGGTTATGTTGACAACTTCGTAAATGTGGTTCATAGATACGTAACTTAGCATCTCTGGCTCTTTGAACACCTCTCTCATTTTCTATAGCACAGAAAATCATCTTTTTATTTGTTCAGCTTTGAGAATATTTCTTGTTTCTCTGTGTTTTCTAAGTTGCATGTATTTCTCTGGAACTAACAAAGCTTCTCATATGACTGTCAACGAGAAATGACTTAAACCTCTGACATTGACTTGTGTCTGGAACATTGTAGAGATTTAGCCACTGTTTGAATATCAGTGGGAAACCCGAATAGTCCTCAGAACTATAGATATTAATTTATGAAGCATGCCTTCTGTGTTTGTTTATATACATATCTGCTTTCTTGCATGCAAATTTCAGACCTTCGCCCAGTTCACAAACGTTTTTCCTAATGTCTCATTTATTTATCAGTGGGTGATATTTGATTGTCAGTTAATTGATTGCTTCAATATTAGTCAAGAACCTTTGCATTTTTTCATCCATTGCTCTTTGTATATCTTCCAGGGTCATCCACAGTTAGTCTGCATACTTCTGTAGTCTGCTAGAAATGTTTTCTCTCAGGCTATATCTTGACACATACAGCAATGTAAATATGTGAATGCCAAGTTCTAGAATAGAATTTAATTTATTTTCCTTTAACTCCCCAAGAGTGGCTTAGAATGACCAGGAGAACTATTGATAGCCCATGGAGCTAAGGGACCATTATTTCTTTGAGGTAAAGGGGAGAAAAAAAATAAAATGAACACTAATGCAAGTCACAATCTATGGCCATGCTCAAAAAGCAGTTTTCCTGTTTAATGCTGGATGAAGTGATTGCCAGGGATGTCCGGCCCTGGGCATCTATCCTTTGCAGACTTATGGGGGCATAGGGACCCGAGGTTTAGACATACACATTATTTAATGTTTCTTTTTGTGCTTATTAGCCTTGTGGGTAAGGGCAGCATTAACCACTGGCCTAGAAGCCTTCAGAAACAACATGGCAAAATTTAGGAGAACACATAGTCTTGTGTTTAGGATTTTAAGAGACTCCGAGGCGACTTGGTGCTCAGGAGGATTTGAGAGAAGTTTGGCTTATAGCCATTACTGTTGGCTAATAATTGCACTAATCTTTTCTTGGGGGGGAGTTGTGTGGGCATTCCCCACTGTCCCTCAGTCCTCTAGTTAGAGAACAATAGGGACATTGTGTTTCTGCACTGTTCCATAAGACGGGTCAGGGGCTGCTACGGGGTGGAGAAGGTCTTCAGTGGATGACCCACCAGGCATTAGCTCCCAGCCGTAATTAAGGAACCCGAGAGCTCAGCATTACAGCTTTGGCCGGATGAGAGGAAAATGTTTTATCCGATGAGGGATCTGAACAGCAGCTGAGCTGGGGTTATCAGATCCAGCGACCCTTGTGGGGCAGGCTCAGCAGCAGGTGCAATGCTTACCGGAAGACAATGGGAGGCTGCACACCCAGTGAAACCACTTTGCCTTCTTAAGAGCAGAAGCTGAAGACAGGAGTAGAAATGTCAAGCAGAGATGCCTCTGCAAAGTGAGCCTTGAGCATATCCTTGTGTAGAAAACATATGTGTCTTTAATATTAAAGTTCAAATTGTCAGCTCTACCTGGAGGTATTAAAATAGTCTGTGAGTGTTAGCTAAGATGATTTAGATGTCCTTGAATGCAACTGAATATAGCTATAATGCAGCCCACCACAGAAGCATAAACTTACTTAAGACATCACGAGATTTTTTTGCCTTACAATTTATTATTATCATCATCATCATCATCATCATCATCATTATTTTTGTGACTTGAATGTGAATGTCTCTAGAAGAACTTTGTAAAGGACAATGTCAAATTAAAATGTCAAAATTTGGACATGGCCGATTTAAAGCAGCCAGGGTGTAGAAGGATATGTGTAAGCTGCATGCAAACAATATGCCATTTTATATAAGAGAATTGCATCTCTTCAGGTTTCAAAATCCAGCTGGGTCTTTGAACCAGAATCCTCGGGTTGCTGAGGGCCACCTCTACCCTCAGGTGTTCAAAGTGCTATTGAAGTGTTAAAATGTGATGAGGGTACGCTCTACCATTTAGGAAGTAAGCACCCTGATTACACCAAGATCCAAAGAGCAGGTGAACACATTAAGTCACAGTTTATGCTATTTCTCTGCACTCTTCTGGAAGTGGGACACATAACTGTTTTATTTAATTTAAATTTCTTTTTGTGTATGCAGGTATGTGTGTGCATATGGATATATCAATGTGTGTGTATGTGTGTGTGTGTGTATGTATGTGTATGGATTTTTTTGGTGTGTGTGTACGGATGTGTGTGTATGGGTGTGTGTGTGCAGGTGTGTATGTATGAATGTAAGTGTGTGGATGTGTGCAGACATGTGTATGGATGTGTGTGTGTGTGTGTGTGTGTGTGTGTGTGCATGTGCATGCACATTCACTCATGTGGAGGCCAGAGGACAACCTTAGTGTTGTTCTTTAGGATCTGTTTCCCTATTTGTTTTGAGACAGAGACTTGTTGATTAGGCTAGCCTGTCAGGCCAGTGAGCCTAGGGATCCTTCTCTCTCTGCCTCTGCAGTGCTGTGATTACAAGCGTTTTCCTTGTGCCCCTCATGTTCCCGTGCTCCCCACGCTCTCCATGCCCCTGTGCTCCCCAGGATCCCTGTGCTCCTCATTCCTCCACCCCCCGGCACGTATTTGGCTTTGAGGTCTAAACTCAGACCCTCATACTTGCACAGCCAGGGCTTTCCTGACCACACCATCTCCCCGCGTACATAGCCATTTCAACAATCGGTTCCTTTCAGTGAGTTCCCGCAGGGCTGTTCAGATATCTGTATGGGAAGGCTGTGCCATCACTTGTGTATCACTGTGACTGACACTGAATGTTTTCATTGCTCTACCCTTTGGTCCGGTGTTCCCCAAGGGTCATGGATGCCTGTGTCTCTCTTCATTTTCTTTAAAGCTGCTGGACTCGGCAAGGAGGAGGCAATGGACAGAACCCACTGTTAGTGTGATTTGGCTTGAAGCTGCCCACTGGCACAGAAGGCCAAGGAAGTGAGAGGGAGTGAAGATGTTTCTGTGGCATGGCAGGTGAAGGGCCGGCAAGAGGGGTTGGGAGTCAAGCCCATGGGTAGCGAATGTCCAAGGAGTGGACTGCTGACCTGAATCTGATTGACATCCTAGCAAGCTCACGGTCCCTCCTCCTCAGACTCCAGGGGTTCTCCAGCCTGCATTTTCCAGCTCCCCACGAACATTTCCAAATTACAAAACTAAAATAAAGATACATGTGGAAAAATACAGTACAGATGACAGCACCTCCCCAGTTTCCAACGGCTCTGTTTTGACTTTGCCATCAGCCAAACTGGAGCCCCCAAGTAGCTGGCTTAATTTGTCACCTTGAGTTATTAACCGTTTCCCTGCCTCTCTCAGTGGGTGTCCTTCTGGCTCCTGGCCCTTGGCTGGCTTGGTGAGCTGTTAATCCTGTGCCCTCTCTCTTGGGCTTATAGCCCTGTCTGCCAAGGAGCCGGGCTTCCCTCATGGAGACACATCTGAAGTCACCGCCCTGTCACCTCCCAAGTGGTTATTGCTGAGGAGTGGCTGAAACCCAAGGGTGCTGGGGAAGGGCAAGGAAGGACCCTCGTACTAGCTTTTACATGGTGCAGGGTGCCCTTTAGAAGTTCAACGCTGTGGTCTGTTTCTCCTGGTTGAGGGTCAAGAGGCAGAGAGAGGTTCATTCTAGAATCGGGATGCTACAGAGGACTATCTACAGGGAACCAGAGGGAAAATAATCTTACTGTGTATTTCATTTATGTTTTTAGTTAAAATCTCTCTCTCTCTCTCTCTCTCTCTCTCTCTCTCTCTCTCTCTCTCTCTCTGTGTGTGTGTGTGTGTGTGTGTGTGTGTGTGTGTGTGGTAGTGATGCTTGTGCCCATGCACGCTCACGTAGAGCCAGAGAAGGACAACATGTGTCTTCCTCTGTCGCTCTTCACCTAATTTCCTTGAGACAGTCTCTCACTGAACTTGGATCTAGGCTTGAGGCCAAAAGTCCCAGAAATCCTTCTGCCTCTGACCCTGACAGCCCTGAGCTAGAGGTGGGCATACCCAGCTTTTTATACAGGTGCTCAGGATTTAGACACAGGTCCTCATGGTTGTACAGTGAACCCTCTTACCCACTGAGGCATCTCCTCAACTCTTAATAGATATTTTATGCCAGCATAATTCGTCTCTGGGTATCCAGCTTCCCACCTTAGACATTTCATCTTTCATTTTCCTGTCATCCCTTAAGAACTACATGCCTGGATTTTTTTTGGGTGCTTATATTATTCTTGATTATTCCAAAAATTCAGAGTACTACTTAAGCCCCCTCGTTGTTCTCAAAATGTATGTATTCCTGATATCCTTCTCCTTGGATCCTTGCAATTTTAAGCCATGTAACTTACAGAATGAGCACATTTAATGAACTCTCTTAAGAGGAATGGCACACTGTTTTACTCAAAGAGGATGCCTTAGAACAAAGGTGTCTTTTAGAGAAAAGCAGCTTAGATTAATTAGCCTTTATTCTGTACTATGGAGATGGTCTTGTGTCTAAAGAGGCTGCATAATGGCCTGATTGACAGTTCCAAATATAAAGCTGGCTACTGTGAAACTTTCTCCAGCAACTTAGGTCAGTCACTGGAGGCAACTCAAGTGACCAGTTTATTTCTCATTCTTCCAAAGAGATTTTATTTACATGTAAATACTCGGATAATCTCTACTTTGTTTTAGTTTTTAAGAGATTTTTTTGTTTTAGAGTATAGTTTTGTGTCTAAGGAAAACATCGCCAAGATAAACCCCATCACCCAAGTGTCCTATTTGCTAGCACCTTATTTTACTGCTATACTTTGCCCAGCCACAGTAACAATTTTACTCTATTTTGATGTTGGCAAGGAGCAGATAACTGAATTTCATAGCTTAGCAGATTTTGTTAGTTTTACTCCAATGCCCCTTCTCAGTCCCAGGATCCCATCCAGGACACTACCTTAAGTTAGCTATTGTGTGTCCGTGACTTAGCCAATTCTGCAGTAGTTGCTCAGAGTTTGTCCTTTCTCCCTTTTTTGAAAGCATATTTTAGAGATTTTCACACGCCAGCTATAAACTATGCTATCTATATAGTCTATATTTAGGGATTGTTCCAATGTCAAGGACTTCCATGCTCTTCATTAATTTGCATTCATTTTATAGGCATGTTGATATCATAACTGAATTAACCAGTGCCTTGTAATAGGCATTTAGGTTACACCCACAATTTGGTCTTATATACAGTACTGACATGAATAACCTGGTGTACTTTCAAGTATGTCTGCAAGATGAATTCCAGAAAGCTGAATGGTTATGCAAAGATAATTGTTTGTAATTTCATGAACGGTTACATATTGCCTTCTGTGGATAGTGAGCCATCTGAAGTCGACAGAGATAAATCACCAAAATGAAGCTGTAGATGAAATCTCACTTTGGTGGAAGAAATGCTTTCAAATTGGTAGATCATCCAATGCTTTTGTAAGTTTCCTTAAATCATAGTGCCAAAGAGATGCTGCTGATGGGAAGCACAATGAGGAGCAACTTGGTCTGTGAGCTTCTGAAATGAAATCTATACTCCAGCTTATGACCGAGGACCTCACCTGTGCCCCTTCGAGCTCCTTAATTGAGTTCGTCCACAAACTAGCTCCATCATACACCTGTGAAATCTTCCCATCTTTGTGTGGAACATTCTTCACTCTTCCAAGACTTGCATCACGTAGTTACTGCCAGTCACATCTTCTCTGGCTTTTCACTCTTAAGTTACTTCTCCTTTTCATACCATGGTCTTCGGGTTGACTTTCTGACCCTTAAGGCAATAGCGTCAGGAGGCAGGGCTTTTGAGAGGGGATATCCATCACTCTCATGAGCAAGATTTGCACTGTCACAGCAAAGGCTCTCATTCTTCCAATGCATGAGGAGACAGAGATAAGATGCTGTCCATGAAACAGAAAGTAAGTCTTCACCAGAAACTGCCTTGATCTTAGACTCTGTACCCAAGTCTATGACTTACTCATCACCATTTCAGCATAAGTATGCTCCATCTGTCTTACAGTTACTTAAAACTGGGTGTTGCTCCATTCAGAATCTTGAATCGTTAAAGGATGACTTTGCTCTCTGTGTGTTTTATGAATGTGCCAGGCTAAAAGACTATATTTTCTCTTTATTGCATAATTCTCCCAAAGGTTCCCAACAGCCATATGTATAGTTAGCATTCCTTATTGCCCTCTCTCTCCCCTGTGTCTTCCAACACAAGCTATGGGAAAGCATCCCTGGGTGGGATGTTGTGTGAGACTTTTCATGAGGATATGTGAGCCAATGCTTGCTCACTCCAGAGAGGGCTAATTTCTGACTTGGAGAACCAATGAGTGTATTGGGGTTACTTACAGGGGTGTAGGTGAAGGGCTACTTGTGGATGACTTAGAGGCAGCTGCATCACCAAATATCCTCACTCCAGTGTGGGTGATGACTGACAAACCTTCATCCTTGGAGGTCTCTCTGTAACTTACCTGCATCTGGAGAGGTAGAGTCTCCTCCAGGAAACTGGGTTGATTGGAGTGTCTCCTCTCTGCAGTAGTTATTTTTGCTTCTATATCCTTGGAAAGGAGCCTCCTGGACCTTGTAAGTTTTGGTTTTCTGGAACTTGTGAGGTTTATTTACTTCATGAATCTCACAGCCTCTTCCTCCTTCTTCCTCCTTCCAGGAAGGAAGGTTTCATTATGGAGGAAACTGATGTTTTCTTGGGGACCAAGAAGTCAGAGTAAGCAGTTGACTCCATTGTGTATAGCAGTTTCCTCCATAATGAAACCTTCCTTACTGGAAAGAGGGGACCTCTTAAGTTTTCTACAGGAATCCTGTTGTGTTGTGATTTGGGGTTGCTTGGAAAAGTGTTGAATGATCCACCGGCTTGAAATTATTTCCTCTGTCAACCTGGAGTTCCATCTATAGCATCTTCTACTGAAGCTCAGTTGCCTGTAGCTGGGAAGACTCTTCAGCTAGGCCACCCTGGTATTGCAGTGGGTATTTCTAGTCTGGGATATTTTGACAAAAATCCCACAATCTGGGTAGCTCATCAATGATGTACACTGATCTTTCAGATTAAGACACCAGTAAGCTCAATTTCTGGTGAAAACTTGAAAGTTCATGAATGAAGTCTCTCTATGTCCTCATGTGTTAGGAGGAGTGAGGAAGTCTCTCTAGAACTTTTGCAGGGAGAGTGCAAATCCCAGGCTGAGGTTATGAATCTTATCTTCCGAGAGTCCCACCTCCTGATGCCATCACCTTGAGGGTCAGCAATCCAACCTATGAATTTGGAGAGGACACACACGCAGGCAGTAGCACCAGGCTCTGTTGCAGAATATTCTAGTTCACTGTAGTAGTCTCTCCTTTAGTTTCTGCAAATGTAGATTTCCTCAGACTGGGACAGCAAGAAACTGAGACCAGTTATATCTCCTGTGGAGACAGGCTTTAAAAGGAAAAAAAAATCTAGTCAAATATATTTTCCCTTTTACTATCTTTTTTCTTTTTTTAAAAAATGTAGTATTTGTTGATTGTACATAATGGATTTCCTTAGGGTATTTGCATATGTATCCATAGAGAATTTTGATCATATGTATCCCATTTCCCCCTCTTGTCCCCCTCTCATTCCTGTGAGGCCTTTCTCTTCTCAGCTAGTCCCCCTTCTACTTTTACACCCCACTTCTCTCTTCCCCTCTCAGTCCCCTCATGTGTGTATCCCTGTGAGTTTCATTTAAGGTTACTTACAAGAGTATGGGCACCTCACAGTAGCTATACCATTGAAGAAAAGGTTTCCTTCCCAGCAGTCATCTGCGTGTCAATCCTCGGACAGATGTGGGGCCTCATGAGCTCCATCACTCCAGAAGAAGATGTTGGTGAGCCAACACTCCCTCTGCGTAGGTAACCATAGCTGCGTGACTATGAGTTCACGAGTGCAACGGGTGCTTTCACTTTCTAATCCCCCTAGCCCACACGTAGGTCTGTTAGCATGGTTTTATCCTGTTGGGTTCTCATCCATTCTGTCCTTTTAGAATAAGGATTTCAGAATTGGAAGGAATGTTGCAACCCAATGAAAAGGTCAGAGAGTTGGCAGAAGAAGCCAAGTGTTAGCCCAGACTGCTGTCAACTCCCGTGGGCCCACTCGTTTCTGCCACTCTTCTTTATTCATCAGGCATCCAACAGCGTTGGTGACACTAATAATAAGGACAGTGCTTATTTACTGAGTACTTGCCATGAGCCTACTGTGTAGGAAATTATTGACTTATGTTGTTTCTCTATCACATCCAATTTGAGAAAATTATCATTTTCCTCACTGAAAGGATGAGAGTGTTTAGGGAACTGTGGTCAAATTACTTGCCTAAGAATACATAGCTAATAGTAGACGAAGCCAGCATGGTGCATTTGCAGAGAACACATACATGACCTGGCTTTCCATGAATCTTACAGAGCAAAGTCACACATAGACTGCAGAGAATGTTGCAGAAACTATCTTGAGTTTTCATTCTAGTGAAGAGGGAAAGTTGTGGGAGAGAGTGAAATTCAGGAAAGCATCACACACCCACTCACACTTGAGCTAATGATAAACACTGGGTATCGTATGTCAGATATTGCATGTGACATACTTAGACCAAAATTTCTTTTGATTGAATTCAAGTTTGACTGAATGTTTTATCCCACTTAACATTATACAATTCTATTTCTTATACTATAAATGCCCAAAGAGTACATGTCACATGCTTATCCTAAGGAAATATTGCATGGGATATACTTATACCAAAACTTTTTTTATATCTCAAATTCAAAATAACTGAATGTTAGATTTTTAGCTAATATTATGTGATGCCTGTCTATTTATTTATTTAGTCTCAATATTGCATGGAATGTATTGAGCCTAATGCCATGTTCACAGGACATCCTTATTTTGAAAAGAATATTTCCATGTTGATCTGAAATTCAGATTTCAGTGGGTGTCTAGAATATTTGTTTGCCAAACCAGGTGACTTCTCAAGGGCAGCCTGACACTGAAAAGTGTCGGTGTGGCACACTCTTCCTTTTTCTCAGTCACAGTGGTTTCTCCCTTAGTCCTTCCCTGTCCCATTTTCATTTCTACTGCTGAGGGAAAACTCTGTGACCAAAAGAGACATAGAGGGAGAAAAGGGTTGATTTTAATTTACAGTTCCAAATTACTGTCCATTATTTTGGGGAAGTTAAGGCAGGAAATTAAGCAGCCAGTCAAATAACATCCTCAGTCAAGAGTTGAGACAAATAAACACATGGATCCTTGCTTTCTTGCCCGATTTCTTTACTCTTATGCAGCTCAGGGACAAGCCTAGGGTGTGGTGCTGCCCACAGTGGGTTGGATCATTTAACAATCAAGATAACCTCTCCACCCTGACTGGCATGCCAATAGAGGCCAACCTGATCTAGATAATTCCTTAACTGAGACTCACTTTCTGGGTGATTATAGGTTGTGGCAAGTTGACTGACATTTACTGTTACTGACACCACAACACCTTCTTCTCTCTCTTTGCCGTGTTCACTCCATTTAGAAGATAAAGCCTATGACGCAGCAGCAGCAGCAGCAGCAGCAGCTTCTAGAGCTACCCAGGCTGCCCAGGAGTGGGCAAGGAGATGTTTTCCTTCTCCGTCCTGGGGCACACCCTACGACTTCCAGGCTTTCTCTCTACTCCAAGAACACCTTCCTCCAAGCTCTCCGAATTTGCTATGCCACTCAGTCCTCTACCCCACCCCAGACATATGCTTTGCCAATGTCCCCACCCTGACCAGTGGCAAATACTGGTTTGTATCTGGCTACTTACTGTTCATTAATATTCACCTAAGTCCCAGAGGTCCCCCTGGAATGAGGCAGCAGAAAGTCTGGCTCCCTTGCTGTTCACTCTCAGATAGGCTTTCAGGGGATGGGGTGAGCCCTTGGGGTAGGCTGGGTGGTGCCCTGAACATACTAGCTACAGTCAGAGCTTTTGTACTCTCTGGGCTGGGGGCGTTCCATCAGCTATTTTAAGGCCAGACTGGTGAATGCTGGGTTCCCTTCATTTACCTAGGCTTTGGATATTTTCCCTGGCAGACACCAAGGTGGTCACAGAATGTGGGAAACCAGGCAAGGGAAAAAATGAATGCTCTGTGATGACGCCCCTGGTCGCTGCTGCTAAATTCCATGGAAAAGCTGGGGGCTTGCTATCTTGGCCTATGGGTGTCTCCTAAAGTTGGTAGCTGCATTGGCACCTGCTCAAGTCCAGAGACATGGAAAAAAGCAATCCGTCTGCAAAGTTGGTGCTCAGCCGGCCTGGTAGCCCAGCTCCACCCCTTCCCGTGGAATGCCTTTGCCCACCGTGAATGCCCCTTTATTGTCAGTGGACGATACTGGCTTCTCGAAAATACTATGGAGGCCTTGTATCCCAGATGCCTGCGGCGTGAAGGACCTGTTTCCCTTGCAAGGGTGCTGGCTGAAAAACTCACCTAGAAATCTAGAGAAAATATCTTTATTGGGCAGCTGGGAAGGCCGACACTAACTGCCTTCTCTTTCTTAGTCCACTGGCCACAACTGACCAAATGAATAGTTGTTATAGGAGAAAGAGGTAACTTCAATGAGGAAGCAAATGTATTCAGATTCTCATGAGGACATAATTTGTCTCTTTCCATGAGTAGCTTTGCAAGAAGGTGTCCTGCTGACTTGATGTGGGGTTGGCCCTCTTGCTTAACCCTTCCTCATTAGGGCTTCGGTGCAAAGCAAGCCTTTCCATGATACTAAACTTGGATACGTGGTTAAATATCAGACATTTGCATGGACCACACATTTGTTACACACTTACAAGAACCTGTTTCTGAGACACTCTTAGTGCATACATGGTGAACCTCAGCCTAGACAACAGCATTGTGTGTTGGGGAGGGGTCCCTGCATCTGCCTCAGGGAGCCAGAGGAGGTAGCTTGACAATTTCTTCTTCCTTTACACTAGTTCTCTTGAGCATTTGCTCACCTGCTTGTAACTTCATCCTTTTGGGAAAAAGAAGTTATATGTAGACTTGAAGACTTTGCATCCATTTGACTACACATTCGTAATGGTTCTTATTTGTATCCAAGGAATAAAAACCATCACTCTAGTCACATCTGGTTATAAATGCCTCACCCGTGAGCAGTTCTATGTCTCTGTCTCTCTGTGCTTGTCTCTGTCTCTGTCTCTCTCTGTATGCACATGAATGTGGAGTCCACATGTCAATCTCAGTCAGCCTAGCTGGTCAGCGAGCCCCAGGGATCCACCTGTCTCCACCTCAAAAACACTGGGATTACAAGCTTAAGTCAGTGCGCCCATCTTCTTACAGGGTTCTGGGTATTGAACTCAGGTCGTCATGTTTTCAAGGCAAACATTTCACCTACTGAGTTATCTTCCCAGCCTCATAGCAGTTGTCTGTCTCTGTGATTCTGTTGGCTGAGACCAATTTCATATCGGCTAATCAAAAGACAGAGACGTACAGACTGAGGACCAATTTCATATCAACCGATCAAAAGATAGAGACATATGGTCTACAGGTGACGCACTGTGGGCATCAAGATATCACAGACAAATTCCTGGGGGCCATTCATGTGAACTTTTGTTCCTGGGAGTATAATGTCCAGTATTCGAGCAGTGAGTGCTGTGAACTCCCTAGTTGGGAGTGAACACTGAAAACTTGTTCAAAGCCTCTGGCTGTACCAGTTAATGTTTGTCAACTTGATACAAACCTGGACCTTGGAAGAGGGATTCTCAACTGAGACATTGCCTCTATCAGATTGGCCTGGTACTAAATGATTGCTAATTGATAAAGAAGGGCCCAGCCCACTGTGGACAGTGCCATCCCTAGGCAGCTGGGCCTGAGCCACATAAGAAAGTTAGAAGAGCAAGGTATGTGGAGCAAGACACTAGGCAGTGTTTCTCCATGGTCTCTGCTTCTGTTCCTGCCTTCACATTCCTAAATTGAGTTCTTGCTCTGGTTTTCCTCTATGATGGACTGTGACCTCTAAGCAGAAATAAACTTTTTCCTTCCCAAATTGCTTTTGGTCATGGTGTTTATCACAGAAAGAAAACTAGAACCACTGATAGTTTTTGGCTAAATCTAGACACAGTGACATTTGGAATCAATTTATTGGTTCCTATGGTAACTCTAGTGATCCCAACCATTTCTCTCCCCTGTTCTCCGTAAGTGACACCCTCTGTAGTTGTGGTGACTGCTTGCTTGACTTTATTCTGAATGTCCCCCAAACCAAAGGGAAAAAAAAGTATCAGAACAACAACTACAAAAAGCCCAGTCGCTGGACCACACCCACATTCATTACTAAGACAGAAGATATTTGAGATCATGCTTGATCTCTTGGTTATAACGGTTTCATTAGGGCCTTAGAGGAAAACGCATCCTCAGGTGGGTTGGAATTCCTTTTTGTGTTAGTTCCCTGTTTTGGTGCTGCTGCTTGAACTTCGGGGTTTTGTACATGCTGGGCAAGTGATTTGCCACTGAGTCACACCCCAGGCAAAAGTTTAGTCTGTTCTTGATAGCCCAGAGGCCTTTTTTGAGTAGGCAGACTTTCCCATTGCCTTAGAGATCTGAGTTAACAAAACACCACAGAATGTACCCTTGTTCTTTGACATGAACCCAGCACCTTCCAAAGGAAGGGGATGTGACTTAACCCTCAAATCTATCTATTGTTCTTGATCAGGCATAGCTTCCCCCTTCTGTGACCACTGAATTAACCCCAGGTATGCTTGGGGGTTGGTTAGCTTTCATTTATCTTAGTGGTTATCTTTTCTCATTCTGGGCTCTTTATATCGAATAGCAAAGGGCATGACTTCCTGCCTTTCCCAAAGTACCTACTATGAGCAAAGTCCAAGGCTCAGTGCTCTAAAGGACATGGCTGAGATCAAGCATACTGTGGGGACTTCGTGATTATGCCCAGAACGAGCAGGTTAAAAAACAAAACAACAGTGGCAGGTGATCACCTTGAAGGTGACAATTTCCTAAGTCTTGTGCATGTCTCCCCAAGTAGTCAGCTACATTAAAGCTCGTGGAAGTGAATTTGAAGAGTGCGTTCACTTGCTCATTCTGATAAAGGCATTCAGAAATTATTTTCTGGAGATTTTTAATGTCCACAGTCTTTCAGAAAGCACCAAGAGAGGGGTAGAGTGGAGATAGATGGGATTCACTGGAGAACTTAGAAGCAGGTTTTGCTTGTATTCCATTACAGTTCATAAACAGGGAGCTTGTTGTATACTATGGAATTTGTCATTTTTGAAATGCAAATCATGCTGGCCAGATTGAAGCAGATTACTCTGTTAAAGATTTAACTCTTTAATTTGTCCAGAACACTTCCAATTGATTTAATAACTGAAGTGCTCTTACACACACACACACACACACACACACACACACACACACCCATAGAAGTGCACTTTACTAAACTTCTAGGCACTTCTTTTGCTTATGTGTATATGTATGTGTTCATGCATGTATCCATGTATATGTGTGCATATGGAGGACAGAGATTGATGCTGATGTGGAGTGTCTGTCTTGACTGCTCTTCAACTTATCTTTTAAGACAAAGTCCATCACTGAACCTGAAACTCACCGATTTGGCTAGGTGTACTTGCAAGCCTCAGGGATTCTCTCTCTGTCTCTGTCTCTGTCTCTGTCTCTGTCTCTGTCTCTGTCCAGCAGTGGGATTATAAGATTATAAGGAAACACCACTGCTTGTAGGTCTTCATAGGAGTGTTGGGGATCTGAACTCAGGTCCTCATGCTTTGTGGCAAGCACTTTGATGACTGAGCCATCTTCCTAGTCTCCACTACATGTCTTAATACAATCAAGTTGGCACTCAGGATTAATTATCACAGCCATTCTAAGGTTCCCCCTACTGTGTGTCTGTAAGGATGTCTATGCGTTTGTTCATTGTGTGTGCTGTGTGTTGGGGAAGGGATGTGTGAACGCTACAGTGCAAGTGCAGACCTTGGAGGACAACTTTCAGATGCCAGATCTCTCCTTCCACCAAGTGAGTTCCAGGGATTGACCTCATGTCTTCAGGCTTGACTGCAAGCTCACTTCTGAACTGAGCCATTGTTAGCCCTGCAAGCATATTCATAATATGAACACTTCAAAGTGGAATCCCATGGACCTAGGAAGGTCCAGTATTCCCATAGGTTTAGAGGTTGATACTAGATTTGCCACACTCAATGCTTTTTAGATCTTGCACCTTCTTGTCTTCCTTCCAGATGTCTGGGGATATCTTCTGGGCTTTGGAAGCAGTAGAAACATATGGCCTGACTCAAGATCCCCCCAACTCTTAACGGTCATAGGAAATGCCAAGGGGCTTGTTAAAAGCATTAAGTACCTCCACTCACAGCAACTAAATCAGATCCTTCAACAAAGGCATGGGAAGCTACTTGGACCCAGGCAGACAAATTTTGGCATGAAGAGGCAACATTGCAGATTTTGATGTGGGACTCAGGGTCAGTGTAATTCAGAGTCATGGGAAAGTGATAGACAACCCTCATGGGGTTGATATCTGAAAGGGATATTGAGCTGTGCTGACCTCTCCCTTGGAAAATTTTCACAGGATACTGGATACTGCTTTTTCACAGATACACTAGACATGCTATACAGGAACAGGGAACCTGGTAGAGAGGTTGATAAAGAGCAGGAGCTTGAAGCAGGCAAACACATTGCTGTTTTATTTCCCATTCATGAAGTATACAGCCCTGTAGCTGTTACAACAAAAAGATCACGTCACCTACTGGTTGTGTAGCACAGCCTGTGTGCTGGTCACTTTGGTATTTGACCAACCTATATGGTCTTTATGTCTCATGATGGTGATCTAAAGTAGGTAATTTTTGAGGCTCCTCAGGATGCAGTAGTTTGTTGAAGTCCATCCATTCTGTCAGGGAGAAATCCAGAACTGGAATTTGGTACTCTTGGGTTCTAAGATCCACAAGACCATGAATCTGCAAATGCATTGGATGTATGTTTCAGAGTTCTGTAGAAAAAGCAGCAGGATGAATATGGCTCACTGTGGAAAGCTGGTTTACACACTTTTACCTTCAGACATTTTGGGGAAGACAGGTTCATCAGTAACGTGCTTGCTGCACAAATGTGATAACCTGAGTCCCATCTCCGGCACATGTGCTCATGTATTTCCAGTGCGTAGGAGGTAGAGACAGGAGGACCCCTGGGGCTTGCTGGCCAGCTAGTCTGCCTGAATCTGTGAGCTTCAAGATAAGTGAGAAATCATGTCTCAAAATATAAGGACAACAAATTGAGGAAGAGCCCAGTGTTGATCTTTGGCCTCCAAATGTAGACATATACATGCATACTCTGATGCCCTAACACTCCTCCACACATATTGAAAAAGTCAGAATAAATACAGAGAGTTATTTTTGATATTTTTACCTTAGCACAGAGGAAAACTAACTCTAGTGTTAAACCTTAAAATAGGGTCTATAAAGCGCTTTCTGTTGTCAGCTGGCTGATCCCGAGCCTCAGAAATCTCACTTCATTTCTATGTTGCGTTTGCTTACTTGAAAACTTTGAGGAATACCGTGTTCTTTTCAGTCACCAACATTCACCTCTCAGCTTGTACACTTAACAAGACATGCCATGAAAAACATTTGGGGCTTGAAAACAGCATGGTATCAAAACACCTAAAGCAAACATCCTTTGAATATGCAAGAGCAATTTAGGGTAAAAGAAAACACACTTGTAAACCCAAATAAGCACAAAACCACAAAAAGAGGGAAGGGAGCGGACTTCTGTTGCAAATGGCTCCTTCATGAATATCTCTTTCCTTCCTTCCTCAGGTAAGTGTAGTGGGGCCCTTGGAGATCTGTAGGAGCGGTTGCAAGGGGCCCCTGTAGACCAGCATTCCCCAAGCTGCAGCATCTGTGCCAAGCAAGAAATCGACAATGTTCCACACACTGCGTGGCCAAGGTGTAGAGCTGCCGGCTACAGCTGAACATAATGGCGACCCCTCATCACTCCATGAAAGGAGACTCCATGGAAGATGATGGTAGGTTTCTGTTGGATTGTTAGCACCTCATGACCAGCTTCCTTTTGTTTGTTTACTTATTTATTTTTTTCTGAGACAGGATTTCTCTGTGTAGCCTTGGCTATCCTGGAACTCTCTTTGTAGACCAGGCTGGCCTCGAACTCACAGAGGTTCGCCTGCCTCTGCCTCCCAAGTGCACTACCATTTTCCGGCTTGCTCTTAATCCTTTTTAGAAGGATGTAGAAGTATGGCAGCCAGTTCAGGGACTTCTTACCAGAACAGAGGAGCTATCACCATGGCAGGTGGCTAGTAGTGACTGGAGTGACAATAACAATGGCAGCAGCTAACACACATGGAGCAGCTACTCTCTGCAGGACACTAAGTGGTAGTTTGCTGCCAGAGGTGACTTTAGTGTTAGCCTGTGGGGCACATATGGAAATGTCTGATGACTTTTTTTGTGTGTAATAATGGGCAAGATAGTGGTCTGTAGATGAGGTTTTGATCCTACCTAATGGCTATAAGCCAGGGATGCTGGGGCTGGACAGACAGCTCAGTGGTTAAGAACACTGGCTGTTCATCCAGTGGATCCAGGTTCAGTTCCCAGCACTCACGTGGCACCTCACAACCATCTCTAACTCCGGTGCCAGGACATCCAGTGCCTTCTTCTGACCTCTGAAGGTACTATACTCAAGTGGTGCACATATGTGACTCAGTCCCCTTTCCATAGAATAAAACAAATATTTAAAAACGCAATTAAAAACAAAAGCCAGGGATGCTGGTAGGAACTCTGGAGACTGGGGCTACAGCTGAACTGCTACAGTGTTTATCTAGCATCACAGAGTTCCGGGCTCAATCCCTAGCACGGTATAAACTAGGCACGGTGGCACATGCCTATATTCCTGGCTTTTGGGAGGTAGAGGCAGAATGATAGGCCTGGGATCCTTAAGACTCTGTTTCCAAAACCAAACCAAACAGAAAAACTACCTTTAGTGCATACTACAGAGCCACTCCCTCCCTCCCAAGTGTCCGATGAAGATTATCCCACCCAAAATATGGATGGTGTCAAAGTCTGGGTGAACTTACAGCAGGCAGACTCTCACATATATTTAACCTTCAAAAGAGCTGTCAGGTCATATTATTGTCATTCCCATTTTAATAGAGAGTATTTAAGTCTAAGGAAATTAGCTGTAATTGTTTCAGCTTTGGGCACACTCAAATTTCTTACTTACTTTTCGTCCTGTGGTCATTGCAAGTATTTGAGATTTGTTCACTGTCTGGGGAATGATTCCCTTAACTGTAGTCTCAAACTGACTGATCCAACCACCATTCTATTGTGGCTGGAGCATGGGCCACAGATATATACTGTCTACGAAAGTAATGAAAAGTTGACTTCACCATGAGATAAGCAGCCAGTGAGACAGTGGGACTCTATACTGATTGAAAAATACTTTTTCCATGCATGGTCACTAAGCTGTTTTCCCACATCCTGTGTTCTTCCTGGTGTCTGATAGTGGTGTGGCACACACCATTGAGAAAACAGGGGCTCGGATGCCATGAGAATCAGACAGAGTCATTCCCCTTACAACAACGTTAGACAGAATTAGGTCATAGAATTCCAAGAGTGTTGGGTCCTTTGGAAGACAGTTTCTGTTTTTCTTCTTTCTGTTCTGATAAATGCCAAACTCCTTGTCAAAATGTTAATGACTAGACAGCAAAATTAGACTGTGTCTTCTGAGTCATTTCTTTGCTGGTCTGGATATTTGATTTAAATTTTGGAAAATTATTATTATTATTATTATTATTGTTATTATTATTATTATTTATTTTGTGTGTGTGTGTGTGTGTGTGTGTGTGTGTGTGTGTGCACATGTGGATGTTAAAGAACAACTTTTGGGAGTTGGTTCTCTTCTTCTACTATGGGATCTGGGACTCGAACTCAGGTCTTCAGCCTTGTGCGGCAAGCATTCTTCCCACTAAGCCATGCTGCTGGCCCGGAGTTGGAGGTCTGACCAGGTCCTTTTCTTCTGCTCTGTCAGTTTCGATCTGGATAGTCTTTATTATTTTTGATTTTTGCACAGTCCTTTCTGTTTATATTCCCCCTTCTCTTATATTTCTTATACTCCCTTCTGCTCATGTAAAATGTGGAAGGAGGAACATTCATGAGAATGGTTCAAATAATTAGATCCCTCAGCTAGGCAAATCTACGTATTTGTTCCAAAAGGGGCGGGGCAAAGATGTCTTCAGTACAATGCAGAGTTGGACTTTGAAGCCTTTTGTGAGTGGAAGTTTCCTATAAGTTCTTGAAACATAAAGAGAGCACAACCAAGATCAAATCCAATTATTATTTTTCCTTCCTCACAATAAAAAGCCCCTTTCTATCTTCAATAACTACTGCTTTACCCTACTGTGAATAAATACTTTTTTAAAATTACTGTTATTTAAAATAATTGAATCTGATTCTCATAGACATTAGTTATCATGGATATAGGGCCAATTTGTTACTGTGAGAGATACAAAAGTGTTGCTTCTGTCCAAGTGGAACTTGACATTTTGTTGGAAAGTGAGTGACTAGATATCTAATAATCCTTACACAAAGATGTATCAGTGATCTGTTATTGTGTAACAAGTTACCCCAAAATTTAGAGGCTTGAGCTCATATCTGTTAATCATCTATGGCTTCTGTAAGAAAGGAATCTGACCTTGGCTTCCTTGGTCCTCTGTGACAAGATTTATAATAAGGCTGAAGTCAGGATCTAGGGTCTCTAGTTCTATCTGAGGCCTCAACTACAGAAAGATACACCTCTCAGCTCATCCATGTGGCTGTTGGCAGGGTGCAGTTCTGATAGGTTTTTTGTTTGTTTGTTTGTTTGTTTGTTTGTTTTTTTGAGACAGGGTTTCTCCGTGTAGCTTTGCACCTTTCCTGGAACTCGCTTTGGAGACCAGGCTGGCCTCGAACTCACAAAGATCCGCCTGGCTCTGCCTCTCGATTGCTGGGATTAAAGGTGTGCGCCACCACCGCCCAGCTAGTTCTGATAGTTTTGGTCTGTGGGTCTTGCTGTCTCACTGACCTACTGGTTCGAGCCACCCTTGGTTCCTGCCGTGTTGGTCTCAACACTATAGCTTGCTTCATGGAAAAGGAACTCTGAGAAGGCAGTTGAGAGAAAGTTGGTAACTAAATGAAATAAATAAATAAATAAAATAAACTGGCTCAGCCAGGTGCTGGCTGCCATGCCTGAGGTTCTGAGTTCGACTTCTGGGACTCACACGATGGAAAGAGAATTAACTCTTACAAGTTTCCCTCTGACCTTCACACATGCACTGTAGTGCAATTATGTGCTGTGGCATGTGTGTGTGGGTATGCGCGCACCCACACACACACACACACACCAATAACTATATAATACATGTAAAATTTATAGTTATGTAAACTGATTTTGAAAGTAGCAGCTTGATGAACTCTGTGTGTATTGCTTTGCTTAGAGGAGAGCCATTCTATCCAGCTCACACTCCAATTACATTCTCCTAGGGCTCGGGTACCAGGAGATCCTGGGGCTGCATCAGAAGTTGCCTCTTCCATGGGGTTTAAGGGAGTGTTGAAGAGGGGAGAAGAAGCTGTGAGTCCCTAAGCTCAGGGAATGCTAAGGAAATCTCAGTTTTGCTGGCCTGCTGGCATAGGCTTGTAATCCCAGCGGCTTAAGTTGAGTTGAAGCATAAGGATAACAAGTTCAAGTCCAGCCTTGTCAACTTATCAAAATTGTCTCAACATTCTGAAAAAGAAAAGTAGAGTAGGAAATATAGGGTAAAGATATAATGCTTGCCTAGCATTCATGAGACCCTAGATTCAATTCCTAGAGCTGAAAAAAAAGAGTGATTAAAAGAATTATTTTCTGACTATCCTGGGAATGAATTGCTCTAGAAGGATTTGACACTTTCTCTGGGATTTGTAGAAAACCCAGACTTGATCTGGAGTCTTGGAAGGCTAACCACCTCAGGTATAACGCCCCTAATTGTGGTGACAGATGAAGGCTTCCTCAGTGTCTCCAAGCTCATGTTAATAGTCTTTGTCTTAGAAAATATTTTGGGTCTAAAAGTCAATTAATTATTTATATAGTCACTCACTTTATGTATCTGTCAATGCTGAATAGTGGAGCTCAAAAGTGATTTGCCTTTGAGGGGGTATATAATAAAACTACATCAGGAGTAGGGGATACCATTGTGACCCTTTCCTCAGTGGAGACCAGGAGTGGGTACCATTGTGTGCAGAGGTAGGCAGAGTGTTTAAATCCTCCTTTACCCATCTATTTTTGTATAACCTAAGGATAAAGAGCTGGGTTTTATATTTATATTTATTTATTAATGTTTGGACAAAAAACAAGAGAAGAATAATATTTTGTGACACATGAAATAAAAGGAAATTTAAACTTTAGTTCCTATCAAGTGATATAGGACAACAGCCACATCTGCTTCTGTCCTGTTTGCTATTGTAAGAATAGTGGCCATTCATATGTGGATACATAATTACCAATGTGCTGTGCTGGTATGTGTGTGTGTGTGTGTGTGTGTGTGTGTGTGTGTGTGTGTGTGTGTGTGTGTGCTACCAGAGCTTATTAGAAGAGGATGGGGCCCTCATGAATGGTGTTAGTACACTTACAAGAAACCCTCAAAAGTTGACTCTTCCCTTCTGCAATGTGAGGACATAGAAGCTAACACATGGGAGAATGCAGGTCATTATCAGGAATAGCATCTGCTGACTCCTTGCTTTTGGACCACTCAGCCACCAGAGGTGTGAGGAAGTGATTTTTACTGTTTATGTCTCTGGCATTCTTTCTAAGCAGCTCAAATAGGTCAAGCCATTGTTTGTGGCTACTTCAGCTAAAATGGCTACATTGAACAGTTGCCATAGAGACTGTACATCTCAAAAGCCTGAAATATTTACTACTTGGCCCTTCCAGAGAAGGTTCATCTGCCTCTGGCCTAGGGGAAAATTAGTATCACTGTACCATACTGGAGCATCAGATTGGAGCATTGGGAGTACAAAGAGGCTGTGTGGGTCACCACCAGGACAAGTAGAAGGTTTTTTCAAAGCAGCAGGAGAAAAGAAAGAACATGGTATTTCAAAGGCCAGAAGCTATTCATCTTTTCTTTTGAGACAGCATCTCTCATGGTCTTGGAACTCAACAAGTAGGCAAGGCTTGTTGGCTAGTTACATCTACCTGTCCCCACATTCTCAGCCCTGGGATTCCAAGTGTGCACTACCATGCCTGCCCTTTTGGGGTCCAGGTCAGGTCTTCGTGCTTGTCCGGCAAGTTTTCTCTCCAGCAACTCTCCTCAACAGGTTTCAGTAGGTTAGGGGATCATCACTGTGGGCAGTCGTGGTGATCCACAGAGGGTCACAAAAGTATAACAGAGACTGAGACACTCAGTGTCGATGGTGGTGACAGGTGAGGTGAGAACAGGAGATGTACTTTTTTTGGCCAGTTGGTGAAAATGCAGCTACAAGAAACGTTTTAGAACAGCGGTTTCAACCTTCCTAGTGCTGCGACCCTTTCATACAGTGTCTCATGTTGTGGTGACCCCCCCCCACACACACCACAAAATTCCTTTTTGTTGCTACTTCATAACTGTAATTTTGCTACTGTTATACATTGTAATGTAAATATCTGTATTTTCTGATGGTCTTAGGCGACCCTGTGGCAACGTTGTTCAACCAGGTTGAGAACTGCTGTTTTAGACTGTCAGAGAGATGATCCAAAGCTGAGATGGATCTGAGATCTGGGGCTGACTCAATACAGGGTACAGTTCTAATGAGTCCACGGAAGCTGACCTGAGACAAATACAACAGGTTACATCTTTGCTTTCAAGTGATTGCTCCATCAAATAGTAGCCAATACAAAGAGAAGTTTCTTTGACAATGGATAAGAACACACACACACACACACACACACACACACACACATATGTGTAGTTAAGAATAAAAGCAGCTGATAGGGATGCATGCACTCTGTCAGCCCACAGAGAGATGATGGCCTTGTTGTGGGATGTCTTTCTGTATGCTGTGAACATGTGTTTCTCTGATTGATTGATAAATAAAGACACATTGGCCTATGGCAGGGCAGGATGGAGCCAGGCGGGAAAATCCAAGAGAGAAAGGAGAGGGAAAGAGATGCAGCCTGCCGCCCAAGGAACAACATGCCAGTAGATCAGTAAGCCACGGAACACGTGGCAGAACATAGATGAACAGAAATGGATTAGTTTAAGTCATAAGAGCTAGCTAGCAAGAAGCTTGAGCCATAGGCCATCAAGTTTGTAACTAATATAAGCCTCTGTATGTTTACTTGGGTCTGAGTGGCTCCAGGACCAGGCAGGACACAGGAAAACTTCCAGCTACGTGGCCTGACACTTTACTATGTTAAAATGAGAAGGTCTGAGCAGACCATAAATCAATCTTTGATCAAAATCACATCCCATACCCTAATTCAAAAGCAAACAACATGGGCTCACCTCACCTCTGGCTCTAGGAACATCTGGCCAAGCAACCAACATCCATCTGAATGATGACCCAGCTCCTTGGTGGACTGTGCCTTTCTGCTGCATTATGCAGAGGGCCCCCAGAACTACAGCGTGACAGTCCCTGGAACTCGCTAGGAAAGGGGTCTCCGGCCATGAAGCACATGGGGAGGTGGGGCAGGGAGGTAATGGTTTTCACCGGATCCCTTTTTATATTTTATTTAGATTAAGTTCTTCTCAGCAGGGTGATTTCTTAATTAGAGCCGCCCAGCCAGGCAGCCCTCTAGCTCCGACCCTCCACTGCCTTCTAAGGTTTCATGAGGGACCTTGTCCAGCCTTATTTCCTGAGTTCTAATATTTGAATAGTATGCAGTGGATTTCAATGGGAGGAAAAGACATGTAATTTAATCATCTTTATTAGATTTTGCCTGTGGATGGGGAGAGGAGGAGGAAGGAGAAGGGACATGGGTCCTCCCTGGATTTTCTTTTTCTGTACCTTTCTTCCAGGAGTCAAGGAAGGAAGAAAATCATTGCCTCCCCCAACCCTCTTTTTAAAAATAAAGACACTAAATGGAAACATTAAGCCAGAAAGAGGAGTCTGTAGGAGGCAGGATGTTCCAAGGTCTGATGGAGCCATTCATGTAAACAGAGTATGCAGTTCCTTTGCTGGTGACCTGGATCCGGAGTGTGGTGGCTCTGAAGTCCCTTGCCCTCTGCACTACAGCAAAAGCTGCAGGCAGACCGAACTCAGCAAACCTAGGGACCCTGCATGTCGAGCCTGTGGCCTGTGGGCGGTGTGGCCCCCAGGACAGCTGTGAGTGAAGCCCAACACAAGATCAGAGGCTTACTTAAAACTTTATGAAAAAATGGTTTTGCTTCCTTCCTTCCTCCTTCCTTCCTTCCCTTCCTCCCTCCTTTCCTTATTTTTTTTTCTTAAGCTGATTGCATGGCAAGCCTGAGCTTTGAACATGACTGTTATGTCACAATGTCCAAAAGTGGGACTCCATAGGATGCTGTTTTGCCTGATCATAACTGACCCGGGTCTAGCCACTCTCAAAGGAAGAAAACAAGCTGGTAGTAACAGAGAAAGACAAGATGGAAGTTAGCACACCGTGCCAGAGGATCATAAAGAGAGGTGGGCCACCTTGCCACCAGGGGAAGAGGGATGCCTCCGGTGGATGGGAAGTGGGGCAGCAATAGATCAAATCAAAAGGACATCGTGGAGGAAATAATTCTACTGGAGACACTTCTGTGGCTCACCCCATACAAAAAGAATCGTGTTGCTACAGTTGGCGAGATGGCTCAGTGGGACCAAGTCTGGTGACCTCAGTTTGATTCCTGGGACCCCACATAATAGAAGGAGAGAACCAGCTACTGCAAGCTGTTCTCTGATTTCCTCCGCACAGACAAAAATAAATACATAAATAAGTGGGGACGGGGAGGACAGTCTTTAAAGAATTGGATTGCTAATTCTTTCAGATGACATGCAAAATGACTCCCTCCAGCCTATAATCCCCATCCTGTTAATCTTTCCTCAGTTGAAAATGATAGAAAAGAAGTTACTCATTGACAAGATTTCAAGATTCACATTCCCACTGCTCCATTCAAATGAAGCAGGACCTAGGATTTTCAAACCGATTATATCACAGATAAAAACCAACACCGACCATCTTTATCCAGAGACAGGGAGCACCATTATAATTTTTTTCCTGTCTCTGTGTGTAAGAAATTGTCAGCCTGTTTAGATTGCCTCACAGCAGGGGCAGAACATTGTTCACTACATCCATTTTAGGGTGGCAGCAGGGGAATTGAGTTAAGAAATATAATGCTGTCTCTATACAAGAGAAGGGAAGCATTCTCCTAAGCTTAGAAAGGACTCTGGCTAGCACACCCTGTGTATAAGCTGATTTGGGGCCTTACATTGTTAAAAATACTTGAACTGAGAGTCTTATTTACATATCAGATATCTTCATTAACTAATTATATGAGCAGAAAACGTATTTTCATAGCAATTAGTTTGATAAAAAGTTGTCCTTGGTCCTACAGATAGCCTACTTATTTGAAATTTATGAAGGTGGTATTCTGAGAAAGCCCAACACACAGCCCTAATTTTAACAATTCCTTACACTATAGCTACAGAGGGATATGTTGTCCTAGTCAGTGTTACCAGGACGGTTGTCTCCAGATCCAAAGGAAACTGAAAAATAACAGCCTCCTGCCCACCCGTTTACCCTACGGTACAGTTTATCTACAGAGCTCAGTGGGTCTGTGTCCTACTTTGCTGTCCAGTAGCTATGATAAAACACCCCGACAAAGAGCAATTTAGGGGACAAACAGTTTATTTAGCTCCTAACTCCAGGCTACAGCCCATCATTGTGGAGAAGTCAAAAAAGAAACTGGAAGCTGCTGGTCCTCCTCAGGCAAGGGCAGAGAGAATGAATGCGTGCTTGCCTGCATCCAGCTAGGTTTTCCTATTCTTACACGGTCTAGAGCCTCATACCAGCAATGGTGACAGCCACTAGCAGGCGAATTCTTCCCATATCAGTGAAGATATGACAGTCCCTCACAGACATGCCCACAGGGCAGCCTGCTCTAGATGGTCTCTGGCTGAGATTCTCAATGACTGATGGTTAAGTTGATAATAAAAAGTAACCATAGCAGTCTGGGATACAGTCTTTGATTTTAAAAACTCAAATGGCAAATTCAAAGACAAATTACTCTGCAAATCTTAGGAGAGCTCCCCCTCATATTTCCAGACACTCTGTCTTGCTTGCCATGCTGTTCCACTAAAGACTCCATTGGTAAAGAGGCACCCGAGTCTTGTTCTGGACTCCATCTGCTTCCCTGATTTTCCTAGGGCTTGAGGCAGATTGGGTTAATGTTGTTTTAGTTAGAAGTGGGAAGGGAATGGGATTTTGATCAAAGATTGATTTAATAGGTCAATGAATCAAATATTGTCATGTTTAGATATTTGATTTACTGACCTAAACATACACATAATATTTAAATGCAAAATTGATTCATCTTTTCTGTATTTAGAGAAAAATCCTATTCACAACCCTTCTGCTGAGGAGAAAGCACTTTTTTTTAACCTCTTGTGTTTGATTCACACCTTATTAAAAAAGGCCAGGAATGATGGCACAAACTTTTTACCCCCCACAGGCTGAACACAGGCTGACCCCTGGGACTTGTGGCCTGCCTTTCTAGCCTACATGGCAGGCTCCAAGGCAGTTAGAGTCACTGTTTCAAAAGCAGTGGATGATACCTAAGGGACAAGACCCAAGCTTGTCCCCTAGCCTCCATGTACAGATGTGCATACCTACCACACACCAGTGCACGTAAAAACGAACATAGACAACTACAGTTGCAGAAGAGTTTAAACGTGAAATACTACACAGTGGCTTTGCCTGAATGAAACCTCAGGTTTCACCAGCATGTTTCAGCAGAGATGACATGGAGGTGGTTGGTATCAAGGCAAGTGGCGCACGTCCCAGGCTTAGCCCTATGGATATACTGAAAAACCCTTTTAGCCTTTCAAAGGCAATTAACTCAAATTGTCTTTACCTGCTCATTCTGCATGTCTTGGTGACTGATATAATCACTAAGGACTTGCCATGTTAAAAAGAAAGCTTCTGGAATCAGGATGAATTGTCTCTGTTCGTTTTAATTGTAGCTATGATGCACTCACGGCCAGGCATTATGCAAGGTCTGGCTTCGATTAGCCCCTGGCTGGGAGGCTGAGCTAATTTGGTGCCTGCAATCATGTCCGCCCCGATGGCATTCTGCTCCCTCCAGGACATGTCCTTCTACTTGTTTTTCTCAGATAGGAGCCATGACTGTGTTGGGCCATCTATATTTTCTTGCCCCGGGCCTCTCATGACGCAAATTGGTGAGACAACTAACTGGCTGGGATTAGGGATATGATCTATGACCTTGAAACAACATGAAATTGACTGACATCGAGGGGGTCCATCCTAGGAAAATCATAAGTACAGGAATGCATGACCCCAAACTGTTCCAAGGTGGGCTCCCTACCAGAATCAGAAAGACAAACAAACAAACAACTATAAACAAACAAACCTTTTAAAAGTGCAATGCTTTTCTTGGGGTGTTGCTCAGCCTTGGGGTTCAGAATAGCAGTGTTCACGCCTTGTGAGAACTGAGGGACCAGCCTGGGATTCCATGCTGCAGAGGCTGGTCAGCTGCCTGTTAAAACAAACCACTGTGTAGTTGTAAATAAGAGGCAGTTGGGGCTGGAGAGAGGGCTCATGGGTAAAGTGCTTGCCCTGCAAGCGTGAGGACCTGAGTTTGGTATCCAGCATCCGTGTTTGAAAAACGAAACAGGACAGAGTGCAGCAGTGTCATTCACCTCTAAGTCCAGCCCCAGCGAGTTGTGGACAGAACTGGCCACCCAGGCTAGCCGAATCATTGAGCCCCTGCTTCTGTGAGAGGCCCTGCCTCATCATAAAGTTGCCGAAGACTAAATTTAATAATAGAAAAGTGTATGAGAATTCTTCCTGCTACAGTCCTCGGTTTCTGCAAGTGTGAAATCACATCATAATAAAAATGTTTTTAAAATGTAATATTTAGAAGACTGAGGTAGACAGTCCTTGTTTACCTCTGCATGAAGTATCCACACTACGACACATGTGCACACTCTTATACGTTTGCACACTCATATAAGAGTGGGTAGCGGGCAGTGTCACACACCTTTAATCCCAGAATTTGGGAGGCAGAGGCAGATGGATTACTGTGAATTCAAGGCCAGTTTGGTCTACAAAGCTAGTCCCAGGACAGCCAGGACTGTTACACAGAGAAACCTTGCTTCAATATGTGCCCCTGCACCCCAGAAAAGAGTGGGTGGCTGTATCGGTAGATTGGTGAGGGAATGGGTTTCTTCCTTTGCTGTAAAGACAGCTGAAGTCCCAGGTCTGGGCTTACGTTACTGTTTGACCCCAGAGAACCACAGAAGAGATGGTACATTGAAAATAAATCAATCCCAAACCATTTCGAGATTATATGTTATGAAATCCTTTCTGCTAATGCCTCTGGATGCTTTCTATCAGCAGAGAGAGGCGTATATCATGGCTGCTTTGAAGTCACTCTGTGCCTTTAGGTTTACAAATGATATGTGTGCTAGGCATCTGCTGTGTTTGTGTATTTGGGGAGTTGGGGTCTACAGAGGGAGGGCTGGCTGCTCATCATTAGTGAGTACGCTTTCTCTCTTCCTGAGTCAGGGAGCTTAGCTGTGAAGCCACAGGAGGCTAGAGGTGCAGAGGTTGAAACTGGAAGAGGAGGAAGTGAACAGTGGGAGAGTAACCAATCCCATCAGCAGGGGCAGGTGCAAGTCTCCCATGTGTCTAGGTAACTCTGGGACAGCCTTGCAAAGGGAAGCGAGGAAAGGTGATTTCCGCAGGTCCCCGACATCCCCTCCTGCCTGCTTTCCTCCTCCTCCCAGCTGCTGTTGGCAAGAAATAATTGAAAGAATGTCGTATCAAACCCCAAGAAGAAAGAACCCCTGCCAGCCTCCCCCTTGACCCTCAACTCCAATTCTGCCTGGACTGTTTTTCTTTAACATAACTGACTGAGGTGCAGGTCCCATATCAAAGGACAGAGGAATAACACCGGGTCCTGGGCTGGTGGGAGGAGGGGTTTAAGTCCTCACAGATGTCAGTCAAACACCAGCTGAGATTCCCCACCTCCTTTACTTGGCCCTTCTGGGGAAATACAGAGCACATAGCCAGAAATCCCTTAGTACTCAGTGGCTGCTCTTCCTTGCATGATTTATTATAGATATTAACTCTATGTATTTGATCTGATTATCTCCTGAGTTTCTGCTTGTTAATGTGTTAGAACATGTGCTTTTTGGAAGCTGGAGAGAGACAAATGGTTAAGAGCACTATTTGTTCTTTCAGAGGATCTGAGTTTGGGTGCCAGCACCTCTGTCTGGCCACTCACAACCCTCTGTGACTTGAGGGAATCTGACACTGTCTTCTGGTCCCCATGTGTACCCATACCACATGAGACATACACTCATACAGACACATACACATTTAAATATATGTACTCTTTATATATGAAAAGATAAGCCTCATTTATATATATATATATATATATATATATATATATATAATAAATTATTTCAATGTTCCTCACAAAGTTCATTAAAAAAATAGACTCAGCCGGGCGGTGGTGGCGCACGCCTTTAATCCCAGCACTTGGGAGGCAGAGCCAGGTGGATCTCTGTGAGTTCGAGGCCAGCCTGGTCTCCAAAGCGAGTTCCAGGAAAGGCGCAAAGCTACACAAAGAAACCCTGTCTCGAAAAACCAAAAAAAAAAAAAAAAAAAAAAAATAGACTCTGTGTCCTACAGTCAGTACAGGGGAGGGCTGAGTTAGAGGGAAGGGCCAGCATTCTCCATATGAGTGTCTTAAGTGTCTGAAAGTGTAATGCTTTTATTTTGTTTGCCATTTGCTTTTACAGACACAGATGTAGAGTTCGGGTCTTTGCTAGCCAAATAGGGGTGGGAACATGCAAGGAAAAAGCACTCCAATTTGTTAGGATAAAGGATGGGTCTCAGATTTGCACAGAATCAAGGTATACCGGTACCCATGGTGGCTACATGCTTTTGTTCTTGTTTCAACCTGTTGCAGACTTAGGAAAAGTCAACTATCTTTCTCCCCCATTTCCAGGTGCAGGAAGAGAAGCCTGGCAAGGGAAAAAGTCTTCCCTCTTGATTGTTTAGGGGAAAAGGGAGTCTGCTTGCATCACAGATATGTATCTCTTATTACAGTGTGTATGTGAGTGATGTGTGTAGATGCAGGGCAAGGTGATGTTGAAGGCAGAGGATCACTTTGTAGAGTCAATTCTCTCTGTCCATCTTTACATGGATTCTGCAGATCCAACTCGTGATGCTAGGTTTGTGCAGACTCTCTTTACACCATGAGCCATCTTGCTGGCTCCGCTATTTCTTCATGCTCTTGAAGTCACCTTAGAAATGTCTGAGGTAACTGTATTGGAACTGAGCATTTCTGATGTCTGTTCTGTTTTCTGCCTTGGTTGGCAACATTTTCTTCAATTTCCAGGGTTTCCCGAGAGGACCAAAGGTGATCATCCGACATCTGTGTTTCTGAGTTGTTCTGGTCTACCAATTCCCATTAAGCTATTCCTCTGAAAATTTCCAGGAGCTCTGAAGAATGGAGAACCTCCAGAAGGGTTCAAATCCAAAGCCAACTGGAGCAAAGGCACCTTTAGTTTGTATTCCTTGTGAAGTCTTGATGCTGAGTTGCTATTCTTCCTGTTTACAAATCCTAGTGGTTTTTATGTGGAGGAAGTGGAATCAGGGGCCAGTAGACTATTGGAGATGGAGGAAATTTGCAAAATTCCTGTCCCAGTCTTTAATTTTTCATTCATCTTTGCAAATTTTCTGCAAAGCAACCTCTAGTGTATATTAACTCATTGACTGGCTCATTCAGTCATTCAGCCGTGTATCCATGACATGCTTCAAGTAGAATTAGAGGGATATTATCCTTACAAGGCACCTTGTTCCCAAGTTTGTCTGCCTCCCCTTCTGTAGGCCTGCCAAGCTTTTGAGAGGGTGTGTTTGTGAGAAAGTGTAGACAAGGTACAAGCTCTCTTTCACAGGGTCACCTGAGACCCTTGGAAAACCCAGGTATTTACATTATGATTCATAACAGTAGCAAAATTACAGGTATGAAGTAGCAATGGAAATAATTTTGTGGTTGGGGGAGGGGTCACCACAACCTGAGGAACTGTATCCAGGGGTCGCAGCAGTAGGAGGTTGAGAACCACCGCTCTAAGTGCTGTCTGTCCAAGTATGTCGTCATAGCAACAGAAAAGACACTAGCATCCCAGCTTGTGTGGTGATAGCCCATTACAGTTCACAGAGATCGTTTGTGTGGTACAGCACAGTGAGAGCTGGCTGGACGATGGGCAGACACGAGTCCAGTGGTGATTTCTGAGGCCTTGGACATGTGACACATTCACTAGAAAGTGGACCATGTTCACAGTCGTAAGTGTCTGTGACCCTGTCCCTAGTGATTAGATGATCTGACGTGACAGTTGGGGAGAGCGCTGGCCTCTTGTTCATTTGGCTTGGTCCTACCATTGTGTTGTTTGGAGCCTGAGTGGCCCTCAAAGCCCCACACACTGAAGGCTTCATTGCTAGCCTGTGTTGTGACTGGGAGGTAACGTGATTTTTAGGAGGTGGAACCTAGTAGGAGCAAGTTAGATCACCGGGACATGCCCTGGAACACGCCATTTGGATTCTGGCCCCTTCCTGGTTTTCTTTGCTTCCTGGTTTGCATGAGGCAAGGAGCTTTGCTTTACTACTGATTTCCCACAGTGGTGCTTGACTCTGTCACAGGTTTCCAAGCAACGGGTCAGGTGTCATGGTATGCACCTGGGATCCCAGCACACTTGGGATCCCAGCACTCCCAAGAGCTGCCGCTGCCACTGCTGCCGCCGCCACTGCCACCACCACACACTACCACCACCATCACCACCACCACACCACCACCACCATCACACACCACTACCCACCATCATCACCACCACCACCACCACCACACCACCACCACCACACACCACCACCATCATCACCACCACCATCACCACCACCACACAATACCACCACCATCACCACACCAGCACCAGCACCAGCACCAGCACCACCACCACTACCACCATCACCACTACCACACAATACCACCACCACCACTACCACCATCACACACCACTACCACCATCATCACCACCATCACCACCACCACCACCACACCACTACCACTACCATCACCACTGCCACACCACCACCACCACCACCACCAACAACAACAACAACAACAAACGGAATCAGTTGAATATGGGCAAAAAACTCTGCAACTATAAGCCAAACAAACCTTTTCTTTTCTTAAATTGATTTTGATAAGGCATTTTATTACAGAGACAGAAATAAGATTTATGAAATATGGTTTTCCATCTGGTTCACTCTGTCTGTGTTCAGAAAACCAAACCAAACAGTAGCTTAAAATTAGGAAACAGGTGGCTGGAATGACCCAATCTGATGTCAACATGTCCAGTGGCTTTTGTTCCTATGGATATCTTATTCAGAATTGGCATTCAATAAAACACAGAAATACTCTCCGAATTCTCAAGTCTTGACCCTTGTGTTATTTATCATCAGATGTCATAGGATTCCTAATTGAGCTTATTTTCAGGGGAAAAAATTGTGCCTTATTCTGTTTTCAAGGGCCCCTTCAAACCCATTTAACTTGGTGAGTGATGTATGCTCTTCTGTGGATGTTGTTTAGTTTCATCTTAAAAAGAAAAGACAGCTACAGAGTAGGACTTGACATGTCCACAGCTTCAGCCTGCTTTAGCTGCTGCTGAGACCCAACTGTAATGAACAGGCATGTGACATCTCTCAGCCAAGTTGGTCACTCTTTGATATACATCCACATGCACACATTCTAGGTTTGAAAAAAAGCCTAGAGCACTTTTACAATTAATTTTTAAAACCCAGTGTTCATGTTAAAGGAAATTTAATACATAGGGTTCTTGATGAGGGAATGCCTTTCTGTATGCTGTAAATATGTGCTGCTCTGATTGGTTGATAAATAAAATCGTTTGGCCTATGGCAAGGGTAGGGGGACACCAACCTGCCATCTGGAGAGCAGCATGTAATGGCACACGGGTAAAACCACAGAAAATGTAATGGCACACAAGTAAAGCCACAGAAAACATGGCAACATATAGATGAACAGAAATGTGCTGAGTTTAAGTGTAAGAGCTAGTCAATAGGAAGCCTGAGCTAATGGTTGAGCAGTTTTAATTAATATAAGCCTCTGTGTGTTTACTTGGGTTTTAGCAGCTGCAGACTGGGTGGGGCACAGGAAAACTTCCAGCTACAGGTTCTGAATCATTTACAGTTAAATCTTCAAAATATGAGTCTCTAAGGAGCAACTAGTGTCTAAGAAATCTTAACATACACACACAGAGGCACACACAGAAACACACATGTGTATGCATGCATATGTGTGTGTGTGCTTGTAAATTTCTTCGAAACATTAAGAAACAGATGTTGTAGTCTCAGTGTACTCACAGTGTCAACAGGAGTGAACACCTCACTCTCTTGTTGCAGGAGGGAAGACATGAAAGTGGAGATGGGGAGATGAACGTGCCGAGAAGCACTGACCTCAGCCTCTACAGACACGAACATAGCCCATGCTTCCAGGTCTCTACTTAGCAATGTCTCACAGTAAAGGGAGCAATGGGTGGCCACAACTTTTCCATTCTGAAGGTGTGCTGAGGTTGGCAGAGAAAACTTGCTAGCCTTCTGCAGAGAAGACCCACACAGGCAAGACCACCCCTCCCTTCCCCTCCCACCCCCTCCTTTTTCCCCTTTAAAGAAAGTGGTCATAATGTGTCCTTTCATTTATAATTTTATGGCGGTCTCAATTGAACATGTAAAGAAAGTGGAAAAATGCTAAGTTGCCATGGACGTTTGGCTTTTTGCCCACTGTACTACAATCTGCTCTCTCCCCCAGAGGAAAATCAGAGGTTCTGATAGGAAGAATGCAGCACAGAAAGGCAGGGCCTTCAGGAAAACTACTTATTTTCAAATATGATCGGTTTAGCTTTTCATATGGTGAAAAGAGAATTCCGTTGCACCCCATCACTCTTGTAACTCCCGTAAGCAAAGGCTCTCATTGGATGGCTTCTTTCACAAGTGGGGCTGCAAAGTGCTGAATAGCCAGCCAGGCATCTCTTCTGTGGCTTGCACATTGTGTGTGTGTGTGTGTGTGTGTGTGTGTGTGTGTGTGTGTGTGCATATCTGTACACACATGGGCACATGTGTGTGAGAGTGAGTGTGCGTGGGAGTGGCGGGATATCAGGAGTCATCCTCAATAGCTCTGATTCACTGAGGCAAGGTTCATCAACCCAGCTGAATGGCTGGCCTTCCTGGCCAGCTTGTTCTGTGGATTCCACCTTTTCTTTCTAAGGCTGGAAAGACAGGTGGCAGCCACAATCACCAGCATTTCCATGGACTCTGGGGAACTGGGCTCTGGCCTTCAACTATTGGCAAGCACTTTAACCGCTGGTCCAGGTCCCCAGTCCCTAGTTTCTGATTTTTAGATTCTATTTTATTAGCTTCATAGCATTCTCCAGAGTGCAGGCACAAGGGGCTGTGCCTTCAGCTTTCAGGAAGGATCTGCCCCCCATCTCCGATGTGGCTTTATGCCTCTTGAAATCATTATCAGAGGACGAGGTTGTTTGTGTGTGTTTTTAAATTGCTTTCTTTTGAAGAAGATCAACAGATGTTAATATTTGCTGGCACTTAGGAAATGATTACTCCAAGCTAGCGTTGTGTTTAGGGTATTTAATTGGCACAGTCGTCCATGTCGTTTGCTAAGGAAACTGTGGCTTATTTAAGAACAAACAAAACCATGATGTAGATATTGATCAGATAAACCAACCGCTACAGTGCCGGGCTACAATGTAACACAGGCCGGACAAATTCCTTGTGTTGACGTGTGTATTGAAAACCCAGGATCAGAGATGGGCTTTTCCACTGAGAAACTGAACTGCTCCTATAGTAAGGACTGTTTTATTTTACTTAGCGTTTCCATTTATTTTTGAGAATTTCATATAACATAATTTGGTCATATTCTTTTCCTTCTCCCAAAGTCTCCCAGATCCTCCCTCTCCTCCTACCCACCCAACTTCCTAATTTTTTCTTTCTCTCTGAAAAACAAAAAAAAAAGAACAAACAAAAACATTCCTCCCCCCAAAAAAACCTAAAACCATAGAGTCTGATACTTGTTGTCTGTTAACTTGCCAAAATATTTTAATGTACTTTTAAGATATTTATTTATCTATTGTGTGTATAGGAGGGCAGATACATGTGTATATGTTAGGTGTATGGGTTAGTGTGTGAGTTATTGCAGAGGCCCGATTTTGACACGGAGGAGTCTCCCTTAACTGCTTTTCCATCTTACTTTTGGAGACAGGGTCTCTCACTGAGCCCAGATCTCACTGATTCTTGTTGGCCAATGAGTTCCCAGGATCCTCCCATCTCTGCCTCTGCCATGGCAAGGTTGCAGGTGTGAGCTGACACACCACGTGTGTTTAGGTGGGTGGAGGGATACGAACTCAGGCCTCCATGCTTGCAGAGCAAGCGCTTTAGCCACCAAGCCTAGCTTAAAAAAACAAACAAACAAACAAAAAACCTGTGGCTCTGCATAGTAATTTATAAAGCGCACGGAATAATTTGCATATAGCTAGAGGTATATGTTCTCCCCATCAATATTTATGGTTATTTCTTGTTATTTGTTCCTGATGTGCTTGCTTGGTGAATGCTAACTCTGGGGTGGATAAGGCTGGAAACAGAAGAAAAAAAGAGATGGAGTACCTCGTGGTGACTAACTTAGTAGCAGAGAAACTTCTAGAAATCCCAGCCTGGGTGAAGGGAGGAGGGGACTGGACCTGCCTCGACTGAATCTACCAGGCTGAGCTGAATCCCCAGGGGAGTCCTTGCCCTGGAGGAGATGGGAATGGGGGGTGGGTTGAGGGGAGGATGGGAGTGGGTGGGAGGAGGGAGGACAGGAGAATCTGTGGCTGATATGTAAAATTAAATTAAATTATAAAATAAAAAACAAACAAAAAAGAGTGTCTAAAGCATGCTTCTTGAGTAGCATTTAGCTTCACCACGTCCCTTTCAGCTTAGACTTGATGTTCTGTGAGGAATGCCAAGAAGGATGGTCCTCCACACACTCAGACACCTTTCGTCATGCCTAGAAACTTTTCTGGGTTTTTTTTTTGCCCCAAAGAATCAGATTAGTTCAATTGGGCTATGATTTGAAGTTCTGGTAATTAATATGTGAATGATGCAAGCACACCCAACTCTAGTTTTGGTTCCCTTCTGGCTTTAAGCTCCAGAAAACAGGGTGGGCAGAGGGGTGGAATCCATTCACAATTTGCCTTTGTTTCGAACATTTTAAAAAAGTTTTATTTTTTATTATGCTGAATTACATCGGCTTTTAAAAGTTATTAATTTTTTCATACAATATATTTTCATCATTTTTCCCATCCCCCAACTTGTTTTTAATAATTCCAGTTATATGTACAAACATCTGTCCCAGCTCATGGCAATATTGGAAGTTCCACCCTCCCATGGCTCTCCTCTGTACGGATAGTAAAAACCAAGCAGAGACGCTAATTAGCTGATCATTAGCAGGAAGGTGAAAGATCACACTTAGATTTACATGTTGCCTTCTTGTTCAAAGAACAGAGTCAGCATCCACTAATTAATCCATCAGTGAAGAATGCTGCCAGCATCACTCCATCATTAGCCAATCTCCAAAAGAAGCAAGAGGACCTGCTGATGGGCATCCGATGGCTTCTTATGCCTCTGTCATTCATTTTTCATCCATCAGGTAAAGTGGCCAGATCTGAATCCAATTTCCAACCCATCACTTTTATTTACAAATGAATTCTTATTTTATGAAAAAGACCAGAGTTACATAACAGATGGACATAAAAACAAATTAATAACCAGAAGTACTGCCTTTAATTTGGGTTTTTAAAAAATACTCTATTTCCCAGAAACAGTGAATTTAAGCATATTTGTTTTATGATACAAAGTAGGTTGTTCCTTGTTTTTGTGACTTTTTATTAATGTGTTTCAGTTTCTACAAGTTGTGTGTGTGTGTGTCAAGGTCAGAGAATGAAAGATTCCCTTCAGGCTGTGGCTTTCTGTATATCAAAATATTTCTGTATGTCAAATAATTAATTAAGAATCAGAATTTTGTCAAGACTAGGGAGGCACATGATTGTATCCATAAGAATCATTCATTCATTCATTCATTCATTCATTCATCTGATTTGGGAAATTCTTTTTGTAATGGTATAATGAACAGATAAATGTTTAAATTTGTAGAGAAATTCGAAAAACACAAAACAACAAAAAAGGCACTTTAAAAATGAGGACAATCTGGGGCTGGAAGATGGCTTATCAGATAAGAGCAGGTACTGTTCTTCTGAAGAACCAGAGCTTAGTCTCCAGTACCCACAACAGGTGCTTCACAATTGCCTGGAATGCCAGCTCTAGGCTGTCCAGTACTTTCTGGCATCCTCAGGTACTTACGCTCATGTGCATATACCACCCCCACCCCTCACCATGAGTACATGCGGGGGCACACACACACACACACACACACACCTACACATAATAAAAAATGAAAACCAATCTTATAAAAAGAAAGAAAGAAAGAGAAAGAAAGAAAGAAAGAAAGAAAGAAAGAAAGAAAGAAAGAAAGAAAGAAAGACAGACTGTTAGGCATCGAACCTCTAAATCCAAATGGTTATTTACTATCCTTTCTCTGAAGCATAGCCAGTCCCCCTAGGCTCAGAAGATAGACAAACAGGAAATTAGGTCAATTTAAATTTCCGTTTGGGGTTGGTTTCAATTGTGTTTGTATTTAATGACAAAAATCTCCCAATTCAGTAAAACTAGACGGTCTATGGAAATCGTTCGTGGAGCTCTTTTCTTCCTACTCACTTCATGGAAAACTGTAGCTCAGCTATGATTTCTGTCAACTCCCCTGCCATCCTTTCTTAATCACAGTAAAGGAAAGTCACGATGTGTTTTTCAATTAGAACTTGGTAAGTTCATTTTCTCACTGTGAGTGGTCCGAGTCCACCGCCTTCTGAGAGGAAAGCTAGGAAGCACAGATCACACTCAGCTGGCTAGAGATAAACAGAAAACACACTTTAAAAAATAAGAAAAAGAAAAATCAGAGATGCAGTGAGCTAATGGAATCAAGCCTAGATGGCGGCAGAGCCAGAATGGAAAATTACAGCCTGAAATGCCACTGATATTCAAGAGTGCGACTCTCTCCAAAAGCCCTCTCTTTTGATGGTAGTCGAAGCCCCTTTAGAAGCCCATCCTTCCTAAGATTCTAAAAGAAAGGCTGGAATCTTCAAAACAGTGTAGCTTTTTATCCACTGTTAATGTGATTTCTTTTTCCTCAATGAACTTATTAAGACTTTTTATCTTCTCACACCTAGGGATTTCTCTGTGTTCATTTTGTGGGCGTGTCCACACAGACAAAGTGAATGACAGTCTACTGAACCCCAGTAGACTCTCTTCCTCCATCACATCAAGAGGATCAATTTCCCTTGGGATTTTAGAGTGGCCTTAAGCACCCTGTAAGGCCGCTGTGTTCTTGCAGCCATACTTAGTGGCTCATTTGGAAAGGTACTTAGGCTCTTGACTAAATAAACTCCTTCAAGGACAATGACTGGGGACACTGGGAACTGCTTTTCCATGCATGAGTCTTTCTTTCCTTATGAAGCTTCTGCCTAATGAGTTAGTGACTCCTCTGTTTCACACAGCAATATATATCTGATTCATTCTATGAGTCTATTTTATAGGCTAGTATAACAGGTGACGTGCAGCCTTAAAATACCTTGGAAAGTATATAGGAGCTAAGAAGATGATCTTGGGAGACACTGGTGACTTTGAAATTCTAATTCATAGAAAGTCACTTGATAGCTGAAATTTTGTACTAAAAGAAAAGCATCATGAAGGTTGAGTATCTTATATTCCACATGCTTAGGAACAAAAGCATTTCAGATTTTAGAGATTTTCAGGGTTCTTCTTTTCTTTTTTTAATTTTTGTAGTCTTTACCAGTTGAATTTCAGTACACTCACAGTGTTGGCATTTAGAGTGTCTTGGAATTTGCATTTTCAGTTTAGAAATATTCAACCTGGCATAAAACTTTTGAAGAAAGCAAGTCTTGATTATTTCAGAGTTGATAATGCTGACACCATCCATCTCTCCTAAAGATAAACTAGAAAAATGAAAGTGTATGGATGAACAGTTCAGAGTATACCTCCAAATCCCATAGAAGAGTAGCAACTATAAAACATGAAAAAAAAAACCCAAACAAAAAACCCACTAAAGTGAAAAATTAACATAAACAGCAAAACCATAGTCCAGTTAGCAAAGGAAGGGACAGATAGCTTATTTGCTGATGTACTGTCATTTCCCCCACTCCCCTAGGAAAAAGCTCCAGCTAGTGTCTATGTCTTAAAAGCCCACATTGAACAATCCTACCTAGCTGGACCAGCTGTGAGACCTTTACTCCTTAGACTAAGAAAATCCTTTCATCCATAAAAATAAGACCAGTCCAGACCAACTTTGGAGGCTGACCAGCTATCTAGGCACACCATGAACTCTTTTGATTCTACCATTTGGAAGATCAGCATTCTAGGTAATCCTCGAGTCCTGAACAAGCTAATAAAGTGAGTTGGTCACCTTTTCTTTCTTTTTAAGAAAACCATGAGTAAATACATCCAAGATGTATAAGACCATGCCCTACATATATGAGATCTCATTTTAGTAAATTGTCATAATATGTGTACAGGTGTCAGCCTCTAATCTCTCTCTCTCTCTTCTTCCACACATTTTGGATGTGTCTTTGTAAAACAAGCAGGAAGTAGAACTTTCCATGACCAGTTGTCAACCTGGGTGACACCCTTCTTGGTGGCTTTGAGGAGCTTGGAGGCAATATATCGTGTACCTTCCTGGGGACAGAGTAGATATTTCCCTGTATCCTCTGTGATGGTCTATGAGCAGATCTACTTAGGCCAAAGCCTCAATACCTTCCAGGGAGATGAGAGGTAGAGTGTGGCATGCAGATGGGATGGGCATTCGCGCGCGCGCGCACACACACACACACACACACACCAAGGCTTGTTATAGTTCTATCTGCTGTGCTGCGATCCTGCAGACTCATCTGCGTGCCTTTTTCTTCCTACAGATATTTTCAGTTCCAAATCTTCAATGTTTTTCTTTTCTCATAATCACAGCAGTGAATACTTATAAACACCCCTATGTCTTGGAGCATCTATCAGTGCTTTTACATCATTAGGTGTCTTATTATCTCATGAACCCCAACAGTGGCAAGTGTTGTCTTTTCCATTTGGTGGATGGGGGCATGAAGACACAAGGTGGAGAGATTTGCTTGGGGTTTAAGGATGGGTTGGCAGGAGTCAGGATCCCAGTGAAGGTTAGCTGACTGTATAACATCTCTTTACCTAGCCCATAGGCCTACTGGGCTCACAGGGCTGCAATGATTTGGTGCATGAAAAAGGTTGTGTGCCTTCAGCTGGAAGCCAGTGTGCTCTCAGTACTCTTGTATCACTGCTTGCTCGTTTTTGCCTTGTTGTCTCAAACTACACATGCTTTGAGAGACAATATGTCTGCCTTGAGTAAGTAGGTCCCCTCTTTAATCAGGAAAACAAAGCCATATTTCCTTGGGGATGCAATTTAGAGCAAAGAATTGTCCCCGGTTTCTCAGGTCAGTTATGGCTTTGTCCTTTCTTCCCTCTCTGATGAGGTTTCCTGCATCCCTGTGCAGTGCAAAGGTGGACCCCATAGCTTTGAAGGTGGGAAGAAGATGATTAGAGGCCAGCTTAGGATCGAACCACCATTTTACTGCAGATTAATTAGCATTCAGGCCTGTTTTTCGAAAGCCCAACTAAACAGGGATGCCCTCAGCAGACAAAATGAAAGGAGCCGAGCATTGGAGCATGCAAGCCAGGGTTTGCTTTGGATTAGACCCTCACAGAGGGTGTGTGTTCACCTTCAATGTTCCCCATTTAGCTGCACTCGTCTGCTGATTAATGGAGGCTGTAGACTCGAAATGACATCCTCATTGGGGCAGCAGACGTGGCAGAAACTTCGCCAGGTGTGGCTAGTTTATGTTCAGGTGTGGACAGGATGGTCATTGAAAGCAGAGCCTGATTTCATCTCCTACCTAAACTCAACACCTCCACCGCCCCAGCCCTGGCAGCATCGCCTTGCCTGCACGGCCCTCTTTTCCTTGTTGGGCATGCAAACCTTTCACTCATCAGAGGCCCAGAGCACTTTGGAAGGCTTGGATGTGTCAGTATCAGTAAGCTAATGGAAGCCATGTGTTCCCAGAGTGGAAAAAAAGCTGGCCTCTTAAGCATCCAGACGTGGCTTGCTGAAGTGAGTCTGAAGGAGACTCTCTCCTGGAGTTGATTCTTTTCTTAGCAGTTGTTAGCCACTCTGAAGATTAGCTTGCTGATGTTCCGCCTAATGACCCCAACCTTAGATATATAGGACTCATTCAACGAGGGCTGGGGAAGCAGCTAAGGTTTATCAAACAGATATTGAGGCTATGCAGCTCAACGATGTAATGATAGTCAGAACCATTATTCCAGCTAGCTGTGTGTTTAGTGCTCAGACCTGCCAGCTGAGAGTCCTATGTTGATGGCCCCCTTGAATCCTGACCCCAAGTCAGGAACTAGCATTACCATTTCCCTACTATACATTGACGCCTTTCCACAGGAGGGCAGAGGAATGTCTCTGACCGTGGACACAGTGGCATGGGATTGTCAATTTAGTCTTTACACTTTCTCCACATGGCACAAGGGCCTGGGAAGGGGATTTGTGATATTAATGTTCTAACTAAGAAATATGAAATGGAGACTTTATCTAAAATTTCAAAGGATACATGGTAGGGAAAGGACAACAGATATATGTTAACAGAGGGTCAAAAATTCAGTCAGTGTAGCGTGCCTTGCTGAGAGTAGTAAGGTAAGGAGGGTTAGAGTTCCCAATAGGCTGACAAGATATGGGCTTAATATGCCCCATAATGCCACTGACGTAAAAGGAGGGAGAGGCACTTTGGGGAGAGGGTTTAGTTGATGAACATCTTAGTTGAATTTCCATTGCTGTAATAAACACCGAGAAAAGAAACTCAGGAGAGAAAGAATGTGTTTTAGCTCACAGTTCCAGGGTCCAGTCTATATTAGTTACTTTCTACTGCTGTGATAAAAATGCTGTGACCCAAGTGACTTCTAAGAGAAAGAGTTTCTGCTGGCTTGTGGTTCCATAGGGAGTCCATAGTGGTGGGGGAGCTGGGCAGTAAGGGGCGGGAGTGTTGGGGGAGCTCACCAGCAGGGGGCAGGAGTGGTGGGGGGATGGGCAGCAGGGGGCGGGAGTGTTGGGGGAGCTGGGCAGCAGGGGGCAGGAGTGGTGGGGGAGCTGGGCAGCAGGGGTGGGAGTGTTGGGGGAGCTCAGCAGCAGGGGGCGGGGAGTGGTGGGGGAGCTGGGTAGCAGGGGGTGGGAGTGGTAGGGGGCTGGGCAGCAGGGGGTGGGAGTGGTGGGGGGGCTGGGCAGCAGGGGGCGGGAGTGGTGGGGGAGCTGGGCAGCAGAAGGTGGGAGTGGTGGGGGGCTGGGCAGCAGGGGGCGGGAGTGGTGGGGGAGTTGAGCAGCAGGGGGTGGGAGTGGTGGGGGAGTTGAGCAGCAGAGTGCGGGAGTGGTGGGGGAGCTGGGCAGCACAGCAAGGGGCAGGAGTGGTGGGGGGTAGCTGGGCAGCAGGGGGCAGGAGCCGGAAGCCCAGTGTTCACATCTTCAACCACAAATGAGGCAGCCCCGGGAGCTAACTGTAAGTTGAGGGAGGCTCTACATTTTCAAAGCCTGCCCTCAGTGACATACTTCCTCTAGCAAGGCTCTCTGTTAAAGGATCCATGGCCTCCCTCCCTCCCTCCCTCCTTCCCTCCCTCCCTCCTTCCCTCCTTCCCTCCTTCCTTCCTTTCTCCCTCCCTCCCTCCTTTCCTCCTTCCTTCCTTCCTTCCTTCCTTCCTTCCTTCCTTCCTTCCTTCCTTCCTCCTTTCATTTCTTCCTTCCTCCTTTCTTTCTCCATCCCTCCCTCCTCTCCATCCCATCCTCCTCTCTTTTTGTACACTGACACTAGAAGCATCTCACTCTGGCTTGCCGAATGATTTCTTCACAGTGGTGGTGGTGGGTCGTTGCGGGAAACGAATTTGCTATTTCCTGAAAATCTACCAGCCCTCCCTGCCTCCTTCTAAAAATATAATTTGTGCTGGAGAATCAAAGTCAGGGAACTTGATAAGGAGTTAATGAGAACAAATTAATTCTGTCTGCATTTGGAAGAGGGACAGCCCCGCCCTGTAAGTTCTCTCATTTGCTTCCTTGAACATGGCATTATCTCAATATAACACAGTGTTGGAAAACCTAGGTCTCTGAGGAAATAAACAAGTGTGTACTATTTTCCCACCAGGGGAAAGTCATTATTTGAGTGTGAATACTTCAGGTAATTTTGGGAGGCTGAGTGGGAGAGATTTCACTGTTGTACCTGGCTAATTGTAAGTCAGTTGTCATCCTGACCCTCTGTTATACAGAAAAGAATTCCGTTAAATGCCAGGATAGAGGGTGGGAATTTTAAGTAGCCTCAGTGTGACAGCTGCAAAAATATTTTCATCATGTTTGGTCCCCCTTTCTGGAACAGGCTTACAAAGCGGTAAGGAGAGGCACAGGTGAGCTTCTTCCTTCCTTCACTTTCACCCTTGTGCTGCCGAGGCTAGACCTTGCTCCCTCTGCAGACTTTCCAGTTTGAGAAAATATGTATCTTTCAAAGCTGACCACTTTCCATATTCTTGCAAAAGTGCTGCAAGAATCGTGTTTCTCTGAAAATGACAAAAAAGAGAAATAACAGAAGGTGGTAGTGTGGGAAACAAAGAAAAGCTGTCCTTTCCTGTGCCGTCATGGTTGCTGATGTGGTAATATATGTGTGAGTTGGAGATTTTGTGTGTATGTGTGTGTGTGTGTGTGTGTGTGTGTGTGTGTGTGTGTGTGTGCGCGCGCGCAGGAAGAATTCTTTCCGTGTTCCCGAGCTAACTGCTGTTGGTAGTATGTTGTGAGGGAGAGAGTGGAAGGAAGGTTTGGGTCTGCCAGTGCATTGCTGGGAAATGTGTACTTAGTTTTGGCCTCCAAAGGATATCTAGTGTAGTGTAGACAGGACAATGGCTGGTGACAGCCTGGATCCTAGGAGCCTTGTGAATCCCACTGGCCCAAACCAACTAAACAAATGCAAAGCCATTTCCCCCTTCTTTTCTAACTCACCACCAGCGATGTCTTCTAGTTGATAGAGGACAGGCAGTGGCGGAGGAATCGGAAGATGTGCTGAGAAGTTGGAGGTGTGTCAGCAGCTGCTCCATTTCTGACCTAGTGCATCCCTCTCTTCCCTATGTGCTTCTTCTTGGGGAAGAGGCTAGGTCTTTTCTCCATCACCCATGGGTCCCATGACCTTTTACACTTACATAGATTCTCTACTTCATTACTGTCTGGTATCCATGGAATTGTACTTTCTCCCAAGCTGGGAGAGCATAGTCCCCACTTTTCAGAGGGAACGTAAAAGAGCATCCTCTGGTTGGTGAACTAAGTAAGGTGCCTTATCTGGAAGAAATGACTTTCTATCAGGGTGAATAAAAGCATTATCAGAATCCAGGTCAGTCTGAGTCTTCCTTGATTCCTAATATGCCTCTACAGGAGTTAGTTAGGTTTCAGTAGACGGCATTTGTGTATATGAGGAGTGAGAGTCTTCACAAGGAGGGTGATCAGGAATTCCTTTGAGCAATCTTAGGAGTTTCAGAAGCATTCATCATAAGCCAAAGAGGGTGAATAGCAGCAAAAGCATCAAGTTCAATACCAGAGTGAGTCTAGAGTAGTATATCTCAGAACCCAGGAGCACAGTGTGGCTGTCCTGGGAAGTGAGGAGGTACTCCCTCCATAAGCATAGGGATTGTTCCCTTCTCGCTCTACCCATCTCCCATCCCTTTGAACCTAGCCTTGAGATTATTTAATAAATGCCCAAGGCATTGGTGGTCAGATGTTCTAAGAACATGTTCTACCCTTATAGAGGATCTTGAGTTCTGTGTCTAGTACCCACATGGGACATCTCAGGGCCACTTGTAACTTCAGCTCCAGGAGATCTGACACTCTCTTTTGACCTCTTCTGACACTTGCACTCTTGTGTGTTAAAAATAAAATCCCATTTGTAGTGAGTATTCCCTTAAGACTGAATAGCTTATGGTAATTGTCTTCAGTTGCCTTAATGTATTTATTCGTTATTAATATCAGTTAATATTTGTGTAGTGGGCTGAGCCTGGTGGCTCGTACTTGCAATCCCTGCACTCAGGAGGCAGAGGAGGAGGACATAAAACTTGAGGCTAGCTTGGGTTACATACTAGGACTATATTGAAGGAAACAAGACAACAACATCAAAAAGGAAATGGACCTACATTTGTGTGTATATAATTCTGAGTTGTCCTTGAAGGAGTTATCTTAAGCACACAGAGTGATTGATGGGCTGCCATAGACCAATGTTCAATTGTTAGGCCACAGCCTAAATATTAAGAGGGATTATTTTTGTTATTCTATTTTCATTTTTATTTATGTGAATGTCTTTGTCTCTGTGAGTATGTGTGTGCTTGTGTCAACAAGAGCCAGACAGAATATCACATATTCTGGATCTGGAGTTGTAGGTGGTTGTGATCTGCCAGAGTGGATGCTGAGAACCAAACCCAAGTCCTCTGAGAACCATCAAGTGCTCTTAACCATTGAGTTCTGTCTGCAGGTCCTGAACAGGAATTTTCAAAGCAGGAGCTTCGTGTCCTGTGCATTCTGGGGTTGCTATGCAGGTGACTTTGCTTCCTCATGGATCTCATTCCCTAATGTGGAGGGCGTGAATTCCACATCTTTATCAACAGAGAAAAGATGATGTACAAACAAGTTCTCCCCATTTTTAGAGCCCTCTGCATGTGCCGGGGAGCTGTCCATATAAACTACTCCAGCAGCAGAGGCCCGAGTTGCCCAAGCTCTGGGTTTTCTGATGAGGTGACTTGGAATGGGGAGAGATGTGTGGTTTGGTCCCAGCAGACAGCAACAGCTGTTTTGCCTTGGGACTGAGGTGTTTTGGCTCTTGGTTGAGAATGATGGACGCAGGGAAATCCAAGAGCAAGAGGTGATGCTGGCAGTACTAGTGGAATTCAGAAGAGTGGGGATGGGGAAGGATGCTAATACCCTACAAATAAAGCTCTGGTCAAGGAACTGGGCATTTGCCTGCCTTGAGTCCCTGGAATCTATTCTCAACATTCAGGCTGAGTCACTCTGTCTTATTCCTAGGGTTTTGAGTGTACCTTCCAGGATTATGTATTACTTCATCTGCCAAGGCAGACTTGGGCTTGTTGGTATCAGTGTTCCTGAACATTAACAAGTGGCCACGAGATCTTGGGAAAAACACAACAATATAAAGCATTTATTTAGGCAACCTAAACTCCTTGTCCCAGGTATCCATTCATTCTCTTTCATTCTCTCTCTCTCTCTCTCTCTCTCTCTCTCTCTCTCTCTCTCTCTCTCTCTCTCTCTCTCTCTGAGTTACTAATGAGTCAGACATTCAGCATTGTCTACTGATGATGTGACTGGAGCTATAAATGATACAGGTGAATAGTCCTACTCCCTTTACACGTACTAACACAACACACTTTTGGTTGCTATGCGTTAACTGTGTTTTCTCTGAATTCCAGCCAGCTTCTATGATAAATAGTGATTAAAGGTAATGCCATGGAAATATTAGGATAATGCTTTAGGGACTAGTGTTCAAATATCTGATGTATCACTCACCAAGGGTGCCACCTTCGCAAAGCTAGCCAACTTCCATGAAGTCAAAGGTGTTCAGTGGGAATTGGACGAAGATACCGTGACAGAATACACAGGAAAAGCACAGGGAGGTGCCTCTGGTAGCTGTTGCCTGTAGGTCACCCTTGGATAGTTGGTCCTTTCAATAGCATTATATTATAAAAGAATTAACTACCCCCCAGCTGTGGTATTGAGTGGGAGGAGCCATGAATTCCCTTGTACATGCATGTGTGCGAGTACATATGTTATTATGGAGGCTTGAGGTTGACTTTGGATGTCTGCTTCCTCAGGCACACTTGATTTTTTTGAACAGGGTCTCTCATTGAACCTGGAGCTCCCCAATTCAGGTAAACTCAGCTGGCTGAGGAGCCTCAGGGATCTTCTGGTGTCTTCCTTCCCAGCTCTAGGATTACAGGCATGTGATAGCTTACCCGGTTTTCTGTGGGGTGCTGGGGGTCCACACTCAGGTCCTCACGCTTGTATAGCAAGCGTTTACTGACTGAGCCTCCTGGAACTGTCAGTCCTTATAGTTGATTATAAATGCGAGCAGACTGCAGATGGGACTTAAGTTCGTCTTGTCATAGCTGTTGGTTTCCCAGGCTCTCAATATTACCTCATCCCTTTCCAGACTGTTTTGCAATCTCTCCTGAGATCTACTCATTTTCCTTGAGAAAGATTTTTTTCCCCTAAGTCCTTGGTGTTTGTCTCTGTTAGGTTTCTGGTGGTGCTATGATGACTTGTAAACCTAGTGGTCTGAAGGAAGAGAAGTTTATTATCATTTCTGATGGGAAAAGTTTCATTAGGCTAACATGAAGGCATTGGCTGGGATGTTTCTTACTGGAGGCTCTAGGGACGGGTCATTTCCCAAGTTCAGTAAGGTTATTCAATTCAGTTCCTGTAGCAGGTCTTTCTTTGGATTGCCAGCTCCTGAATAATGATATGGAGATTTCTTATTAAGTATAAAAGCTTGGCCTTAGCTCAGGCTTGTTCCCAACTAGCTCTTAAAACTTAAATTAACCCGTTCATAATAATCTACACATTGCCACATGGCTTATTACTTCCCCTCAGTACACTAATGTCCGACTTCCTCCAAGTCTGGCAAATTCCCACTTCTCAGATTCCTTCTCATAGTTCCTATCTCTGCCGGGAAGTCCTACCTATTCTCTCTCGTCTAGCTATTGGCCATTTAGCTCTTTATTAAACCAATCAGAAGGCACCTTAGGCAGATGAGGTAAAACAGAGACACATCTTCAAAGTGTACAAAAAGATTATCCTACAACAAGTTCCTCATGGGTAGGATGGAGATTCCTCTTCATTCGCTAGCTCTCAACCTGTCGACTACATCCCTTGGCTCATCCTGCAGACTTTCTTCTTCAGTGCTAGCAAAGCAAGTTATAGTTTATAGTTTGACCTTTCCTTTGGCTTCCTTTCTTGTTCTCACCTCTTTTGCTTTTCTCTTTTTATTTTTTTTACAGTGTTGAAATCAGTTTAGTTTTATTTTAAGAATTTATTCTTTCACAGTTTCATGTATGTATACAATGAAATTTGAGCATACTCACCTCTCCATTTCCCTCCGTCAACTTCCAACTTCGTTGTTTCTTCCTTCTCCCTTTTTCTCCCCACACTCCTCTGCTTTCTGCCCCTCCTTCTTGTAAGATAACCCAGAGTCCAGCTAACACTGCCTGTCTGTGTACAGATGTGGGGCCATCTACTGGAGTATGGGTCACCCACCAACGGCCACAGCCCCAAAGAAGAATGACTCTCCCTCCCCCAGCAGTCGTCAACTGCCAATAGTTTCTCAGTTAGGGGTGAGGCCTCATGAGTGCCTGTGATCTGTTGTGCCTATGTGAGTAAGCCAGGCTACTTTCCCTGCCTTGAGGCCAACTGATTAGGAAATCTGATTGCATCTTCAAAACCCCTTAACAACAATACCTATGTTAATACTTGATAGGGCAGTCAGAAGGGGAATTTTGAGGGTAGGGGAAAGTATCTTTGTAATTCTTTGTACGGCACCCTCCCACAAGGTAACACAGGAAGCTATCATCAGTCATCCTCTGGGATATGTTTTCCCTTTAAATGCTTCATAAGACATTATGGGGGTGGGGGTGGGCCTTTTTAGATCTATAGGATCAAGGGTTAGTGGTTTTTTTGGAGAAAGTTTGTGAGACTATGTTTGAGTGTGAGAAGTATCTCCTGATTGCTAAATAATAAAATGTCTTAGAAATACACGTGGTCCTCATTAGTAAAATAAATGAAAAAAACCCTTAAATATCTTGAAAATATTTGAAGAGATTTACATAAACCAGAAATGGGGCACTAGAGAGATGGTTCAGCTGTTATGATCATATACTGCTTTTGGAGAAGACCCAAGTTCAGTTCCCAGCATCCATAGAGGATAGCTCACCACCACCTGCAACTCCAGCTTCTGGGGACCAAGGCCTCTGACCTTTTCAGGAACCTGTTCTCACAAGAAAACACTCAGACAGATACAGACATATAGATAAAAATAAAATGAATCTTAAAAAAACAAAACAGAAAAACCCTGGGTATGGAGAAACACCCTCCTCCTTTACTTTTTAAGTTATGGCATTTGCCACTTTGGCCATGTGAAATGAACTTTGTAGTTACTGTGTTAGCAGTTTTAGACATTATATAAGTATCAATTTATGGATAATACATGCTAGTTCAAAATATGAAAATCATGAGATAAGATTCTATTGCCTTGCTTGGTGAGGTAACACAAAACTGTAGCTATCTATATCTGTATCTATATGTGTCTTGCTACTAAATATTCATGGGGCTTGGTTACCTCCAAAGAAAGTCCACAAATGCCCAAGTCCCTTCTATAAGATGGTGTAGTACTTGCATAAAATCTAGGGACACCCTCTGCACCCTTTAAATCTCTAGACTACACATAATGAACAATATGTCAATACTGTGTAAGTAGTTGCTATCCTGAATTTCTTGGGAATAAAAACAAGAAAACGAGTCTGTGTATATTCACTACAAGCACAAGTATATTCCGGGATATATACAGTCTTTAGCTGTTAGGGTCCATGGACATGAAGGGATGTTTATATATAGGTATGTATAGATTTACAACAATAAAGAGGGTCAAATGTAGGCAGATACAATAGATTCTTTCTTATTATATGGCATGGATACAAGTCTTTGCACTCTTGAGCAAAATCAATTATAGTACTGCACAAGGAAAAGAAACATTATCAATTTTGTTTCTACCCACATTCTATTGTTACATGATGCTTTTTATCTTTTAGACACCCTTGGGTGTGTGTTCTCTCATCCAAATATCCACAAGGAATGGTTCCCCGTTGCCAGGACTTTTCCTTTGCGCACTCACATTCACTCTGAGGTCATCACTTGCCTTGCGTGGTCTTTCTGTGAATTCCCTTCAGCTTGGCTCACGTTTATAGGAAGGACTAGAAGACAGCCATGCTTTTGATAACGGCCTATCATTTCATCAGGTCTGACACATTCAGAATTCCACCCACCCTTGGCATGGAACCCGGGCCCTTTCAAATCACCCATTAATCTGTGTCAAGTTGACCATTGTCCGTGTTCAGGCCTTTGACTGGAAGAAGCGGGGCTGAAGGAGAAAGGAAATCATATCCTGTCAATAAGCGCTGAAAATATTTAGTGTGGCAGGCTGTGTGTTTTCTTTCTTATGAAAAGCTGATTAATATTCAGTGGTTGGAGGTTAATGCCCCATTCATTTTATTCGCTTTACATCCTGCACACAGCAGTGGTTGTTCCAATTTCAGCTCCTAATTCATACAAGTCTGTTTCCAATCAGGAGATTAGTAACTTACTGCCTAAGCAGAGACAAACCACACAATTGCTCAGCTTACCTCTCTTCCCTGCTCAGGCATGCATGTGCGCTTAAAATGGACTCGCTCATGGATGGATGTGGATGCTTTGAGGCCAGCAAAGTTTCTCCAGTGTGAGTATATCTAGGAAATTTTATTTATGGTGTAAGCATGGGAGAGACACAGATGGATGAAAGTGACGGAGGAATTGTCTAAATACCTTGCCAGGCACCAAGGTCTTTAGTTTCTTGAAGTTTTCTCAATCACAAATACTCTTCCATTGAATTATATTTCAACTGTATTAGGATGAGTCACAAATGACAAGATTCTTTCTGCTTTCTCCTTTTGCAGAACATTGCATCATTTTCTAAGTTTATCACAGCACAGTTTATCTACAAACTCTGCATTATTACTTTCATTTTTGAGGCAGAGTCTCACTGTGTAGACCAGGATGACTTCCAGTTCACGGAGATCCATCTCTTTCTTCCTCCCATGTGTTGAGATTAAAAGTGTGTACCACTATGTACACTAATTTTTGTCTTATAGGATCTTTGATATAATTGGAGCCCTCCCCCCACCCCCCCCACCTCTCCCCCCCACCCCCTCCACCCCCTGCTTCTTTTGTCTTCAAGGAAGTGAAATTCCAGGTAGATGAACTCAAGAGGAATAATAATGAAGGCTTTTCTGGTCATGCAAGGAAAGCCTTTGATGGGTCAGCAAAGCAGAGAGGGATTGCCATTTCCTGAAGCACCTTTTGAAATCTTATCATATTTATCTAGAAAGGATTCAAAGTAGAGGTGCAGGCTGCACCCACTTGGTTTACAATTATTTAGTCACTGCAGGGGAGGTATTTGCACTCAAGATAGGGGAGGAGCTATGAGAAGGAATTTGTATTTCAGGAGTGCGCATGCAGAATGATTGACTAAAAGAAATCACTATCACAGTAGTTTTTTGTATTGCTAGGTATGTTTTTGATTGCATTTATTTCTTATGTAGCCATATTGTGCTTCTAAAAATTGGACACAATTTTAGATTGAAGGGGCTGGAAATATAGCTCAGCTGGTAGAGTGCTTGCCTAGCATGCATGAAATCATGAGCCTGATCCCCACCATGACATAAACTGGGCATGACTGGACATGCCAGTAATCTCAGTATTGAGGAGATGGAGGCCAACCTCCATTGCATAGTGAGTTTGAGGCCAGCCTGGGAAATGTGAGACTCTGTCTCAAAATGAAAACAAAATTAAAAAAAAAAAAGGGATTAAGAAGAAAGTCTTAGCTTGAATGATTTATTCAGAGATGTTGAGTTTGGTTGTGATCTCTCGCCCAAAGATGTCAATTTATCTTATTTCAAGGCTTGAAATCCACCTCCATCACCTAGGCACCACAAGGGTACCATCCTCTCTTTTCCTCTTTGATTGATATATTAGTAAAAAGGCAAAGGATATTATTTTGAATAAAACACAAACCAATCAATCTGCTACTGAAAACATGCACCCAATTCCAGGTTGGAATTGACTCTGTTTTAGTTACTAGTGAACTGGCCCTGGTCTCATATCTCTAAGCCTCAGTGTATAAAGGCAACACCAGGAGGCTGGCACAGTGAGAAAGAGTGCTTGCTCTGCAAGCATAAGGACCTGAGTTCAAATCCTCAGCAGTCATGTGACAAGCCAGATGTGGCTGTGCCTACAATTGTAACCCCAGAATTTTTAGGGGCTGAGACAGGGGGATGTTTGGGGTTTGCTGGCTGTCAGCCCAGCTCCAGGTTCAATCAGAGACCCTTTCCCAAAGAATAAAATTGAGAATGATAGGCCAGGACACCCATATCTTCCTATGGTATCCACAAGTGTGTACAGGTACAGTTAACCCACACTTACAAGGGTGTATACACAATATATCTATATTTCCCCACAAAATTGGCATATCCCAGGCTACCATAGTGTCAGTTCATCAGAGGTTTATTGTGAGAAATGTATGGTTTGTATCTGTGAAAATACTTGTAAATCTATGCACTGCTAAACAAATTAGTCACCACAGCTAGTTCTCTGTGATGTTTTTAATCTGCTCCTGTCTATGGACTCCCCAGCTAGCCTTCCAACTTCAGTCAACTACCTTGCTGTGTTCTATTTGAATTTGGGGAAACACAACTGCCTTAACTTTTCAGCTAAGTCTCAAATGTCTTCTACCCTACTATTAAAGGGCTGGGTCAGCCAAAGCCCAAGGAATTTTGGGCCATATTTCTATTGTCTAGAATTGTGCTTCTCATAGAATGCATAATGTCCTGTCAAAAACTCTTGAGCATCTTTAGCCTTGGGTCTAAGCACCAACCCCTGGAAGCCACATGTGGGAAAGTCCTTGGAGTTTTATCTGGGTGCTTCCTAGCCCATGTGACCTGATATCTCATTCTTGTTTTTCTTTAAAAGGCAGTGCAAACCACAAAGGTACCATCTTCATCACTTCTAAATGTTATCTTCATTGATATTGAATATGTTGCTATGCAGCCACTAGAACTCTTCATCTGGTAACACCAAAACACTGTCCCCATCAAACATCAGTGCCCTTTGGTCTCGTTTCATCTCCTAGGTCCCAATCTGCACACCACTCCTTCCTCTATGAATCTTGTCTCTCTGGGTATCTCTTCTAAGTTGTATTATCTGATACTCCTTTTGTGACACTTATTTTGTGGAGCACCCTATCTTTAGAACTCATCCCTGAAGGATGCACACTCCTTTTTGTGTGTGTGAGGAAGGATGGCAGCTACAGTCTTCAGAGACATCCGGAGGTTGTTGGGGAACCAATTGGCTTGGAGACTCTACAAGCCTCTCTAGATTCTGGCAATGATCCAAAGTGTGGTAGTAACATTAGCATCAGTCTTAATAGATGCTGATAAAAGCACCCACTGACTAGGCTTCCTTGAGTCTCTGGGAAGAGCTCCAGGGGTCCAGCACTCCTAGGAGGAGGCCATGGCTTCCTGGACACTAGGAAAGCCTCGCGATAGAGTTTCTCAGCACAGCGAGGCTTGCCTTTTAACTCTCTCATCTTTTATTTCACAGATGCCACCAGGAGGGATTCCTTGGCTTGTGAAAATACTATGTTCTCTTCCTGCCTTTGGGTGACCATTAAAAAAAAAAAAAAAAAAAAAGCCGGAGCTTGAGCAGAGCTCCACACGGGGTGTCTGGCCAAAATGCAAAGTTGCGCCGCAGTTTGCAGGCAGACACTGTTTTTCAAGAGAGGGAGCAGAGTGCCGTGCCTTTCAGCACCTCCTCCGCCACTTCTTTAAAAGATGATTTAAATTTGAGGCAATGGGCCCGAATGCTGAACATCTGACACCCAGACAAGACCTCATGAATCATACCCTTGACCAGCGTTGCTCCCCTCCAGCCACTTCGCTTGGAGTCTGTGGTGGTGTTTTGTTTTGTTTTTCCTCCCCCACAAAAACATTTTTTTTTTTCTTCCACAGACCATGTGCTTGTTAGCAGCGGCCCGGGCAATTCATTGTATTTGTGGCATGGCTAAGACATCCAAAGGAGCCTGCAGACCCAAGTGCATGCTTCTTATCCGTGGCTCTGAGTTCCACAGGGGAAGGACAGTGGTATTCCTGAGAGACTTAATTTAGAACCACATCCCTACACGGCCTTGTTGCATAATATGTAGCCTCCATAGCCAGGTGTTCCCAACTCTGTAGCATCAAGCTTTGCTGTGACATAAGTGACTCAAAAGGACAAAATGTTAACAACTGTGTGTGGACAGAAATGCTGGTACTAGGGGAAAGGCCCTAGTTCTAAGTATTGAGTAGAAGCAATAATCCCTGGTGTGAGAAATTTCTCCATGAGGGGATGTGGGATGATAGACTAGTGCATGCTTGCCTGAAAATTGAAGGGCTATCATGTGATATTATTCCTGATGAGATGTGAATAAATATCTAGTCACCCCAGAGAGGGACCCTAAACAGACCAAAGTAACCATACCACCGTAGTCCAACTTGGTGAATCAGTCAGTGAGTTTGTTATAGTTACTTAAAAGAGCATGGGGGAGGGGCTATGTAAAGGAGTGTGGATGACTCAAGGACAGCTGCATCTCTGAAAGCCTATCCCAGCATGCATGACAACTCAAGAAAGCTGGAAACCTGGAGCTCTCTGTGTGTCTTGCAGGCATTTCAGCAAGTCTGAGAGTCTCCTCTCCTCAGCTGTCCTTATTGCTTATATAACCTTGAAGAGGGAGGGGTTTTTTATATCTAGTAAATTTTAGGGACTTCCTAAGACTTGTAAGTTGTTGACTTCCTGAGTCTTACTGAGAGCTTTCTTTCTAGGTAGAGTGTTTTAATTTAGAGACATTGCTACACTACAAGGACAAAGGATGAATAAACCTGGGCTTCTTATCGTCTATATGGACCCTGAATTGGGCCTCACTCACCTTTCGGAGAGCTGAGTTTTTGATTGTTCTGATGGTTCCTGTCTGATTGTTATTTTTCAGGTACCCAGAACCATACATGCAGAGAGTTGGCAGGGCTCTTCACTCAGTGGCTGTAGCATATGCAAACAATTTAATCTTCCAGTCCAATCTTTAATGTAAATGTTTAATATAAACCTGATGTTAACATGATGTACATGAAGTTCTGGCAGGAAAAGCAGGGATTTACATTGTTCTGGAAATCAGATATTCTCATCGCAGGGGCAGCAATGGCCTTTAAGGATGGCAGGGTTTTCCTTCACAGTGACAGGTGCACCCCAAAGTGCAAATGCCTAATGCATTACAGTGGAGTCAGTTACTCATAGTTGCTCCCTGTGGTCTGCGTGTTCAAAAACCGAGGGTTCCTGATTGGAATTTAGCTGATGTCAAATGAGTGAGGTAGACAGAAAGTGGACAGTCCCAGCTGTGGCAGGATACCTCATGGCTGATGGCTCCAGGAATGGCAACTTCATCTCTCTATTCCTAAAAAACTAAGGTTTTATACACAACTGGCCCCAGAGCCTGTTTTTGTCCAACCTCAAGCTAAGAATGGCATATATGTTTATGTGTGCATATGTATATATGTATGTGTGTATGTATAGGGGGCCGTGTGCATACCACAGTACATGTTTGGAGGTCAGAGAACAACTTGGAGGAATCTGCTCTTTCCTATCTCATAGGAGTCGGGGATTAAACTCAGTATTCAGGCTTGGCAGCAGTTATCTTTACCTGCTGAGCCATCTTGCCGACCTTTCTGACTGTTGTTTTGAAACACTATGTATTAGGTCCAGACTTTCCTTTAACTCCTAGCGATCCTCCTGCCTCAGTCTTCCAAATGTTGGGATTACATACATGTCTTTGCATGCCAGGCTATTGTTTTTGTATTTTTTTAATGACCAGAGCAAACATCTTTATGACATGTAGAAGTGATATGATTGTTCCAATTTCATCCTTCATAGATTATCATTTGAACGTGGCTACAGTCATTCATTTACCATCTCGTCTCTGGTGAGCAGTAACTACATAGGCAGAATTATTTTGAAATGTGACTACAGGGTCCATACAAACTAAATACTTATTTTCTTTTTTCAATAGAAAATGTTTCTCAGCTTGGCTCTTGGCAGCCCATTGTCAATGATACCATGTTGACTGATTTTTAATACCAGCTGTCTAGACATTCACGACTCCATCTTCACATGGCATGCATGTTGTACATTCATTTTCCCCCTTTAAAGTGTTTGCTGATGGCGCTGTCCACTTAGAGCTGACCACTCTGAAGTCTCTTATTCTTTCACACCCCTCCCCAAGGTACACATATCATCACGGAAGAGGAGGCGGAAAGAGCGGAAGAGTCAATGGTAGTGGACGGCTGCAGCAAGACAGCACTCTCCAGTCACAAAAAGAGGAAGCTGTATACGTGAACTCACAGAGGCTGTAACAGCAAGCACCAGGCCTGTGCGAGCTCAAGCCAGACAAACATCCCAGTGTGGACAAGGAGGTACTGCATCACACCCCTAGCCGAGGAGTTGTTAGCTTTTGATAGCTGCTGGGAGACAGCTTTCTTTAAGGGTGTTACCTTATTGTAGGTCAACCGTGCTCTAGGGGATGAACTTGTACTCAAGAGTGTTTGGGCCACACCAGTGGACTTGATGGGTTAAAGAAGAGAGGGAGAGGAAAAGGGAGGGGGGGAGGGAGGGAGGGAGAACATGAAGTTGGGTGGGTAAGGTAGGTGGTGCGAGTGGACCTGGGAAGAGTCAGGAAAGGGGGTGCATAGGATCAAAATACATTATGTGAAGTTCTCAAAAAATTAATAAAAAAATTAAAAATTGTTGAATATTTAGGGCATTGTCACCTATCTTTGTCTGATTTAAGCTTTTTTTTTCATGTTAGTGGTTATTTATAAAGCAAATAAAAAATATCCACATTGCCAGATGTCTGATGCTTTATAAAGCAGATAAAGGGAGGGAATATAGTTCGGTGTGGAAAGGACCCATTTAGCACGCCCAGATCCCTGGATTTGATCTCTAGTACCATATAAACCCAGTTTGAGGGTACACTTGCCATCCCAGAACCCAGGTAGTGGAGAGAGAAGGATCAGAAATTCAAGAAACCCTGTCATAAAAAGATCTACGCACGCGCACACACACACACACATGCGCGCACACACACACACACGCACACATGCATGCACGCACACGCACACATGCGCACACACATGCATACACACACATGCACACACACATGCACACATATACACATATATGCATACACACACATACACACACACACACACACACACACACGGCATGAAAGTAGGAGCAAGCCATGTTGGGAAGAAGAAACGAGTAGAGTGAATATGTTCACATTATATGTCTACGTGTCTGAGCCTGTAAAAAAAAATTAGATTTAAAAAAGTTAATAAAAGAAAATAAAATAGACATGTAATGAAACTGACTGATCACCAGTATTTGCAACTGGGACGAGACAGGTGTCTGCACTCAACAAAGTGGCCTGAAGAGGGAACCCAGAATTTTCATGTGTTTGGGTTTTGTCTTTAATTCCCACACCTCATGGTAAGGCTCAGGTTGATTTGACAACAACCAGCCAGGATAATGACTTGATTTTACATTTTTTTTTTTTGTCCTGAGAAACACTGCTTATTTTAAAGCTAACACCTGACGTGGCCTTCCTTCAAAGCAATTCTGATTCCCCTTATCTTTGACATCCCTCACCTTCCAACCCCCACAGCTCCCATCTCCCCACCGTTCCCTATAAGCAAGTAAACTCTGTACATTATGGAAGTGTCTAAACCTTGGCACTTGAATGCTAGATAGCACAGTTCCTGATAACACATGCTGCCTCTCTCCCTCTCCTTGGGAAAGAATGTCCTCATGAAAGTGAAATTGCACCCAAGCGCGCTGAATTCCTAGACGAAATATATTGAGGAGTCTGGGATTGGCCAGGTGACAGCAACCCTTTTGTTCCCAGCCAAATATTTACAATGGGGCCAGATTGACATTAATTGTGACCGAACATTCCTGACCTTGGCGTAACCTTCTCAGAAGGTGAGGAGAAACGATTTAATCTCTGTGCTTTTATGGTGGTATCTTAATTTTTTCCTCCAAGCTTAGAATTAATTTCCCTAGTTTACAGGCTGTATGGGAATGTCCCAAGGTCCCCTTGGCCCCTCTGGATGAAATAATTAGCTGCACATGCTGTCCAATATTCTCCTATACACGGGCCCCTCATTAGTTTCAAATCTTGGTTTAATTTCCAGCAGAAATAGTTCAGGGTTTCCTGAGACTCAGCAACGGAACCTGACCAACCGCAGGGGGTCTCGTACCCAGACTGCCCTTTTCCTGGTTCTCTCCCACCCCACCCTCCGTCCTGAGAGGCAGATCTCCTTCAGGTACATTGTTGCTGTTTCTGCATTGGTGAACTGTCCAGATCAAAAACCATTCCCTGAGCACTTAGCGCTCGCCTTCTTCCGTTCCCAGTTGCTCATTTTGATTTGAATCCTTTAGCTTTCTGGGATAGGTTTACTTGAGTCTATTCATGGTATGTGGAGGCCACCGTAGAAGGGAGCATCAGTTCTTCCCAAGGAGAAAAGCTCATGATTTATTAAACTATTCTTTATCATTTTCGGATTACAGGTAAAGAAATGAAGTGGTATAAGACAGCCTGGGGTGGTAGAGAGGATGGCTCTCAGGAGCAAGGCAGATGGATGTGTGCTGTGTAGAGCGATGACCTTGGAAGCGGCCGATGGAGTGCTTTCTTCCAGATCGCCTACAGAAGAATCCTGCTGGAGGATGCCTAGATCCAGTGGACTTCAAAGTCAGGGGGGTCCTGACCTGAATACTCAGAGCTGTGTATCTAGACACGTGGCTTCAGAATTCTGCAACATTTGATTGCAACTCTTTTTCTCTTTAGGTCACAACTCATTCGATTCCATAGCCGGTATCCCAGGAGGTGATGCTGGAATTGTCTGATACGATCGTTGCTACTGAATCTGGTGTTCTTTATATCCCTTCTGCCCCCAGAGACTTAACTCCAACAGGAGAAGCAAGACTGGCCTGCTTTGGGAGTAAAGTTTGATTAATGCCAGATCCTTAAACAGAGAGAGAAAGGGAGAGAGAAGACTTGAGAAAATGGAGGTATTCAGACTTTTAACCCTCATGTTGAGTTGTTTTTATTGGATGGAGTAACACTCTGATTATTCCCCTCTGCCTGGAACAGAACACGATCCCACATTTCTTTACAATTAAATTAAGGCTAAAGAATGGCAAAGACGTTATCATTCATGTGATATGTCTGAGAGATACTGGTTTTGGTCTACTGGAATGGAGTGCAGAAGCCCTTGACTGGGTTGCTTTCTGAAATGCCAAGTTTTCTGGGCAAATCCCATTAAGGGGTTTCATGTAGCTTCTGTCTTTTTGTTTTCATTTGCTGGCTGCCACTGTTGGAGATGACTCAAGGGCTGTTCACGCCAAACTTGAGTTTAATTTAGACATTGGAAATACTAAAATGGGGATATCTGTCTGGTCATTATTTCCCTTATCTGTTTATCCTGCAAGCGTCGATCATATCTAAAATAATTTCATTATAGGAGCTTGGTCACTTGTTAATTTTCTTCACTAATCTGGCTTATGGAAAAATTTGTTATGGATTGTAGTTAGGTTGTTTTCTCAGCTTCCTCAACATGTACATGGATATTTTTCACCAAGATGGAAAAATACTTGAACATTTTTTTTTTTTTTTGAGATGGATTCTTGTGTAGCCAGGCTGCCTTTGAACTTGCAGTGTAACCAAAGCTGGCCTTGAACTTTTATCCTCCTGGCTCTACCTTCCAAATGCTGGGCTGACAGATGTGTGCAACCACATCTGACCTTTGTGCATTTTTTTCTTCATTATTTTTCATGATTCCTCTGCTGTGTTCTCCTTTCAAGATACTGTTTTTTGAATTCCTTGAAGTTTTTCCTTAAGTCATTAAGGTTCTGTTTTTCTTTTCTTTTAAAAAAATATTTATTTGTATTTTATATATGTTAATGTTTGCCTGCATGTATGTAAGTATACCACATGTATGCAGTGCCTGTGGAGGCCAGAAGAGGCTGTGTGAGTCCCTGCAAGTTACAGGTGCTTGTGAGCTAGCATATGAGTGCTGGGCACTGAACCCTAGCCCTCTGCTGCAAGAGCAGAGCCTACTGTTAACTGCTGAGCCTCTGTCCAGTCCTGCCTGCTGTTTTCTTAACGATCTTCCTTTGTTTCTTTAGTTCTTCAATTTGGATCTTATTCATCTTTGTTTAAAGTCTCTCTCTCTCTCTCTCTCTCTCTCTCTCTCTCTCTCTCTCTCTCTCTCTCTCCTTCCTTCCTCCCCTCTTTCTTTCTCTTCCTAACAGTCTTCTATTACATCACAACTCTCCAGTTCTCCACGATCTTTTTTTTTTTTTTTTTTTTTTTTTTCCAACTCTGGAAGTCCAGTTGTTTCTTGTGACTTCTGTTTCCCTGACAACATTCTGGTAACTGTTTATTAAAACTCCCATATTCTTCCAAGGTCTTGACAAATGGAGACAACGACTGTAAGTCTCCTTTAAAGCTGATGCCCACAATTTCCTTCACATGGGAGATCCTGGGCTTGTTTAGAGCGTCTGTTTCCTCCCGTGAGTGATGATAGGTCATATTTTCCTTCTGTGAATTCTTAATTTTTTTGCTTATCTAAGGCAGAGGCTTCTATGTAGCCTAGGCTGGCCATAAACTGTGATCCTCCTGCTTCACCTTCCTGGGTGTTAGGATTATAAGCATGTGCCGTCATGCCTTGTACATGTTGATTGTTTTCTGATTTCCTGGTTTATAGCGTGATGAATGGTAAGGTGTCCAGAGTTGACTGTCTTTCCTTAAGGGATGTTCTATCCTGGGAGACAGAGCATGTCACTGATTCTCCTTGAGACCTTTGAACTTTTGTCTTAGGTTCAGTTGTGATGCTCTGGAATAATGTTTACTTTAGGTCACAATTTTTCCAACTGTTCTTCAAGGGTACAGTGGTAAATATTTTAGGCCTCTGGGTGGATTTTTCTCTGTTGACCTATTCATTTCTTTCACTGTAACATGATAACAGCCATAGAAATCTGTAAGCAAATAGGCATGCTTGTGCACCGGCAAAATATAATTTATAAAAACAGATGATCAGGAAATGGGCCCCAGTAGGCTGATCCCAGGCATTGCATCTTATTCCTAAGTAGTGGCTTCTTTGGTGTTCATTTGCAGGCTTAGGATATTAACAGTATCTTTCTCTTCTAGATGGGACAGGGACCCAGTGTCTCCCAGGCTTTGTAGCCTCAAGTTTCCATTCCATTCTTTGACTTAATGGTTTTCTTTCCTGCACAAGGCCTTAGGAAGTATGATCAGGACATTTACACCCCAGTCCTTGGTTGCTGTCTTAGAGCAAGCTCTGCCACACTCATTTCTTAGTGCTCTCCTTATTTGCCTAACCCATGGCTTCTATCCTTTCCCATGTTCTGCCATGAAATCTCTGTTTGCATTTGTTCTTGTGAAGGTTACTGTTTGTCAACTTGACATGAGCTAGAGTCACCTGGGAAGAGGGAACTTCAAGTGAGGAATGGCCTCCATCAGATTAGCTTGTGGACAAATCTTTAGGGGGCATTTCCTTTATTAATGATTGGTGTGGGAGGGCCCAGCCCACTGTGGAAGCACTGGGCAGATGGTCCTGAGTATGTAAAAGCAGTGGGAAGCAGGCCAGTAACAGCATTCTTCTACTGTCTCATTTTCAGTTCCCTCCACCAGTTTCTTCCTGAGTCTCTTGCCTGACTTCTCTCAGTGATGGACTGTGACATGGAACTGTGAGCCAAATAAGCCTTTCCCTCCCCAGGTTACTTTTGGTCAGAATTTTTTGTCATAACAATAGAAAGTAAACCAGGACAGTTTTAATCTAAGCTTTAATCTTTGTTTCCTGCATTGAGAAGGACTGGCACACGCTTTGAGTTCTTTTCTGTGGCGTGCCACTATTAGGAAGTGACTCCAGGAGAACATCCCAGGGAATACAGAGCTTACTTCATGCATCTCCCTTAACTCCAAAATTTGATGGGCTGGAGAGATAGCTCAGCAATTAAAAATGCATACTACTCTTTTCTAGGACTGGAGTTTCATTTCCAGTACCCATATTGGGTGACTCACAACTATCTGTAACTCCAGCTCCAGGAGATCCAATGCCTTCTCTGGTCTGTGCAGACAACTGTACTCATGTGCACATACCCCAACAGAGACACATATATTAAAGGTAAAAATAAATCTTGTTTAAAAGATGAATCCTCAAACTAGCTAATAATGCCCACAAACAAGCCCCTTACATGTTCTGTCCAGATTTATCATCCTTTACAGAAGATAATAATGAATTCTAGGCAACAGGGCTCAAAGTAAATGTTTCCTCATTGTGTTTTAAAAAAAGTAAGTGTCTATGTAGTCTAGGGAGCCTGAACATGGTCAAGTCGTTCCTTAAATGGTTAAACTGGGGGGACTCATGGTCTGCAGAATGTGGGTGTGTCTCCTTTGACCACATTCTATAATGATTCTTGGCTCCTATAAGAATTATCATCTATTCAACATTGAATGATGCCTCCTAGTCAGAAGTCAATATGCCCGCAAGAAATTCCAGAGGATTATAATTGATTAAACCTCACCACAACATACTATATATATACATACTCTCTCTATATATATATATACATATATCTGTTCTATATTTATCTAGAATTTTTTCATACAATATATTTTAATCATATTCTTCCTCATCCCTCAACTCCTCCCATATTATTCCCACCCCTCCCTATCTGCCCAACTTCATATTTCTCTCTCTAAAAAAAAAAAAACCAAAAGAACAAAAATAAAAACAAATAAGTTCCTCCAAAGCCAACAGGATAAAAAATATCAAAACAAAAAGCACACAAAAAACATGGAGTCAATTTTGTGTTGGCCAACTGCTTCTGTGCGTGGGGCATTGTTCCCTGGAGTATGGTTGATATTCTCAGTGACACTTCATTAGAGAAAATTTTTTCCTTTCTTAGGAGGTATTAGTTGCAAATAACTTCTTGGCTAGGGGTGGGACTTTGTGCTCACTTCTTCGTCTCAGTGCTAGGATTTTGTCTGGTTTGAACCTGTGCAGGTCCTGTGCTGCTGTCACAGTCTCTTCCAGTTCATATTGCATCAGCCCTGTTGTGTCTGGAAGATGCTCTTTCCTTGTAAGAACCACCACCTCTGGCTCTTTCACTCTTTCCTCCCTCTCTTCCATGTAGATCCCTAATCCTTGATGGGAGCGCCTTGATAAAGACATCCTATTTAGGCTTGAATGCACCAAAGTCTCTTCCTATCGGCACCTTGTCTATTTGTGGGTTTCTGTGTTAATTACCATTTACTACAAGAAGCTTCTATGATGAGGACTGAGAAAGGCACAGATCTATGGGTATAGTGATATGCTGTTGGGAGTCACTTTGTTGCCATGTTCCTTTGACAGAGTTATAATAGTTGGATTTCCTCTAAGGCCCACAGCCTACCTAGTCTCAGGTTCTTAGTCACTTCAGCAGTGTCAGGAGTGGGTTCCATCTCATGTAGCAGGTCTTCAATCCCAATTCAAAAGCTGGTTGGTTACCCCATAACGTTTGTACCACTAGTGTACCAGTATATTTTGCAGGCAGTTTGCTGTCGTAAGTCACTGGGTTTGTAGCTGAGTGATATTGATGATGACTTTTCTCCTTGGGTAGCATGCAGAGTGATTTCTAGCACCATGAATGCTAGTCAGTAGCAGTGAAACATCTGTCTCGGTACCAGCTCACCTTCTCTGTGTTTGATGATATAAGTAAGTAGGGTCTTCATCAACAGGGCCTTATCATCAAGTTGTGGAGGATAACCAAAAAACCTTGGCAATAGTCTGTGATGTTTGGGGAGCTGTTTGAGGCCCCTTTGGCCAACAGCTCAACAAGAATTATAGCATTCCTGGCACTGGGGGAGTTTTACTTGGTGGCATAAGATGTCTAGTTGGGTCATTCTCTCCCCCATTATATGATAACTACATTTAATGGAGTTGAAATTCCTTTCACATATACATTCACTTTAGAGACTTCTATAATAGTGAGTTTTCATATGGCTTTTCAAGAGGCCACTAGTGTTACTTGTCCCCCCTCATTTTCCCTCCTTCATTTGAGCCATCCCACACCCTCTCCATTTAATCCTCCAATTCCCTTTATCTCTTTATAACACTGCATTGGATTTCTCCTTCCTCAGAAGATCCCTCCTGTTCACTAGTCCCTTACTAGCTACCCAACCTCTGTAGTTATTCTAACTGAAACACACACATCATATCTAAAGTTTAGAAGCTGACATCTACATGTAAGGAAAACATGACACACTTGTCCCTTTGGGTCTGAGTTACCTCATTCAGGATGCTTGTTTCTAGCTCCATCCATTTGTCTGCAAATTTCATAATTTTCTTAATGTGCCTTTGTGTTTTGCCATGAGTATCAGGTCCCCTGGAACTGGACTTACATACAGTTGTGAGCTGCCATGTGGATGCTGGGAATCGAACCCGGCTCCTCTGGAAGAGCAGTAAGTGCTCTTAACAACTGAGCCATCTCTTCCAGCCTCACAAATTCTATAATTTATTATCACTTTTCTTAACATCTGACTAGTATTCCATTGTGTAAATGTACCACATTTTCACTATACATTTATTGGTGGAAGAACACTTAGATTGTTTTCAATTTCTGTCTATTACGAATAGTACAGTAATGAACTTGGATAAGCAAGTGTCTCTGTAGTAAAAATGCAGAGTCCTTTGGTACATGTACAAGAGTGGTATATCTAGATCTTGTACTATATCAATTCAGTTTTCTGAGGAACCTCCAAACTGATATCCATAAGGGCTGTGGCAATTTGTGCTCTCCAGGGATAGGTATCTTAAGGGATAGGTATTTCCCTTGCCCTGCATCCATGTCAGCATGTATTGTCATTTTTTCATATTAAATGTGATCATTCTAACTGGCATGAGTAGTTTGGATCTGCATTTTCCTGAGGGCTAATGATGCCAGACCTTTTTTAAAAGTGTTTCTGTCTGTGTTTCATCTTTGGAGAGCACTCAGTTTAGTTCTAGACTCCATTTTTAAATTGGGCTTTTTGTTTCCTTGTTGTTCAGTTTTTTTAAGTTCCTTACATATTCTACATACTAACATGCTGTCACATATATAATTGGTAAATTTTTTTTTTCTATTCTGTAGGCTGCCACTTTGCTTGAATGATGGAATCCTTAACTATACAGAATATTTTTATTAACATGAGATTCCATTTATTAACTGTTGGTCTTAAAACCTGTATTTTTGGTATCTTATTCAGAAAGCCCCTTTCTGTGCCAGTGAGTTCAAGACTATTCTTTATTTTGTCTTCTATCAGATTCAGGGTATCTGGTCTGATGTTGAGGCCTTAATCCAATTAGAGTTGAGTCTTGTGCAGGGTGATAGATGTTAATCTGCTCTCACTCTTCTAAATGCAGTCAACCAGTTTGACCAGCCTGTGGAAGATTTATCTTTTCTCCATCATGTAATTTTTGCTTCTTTGGCAAGAACCAGGGGTCCATAGGTGTGTGGAATTATGTTCAGGTCTTCAACTGTGTTCCACTGATCAATGTGTCTGTTTTTATGTCAATGTCATACTACTTTTATTACTATAGCTTTGTAGTAAAACTTGAAATCTGAGATGGTAATACCTCCAGCAGTTCTTTTATTATTCAGGATTGTTATAGGTATTCTCTCTCTGTGTGTTTCCATATAAAGTTTTTTTTTAAATTTTTGTGAAGATTTGTGTTGCAATTTTGATGGGGATTGTATTAAATCTGTCGCTTTCTTTTGGTTGAATGGCCATTTTCATATTACTCTTACTGATCCAGGAGCATAGGAAATCTTTCCATCTTTTTTATCTTCTTCATTTTTTTTTTTAATGTTTTCCTGGCTAATTTTTTGTCAGCTTGACACAAGCTAGAGTTACTTGAAAGGAGGGAAACTCACTTGTGGAAATGGCTTCATAAGCTCCAGCTGTAGGGTGTTTCCCCAGCCCATTGTGGGCGGTGCTATCCCTGGGCTGGTGGTCCTGTGTTCTATAAGAAAGCAGGCTGAGCAAGCCATGGGGAGCAAGCCAGTAAGCAGCACTGCTCCATGGCCTCTGCATCAGCTCCTGCCTCAGCTTCTGCCTCCAGGTTCCTGCCATATTTGAGTTCCTGTCCTGGCTTCCTTCAATGAGGGCCTACATTGTGGAAGTGTAAGCCAAGTAAACCCTTTCCTCCCCAACTTGTTTTTTGGTTATGGTGTTTCATAGTAGCAATACTAATCCAAAGACAACTTAGTACCAGGATTGTGGGGTACTACTGTGATGGAACTGACCATGTTAATTTGGGGAGGGCTGTGGAAGGCCTTTGGAAATTTGGGCTACAAAATCCATTGAGTGTTGAGAGCTCAGTGAGCTGTTCTTTAGGATCTTGGAAGATAAGAATGTTGAGAGTAGTACAGATGATGAAGGCCTGATATGTGAAGTTTCAGAGGGAAACAAAGACTCAACTAAGCCTTTTGTGTGAAGAATCTGTGGTGTCTGGTCAGCTGGAGATGAAGAATCAGCTGTGATTAACAAGAGACCAGAACCACTAAAGTAAAACCTTTGCTTTGCTGGGACAATGGATGCTGGTCTGCTGGGGCTGAGGAATCAGCTGTGACTAAGAAACAGACCAGCATCACTGAGGTGAAATCTTCTGGGAAGTGTTTCCTGAGAGTAAGCACCCAGAAGCTGTAATCCAGAGGTGGTCGAGGCTGTACCTTGTGCTGGCAGCTGAACTTGGTAAAGTAAGACTCACCTAGGTGGGACTGGTTTTGAAGGCATGAAGGGGTCATGGAGAGCAGCTGGGGCTTGGCACTGGGTAGCAGGGCTCGAGTCCCTGAAGAAAGACTAAGGAAGCTTTTGTTGAAATAGCAGCCTAGTTGCTGCGAGGGACCCCAGCAGTTTTGGAGATGCCACTGCCATGGGATGACCACCAAGAACAGCAGCAGCAGTGGAGTGGAGCCAGCTGGAGCCTAGAAGACAAGCTGTGTGTGCTGCAGAGGGCAGAGCTGGAGAAGTGACCCAAGCCCCTTGGAGGAGCCCAGGATGTTGTGAGTGAATCCCAGATAACTGGACCTTGAATTTTTTACACTTTTTGGAGTTTGGTTTTGCTTTGTTCAGATTGTGACTGTGCCTTTGCTCTTCCCTCTTAAAGTATTTCATTTATTTTTTACTTTACTGGAACTCACAATTGAGAGTGAATTTGAAAAGAGATTTTGGGGTTTAAAAGCGTCTTTGGATTTTTAAAGATACTGAATTTTAAAGTGTTTGAATTTGTGAACAATGTGGGATTTTCAGATTTGTGAAATGTTTTATATTGTGATGTTGATGTTAATGTGTGATCTTGGGAATGAACAAGAAAGTAAAGGCTATGGCTAAACAGTGATGTATTTGTCTGTCAAATTGATAAAGAGGCAATTATTCTGCCTAGTTTTATGTCAACTTGACACAAGCTAGAGTCATCTGAAAGGAGGGAAACTTAATTGGGAATATGGGTCCATAACATCCAGCTGCAGGGCATTTTCTTAATTTGTGATTGATGGGAAGGACCAAGCCCATTGTGGGTGGTGCTCTCTCTGTGCTGATGGTCCTAGGTTGTATAAGAAAACAGACTGAGTAAGCCATAAGCAGCACCCCTCCATGGTCTGTGCAGAAGGTCATGCCTCCAGGTTCCTGTCGTGTTTGAATTTGTGTCCTGGCTTCCTTCAATGATGGACCACAATGTGGAAGTGTAAGCCAAATAAACTCTTTCCTCCTCAACTTGCTTTTTGGCCATGGTGTTTCATAGCAGCAGTAGAAACCTAACGAATACAAATGTTTCAAGGTTTATATTATCATACAGGTCTTTCACTTGTCCGGTTAGAGTTATCCCCAGATATGTTTTAGAGACTGTTGTAAATGGTAGTATTTATCTTATTTCTTTATTACTATGCATGTCATTTGTATATAGGCAGGGCACTGATTTTTGTGTGTTAATTAGGTGTTATGCTACTTTGTTCAAAGTGTTTATCAGTTGTAGGAGTTTCCTAGTTGAATATTCAGGTTTTTTTTTTTATGTATAACACCTTATCATCTACAAGTGAAACTATTTTGACTTATTCATTTTTTCATTTGATCTCCTTCAGTTGTGTTATTGCTCTAGCTAAGACTGAATACTATTTTTAATAAGCATGGTGAGAGTGGACATCCTTGTCTTAGTCCTGACTTGAGGGGAAATGCCGAGAGTTTCTGATGCTGGCTGTTGGCTTGCTGTAAATTGCCTTTGTTATGTTGATATATGTTCCTTGTATTCGTAGTCTCTCCAGGACTTTTAGCAGGGAGGCATGTTGGATTTTGTCAAAGGCCTTTTCTACATCTAATGAGATGATCATGTGGTTTTTGTCTTTTAGTCTGTTTATATGGTGGATTATGTTTACTTATTTTATATGTTGAACCATCCATGCAATTCTGGGGTAAAACCAACTTGATAATGGTAGATGATCTCTTTGATGTGTTTGAGAATTCAGTTAGCAAATATTTTATTGAGAAAATTTACATCTATGTTCATAAGTGATAGTGGTCTATAATTTCCCTTTTCTTTTTTTGTTGCTTTTGTGTGATTTTGGTATCAGAGTAATAGAGGTTTTGAAAAAGAATTTGTAAATGTTCCTTCAGTTTTTATTTTATTAAATAATTTGAGAAGCATTGGAATTCCCATCTGGCCATGGGATTTGGGGGGTGGGCTGGGAGATTTTAATTATTGCTTCTGCTTCTATTTCACTAGGGGTTATAGGTCTGTTTGAATTGCTTATTTGGTTTTGATTTAACTTCGGTAGGTTGTATATAACAATAAATTCATCATTTCTGTTAGGTTTTCCAGTTTGGTGGGCGGTAGATTTTTAAAGTATGTCTTTATGATTCTCTGAATTCCCTCAGTGTCTGTTGTGATGTCTCCCTTTTCTTTTTTTCTTTTTGGGTTTTTCGAGACAGGGTTTCTCTGTGTAGCTTTGCGCCTTTCCTGGAACTTGCTTTGTACACCCGGCTGGCCTCAAACTCACAGAGATCTGCCTGCTTCTGTCTCCCGAGTGCTGAAATTAAAGGCGTGCACCACCACTGCCCAGCGTGATGTCTCCCTTTTCATCTCTAATTTTACTAATTTAGATTTTCTGTCTTTTGGCTAATTTGACTAAAGGATTGTCAACTATGTTGATTTTCTCAAAGAACCAACTGTTCATCTCATTGAATATTTGTAATTTTTTTTGTTCTATTACATTGATTTTAGCCCTGAGTTTGATTATTTCTTCCCATTTATTCAGTTGAGGTATTATTGATATTTGTTTCTCTACAGCTTCCAACTGTATTTTCAAGTTATTAATGTTGGATATCTCCATTTTTTTTTAAATAGACACTTGGGCTATAAACTTACCTCTTAGAACTGCCTTCATTGTGTCCCATGTATGTATCTGTCCTATCTTGACACCCACCTACCTCTTAATTCTTTAGCAATGAAAATCCCCAAGCACCTTAGAGAGTTAGCTCCTAGGGTAGGTGCTAAACACACAAACTTGAAGGAGACACAGACCCTTTGAGACCTGATAATCTAAGAAGAGAAAAATAGAAATGGAAAATATCAAGTATAGTAACAAGAAACAAACCATGTAAAGGAGGAGTGTGATGGTTAGTATTGTCAATTTGATATGATCTAGACTCAGAAGATAAACTGCTGAGCACACCTATGATGAAGTTTCTGGATTAGGTCAGTTGAGGTGAGAAAGCCCACTTTAAATGTGGGTGGTACCATTCTCTGGTTGGAATCCTGTACCGAGTAGAAGATAAAAGTGAGCTTAGCCTCAATATTTATCTTTCTGCCTCCTGACTATGGATACCATGTGACCACCTGCCTCCTGCCTCTGTAACCATGACTTCTCTACCATGATGGTCTGTGTGCTCCAAGTGTGAACCAAAACAAACTCTTCCTTCATTAATTTGATTTTGCCACAGCAATGAAAACAGTAACTAATACCAGGGAGATTGGATAAGGCATATTTATGTGTATCTGGAGAAGTTAGCAAGGCCTTGAACTCAGCTTTAACCAGCTAGTAGGTAGTAATTTGTCACTTAGCAGGTCATGCATGTGTGAAGGATACTTTAGGAAGAAAGAAAAATCACCTGTTTAGAGCCAGCCAGGCAGTAGTAGCACATGTGTTATGTGCTTGGGGTTAATAGGCAAGAGGAGACAGGAGAAGAAGAGGGACCGGCAGGTTGGAGCTGGCTTAGGAAGACCTCACAGGACACAGTAGAGAATTTCCTTGAGATCCTTAGACCAAGAGAAGCTACTGAGGTGTTGGGGAGGACTGTGAGATGATCACACTTAGGCTTTGCCAAGATCTAAGTGGCCAACTGGAAAGGCTTAATGGGCAGGGGTGGAATTTAAAATCAACAGGAGGAGGAGGGTGGTGTACAAAGAGAGATCCTTCCACTAGAGCAAGGAATCTGAGCCAAGAGCAGTTAGAATTGAGAAATATTTTGGAAGATAATTTTTGTGGCTAAATCAATGATAGGTTTAAGTTGGAATGAGGTATGTAGGGTGGACTTCAGCAGTGGCATTTTTGAAGGAATATAAAATATGCTAAGAACAGTTCTATGGAGAATGGTGATTGGCAGATTTATTCCTTATTCATTTATTTAACAAGCATTTAGTGGATGCCTACTGTATGTCAAATATTGCCACAGGTAAAGTTGATGCTCTCACAGGGGTAATATAACACTTTTTAAGTAATAATAATTTTAAATCTAGATGACAATAAGTAAGTAATTGAAAATCAAAGTGAGACAAAGAGGAATTCTTTAGTCTAGGAGAATCTTCTTGGAGGATCTTACATTTGAGCTGAGACATGTATGGTTAACAGAACTTTGATGTGCAAAGATTACAGAAGAATCTATAAGGACTCAACAGCAAAAACAAAGCCTGTGTGATCAGAATGAACTAAGATTGTTAAAACAGGGTCTGGAGAGATTGCTCAGTGGTCAAAAGCACTTAACACTCTTGTAAAAGACTAGTGTTCAGTCCTAGCACTCACATAGTAGTTCACAACTGTCTGTACCTCTAGCTCCAGAGGATCCAACACACTCTTCTGGCTTCCCTGGGTGCCTGCACACACACACACACACACACACACACACACACAGAGACAGAGACAGAGAGACAGGACAGAGCAGAGACAGAGAGACACACATACAGACATACAGACAGACATAGACATGCACACAGACTAAATAAAAACAAAAATCTTACACAAAAGGTTATTAAACTAATCTCATGCCTGGGGCTGATGAGTATGCCAGGGTAGGAAGAAATAAGGTAGATTTTGGAGGGTGTAAGGAGAGTTAGGAGAGGGGAAATAATATGATTAAAATAAAATCTCTAAAAGTTTTTTTTTTAAAGGAAAGTTTAAAAAATAGGATGGCATAAGTGTTTGGAAACTATCAGAATGGCAGACTATTCCTTACTGTATGTCACAGGCTTCATTTCCCCTTTCCACAAAGAGCACAGCCCTCATTATGGCTTTAGAGATAATTGAGTTTGAGAGGATTTCAGGCACCTGAGTGGAGATGTTTGCCAGATGGTCATCATCATTCTACAGGGGTACAAGAACTGAAAAAAAAAAAAAAAGTAGTTTTGGAAGTTATCATCCAATGGGATCCAGTTGACAGTTGATAATTTGAGGGTGTGCAAGCATTTTCCTAGTGTGAGTATGTAGAAGCAGAGAGTCTCAAATTATCTGTCTCCCATGTACGTTGTGAAGACAGGCTTGTCTCAGGGTTACAGGCAATAATACTAGATGGTGTAACGGTACACACAGCCGGCTTCCCTCGCAAGCCTGGCTTGCTCTATGCTTTTAGAAGGCATAAGGCATGGGCATTGAGTCTGGTGAAACACAAATACCAGAGAACAGGGTTTTAAATAGAATCTTGGAACATATTTAATAGAAATATTAAAATTTAAAATAGGAAATACAAACATATTTCAGACTCACTGGGCTGTTGGTGATAACCACAGGTAGAAGGTAAACCTTTCACATATTGTAAATTTCATTTTTCTGCATTATTTCACTAAAATAATCAATTTCCCCCTCTTTTTTTTAAATCTTGTCAAATGAAGCATCTTATGGTGAGAACAGAGCTAGTTTACACATGCCAGCTAGCTCTGAATCTCCCACTAGGTTTGGCTTCAGCAGAGAATTTCCCTTTATTTTTATTACAATTACAGAGAGTTTAAAGTTTAATTACAAATGTCTCCTGTGTCTTAAGACTATCCAAGTTGATTAACTTACATAAATGCTTGCTTTGTTTTTACTTAAGTGTGTGTGCCAATGCCTGTGTGTGTCTATGTGCTCCTGTGTTTGAGTAACCACAGAATGCAGAAGAAGGTGTTAGATTCCTTGGACCTGGAGTTAGAGGCAGTTGTTACTCTCTTGATAAAGGGCGCTGGGAGTTGAACTCTGATCCTCCGTAAGAGCAGCACACTCTTTTAATCACTGAGCCATTTTCCCAGCTTTCTCTCTCTCTCTCCTCTATTTCTTTCTTCTGTTGTGAGGTAATCTTTTTGGACACTGTGAAGGGGTGTCACTCTGATTGGTTTAATAAATAGCTGAATGTCCAACAGCTAGGCAGGATTTCCTGGCACAGAGGACACTGGGAAGAAGAAGGGAGATGTCAGGAGATGTGGAGGAAGCAGCATGGGCAGTACAGAGTAAAGGAAGCTGAGCCATGTAAAATAACATAGATTAAAAGATCTGGATTAATTTAAGTTATAAGAGTTAGAAACAAGCCTAAGCTATCAGCGGAGCTTCTATAACTAATAATAAGGCTCCGTGTCACCACTGGGGAGCCAAAGGTCCCAATGAAAAAGTCCAGCAACAAATTTCTTCATTATATTTTGAGACAGGGACTCACTATATAGCCAAAGCTGGCCTGGAGTTCATGGATATCTACTTGCCCCTGTCTTTTGAGTGCTGGGATGAAAGGCATGTACCACCATACCTAACCCTCCTTCATTTATTTTTAATGTCCCTTCTTTTTCTAGTATTACTGACCTTTTGCATCCTGATTTTTACCATCCTTCCCTGTGTATATATACATGTACATACCACAAAAATTTCCCCAGTTGTATGATTTAGATTTTTATATTATAATTACTGAAAAATAAGTGGCTCTATTCAGCTCTATCCTCATGTCTTTCTACAGAGGCAGTGGAAGTTTCCTCTGAGCTACATAGCATAGCCACATTGTAGCTCTACTCACTTGGAAAGATCCAGAAGACTATTTCTCCATCAGTTCTCTGCTGACTTGTGTCTGCAACTCATTCCAACTAAAGAACATTTATCTCATCTATTAAAACCACATAACATGCCAAATTAAAGCATTTTTCTGTATTAAAACTTGCCTACAAGTTGTTGTTGTTGGTGACATTTTGGATTTCATGCACTTCCCTAAACATTGACGATCAAGTAGAAAGTGAGTAAGACATCATGCCAACAGTATTCTCCATCAAGGAAGGCAGATGATAATAGCAATGCTTCCAAGCCTGCTGTGGATGAGAGGGGTAGATTTTCCCCGTCTTCAGAATAAAAGGTGAGAGAAACCATGTAAGCGTACCTTTGGAGGTGTCAGAGTCTGGTAGCAGGCAGAACACCTTACTGTGCCTTGATTGACATGCCCTGCATCTTTCTCTAGGAAGTGCTTCTTAGACCTGGTGGGTTGGCCAGTCTGAGGGAAGTCCTGAGCTTCCCACTGAGACCTTTGTTGACTCTGGCATTTAGGCAAATTCCAGTGGCATTTCAAGTCCCCATGTCTGGGAACAGGATTCCTGCAAGGACTCTCTCTGCCTTTGGCTATGGCACACCCTTTGGCAGATACTCTCAGCAGTTGTCAATCTTAGTCTCAATGTGGAAATAGATGATTTATCATCCCTTGACGATTTGTGGTGGTGGTGGTGGTGGTGGTGGTGGTGGTGGTAGCAAGGGAGACTTTAATGAACATCTCCCTGCACACATATAAGGATATAGAGTGTTCCATGAGTGAGGAAGCTAGCCTTTGGCTTGCTTTACTTTGGGGGAGTATAAGACAGATAGAAACAGGTGACATAATGAAGTGCTGTCAGGAGTATATCCAAGAATATCTGAACATTTTTAAATATGATAAGTGCTTGACATGTGTTACTTAATGTAAAGATTTTAAAAATTCTTTGAAGATTTCATGCATGTGTTTTGATCATGTCAACCCGCTCCCAACTCCTCTCAGATGTGCTCCCCACTTCCCTACCCACCCGCCACTGTGGCCTCAATTCTTCTAACCCTGTCAAGTGCAATTTGTGTTGCCCATGAGCTCTTGGATGCATGGCCATCCACTGGAGCATGGTAGGATTAGAGAAGGCCACACCCTCCAAGAAGACTGACTCTCCCCCTCTCAGAAGCTATCAATTGCCAATAGCTCTTCAGCTAGGGGTGGGACTTCATGCCCACACGTTCACCTCTCCTTGCTGAGATTTTGTCTGGCTTGATGGGATTTTAATGAGAAACAAATAATTAATCTCAGTGAGACAGATTTTTTTCCCTGTGCATAAGCATTCCTCGGATATTATTTCTTGGATAAGTAACATCATATCTGGCAGAGTTCAATGCAGTTAATAGTTGTCTGCATAAAAATGCTCTCTCTTATCTGTGAATTACACAGCAGGGGCCTTAGCTATAAAACTGAACAAAAAAGTTTCTAGGAAGGAATAGCATTCAACCCGTTGTTGGACCAGATGACAGAGCCATCCTTTGAGAATGCCAATTTCCATCAAATGAGGTTGTTTTTTTTTTGTTTTTTTTTTTTTTGTTTTTTTTTAAGTGAGTTTGCTGAATTATAGGAATCCATGTTAGGCATTAACTGTAGATAAACATTACTGATTCAGGACTTTTACCTTCTCTGAGGCATATTCTCTGAGGTTCAATGTGGAATGCTACATGGATAATTGCAAGTTGGTGGGCAATATTCAGATCATTTGAATATCTTCAAATCTAGGATCATCAGACTTTATAATTGGAAAGTACGTTATAGACCATCTATTACTATTGTATTGAGTTCAGCTTTGTGTGTGAACACATAAATGTGCATGTAGCTTTGTGGTATGGGTGTGCATGCATGTATTTATAGAATCAGAAGTCAACTTTGAGTGTCATTCTTCAGGACACTACTTTTCTTGGATTTTTGAATTTGAGTTCCTCACTGGGCCTGGAACTTACCAGTTCAGCTGTGGACCTGGCCAGTTAGTATCAGGGGTCTTCTGTCCTCCTTCCCTAGTGCTGGGATTCTAAGCATGTGCTAACATGCCCCCACTTTTCTATGTGTATTGTGTGATTGAATTCGTGTCCTCACGCTTTCATGGAAAGCACTTTACTGACTGCATCATCTTCCCAGTCCTAGTGTACCTTCTTGAAGGCACCATAGATGAGACAAAAATGAAGGATCATGAGGAGAGACCACAGTAGATACTATTCCCACTGTTCTGCCTCTTCTTCATGATGTGTTTGAACTTTCTTGTGAGGCTCATTGAACAGAGGAACTGAAATAGAAATCAGGTGTAACTCTGCTTCTGTAGATGTCTCAGAATGGATGTAGTGTTCATCCACCTTCTTTCACTGAAGGAAGACAAGCAACCCCAAGAGATGAAATGAACAGCAACAGTACATAGGTAGCCAATGAGTCAACTTCTTCTTTTACTTCTCAGGCCCCTCAGTTAAAAGTTCAAGTAGGATGGAGGGTAGTAGAGATGACAAGCCTTCACACCGACATCCAACATCAGTGTTTACAGAATCAAGATGGCAGGTAATTATCACTTGTACCTTTTGTGTGGAAAATTCCAAATGATGCTGCTTCCTTTGAAGTAAGGTTGTAAGCAGCTGCTGTGGGTCCATCTAGTCCTTTGCTTTCTACTCACTTTGAATGAATGACCTGTCAGCACAGCTTTGCTTGATCTATCTATCTATCTGTCTGTCTACAATCCATCTATGTACTATATATCAATTATCCAATTATCTGTCTATCATCTAGCTATCTGGCTTTACTCTCAGATCCCTGAGTAGACTGTCTTCTTTAATCCTTAATGCTGCTTGGATATTGGTTCAGGAGAAGGTGTTGGTAACTCAACATAGCTGTATATGGGAGTTTCTGGTGTTTTTCTGGGGGGTACTAGATTGGCATTTGGGATAAGCTAGTCTTGCTTGTGATTTTTATCTCCAGGAAGAGAGGCTTGGGTTGAGTTTTACTATGCCTCTCCAGCTACAGGGCACTTCATAATATCCGGAGACATGGATGCCTCCATTACGTGGCTATACTGAGACCACCTGAGCAGTGCCTTCAAGAAACTGGCTGTCTTGTCGTGATGTTAGGAGGCACCCAGCAGCCTGACACAAGGCCTCCCTATAGCCACTGTGCTGGGCTATTTTGCAGCTCTAGGTAGAAGTGTTAGGGCCTACTCAAGAAACTTACCCGGGCCAAGGGAATGCTTGAAGCTTTCAGAGGAGTGACTAAAGAAATGTGGTTTGATTAAGGGCAGATTTATCTTGAGAGGGCAGGGGGCATCACTAAATCTGTCCCTAGGAGCCCTGCTACTGTACACTTCTCTTAATGTTCTTGATGAGCGTGTAGGGCTGATGAGGCTTGGCCAGCAGACACCACATGGGTGGAGCGATACTTACCTAACCACACCTCTGGTATGCTGAGACACCCCAAGGAGAATGTGTGTGTAGAGAGGCCCTCGGGGACACCACACCCTAAGTCAGCTTCCCTCCCTGCTGTGAGAAACTAAGGGAGCGCTTCTAGACATTACCCTTACTTTCCCAATGCACAGCTACCATCACCAGACCTGCCAGAGAGGGAGAAGGTGTCAGGTGGGAAAAGTTGTTCTGAGGGTTGGGGTCATGTTCTCCTCAGTTGTGTATCTGAAAGTAAAAGCTACCAGTTTACAGAGTGAGATCTCATGGCACCTAGAGCGCATTGGCATCCGAGACACAGGCAAGTAAAATGTTGGCTGTTTTGAGTTGAGACCCATAAATTACCCTGTAAATATATATATAATTATATATTAACATTGTTACATATTATATTATAAATATATATGTAATACATATATTTCCAAAAGTATCTCTCTCCTCCCCTCCCTTCCTCCCATTTCTTCTCTTTCCCTTCCTCCCATTTCTTCTCTTCTCCTATCTCACCTCCTCTTCTCCCTTCCTTTTCGCTCCCCTCTTTTGCCCTGTCCTCCTCTTCCCTCTTCTTTCCTCCTCCCCTCCCCTCCCCCTCCCTCCTTCACCCTCTCCCTCCATCCCCATTCCTCTCTCCTCTTGTCTTGTCTTCTCAGACATAAGTTGAGATCGTCTGTCATGCCAGCTGCCACTCTGCCTCATATTATCTGAATAAGAAAATCAGCCCGTGGGACGATCTGCAAGGTGCACATTACATGGGAGTCCCATTGGTAAGTGTTTTACATGCAATGTATCTCTAAAATTTTCCTTTATAAGGTTAGTGCTGCAAACGAGGAAATGAATACCCAGAGTTAGGGAGCTTGTCTTGACCGCTTGGCTAAGAGGTTGTATTTACAGGAATAATCTCAGGGGCTGGAGGGATGGTTGAGCAGCTAAGAGATCTCCATTCTCTTCCAGGGGATCCCAGTTTGGTTCCCAGCATGTACATCAGGTGGAGACTGTAACTCCAGCTCTAGGAGACCTAGCATTCTCTTCTAGTCCCTGGGCACTCCCCTGGTATACATACACACACACACACACACACACACACACACACACACACACACACACACATGCGCGCGCATGTGCGCATGCACATGCAAATGCACACCCACAAAGATCTTAAAAAAAATAAATGAATAATCTGAGTCATGCCATAATAAATCGAAGCCCACCAATAGCTCCCTGATTCTATGTGTGTATTTATTTTTTTAAATACTCCAGGGGACGTGATTCCCTAGTTGTGAGGACAAAAAAGAGAGTACTTACTGGAGAGTCTCTCATTTGCAGTTCTCTTCTGGACATGACTTAGGTCACTTCAGCTCCTTACCACATAGCAAGCTGGTAAGCTATTCGTCCCCTTTTCTGCACCTTATTAAGAAGTGAAGCCCAGAAGCTGACTAACAGAAGGAGCTAACTCAGAGGTAGGCACTGGGCTCTTACCTCTGTGATACTGCTCTTCAGAAGAATGGTCAAGGCTGAGGTAGAGCTTCAAAGAGCCTTGTTTAGCTGCACGTTCCACTCCCTTCTATCCATCTGAACACGATCATACCTACTCTTCAGTCTCAAAGATGCATAGTCTTAGGACCATTCTCAGGGGTTCTTCTTGGCTTGACCTAACTCCTGTGTACTCTAGTCCAATACTCAATGCCCTGTGGCCCAGGCTTAACCTTTGGGATGCATATATGATCAGCACCCACACAGCTGGGAATCACTGAGTCACGGGGCCGAGTTGCTGCTTGCAATGTTTTGCGCCTGGAAATGAGATTTATAGGGCAGAGTGTCTTTGCCTCCCACACTTCTGGCAGGTTTCCTGTGCATTCCTGCTGCAGAGCCTTATGGTGCTTATCTCTCATATCTCAAAGAGAAGCCTTTAACAAGGGTCACTATCCACAGATGACAGAGTATAGTAGATTTAGGCCTGAAAGCCACCGCAGTGAATGCCTTGGCAGGCTACTCCCTCATAGTTCTGGACAAGTGAATTAGGGAATGTGCTCATTCATCTGTTCATTTCCTTTTTACCTCTCAACTTACCCTCCAGGTAAGATGTGTAAGTGAGGAATGGGAAGAGCCAAGGAGAACTCAAATACAGAAGCTGTTTGTAATGCTGCTTTGCAGGTCTAACTCCTTTAAAAACACGAAGAAGGGGAAGGAGGAGGGAGGGTGGGAGGGAGAGAGAAAGAAAGAGAGCATCCATGGAAGAACTAATATGAAAAAATTGTAGTTGTACCCTGAAAAACAAAAGTACATATCTGAAAATGATTTCCTTGAGGAATCAGTGTAATTCAAATCAAAATTACAAAGCCCCTTTCATTCCTTCTTCCTTTTTGTTGACTCTCTTCTCTATTCTTGGCTTTTCTTCTGTTTCACAGGATACCAGTTGTTCTTGTGTCCTGAGATTGAAGAGAAATAAGATCCCTGCAAAGAAACAGCATGTGCTATGAGAAAGAGCATCAATAGGAGAGGGAGAGAACAGAACTGCAGCTGAAGGCAGCAGAATTGATGAGAGCGGGGAGATGACTCAGTCATGCTTTGCAAACGTGAAGTCCTGAGTATGATTTCCAGAATGCTTTGCAAACATGAGCCCCTGAGTTTAATTCCCAGAATGCATGTGGAAATCTCAGTTGCAACAGTGTACACTTGTAACCTCAGAAATGGAGAAGCTGGGATAGGTGGATCTTTGGGGCTTGTTGGCCAGCCAGCCTGGCCAACTTAGAGAGTGCCAGGTCAGTGAGAGACTATCTGAAAGGAAAATAAAATGGTTGGTGGTGCCTGATAAACGACACCTAAGATTGTCTAGTGGTATGTACACAGGCCACACTCATAAAAACACCCATAGCTATACAAATGCATGCACCTTCACACATACAAACAATTGCACACACACACAATGCGGGTGTATGGTGTCAGTGGCACAGAGCAATCCAAAGAAACTCTCAGAATACAAAGAGAATGAAGAGAGATACAAAAGAAAAATGCCTGTTAGAGAGGAGAGAGAATAAAGACATAAGAGAAATGCCGACATTCTTAATGTGAGAAAAGAAATCCTTTTTAAGAATGCTGACATAAACCACACATGAAAATCACAGCAATTGCACATATGAACACACAGGAACTGTGACAGCATGCACAAGCTCCAGCCACACACCCACCCTAGCTGAGGAGCTTGTGGCATTTGCTAGTTGCTGGGAGCGGGAGTCAGTTTTCTTTAATGATGTGACTGCTGGTAGGCTGACCACAGGCCAGAGCAGGCTCCACACCCGAGAGCAGTTGCGCAACACAAACTCGTCTCCATCGGGAAGAAGAAAAGAAGACTGAAAGTTGGGTGGGTGAGGAGGGGAGGGTAGAGAAGGTGGGTATGGGAGGAGCTGGGATATGATCAAGATACGTTGTATGGAATTCTCAAAGAATTAATAAAAATACTCCTTAAAAAGAAAACCATGGCAAAAATCTGTCCTTGTGGCATCAGTTGCTGACACGTTTTGAAATTCTCAATTCAGACAGAAAACCTAGATTTGAAAACTATCATGGTACACACTAATAGTTCCCTCTCCCCTGAAAACAAAACAAACAAAACAGCAATAAACATGAGACTAGACTCACCCATATATTCTCGTGTGAAAATCGGTTAGAAAGAAGATTCTTGTCCTGTCTGTATTCTAGTTTGATTTGAATGATTTCAGTAAAATCCTAGTACTATAAGCTAAAGGGGCCACTTATGAAGCGAACCCAAACCTTACTGGGAAAAAGAGAGGACACAAAGTAGCCAGGGAACATTTTAGAAGACGGTGATGAGAGCAGTTAATCAAAACAGCATGAGGATGGGGGAAGACCTGATGGGCAGAGAAACATCCAGGGCAGATGCCCACTGTTAGCTCATCATTCGTTCTCCTCTGATTTCAAGTGCCAAAGTTAATCACAAACTGGCTATCCTACATATCCTGGAGTCTATTTTTAGGATAAGTGGTTGACTATTTGAAATAAAGTTGGCATCTTTCCTGAAATCCCACACCACAATATAGAGAGCAAAGGGACTAAACAAGTAGCCGGATGCACAAAAAAATGAGACGGAAATAAAAGAGTCAGGGGCTGGGGAGAGTCATCTTGAGTTTGGATTGGCATGCCCATGTGTAATGAGTTGGAGAAATTACAGTTCTACCGTTCTTCTTCTACTTATAAATGGAAGTCATTAGTTGGAGAAGGTTCCTGAAGGAGAGAAGCAGGCAGAAGGCCTGTGAGATAAACATTACTCTGCTGGGGAGAAGGAGGGAGTTTACCTCACATTCCAGCAAGGAAGGGAGCGATGGTGGTAAGAAAAGAAAATTGAAGACACTGCTTTCGTGGAGGGGAGGAAAGAGACCTGTGCCCATGGGACTCGACATGCCTTATTTTTCCTGATTCCAGACTATAATGGTAGTGTGGAATAGAGTTCTAGAGAACTCTCTGAGTTTCTGACTTCCTATCTGATGACTCTCTTATTAGTTGTAGTATTAAGGAAACTCCACATAGTTAAAAGGGAGGTTTATTTTGTGGGGTAACTTACAAGTGAAGGGATAGGTTACAGGGTCTGGGAAAGGTGTAGCTCAGTCCAGCGGTGTTCTCTGGAGAACTCTGCTCAGTCTACCTTGAGCATCCAGGATCCAGGAACCAAGAGAACTGGCACATCCAGATCTTGGGTCTTAAGGGCTCCTGTCTCAGCCCTGCCTTGTTGGTGTGACAGTTATCGAAGCCTCAGTGGGGGTAGTACTTCCAGGTCAAAGCTGGAACAGCTACCCACTACACTTTCTCCCACATGTCCTTCTGTCATTGTGACACTATCTGCCAGGAGATCTTCAGAAGACTCAAGCTGTTACCTTGGAATCTATAAGAAAACCTCTTTTCTTGATAAATATCCCAGCCTCCAGTATTTCATTATATTAACAAAAAACTAGCTCATTCACACTGATTTTTAAGAAGTGAAATAATAAAGAGAATTGTTATGTCCTTATGTAGGAATATTACCAGTCATTAATTACCATTAATACTGTTATTACCAGTTACTTATCATTTATGAGCTTCAAGAACATTTAAAATATAGAAAAAAAAACACCCGTAGTGGTAATAAATCTGGGCATAAAATTGCATATGCAAAATGGTACCAATGATGAATAGAAAAGTAAATTAATGTATAGATACATAAATGTATTAAAATATTGAGAGTAATTTTGAACTTTCAGGAATAAGATTTCATTACTCTTTTTTCATATTCAACCAAAAAGTAACCTCATTTACTGATACCAATTAGGACAGGTAGGAAGTCAGACAAACCAGCAACTATTATATTGAGTCATTTGATAAGGAACAAGTTACTTGGGTCCATTGGGGGAATTTGCCTCTTACCTAATTTCACACCAGTCTCCCATGTTTGAGGTCATGTATGTGAGTGAAAAGATGGTTGGAAGTGGAGGGCCCCAGTTTCTCTTAGTTCTCACGTTCTGAGTTTCTCAGTGGCTAACTTTTGTCCCTTTGTCTAAACCAGGGTCTTTACCACGCCTCCAGGGTGCTCCCAGCTAAATCCACCTGCTGCCTCCTCTGTACCTTCAGCACAGTCCTCCCACACACATGTTGGGCAAAGTGCATCCTCTGCTCTAGTGCCCCAGTCTCCCCGTCTGGCACTAGGGCATCTGCTTAGATCTGAGCTCTTCCTAGCAGACTGTCAGTCTAACCAGGAGGGAATGAAGAAGCTGTTGTTGAGGAAACTGCCCTGCACACTGTCTCCATGAATGACTATGGTGTATGGTGATAAACATTGTCTATACTATGGACTTGTCTGGGCTCAATGGCTCAATTCACATCACTGAGGTCTGGCCATATAATCGTACAAATTGAAGTGACTTTCTAAGCACGGCCTCCAGAGTGTGGGTGGTCCAGCCCTGGATTTTTTCTGGCTATTGAAATACACCAGGCCTGTGTGCATTTTTGTGCTTCCTCTTCTAATCTTCACATGGTGCCCACTGCTCTTCAATCAGCATCTGCCCCATCACGGCATCGGAATTAATTGCCTGTCTCCTACCATTCAAATGCAGGCCATGTCTCCCTGCTGCCCTTCCTCCTGAGACCCAGCCCAGTGTGGCACTTAGTAAATATTCATTCACAGGTCATTATTTCTAGCCACCATACCTCATTGAGGGTTTCCACCAAGACAACCCAACAGCCAGTGATGGGAAACAACCCACTTACTGATACACAGATGAAATGGCTTTGCAGGGACTCCTCCAGTTCTTTCCTATGGTCTCCATTGGCCATGAGATGGTGCAGAAGGTGAAAGGTTCTTCTTGCCAAGCCTGATGGTTTGAGTCCAATCCTCCCACTAAGTGGAAGGAGGGAACCGACTCCTGTGAGTTGCCCTCTGTCTTCCAAATGTGTGCACTACTGCATACATGAGCACACATGTATGTTCACACACACACACACACACAAAGATACACATATAAGTAAACGTAAATAAATAAATTATATATATATATTAATATTAACACTTATTAATAAAGGTACCACCATGATATTGGAAATAGGGAACTGGGGTAAACCATACAGGTCATTTGATCTTGCCCAAGCCATTTCGTAGAGGAGGGAAGAAGACCCAGAGAAAGCTCCAAAGAAAAACGAACAGAATCTTCCCCAGAGCTAAGCCTGTGGCAACATGAAAGGACCCTCACAGGGTCTGATGTCTTCAGCTCCTCTTCTCTGTCCACTCATTCCTTCCTCCCTCTGTTGGTGCTGGGAATACTTGGAGAACACATCACTACAAAAGGCCTTTAGTTCCTGTACTGGGTCATGAGCCCAGTACTCATCTCTACCCACTGTAGCAAGGTGTAAGGAACTAGAAGGGAAGGCCTGTCAGGGCCCTGCCAGGGTTTTGGGTTTCTGCCTCCCAGGCCAGCAAACATTTTATCAGATGGGAATGACGTGGAGTCATCTGACCTGGCTCATGTTTGAGATGCAGGAGCACAGGGGTGAATGTTTCTGGAACATACTTGGCTAATGAAGCCATCATGACGTCCTTTGGACCTGTGGGTGGACAGAGAAGGAGCATGATGTAGAAACTTGGTGAGTGAGTCTTTTCTGCACATGGTATTAAATGTGAGGACGTGAATGCCTGGGCACTAGCAATTTAGTCACAGATGAAGAGCCCCCAAACCAGCATCCACTGGACATGGAGGACACAGTCATGGGCATTACAAGAAATGCATTATTTATGGGAAGGTAGGAATCCAATTGTGTCACTGTTGCTGGGGACAGAAGGAAGAAAAATGGGCTTGAGGTCTGAGGGAAAAGGGCCACAGGAAACCATAGAAACCATGTAATGGGACTTTAGATGCCAAAAACATGCTAGTTTCTCTAATCTGGGAAACTTCCTCATCGTTTTTGAAGATGGATGGTGAGATGGATGCCAGTTGTAGGACCAAGACCATCTATGGATACTATACCATATTGTAATGTGTGCCAGCAGAGTGAAATGAGAAAACGACTCTCCATTGATTACTCAGGGGATGGTCAAATTCAAGCATTTTCAATCCTACTCTCCTTTTCTGAACCATGCCACGCATTTGATGATGTTATCTCCTCCTTTTCTAAGAAAGTGATTGGGACTCAGGGAGACTGAGGAGACCCATCACCAGGAAAAGGGTGAGAAGGGAAAGGGCTTTTGAGCTCTTTGCTTGAGTTCTGCTGAGAACAAGAACTGCCCCCACTCTCAAATGCTATAGATGCTGTAGATGCACCATGTCTTAAAGCTGGCGGGGAAAGGGGGAGAAGAGGGAAGGGACTCTCTGGGCTGCCGTTATCTGCTAATGATCATTGTTAGGATTTGAATGGGAAACATTCTCCACAGGCTCATGTTTTGAGCCCTTGGTCCTCAGCTGTTTGTACTTCAGGAGGCTGTGAAAGCTTTGGGACATGGGGCCTGGCTGATAGATTCAGGTCACTGAGGTGGGTCTTGGAGGATTATAGTCCAGCCTTTTTTTTTCTGGTCCATGTTTCTGTTTTCTGATGTGCTGGAATGAAGCAAACCACTGTGCAGGCTCACTGCCACTTTGCAGAGTCACTTTGCAGCCACTGTCCCATGATTTCCCATGTGATGGACTGATGTCCTCTGAACCCTGAGCCCAGAATCAATCCTGCCTCCCTTAAGTGGCTTCTGTCACAACAATGAGAAAGACAAGGCAACCCTCTTCTATGGTTATGACTTACAGGGTGCCTCCAGGGCCTTTCAGGCAGATTCTGGGGCACTCTGCATGATCTACACACACCCGCCTCTACTCCCTCATTCTTTCCCGTTGAGTTCCACAGACATGGCCCTCATGCCTTGACTTTCAAATTACATCACACCAGGAAAAACATTTATCCATTTCGGTTGACAGGGTCCCATGTGAGGAATCTGTGAGGTCCCAGCAAACCTTCCTATGGGATGCCAGTGGTTCTGACCTCCTCACAGGCCTCCAGGTTCCTAGTGGTACCCAAGTGAAGTTGCATTGCAACAATAAACTTGAGCCATGAGGTTCCTTGCACTGCACAGCTAGCACTTGGCTGATGGACCCCACAGTTGGGCCTGTAACCTGGCCCTGGCCTCAGCAGGAACAGCTATTACCTAAGAGGGAGTGACATATAGTAAGCATCCGGATTCACTGATGCTGACATGGCCATGGCCAAGAGAGACCCTGTGAGGGGCCTTAGGGAATTAACCATGCAGACGTAATCCTGGCTATTATTTGATGTTTTGTGGATAGAGATACACAAGGCTGTGGACGAAGAGGCTAAAGCGGGGTTGTTGAGACTGCAGTCTACCCATGTGTATTAGTTTTGTGTGGATGCTGCAACAGATAATGGCAGATACGATGACTTAAACAGCATATACTGGTTATGTCACAGTTCTGGCAACCAGAAATCAACACCAGGTTTCACAGGGCTCAAAATTCGAGGTCCAGGCAGCTCTGAGATGCCTTCTGGATGCTCTGGAATGAATCTGTTTCCTTACCTTTTCCATCTGAAGGCTGCCTGCATTCATGAGCTCCTGGCCTTTCTCCATATTCAGAGCCGCCAACAGTGAGCCCGGCTTGTCTTTCTCTTGCTGTCTCTGGCTTTTAATGTAAGCTTCATTAAGAGCTGGGTCTTTTAGAATGTTCTTTTATGTCTACCCAGGGAAGTAATTTAAAAAAAAAAAACAACAAAAGGTAGAATAATAAGATCTTTTTTCTATTAAAAAAAATGGTTGCATGTATATTTGTGTTCACAAGTATATGAGGCTCACTTGTGTGCATGGGCGCATGTGTGCATATGTGTGTGTTGTGCCCAGAGCTTTGTATTAGGTGTCATCTTTAATCATACTCCACCCTATTTACTGAAGTAGGCTCTCTCACAGAACCTGGGGATCAACTGTTTGGCTAGTTTAGTTAGCCAGCGTGCTCCCAGGATCCTCTGTCTCTGACCCGCTGAGCACAAGGATTACAGGTGAGCCGCCATGTCTTGTGAGAGGGGAGATCTGAACTTTATTCCTTACACTTCAGAGGTAAATTCTTTGTCCACAGAGCCATCTTCACAGTCCCCCCTCCTATCTCAGCCGTATCACTGTTTTTCAGTGCTTGGATTTAAGCTCAGTGTTCTTGCATGACCCAGGAACCTCTTTACAACAGAGCTATTTCCTCAGCCTCAAATGAGCTTCCGTTGGTCTGCTGTGGGTGCTGGCACCCTTGGGTGATAATATTCAGTCCAAGAGGGTGCTTCCTTTCCTGCTAGCTATGTATTTGATCCCTAAAATGCCAGTGCTCAGCTGCATACCAGACTTTCATCTCTCTTCATGATAGACACAGTCGCTTGGTCCAACCTCTCAGGGACAACGGTGACGGACAATCTGAGATAATGAAGAGTGCTTTAAAAGGATGTTGTTGTTTAATCAAGCAGTTTCTGTGACCTCACCAGGACAAATAGAAGAGGGACCTGAGTATGTTCCCACCCACAGTGCGACATCCATGACTCAGTCCACTCACTCCTCCCCTGGCCCTGGGAGCTGCTCCGTTGTCACAGGACTTTTTTCCCCTTTTCTGTGTTGCAGTTTTATGTGTGTGGTACTTGGTAGTGCTGCATAACATGGAGGGTATCAAATATCATTGCAAGGAGTACCGGGGATTTATTTATTTTGAATGTGCCAAAAGAAGGGAAGGGAGAAACACAAAGATGGCTTTGTAGACTCCCTCCTCACTACTCTAGAGTGGAAGAAGTGGTGTGTCTGAGATCATTTTCTGTGGCAATAACACAATACCCAAGGCTTGATGAGTTATGAAGACTAGAAGTTAGTTCTCAGGCTGGGGAGATGGCTCAGTGGCTAAGAGCACTTGCTGCACTTCCTGAGTCCCTGGGTTCAGTTCCCAGCATCAGTGAGTCACAACTGTCTACAACTCCAGCTCCAGAGGCTCTGACATCCTCTTCTGGTCCCTGTGCGCATTGCATGCATGTCATGCACATACACACGTGCAGACAAACATTATACGGGTAAAAACAAAGGGTAAAAAGAACAGAGGTTCTGAGACACAAGAGTTCAAGAGCAGAGCTCTGGTGTCTACTGGACCCTGTGCTGCTTCAGCTCATGTCTGACGACAAAAGGGCCAATGGGCATGTGCAAAGTGGATGGAGCACAGGGAGCAACTGCACTCTACAACAACCCACTCTTGTGGTAACTCATGCACTTAGTTACTACCGGTACTATTAATCCATCCCACTGGCTTTGTCCTTCCTCGCAGGCCTCATTGCTACTTCCAACTGCTTCTTTCCCTGTGGATAGCCAAATTTCAACCTGAGTTTCAGATGCTAGGAACCCTACTCAAATTAGGGCATTTTGATGGTATCCTCCCAGGAGAACGAAATCTTCTTTCTCTAGCCCTTCCTTCCCCCTACTTCTTCCCCTTTCCTTCTTCCTCTCTCTCTCTCTCTCTCTCTCTCTCTCTCTCTCTCTCTCTCTCTCTCCCTCTCTCTCTCTCCTTCTCTCTCTCTCTTCCTTCCTCCTTTGTTTTATTCCTTACTTTTTCATTTAAATTGTTTTGAAACAGCTTGGCAATGCAGCCCATGCTGTCCCCAAACTCTAGACAAAGCAGCCTTCCTCCCATAGCCTCCTAGGTGCTAGAATCGCAGGTCTGCACCACTGTGTCTGGCTTTCTTAGGAAGGTTTTTGAAGTGGTTCCCCAATGTGGATTCATAGAACAGAACTCCCAACACTGCTGAAGGAACCAGATGCATCCCAAACACAGGCCATGGCTGCCGGAGACCCATTCTTGATGTCCATGTTCATGTGATACAGAGGAAGGCCAACTTTGCGACTCTTTTGCTGTCAGGGCTGTTCTATTAAAACTTGTGGTCTCCAGGGTTAATCTGAAAAGAAGCAGCCATTTCAGGCTGAGCGCACCTCTTTCTGCCACTCAGTAGCTCCTACTTCATGCATAGTGGGCCGCGAAAATAACATTTGATAATAGAATGCATGAACGAGAGCCGAGGGAATGTGTTACAAAGAAACATTACAGCATGTTCGCATTGTGGAGACTGATCATTTTTGATGATGATGGATGATTTGGGGACTTGGGGCCACTCAGCAGAATTTCCCTGGGGTTTCGCTCTAGCCCTGCTCTCCTGACCTTGCAGCCAGGCCAAAGAAAGGAAGGAGCAAGGCAGGCGGATCAGTTAGGTATGATGGGAGCTGCTTGCTGGCCAGAGCCAAGGGCTTCTGAAACCTTTTCAGATCTTCCCCTAAGCAAGCCCTCCTGGAGCAAGCCCTCCCTCCCGCGGCGCCCGCTTCTGCCTCTGCCCTCCTGGGCTCCCTTCCATTTCTCCTCTCCTCTGGCCTCTTCCTGGAGCTGGGCAGCCCCGCTCCTGGCCAGGAAGAAGGTACCTCCTCTGAGTCAGGGCTGAGTGAGCAGAAGTTGCTTCATGCCAAACCCCCAGGGCTTGGAGAGCAACTAGTTTTGTCCACACAAAAACTGCAGGGCTGAAGCCAGTGCAACGGACTGCTCTGAAGTGAATAAGCAAAAGCAAGGAAAAAAAAAAATCAAGTTTAGTGGAAAATAGCTTTCGAGTCCAAAAAGCATTTTCCTTTCGGGGGGCGATCCTACAGTCCAGGGGTAAGGGAGTTGTCTGCTTGTGAGTCAGACACTGCAGCCCTTCCCCCAGCCTCAAAGTGGGGGGCTCAGGGTGGCAGGCGCGTGGGCGGTGCAGGGGGTGGGGCGCGGGGCCGCCAAACCGGAGGGAGCAGCAGGCTCCCCAGCCCGGCAGACAGCAGCAGAGGCTGGCCTAGAGCTTCTCTTCCAAGTATTGCACAGAGTCTCCATGGAGGAAAGGCTCCTGCCCTGGAGCCAGGAAGGCAGCGCCTAGCTGCTGCTGGCACTCGCCAGGCTCGGCTGGGGCCGTCTGCCCTCCCAGGCTCCAGCAGGAGTGGGAATCCCATCTGCTCTGACCTCACGGATGAAAAAAAGCAACTGTGGCCCCTTCCAAGGTTGAGGCAGCCCCGCCCGGGCTCAGGCCCCGCCAGCTGGACCCTCCCAAAACGGGTTCTCTTTTGTCAGCTGCCTTTTATAGAACTATAAAACCCGAAGTTCAAGGGCGAAGCCTTAGACCAGTCATTTTTCAAAAAGGGGTCAGGCTTTGCCTCCAGGATTCTTCCTGCCTTGCTAGGCTGCTGGCGTCTACCTCTCAGACTCAGCGAAACCCTGACACCCCTCCAACATGCATGGTAGCTCGCCCAGGACTGTTCTAGGCTCAGCTATGGAATCAGGATAGAGAGAAGGGAGAAAAGGAGAAAGAAGGGAAACTCTCTGAGAAACTGAAGCCAACGGGGTGATGCTGGGGGTGGGGAGCTAGTTCAGCGAGTCAGGTGCTTACAGAGCAAGCTGAGAACCAGACTTCCAGTACCTGGTACCCAGTGCAGCAAGCCTCTGTCGCTCCAGACTAACATAGGCCCATCATTGGAGTCCATTGGGCGGCCAGCCTAGCCAGTTGGCAGTCTGACATTCAGTGGGCAACCCAGTTGCAAAAAAATAAGGTGGAGGGCTGCAAAGATGACTCAACAGTTAGGAGCACTGCCTACTCTTCCAGAGGACCTGGGTTCAATTACTGGCACCTTCAAGGAGGCTCGCACCCATGGATGGCTCCAGTTCTAGGAATGCCTTCTTCTGAAGGAGACCAGGCATGTGTGGGGGGCAGGGACGTAAATTCCGGTAGACCACCCATACAAATTAAAAAAAAAAAATCTTAAAACAACAACAACAGAGTGCTACTGACCCTCTGGTCTGTATATACACACACACATATGTACATACTCATGTGAACATGTATACACATAAAGACACACTGTTGTTCAAAATCCATGAAGCCTAAGGAGGCTGGTCAAACAACTGTGACCTTTGTCACTTTATGATTCCTCTTCAAGTGTTAAACCACTGGGCCGAAGACTAGGAAGGTAGAATACCAGAAGAATTTACAATCAGCAGACTTAGAAGGAAAGAGATAATTAGGCCTGTAGGAGCTTGAGAAAGCTTAATTTTCACCATAGCTCAAGATCTGGGATACAGAGGTCCTAGACTCACAATTCTGGAAAAAGTGATAGGTGAACCTAGTTATTCTTTTCAAGACCTTCAGAAGAATCTGGAGTAAGATCAGTTATATAAGAATAAAAACCAGAACCAAATGGAACTTTCCCGAAGGTCCAAGATGCCTTCAGCTCAGTTGCACCTGTGGGCCTGACAATCTCCTTTACTCACTTTTCACATTAAAAAAGACTTTATTTTTATTTGTGTGTGTGTGTGTGTGTGTGTGTGTGTGTGTGTTTGTGTCTGTGCACCCACATGCATGCCTGCGTCTAGGGGTACTCTTGGAGGTCAGATGAGGCCTGCAAGTGTCCGCTGTCCTAGCACTGGAGTTACAGCAGTCATGAGCTACTTGACAAGTATGCCGGTTAGTTGTTTATGTCAACTTGACACAAGCTAGGGGCATCTGGGAACAGGGAACCTCATGTGAAAAAATGTCTCCATGAGACTGGCCTGTGGAGTGTTTTCTTAATTCAAGGTTGATATGGGAGGGCCCAACCATCTGTGGGAACTGCCAGTCCCAGGCATGTGATCCTGGGTTATGTAAGAAAGCACGTTGAATGGAGCATGGGGAGCAAGCCAGTAAGCAACACTCCTCCGTGATCTCTGCTTCAGGTCCTCCCTCTGGTTCCTGCCTGAGATCCTTTGACTTCCCTCATCTGTGGTTTGGACATGTGTGCCAAATAAGCCCGTTCTTCCCCAAGTTGTTTTTGGTCATAGTGTTTGGTCACAGCCATAGAGAGGACACTAAGGTGACATGGGTGCTGAGAACCCAACGCCCACCTCCTAGAAGAGTAGCAAGAGCTCTTAACCACTGAGACATCTTTCTGAGCCCTGGTCTTACATTTGAAACAAGTAGTGTAGCCTCAGTTTAAAGAACTAAGGAGAGTCTCTAAGCGGCACACAAGTAAAACCATTCTTTGTTCAAATCAGATCTGTTATTAGATCCAATAAAGAGCCACTTTTAAGGGTATATACTCCATGGGAGCTTTTCTTCTCTTGGATTTTCGATATTAACCTGCTTGCTGAACATCAACATTCCAGTGGGTGTCTCATGATGTCAGGCTGTCATGTGATCGGTGTTGAAAGACTTGAAAGGATCTTAAAGATGAGCCCTAAGAACTTTTTTTTTTTTTTTTTTTTTTTTTTTTTTTTGTCAGTACTGGGTTTTGAACCTAGTTCAATGCACCACAGGAAAGTACTTTCCCATTATGCCTTATCACTAGGCTGGCCTCCAATTCACCTCGTAACCCCAGGCAGGCCATGAACTTGCAATCCTCCCTTCTCTGTCTCCTGAGTAGCTGGGATTACAGACCTACACCACTAAACCAGGCTGCAGTTCTTTAGTTTGTAAATGAGAATGAGAAAGGCTAAATAACTTCTGCTTGGTGTACACTTACGTTTATTGATCCAGGAAAAGAATATTGTTAGGACCACTTGCTTTTCTGTTCTCATCATTATCATTTAATGCTAGGTATTGTTCTATGCCCTGGGGGGTGAGTGGTGAATGAAGGGGGATAGTCTTTTTGCTTTGTGAAGTTTCATGCTGCTGGGAGATGCTAACTCTCACCAGATGAACAAACAAGAAAACAGTACCTTTTCAGGAAATGATGACTTCATCAGTGATGGATAGAGTGAGACTTGGGAGGTGACAGCCATGGCAGGTCCCTTTAACCAGGGTGGCTTCTGAGATGATCTATCTTGGGCGAGATATGAAGCCAGCTGTGAAGAGCTCGGAGAGACTTCTGCAAGCAGTGGGATGGTGACTGCAGAGCCTCTGGGCACAAAACAACCCGGGTCTTTTTTGAGGTAGAGTTAGGACAGGGTAACTTGAATAGAGGAAGTGGTGATCCAGGAGCAGAGAGACTTACTGCCTAGTCACAGCCTACCCCCAGTGATCTACAAAGCGGGCTCTCAAGCCCTTCAGAGTGCTCTGAACTAATGCAGCCAGTACGTTGTTGTGGGACCACTCCTCTTTGTCATGATGTCTGTCTTCTCACTTACACCTAGAGAACAGTTTCAGGACACAGGCTAATCACCCACACAAGGAAACCCCAGAACTCACACCATCCTGCATCAATTATAGATGACCATGGGAAGGCCAAGCTGCAGAAGCATCTACTATCAGACTGACCTCCCTGTGGGTTGAATTGTGCTACCCCAAAAGATATGCTAACATCCTAACCCTGAGAAGCCCAGAATGTTAGGACATGTGATAGTTGTGAATGATATGTTGAAATTTAATCGTATGTTGAAATCTAATCCTCAGTGTAATATTAGGAGAAATTAAACCATGAGAGTAGAGCCCTCATGGGTGGGACTAGAAGTTTTGGGGCTAGAGGAGAAGTGTAAAGAAGGTTATTTGCCTTTGCCATGAAGACATCATTAGAAGGTGCCATCTATCAGGAAGGGAGCCTTCGCCATCTCCCAAACCTGTTGGTGCTTTGATCTTAAATGTCCCAGCCCAAGAACTGAAAGACACAAATGTCTGTTGCTTGTAAGTGACCAGTTTTATAGTGTTTTTATTGTAACAGCTCAAGTGTATTAGCGCACAGATTTAATCAAGTTAAGATGAGGTCATTGGGTGGGCCCCCATCCAACATGAGTGGTATCCTTATAAAAAAGGGGAAATTTGGACCCAGGGACAGCTGGGCACAGAGTAAAGACTGTGTGAGGGACAGACCCTACAATATCCTGTGGAGACTGTAGTGACAGTGCCTGCCACAAGCCAACCAGGGCTGCAGAAGCTGGGATTGGCAAGGAGATTCTTTCCCTGAGGGTCACAGAGGTCATGTGGCACAGCTGACACTCATGTCACAGACACATGACCTCCAGAACTGTGGCGCTGTACGCTTCTGTTCCCATAAGCAACATGGATTGGGATACTTTGTTCTGGAAGACCCTGGGAAACAGGCACAGACCTTTCTCATCTTACAACTCCATATATCCCTGAATCTGGCATGACCACTCACTAAGTAGTCTTTAAAACTCATTTACTATACCTATACCAAAATGACCCACATTCTCACACTTCCTGAGAATGATGGGCTCAGATGCCTCTTGTAGCTCCATGGTCATCTCTGAAGCCCCTGTCTTTCTTTTCAGCCTTCCCCAGTGGCAGCAGCTCCTTAGTTTCCTTAGAAACAGCATCTCTACAGGGTGGCTGTGCATCTTGCTAGCTCCATATTCCATCCTCTGGCTCTTTCTCCACTCTTTCTATCTTCTCCAGATTCTGCTCCTTTGATGCTCATCACATTAGATCACCTGCCACTAGCTGCTCTTCCTGTGATCAGCAACCTGCCACTTCTCACTCTCTTTCACTATTGAAGGCTTTGCACACATCACGGGTACCAGACCTCTTATCATTATGTTCTCTCTCTCTGCCCACTTTCCCTCTTCTCTGTTTTTGATTTTTTTCCTCTCCTAAGGATGCTCTCCTGTCCCCTTTGACAGCTTGTTCTTTCCACAACTCCATGCAGCCACTCTGGGTCTCGTGGCCTGCTTCTCAATGTTAGGGATCTCCACTTACCACGTGCCATCTTCTAGATAAATACTTCTATGACCCTGACCTCAGAAAATTTCTGACTCTTCCTAGTCCTTGAACATGTTGACCCTTGCAATTGGACTGATTTCCCCATTCTCCCATGTCTTCACTATCTGCTCTGTCAATGTAACCATGGCATAAGCACTCAGCCTCCATTGCTCCCTCCAGTCTAGAGATCAGAACGTCTCCCCCCAGTTTCAGCATAGATTGACTTCTCCCATGAGTATGGACCACAGTTTCTGAGGCTAGCTGGAGAAAGACATGGGGCAGGATGGCATGCTCTCCTCTTGATGTTTGACTATTGGCATCCCAAGGGCCCTTGGCAATCCCTGGCAATCTTTCTCCATTTCCCTCGTCAACTCAGTCCTTCCACCCAAGGCTACCGTGTGACATCTCCCCTCCTGACATCCACCCCCTCACTCTCAGTTGATGACCTCACCTTGTACTCACTGAGAAAACAAGCAGGCAGCCACCTAAACATGAGTCACCTGTTACCTCTTCTAGCCCCACACCTTCTCCTTTCCCTGCACTCAGTACCCAGATCCCAGCAAAGGGCTGTTCCATCCATCTCCGTCCCAAGGTGCCTGTGTAAAAACTTCTCCCCATCAGTGATCAGTCTCGACCGCGACACCATCTTTTCAGTCTGGCATCCTTACCCCCCACTTCTGAGTACACTGGCATCCCTTCCCTCCTGGGTCCCCACCCCCTTCCTCTTAGCTCCCTCAAGCTACAGCTTTACTCTTTTTTGCCATGTTAAGGAAACTCTTTGAAATTGTTGCTTGTAACTCTGCTCCCGTCCTTTCACCCTTGTCCTTTGGGCTCACGTTCACCTCACTTCACAAAGTTTCTGTGCCCACTGCTCTTCTCCTATCTCAGGCCCTGGACAGACTTAAACACCCATTTCTCACTTGGGACTTTTTCAGCGTCGGGAATGACAGCCTTTCATCACGTGGTCTGCTTTTCTTGTCTCCTTGATGGATTCTCTTTCTCTCCTCCCTTCCTCAGCTATGACCCACTTGGTTCCCCCATCCTGTAAATATTCGCTTAGTTCCTGAGGCTTTTTTTTTCTGCATCCACACTTCATACTTAGCAATTCTTGCCATGGATTACAGCTTTAAATACCATTTAAATATGGATGACTCACATTTTTTTTTTATCTTCGAACCCAATCTCGCGTATGAAATCCAACTTGTATATCTAATTGTGAGATATCTCCACCCTGACAGCTGATAAAAATGGAATCCATACGTCTCCTTCTGCCCCCTCTCACACATATGTGCCCATCACAGGTGTTCCCATCCCAGTTTTCAATGAGACCATTCCATAGCTGTCTGGGCCTTGTGCCTAAGAAATACTATTGACTCTTCCTTTTTCTTTATTGCACAGGAAAGCCAATCATAAAATAGGTTATTATGCTGTGTATGTTAACAGAAAGAATGGACTAATAAAGGACCAAATCCTAAATTATGGATTTCTGTGGCTAGCATGAACCAAGAGGTGTTATTTTATAATCGTGGCCAATAATGGAGTCTGAGAAAATGACGTTGAACCAAAGCACTCATACCATTTTACTTTTCTTATTGAGGGAACAAAGTATCTGACAAAGACAACTAAAAAAGGAAAGGGTGTGTTCTGGCTTATGGTTTGAAGTGATAGAGTCCATCCTGGTGGGAGGGCATGGTGACAGGAGCATGGGGCAGCTGGCCACATTGCAACCACGGTCAGGAAACAAATGCATTCTGATGCTCTGTTTCCTCTTTTTATCCAGTCTGGGTAATCCACGTGATGACATGACTCCCATTCAGTTAATCCTCTTTGGAAACACCACCCTCATGAGTACTCCCAGGAGGACGTCTCCTGGGTGATTCTGAATACAGTCAAGTTCACAATAATTAATCATCACTCTATTTCTTGAACTATAGGAAGGCCCAGCTCCAGCAGGATCCAGGGGGAGAGCACTCCATCAGAGCAAACAGCAAGCATCCGACAACCGTGGGCATGTCATGCTCAAGGGCCACAATGTCAGAGTGCCAGAGGCAGAGAGAGGTTTTAGATCAGGCTGTCATAATGAAATCTTGAGACTGGGCGCTTTGGACAATGCCAGTTCATTTGTTTGCCATTTTGAAGTCTGGAACTCCATGATCAAGACACGGTACAGTTCTGTTTTTAGCGAAGCTTCTCTTCCCAGCTTGTGATGAGCATCTTCTTGCTGCTTCCTCCCACACTATTTCCTGGTGTATGCAAGAGAAAAGCAGTTTCCATGTTTCTTTTCCTCTTAGACGTCCATGAGGCCTGTTGGATCAAGGCCCCGTGTTGTTGTTTGTTTTTGCTCTTTTTTTGGGGGGGACCAGCACCCAGCTCCCAAATAAATCCACACACAGAGGTGTGTGCTTAATTATGAATGCCCGGCCTTAGCTTGGCTTAGTTTCTTGCCAGCTTTTCTTTACTTTAGATTATCCCATCTATCTTTTGCCTCTGGGCTTTTCCCATTCTTACTTCTGTAAACTTTACTTTTACTTCGTGGCTGGCTGTGTAGCTGGGTGGCTGGCCCCTGATGTCTTCCTCTTTCTTTGGCTACTTCCTTCATCTTTTTTTCCTTTTCATCTCCTTTTCTCCTCCTATTTATTCTCTCTGCCTGCCAGCCCCACCTATCCTTTCTCCTGCCTTGCTATTGGCCATTCAGCTCTTTATTAGACCATCAGGTGTTTTAGACAGGCACAGTAACACAGCTTCACAGAGTTAAACAAATGCAGCATAAACGAAAGTAACACACCTTACAATAATATTGTACTACAGCCCCATCCTTACAACTTTATTCTGTCTTTACTGCCTTCCACAGAACCATTCCTTGCATACAGATGCACTGGGCAGTGGGTCTTCAGTGTATAGAGTTGGGAGACCACAATTCCCTATGTCAAGGGATTTGAGAGGAGTCAGAGGCAAGACTGTGAGATCTTCTTGGCCTGGGGAGTGAACTTTGCATTTTATTCTTATTGTAATAGAAGCTAATGAACAGACAGTTTTGGGCAGTCACATTTTATCCTGGTGTGACTTACATTTGACAGATAAGGCTGCCTGCCTGGTAGAAAGTGGATCGCGGGAGATCCAGAGAAGAAAGAACAGACCCAGCCAAGAGCCAATCAAATATCCTAGTTTCATGTCTGGCAACCTCATCCTGGAAAGGTTCACATAGTAAACGCTTTAGACTTTCTAAGGCCCATAGCCTGTCACAAAGACTGGATTCTGCCATCAAAGTCAAATCATCCATGGATAGCATGTAGGTCAATGTTTTAACACCTCATTCTAGCAAACACCAGGCTAAATTTGGTGATTGAGTTGTGGTTTGTAGACCTTTGTTGTAATTCAGAAATGGCCAAGGGTTAGTCCAGGCTTTAAAGGGGTGGAGAGATATAATGAGCCGCAGCAGAACTCTGGACTATGCAAGAGGTAACCTTGAGCCTTCTGCTAATGAATTAAATATGAGAATAAAAGTGAGCACAAGTGCCAAGTGCCTTCTTCCTGAGAGCTACTTTGTGTATGTGTGTGTGTATGCATGTGTGCACTTATGTGTATTTTTGTGTACATGTGTGTGCACATGCGTGTGTGCATATCTGTGTCTGTGCCTGTGTGTGCACATGTGTGCCTGTGTATACATGTATGTGTGGGTGTGTGTTAGCACTCATGCACATGTGTCCACGCATTTGGAAGTCAGAGGACAGCTGCAAGTTTCACATCTCAGACACCACCTACTTTTTTTTTTTTTGATACCTGGGCTTTCACTTGTCTGGCACTCACTTTGTAGGTGAACCTGGCTGACTGGTGAGCCATGGGCATCTGCTTGGCCCTGCTTTCTCAGTGCGAGTGCACTCCCCCAGGCCTAGTTGTCTGTTTTTTAATATGTATCCTGCGGATCGAACCCAGGTCCCTATTCTTGTAAGGTGTAGAGATATGCCTTCAGCCCATGATCTCCCTTTAAGCATTCCGGCTCACTACAGGGATTTCTCACTCCTCATTGCTCAGAAGGTCCTAATGTTTATGTTCCTGTGAGGGCAAATTGGGGAAATCAGGTTGCTATCAAAGAAAAAAGAAGTGATGAGCCTAATTAACAGAAAATAAGATAAACTTGACCCTGATTCTCCAAATCGAGCCTTACAACTCCCTCCTACTCAGCAGTTTTTTGGGGACAGAATGGGGAGCAATGGTCGGAGTGATTTTCTCAAAGAGAAGGGAATCTTTTACCACTGATATTATTTAGAATCACTAGTGCAAGACACCAAGAGACAAGCAGGCCCGCTCTTAATTATTTCCTTAATTGCTTTTAAATTCTCAACCTTCACTTCACCTTTTTATTGCCTGTGCCCAAGGCAGGTGTACCCACTGTCTCCCACTTCTTCTCAAGGAAACAATGAAGGCCTTTGACTAACACCTTGCCATCTAAATGGTGAGACAGTCCTAATGTCCCCATAAATATCCAGTGTTATCTGCAGAAATCCACCCCCACCCCCCAATGAAAGAGAAGAAGGGGAACAGAAAGGTGATAGAAGAAAGCAATACTAATCACCCAAGGAATCAAGGGAGGTGTCAATAACTGAGAATCTAGCCATTTCCCAACTGCAGTACTGATTAACACAGAGGATGAAGTAGCAGGCATTGGGACACTTTTTACACAGTGGCCAGAAATCTGAAGTTCAGGGGGAGTCTAGCAGAGCAGGGCTTGTCCCCAAGAGCTTCCACACCCCTTTCCCCGCATGGTATCTGCGGGAACACACTGTGCTGGGTCAGGCTGCAGGACCTTCTTGCTGTAGTGACGAAGGGCACACTTGTAATGTTGGGCTGAGTGACAAGAACAACATGAAATAACCCTCTACCCACCCACTGAGAAAACCGAGTGTGTCACACTTCTCTGTGTCATGGCTTTAAAAATATCTCCACCGATGGTCCGAGGCACAGGTTGGGTTTCAGGAGTGTTTAGTGCCGAATGGCACCAGGTGGAAAACGTTTCACCAGACACTCGTGGACCCCAGGGAATGATATCAGCAGGCTTTACGTGTGCTTGCACATGTAGGAATGAGTGCTTAAGAAAAGCAAGGAGTGGGTGACAACTTCTTCACTCTTTGCCCCCCCCCCCCCGTTTTATTTCTTGTTTAATTGCATGTTCCTGACAAAGAGGTGTGGTCCCTGGCACTGGGGCACAGACTCTAACCTCTAACCACCTCTGACCACACTGGGAGAGGGATCCTGAGGGCTTCTCAGCACTCAGGACGGATGGAAACATCCACCCAGGGGCCAGCCCAGACCTCAGGCTTCTCCCAATTGAGGTCTGAGCAGCCTCAGAGGCACCAGGAGGAAGAAACTGGCTTTTCTGTACGGTTCATCTCTTAATGTCCCCTACCTTGTCTCCTTGTTTATGAAGAACTTACCTAAACCTGTGTCTGTTGGGAGTTTTATTCCCAAGCATGGGATGGGAGTTCAAACACCATTAAGAACCATATAACTCCCTTGTGATTATTATTTGCATTGGTTTAAAGTCCCCTACACTTACCAGCAGGACAATTTTGGCAAGTTCCTTAACCTTTAAGCCCATGTTTCCTGACTTATAAAATGAGATACTAATGGTACCTGCTCCTAAAGGCTGTTGTGGAGTGAGTGAAATGAATCAAGGCCAGCTCTTGTGCAGAACCAGACACCCTGAAAACCCCCTTAAAAGGGGTCCTGTTCTTGTAGAATCAGAGCTGTCAACACAAGGAATAAACTTTGCACTTGATTAATACAAAAGAAAAATGCACAGGCCCCCCCGTGTTCTCTAGATCCCACCTTCCCTGGCCATGTGAATCCTCTTGCTTGTACTATCAGAAGGAAGGTCTTCATCCATGTTAAGCATCTGAGTTATGCATCTGCTGATTCCTCTTCCTGGAGTAGTTGACTCCATGACATTACCATTGCTGGCTCCATCATAGTATTTTCTCGCTCTCATCTTCCCCTCGTGTGTGTGTGTGTGTGTGTGTGTGTGTGTGTGTGTGTGTGTGTGTGTGCTTGTTCATGTACACATGTGTGCCTTCACATGTGGAGGTCATAGGTAAACTTCAGGTGATGCTCCTCAGGTTTCATCCACCTTGTTTTTAGGGACAGAGCCACCAGCCTGAAGCTTGCTGATTAGACTAGGCTGGCTGGCTAGCAAACCTAGCCATCCATGTGTTTCCATTTCCCCAGTGCTGGGATTGCAAGTATGCTTCACCATACTTAATATTTTGACATGGTTTCAAGGAGTCTAACTTGGGAGTTCCTGCATGCATGAAAATGTTTTTACCAATTAAATTATTTCCTCAATCTTCTCCCCCACGTCTTACATCTTAGAAACATCATTAGAGTGAATCTGAGCCTGTGAAAGCAAGGCATTGAGAGTCCAGATAAGTGAATGAAGACATCAGCTTGATGTTCTGAAGACACATAAAAGAATCATCACACTCCTTTTTATCATTTCTTGTCAGTGTGAAGATCCCCAAGTTGATTGAGTCTTATCTCCATGACCATTAAACATCAAAACATGAAATCCAAGGCCATCACTGAGAAAATGAGCAGGAACCTGGCTAAGTATTCACTGACCCATGAACATTGCACAGTTTTACCAGAGATAGAAGAGTTGAGCTCTGCTCCTTCCCATCAGTAGCCTAGCTTTATAGACACATAGTATGTCTAGTTCTCAGAAGTCCTTAGGTCAAGGTCAGGTACCTCAGAACTAGTTTACATTTTATTCTGTGATGACTTTTCTTAGTATGGAAAAGGTTTCTTGACTCCCTCTCCTCAAGGCCCAAGTGTTCTCAGGCCTGTCAGGACCTAGTAATAGAAGACGTGCATTGGCTGGTTGTTGCACTTCCCTTTGAACACAGTAATTTTCTTTGTAGATACGAAACAGAAGCCCGATTGTTTGTGCCTGGTCAAGGGAATTTGTGAGCCTTCAGCAACTTGGCTCTTTCCAGTGACCTACAGCATTTTCCTCTGCCATTTCACTCCTGGGTTAGGAAACAAGTCTAGAGTTCCACCCTCTAGTTTGTATCTCTTCCTGCTGTTGAAAGACTTTAGCTTGTTGAGTTCAAAAAGAATGAACAGCAACTGTCACTCTCAAAGCTGAAGAATCCAGTCAAGAATGCTTCTCTACCATGTTCATCATGCACATTTCTTACCTTGAGATCGCACCCATCTCCCAAAGATCACCATGGGATCTCTCAGGTCCCCAAAGAGTCTGCCCTTCAGTGATGACGGTGGCTCAAGAGGCTGCCATCAGATGACTTCAGACTCATTGGCAGTCACTACTGTGACACTTCTGATAATAAGCCAAAAGTTCTAGGAGCCAGGCATGAGGTGGATAGTTCAAATAGCCATTCCTACTCAAGCTGCCTTCAGTTGGGACAACCCACTGCTAATTAAAGGACATCTGTTGAAAGCATACAAGCCATCCTGCCAGAAGCAGCCAGATGTCAGCATGCAGCACCAGTCCATGACCTCTCTCAGGATGTTAACATGGACTACATATGGGTGGGCTGGGGTGGTTGCCATATATGAATCTCCTTTCTGGTACAATTTATATATAGTATGTACATCTATATGCAGATTATGATCATCCTATTTATTTGGGGTCATGTCAAGTTTCAAACCTACATGTTCTATCATGATGTTCGGGCCTGATTCAATAACTTATGAAATACCTTACAATCTCATTTCTCTTTCTTTTTCACATGGGCTCTACTTAAGAACAGAGATGAATACTACGGTCATGGGGAGTTCCTGGTGGGGACTTTTCTTTGAGCTAGGAAGGGATCACAGGTGAATGCTTTCTTTAGCATAATTCTTTTATTGACTCTTTGGGAATTTTACATCATGCACCCCAGTCCTGCTCATTTCCCAGTCCCTCCACATCTGCTTTTCATCCTTGTAGCATTCCCCCCACAAGGAAAATTAAAAAAAAAAAAAACTAATTAAAAACAAAACAAGCCAACCCAACAAATGAAAAAATCCACTTCCTTCCTCTGTCTTTCCCACCTCTCCAACACCTCTTCATTGGTCTTAGTGGCACTGGGAGCTTCGGTGTGGTATGTCACACAGTATATATACCCTTTGGTCCATTCAGCTTTACCTGCAAATGATCATTGGAATGAGCTGTTGGTCGCGTTCAAGGCCTCTGGCTTCTGGGACACCATCACTACTGGCTGGACCTTCACTGAAACTCCTCTCAGATATCCTACTGTTGCTCTGAGTCATGGAGATTCTGTGGCTACGATTCCACAGGACCAGTCCCTTCACACACTCTGGCAGGTCATAACAGACCAGAATGGACTTGAACTCAGAGATTTGCTTGCCTTTGCCTCCTGAGTACTGGGATTAAAGGCATGGGTCACCCCCCCCCCCCAGCAGGTGAGTGCTTTTCAATACTTGGAATGGAGTTTGTTAGAATGACTCTCCATGGAGCGCTCTTTGTTCTGAGTTGCAGGTGGAAATGCTTGACTCACCTAAGCTCCTCTAATTAGGTTACCCCCACCCCAGAAAGGTAGATGAACACAGGACTTAGACTCAAAGAAGCTGAACTTTGACCTACCATGAGAATGTCTGAAAATGGCTCAATTTTCCTAAGTCTCAGTCTGCTGTTCTGTGTATCTACAAACTACATCGATTACATAGACTGTGAGATGATATTTAAGGCTAAAATCGATGTAAACATTACTAAAGCTATGTAACAACATGTGTTTGTAGTCTGTGAAAGGTGAAACAAGCCACTCAGGAAAAATTGACTCTCTATTGATCTAAAACATTCTTGTTATCAGCACATCACTGTTTGGCCTCAGTGGATGGTGTAACAGGAGAGCACATGAAGTTTCGATTTGATATGTTTAATGGAGGGCTGTGCTGGTTCAACATGCGTCATTTTTTTCATCTTTCATCTTGTCCTTGTATGTTCTCTCTGGTCTACTAATCGCCAAGGGTCCCAAACTCCATTTCTGCAGTGTTCTACCCTCATCACTCAATAGCCAGATATTATTAGATCTTTTAGACTGATGCCTTTCACCTCAGCTACAACCGCCTCCCAAAACAGTTTGGAAGCGGCTGCTCTGCACATTCTTGTGGTTACGATCTGAGAGGCCTTGAGTACATGGGGGTAGATGATGTTGTTTGTTCTACAATGTTGTTGTGGTCAGTACTTCACAGTAAAAAAAAAAATTGCCTGGAGTCCCATGTTACCATACAAATATTTAATTGAACACATGAAAACTGTTAATGATTATCTGAGCCCGGATGCTAATTCTACCTTGTGCGTAATTGTGGTTCTTTGTTCTAATAATCCATAATTATTTCAGAAAAGCAACTCCATGGGAATTAAAGAAAGGGTATACTTTGAATTATTTGAAAATTCCCCAAGAGCTATTTGCTACTGGGGAAAATGATATGAAAAATGGAAACCCTATCATGGTACTTGAGCTGCTGATAAAGCTAGTTTATGTTGGCTGTTCCCCAGGGCCGTGTAGTGGGCACACTTGCCTCAGTCTAGAGTTGCAGCTGGTGAATACACACACACACACACACACACACACACGTCTAGTGAACTCACTATATGTGAGCATTGAAAAGTCAATAAGGCAAATGATAGGCATCTCCTAAGAGAGAGCCTCTTATGGAGGCCCTGCTCCCTGAGTTCTTTCCATGGCATTCCTCATTTCCTGTCTTGTTTATCCCCCCCACCCTGTTGTATTGGAAATGCCCCAGAGGCAGAGAATCTGTGTTCCTTGTGCGTCTACATAGATTAGATCACAATTTGTATCAATCGGGGAAGCAAGCCTTGAGATTTAGCTCTTGGCTACATAGCTCACTTTCACATCCCTGGTCAGCTGACATCTAGCATGGTGGATGCTGCATGTGTTTAACCCAACTGGCCTCTTCCTTTCTGAACAAGAGACAGATGAAGTGCAACCCAATGTTTGTCCCTACATCCTCCATACCTCCATCTTGAGGGCATTGTGGTTAAATCTTAATGACTCACTAAAATGTGGATTTTCAGATTACAAGAAGTAACAGGTCCAGTTAAAGTATGTCCCCAGTTAAAGTATTGAATGGCCTGCCTTAAGTTATGAGGAGGCCAAAGGAGAGACCTGTGTTTCATGAGTAGAAAATAGGTTCCTCTTTCAGATGGATGAAGAGAGCAGGGAGCCTACTGCATCCATTGATAGAGCAATGGTCCTCATCACTAAGAGATACTGAGTATGGAAAGCAGATCAAACTTGAAAAATCTGAATCCAGATTTCTTTCCTAGCATCTGTCCTGTCTGTATTTCTCCCTGAAAAAATGAGTACGTTTTAATCAGTTTTTTTTTTTACTTTTCTTCTATTTATAGAGAAATTTGTCTTTGTGTTGTTGCTGTTCTGCAGCAAGTCACTCTTAAAAGTTCATCTCTTATTGCCAACCTCTAGATCCCAAGTTTATTTTCCATAAAATACAGTGGGCGAGTCTGTTGCCTGTGAATGTGGACTCTCCCACTAACTTCCTGACTCAGGGACCAGGCAAGCTATGCTGAACATGGCAGTGAAGGACCCTCCCGTACCACTCTGCAGGCTGTTCCAAGTTTAAATGGCAGCACAAGACTTAGGATGTAGAAATCTGATGTTAACATCTAACACCTCGGCTTGTCTTCTCTATTCTCTCTTTCTTCACTCCTCCTTCTTTCTTTTACTCTCTGTGTTTAAAGTTAGCTCCACTATCAGACATTTTAGTTACATGAGCTAATAGGACCTTATGCTTGCTAAATGTGATGTCCAGATGGGGCTGGTTATATGTGACATGGAGGGGAGCTAATAGATGGATTTCCTCTGGAGCTATGCTTATGGCCACCCAGATAGGCCTTTCAAGGGAAAGAATTGTTATTATGAACTGAGAACTTGCCATGCTACACTGTTCACATGCTTTACTTTGTTTAGTATTTCTCAAAAGCATTGTACACTAGGTAGAGGAAGAAGTAAGACTTGGGCAGTGAGTACCAGAGGTCAAATAGCTGGTGAGATGGAGAGAGAGTGTCAAACTCAGATCTTATTTCAAAGATGATTTTCAGGGCTATAGCCTTTGGATCAGGGACTCTGTGTATATGTGCATTCCTGTGTACATGTGTGTGAAGATGTACGTACAGCTGCCCACAAACACAGCTGGAGGCCAGAGTACAACCTCAGGTATCATTCCTCAGAAACCATCCACTTAGATAAGGTTTAAATAAGGTCTGAATGGCCTGGAACTCAGGAGTTAAGCTAGGCTGGCTGGCCAGCAAAGCCTAGGGATCTGCCTCTTTCTACTTCTTGGTGCTGAGATTGCAAGTGTGAGCCACTTGCTTGGGGTTTTACCTGGATTCTAGGGATTGAAGTCCAGGCTCCATGCTTATAAGGCAAGCAGTATACCGACTGAGCCAGTTGTCCTGCCCTCAGTCTGGGTTTGAATGGGTTCAAAGTCTTCTAGATTGCTCCCAACACCTGACATAGACACCGCCTTCTCAAAACAGCCCTGGTAGGTAAGCGTAGCCACTCCCGCTTCACAGATGATGAAACAGGGGCATCAAATTCTAAGATCCCTGAGATCACACATCACTGACGAGCTGCTCTTGGCAACTGCAATCTTAACTGTTATGTGACTCCACAACCTTTCTCTCCTGGACCTTCCAGATAAACGGTAAAGACGCTGCAGCATTTCCTTTAGGCACAAAGGGCTTCATAGTGTTAATGTCATAAGAGTGACAATAGGAGATGAGATTCATTCTTAGGCAAGGAAATCTTTACAGAATGTAAACAGGGGTATCTTATACTCTCATCTGCAAGGCTATGAACTTGTGTCAAAGAGAAAAGAAAGAAAAAACCCAAAGGTTGTATTAAACAGAAACCCTCATCCAGCAGAGCTATTTTTGTTTCTTATACTTTTGAGGGGTCTTGAGGACAGGCATCCCAGGAGCCTGGCACTTTAACTCTACTGGTAAGGAATCAGTAGGTTAACTGCAGAGGTCTCCTCTAAATGACAGACATCTCCACAATGCTCTGGTCACGACTCTATAGGAAGTCACATCCCTTACTGTCTTTCTTGCTCAACTTTAGATTCAAGCATTACAAATGGCCCATCTAAAAGCTAACATTTATAGATGTGCACAGACTTGTGTGTTTTCTGTCACTTTACTCAGCTTTGTAAATGAGAGTCAAGGTCCTAACTGAGTAATTTTGGAAAACACAGCCCTTGGATTTATGACCATAGCTCATTTATATTCAGGACATTAATCTTTCTTTATGGTTGTAGCTCTTGTATTTGGGGCATTAATCTATTTTGAATCAAGCTTTGTATATGGCATGAGGTAGGGGTGTATCTCCCCCCCCAACATTTTTTCATGTATGGCTCTAGTTGTCCAATCACTGCTCATTGGAGTATTATTCTTTCCTCATTGAAAGATCTTGGCACCCTTCACAAGGATTAAGTGGCCATTAAGGAATGGGTGTTGATAGCCATTTTTAATGTGTAAGAAATGTAGGAGTTACACATGAATTTTCTGTATCCCACTTGAAACTCAGGTTTCACTATAAAGACATTTTGATTCTTCTGTAGTCTTCTGAGAAAATAGAGAAAAACTGACCCTCTATACAAACTTCAACAACTCCACTTAGCCCACGTTTGTAGACAGTTTACTAAGTGAAAGGTAATAGACTGGATTCTGGACGCTGAACTGTGACAAGTACATATGAGTATCATGGCCCAGTTGGGAGAAAAACACATGCAAATAACCATGCCTGGTTTTTACAAAAGTGGCGAGGGAAAATGATTCATTTCAGTTCTACCCTGGGCATTGAGGACAGCGTGAAGCAGCGAGTGTGCTGTAGTAAATTTTATAGCATGACATCTCTTAGGTTATATAAAAGAAAACACTTTCTGATGACAGTATTCTAAATTCTGAAACAGACCACGTTATGTTCTCTCTGGTCTTAGATCCCATTAAAATGGCCAAGACGCTAAATACTCCAATTATCGCACAAAGATTATAATTATTTTATTGAGGTACTAGAGAACAAGTGTTCCAAAGTTTTTTTCCTAGTTGGAATATTTCAGAATAAAACGCTTTGGTGTAAAAACGAAACTCTGATGTCTCCTGGACATGAGGCAGTTGCACATGGGAACTCATGGAGGTTGTGACAACGTGTTCAAGACCTGTGCAAACTGAAGGCAGACAAAATGGGGGAGGTAGACAAGATGTCTCACTCCTGGATGAGGAGTTATTGACAACTGATAGTTGCTGGGAAAGGGAGAGTCTGTATTCTTTAAAGGTGTGAACACTAGTAGATCAACCAAGCCCTAGAGGCTGGCCCCATACCCAAGAACAGTTGGCCAACACAAATTGGACTAAATGGAGAGAGAAAGAGAGAATGCCATGTCAAAGTGGAAAATACACCAAAGCCCCCATAAGAGTTACTCAAAAGACATACTTCACTGTGAAGGGGATGGTAGAAGTTCGCCAACCTTCAAGTTGAAAAGAATGAAAGCCAGAATCTGAAATCCACACAGCACCACAGTCTGTTCTCCACAAGCAGCCTATGAGACGAGACTGGTTTACAGATTTAAATGGTTACATTTTACATCGTTAAATAAATACATATATACATAACGATCTCAGTTTTGCCTCTTGGGTCACATGCTACTAAAATATTTATCAGTAGCATTTTACAAAAAAAAAAAAAAATCTGACACTATATCAGAGACTACTCCCTAATTTGTCTCCATTGATACCCCAGTGTGGCTTCTGCAAAATCCATGTTGACTCAAGTTTACTACGACCTAATCACAGTGGCCTGTGGTCAGGTACTGGACTGCATGAGTTCCTTTGCCAGAGAAGATTAGCCAAGTAGATTGTGTTCACCTCCCTCAGGGATAAGTTCTGTTCCTACCCTGTTAGAAAAGAAGATGAAAAATTGTCTGCTTGTTTCACAGCAGATATATTGACAGCTAATGTTATTCAGTTGCCTCCATGGTAGTACTGGACTTTCCAGAGAACCTAGCACTGGTCCACTCTCCTGGAGACATCATGCTCATCTGAGTAGATGACCAAGAAATAACCAGTATACCAGTGGCCCTTCTCAGATACGCAGTCTATAGGGAAGTACAACATCAGTAAATCTTTGAGGGTCTCACCAGGAAGCATTTGTCTCAGAGGTCCAAAAGAGGATCTCAGCTCTTCTCTGCCAAGCGGCACTCAGACATTAGTTATGGAGTTATGGTTCTGCTGACTACAACCTTTTGGGGGTTAGCAGGATTCTGTCTGCTTTTTATCTTAAGGCCTCTTCTGTTGGTTCAAAGAGTTCCAGTGAAATTGGAGATACAGGATTTATGGATATCTTCAGCCCAAACATCCCCATATTACAAATGGAAGCTCTATTCTTTCTAAGCAAGGCCCTGACCTTGACACAGTCTGCCTGGCTTGACTAGGAATTCAAGTTCATTGGCTCAGTCTTTCACTCCCTTTACCTTCTCCTAATTCAGTCAGAGCCTTTTCTCTATGAGATTAAGGGGGATCATTTGCTTTCTCTCTTATCTTATTATTGTTATTTACAATGTTAGGGCTTGAACTTGGGGCTACACTTAAATTATGAACTTAGCACATTTAGCTCAAACTTGGGACTACACTTGAATTATGAACTTATCACACTTAGCTTCCATTCTTCTTCATTATCTATCAAGCTCAGCAGTGGGCACTCAACTACACTGTCTTTCTGGTGGCACTTTCCCCTTCATGCGTGCGTGCGTGCGTGTGTGTGTGTGTGTGTGTGTGTGTGTGTGTGTTATGTGTATCTGTGTGTATTCTCCTACGCATCCGGGTGTGAAAGCCAGGGGATGGCTTGTCTATCTTTCTTTATCTCATTCTACTTTATTTTTTTCGAGACGGGATCCCTCAGTGAACCTCACTATTTCAGCAAGACTGACTTGCTAATGAGTCCCCAGGATATACCTGTCTTTGCCTCCAAGTGCTGGGGTTGCAGAAGCCTGATGCGTGTTCAGTTTTGACGTGGGTGCTAGGGATCTGAACCCAGATCTTCAGGTTTGAACAGTAAGCGTTGTACCCACTGAACCATCTCCACAGAATCATCATATTGCTGGTGTGTTCTTGTCTGCTGGTGTATTTCTGTTGTCTACCAGTGATGAATGTCCACCAGTGACAGTGGATTCATGTCTCAAAGCCTCACCTGCTGTGCTTTGGATGTGTTCTGAGTGTGTCCCCTGGCATTTCATGTGTGGAGTCTAGTCTCAGTGTGATGGTGTTTGGGTGGTAGAACCTGTAAGATGTGGGGCCCAGTAAAAGGTAATTAGGTCAATGGGGAGGAGGCATTACCTTGTAAGGGATGAATGCTGATCTCAGAGAGAATGGGTTCTCTTGAGAGTGGGTTATTACAGTGCAAGATTTTTTATGTGCTTGATTTCTATATTCAGCCATTTTTTCATACGACTTCTCTGTCATGTTGTAATATTATCTTCATCAGAAGCCTTTATCAGAGACAAGTGGATCTCAGCACCATGCTCTTGAATCTCTAAGGTCATGACATATGTGCATTACTTTTCTTTTTAAAGACCCAACCTCAGTTTGTTATAGCAGCACAAAACAAATGAATTCACTATCTTTGTACCTGATTTCTTGGCATGAACTGTCACAAGCTAGGTTCTCTGGGGAGCACATTTCATGACATAGTTAGGGATTAGGATTGGACTTTCCTGGGAGCTCCCAAGATCCACATCTCTTGACAGAGCTGAAGAGAGAAGAATCAGACAGGCAGTTAAATGGGCTGTGGAACTGGTAGATACCACAGGAAGCTCTGAAGCTCTAGTTACCCCCTCAATTGTCTCAGTCAAGGTGACAAGGCTGGGCCTCTGCACCCATGGTGACCAGTCACACGTATGAGCAACCTTGAAGAAGACAGCCACAGTGGAGCAGGTGTTCTCCATGGAAGCAATTATTAACAGAGGTTGAAATGTGAGGTCTGTCTCAGTGCATCCACCAGCTGGAGAAATCAGTCCTCTGTTTATTCCTGAACGGGACCCAGATGGCCCATTGTAGTGTCTAGTCTGATGACACTCATTCTTCAACGAAAATCTGAGTTTAGATAGTTGATGAGCCTCTAATTTGAATGCTGTCCAGTGCAATTGGCAAGCCTTGTTTTTGAGGAGAAACACGTATTTGAGCATGATCACCCCTATTGACAGAGTCTGGGCAGGGCTTGGAGAACCTCCTGTAAACTAAACAAAGGTAGAGGAGGTGTGGAGAGGCGGCTGGAGCTAGTGTGGATATGAGAGAGTGAGTGAGGGATATTGCCTGTGGCAAACCACTATAGAGAAACAAAATTCTTTTACAGCAGCCCTAGGAAGCTTATTGAGACCTCATAAAATAAAGAGAACCAAGGAAACACCCCCCTACTCTGTGTCTCCTTCACTGTTTTACAGACTGGAGTACAATTTTATGAGCTGTTTGGCTTTGCCTTTGTGTAGCTCTTTAGAAGTTCCTGGGTCTTCAGCCAGTTATTCTAACTCTTGGCCAGGGAGTGAGAAGATTCCAAAGTAGGATAATAACTCTGTGGACTTTCTGGCAATATTACCCAGATGCTGACCATAGCAGTCACTTAACGGACTCATAAAGAATGTGTGAATTTGCCAACACAAGACACCTTCCCCTGGGTCCCTATGGATGGTCTGATGGATACGGGAACTTGACCTTGAGTCAAAGGAATCCTTTGATTCCTTCAGTGAGAACAGTGCCAAAGAGCTTTGTTTTGGAGTAGTTTAGAGGACATTTGTAAGTTTTCTAGATGTTGAGTCAGCCTTAGGAAGGTATACCAACCTCTCTCAAGGCAAGGCCCCAAGTTCTGCAAGAGAAGACTAACACAAAATGAACTCAGTGGCAATTTTGGAGGTTCTTTGTCTCATAATGCCATAAGCTTTGTCAAAGATTTCTTTCTTTCTTTTTTCTTTTCTTTTTCTTTTTTGAACTTTATAGGTCCTTTGTGTATATACCATGGTTTCCAGTTTTGTGTTTTTATGGGATTTCTCTGTGTGTGAATGTGTCTTTGTGTCTACATGTGTTTCTTATGCATTTTATTGTTTTCTTTTCTTCCATTTGTTTGTTTGTTATGTCTTATTCTGGTTGGTTGGTTTTTATTTTCTTGTTTTATCATCATTTTGTTTTTTAGATGGCTGTTTATATTCTAATGAGAACAAGAAAGAAAATGTGAATTTAGGTGGGTGGGAAAGTAGGGAGGAACTGGAAGGAGCTGGGTGAGGAAAAACTGTAATCAGAATATATTGTATGAAAAATCCATTTTTAATAAAAAAAGAAGGAAATCAAGTTGTAGGAAACTCTTTATTGCCAAATGCGTTGGCCATAGAAATGGGCTCATTTAATCATCAAGTCAGGGAGGCAAGAAGAAAGGGAGAAGCTAAACTGTTTTTGTTTTGGGGGTATGTGGTCTTTTTTTTTTTTTAAATCTACACAGGAGAAGAAAGCAATGGTCTTCATGACTAATAATTTTATTTGCTGTGCTGTTGAGAAATTACCAAGTCATTAGTTATGAGAAAGAAAGATAGGGATACATAGGCCTCATACCCAGGAATGTCTAACTTCACATGCCAGTGGTATTATATAAGGGTTGAGGAACCCTGCCATATAGGGAAAAATCAAACTTCACCTTGCACTCATACCCAGCTCTCATTGGCTAAGGAGTTGACACCTGAGTTCTCAGGAGTGGTGATAAGCTCACTGAGGGTGAGCTTGGTTCAGCTCTTTCTTTACCTTGCAAAGAAAATTTTAAAAAATGATGCAAATCAAACCAAGCTAACACTGTATAAACATAATATAAAAATTTCCAACTTCATTGTCTTTCCAACAAGTAATTTGTATAGTTTTATTCCGTTAATATGAATTATTTAGCATGGCCTTTGTGACCTTAGAGATTTGAATCCAAATCACACACAAGAATTAATTATAAAAACATATAAGAAGAATCCAGCAACCAGATGTATTTTTCAAAGAAGTATGTATATTTTTCCAAATCCAGTGTGTGAATGATCGCATACATTGTAAGTTATCCAGATGTTGTTTCCTGTGGCTTACAGTGTTGAGTTCTGTGGGGTCTGCATGGGCTGTATTAGCATCATAGTACATCTGTAGGAAATACTAAAATTGTTTGTGTGTGTGTGTGTGTGTGTGTGTATGTGTGTGTGTGTGTGTGCGCGCGCGCGCTGTGAGCACATACATGTATGTTTGCTCACATGTGGAGACCAGAAGTGGATATTGGGCACCTTTCTCAATGACTGACTTGAAGTCTTTAGGCTTGTGTGGTAACTGCTTTACTTACTGACTCCCCCGCTCCCAGAAACAGTGGCATTATAAAGACTGCTTTATAATATATAAATATTAAATACATAAAAATCTACAATATAAGTTACCTCGAGTGACTTTGGGGGCATTTAAAGAGGTATCACACACATTCTACTCTAGTGTGAGGTTGTACTGTCCCTGTGGTCCTGCTGTCTCTTCAAGTCACCCTTTGCTTCTATGGGACCCCCACAAACACCAAAGTTTCTTATGTAAACAGCATAAGCCATGACAAGCCCCCTCTGTGCTTCAAATCCTCGCCTTGGCTTATAACATCAAACGCAACACAAACAGTTGTTATTCTGTGTTTATTAGTGAATATTGACAAGAAAAGCATCTACATGTTCAGTACAGTGACACTGTCTTCTTTTCAAATATTTTTGACCAACTGCTGCCTAAATTCATGAGTGTGGTTCTCAGAATATGGGAACAGGACTCAGCTGTATTTCCTTCTGCTCATCACTTTGCCTCCTGGGAACAAGACAAAGGATATTGGGTCATACGCTATCTTTTTATTTTTGTCATGAAGATATGAGACAAAAGTATACAAAAAGTGGATGGGCAGCAGTGGGGAGGGACTTGAAGGGAGAGGATTTTGCTCAGCACTGTGGTCAGGGCGTATCAGAAAAGGCTGACTAGTTCCTGAATGGAAGGAGACTATTGGATCCTAAGGGCTGCAGGAGAGGAGCACCTGGCTGGGTCAGCAGCAGCAGCAGTCTCAAACTGGGAATTCTTTTTGACTCTTATTTTTCTCAGCTCATCTAAGGGACCATTTGGGTTTTCATGAATATTGTAATAAGTGCTAGTGAGACCTTAGTGCAAAAGGCTACCTGGGCTTTAAAAAAAGACCCCCATTATGTGTATCTGTGTGTCTGCATGTAGGTATGTACATTGAGAAGCTACAGGGGGTTGTAGGTGATGGTAATGATCAGGTTCTCTACAAAAGCAGTACTAGTCCTGAACGGCTATGCCATCTCTTTAGTCATAATTATGTGTTTTCATTTTAACATTAAATTGAGTTTTTAACAATTATGCTTTGAATCATTTCTATCCTTTTAGTGAATGCATCTTATCTTTGGTTTGAAACAATTAACAAAAATGTATGGATAGTCAAATAAAGTTCTGAGTGTCCAACGAGCAAGCCCTACCTTCTACAGATAACAGGAGTGGATGGCCAGAGGTAAACCTTTTAAACCCTAGGCGAGTATTCCAGCTTGGTAAGGCGGAAGAGGTTCATCTGTGGCTGCCCTGGAAGCATGTTTGACACCGGAGGAGTCTTTAAAAGTGAGGGTCGACCAAGTTCCCCTTGAAATTGAAGAGTGGAAAGCAAATGTTGAGGGTGCCTCCTTGCCCCGACATCCTCTCTGCTGGCATGGAGCCGTGATGAGTTTACACATAGCAGTGCCTATTAAGCCACAAAACCTCGAGAAACAGGTCAGTAAAAAGTAATGAAACGCAATACCCAGGATACATGGAAAAGCAATGACTGCCTTTAATCCCAGGGACCAGGAATAATACACCTGCTTTGGAACAGGGCATGGCATAATGTTGGCATAACACTGGAGGTTTAATAATTTCTTACCACATTTTATAGACCCTTTCCTGTAATTAATGCTAAATAAAGTCAACATCTTCTCCACCTGCTGCTTGGTTTGGGCCTGTCTTGCTCTCCCTCATTACCCCAGGTTGTCACTCTTCTTGTTGAATTTTTTATTTCATTTTTTCATTTCTTTTCCCTTGATAATCCCTAGGCCTATCACATGCACGCATGGTTTGTGGAATGTATGGTGTTTTGTTTTTTTCATTCTTTTCTTGAAAGAGTTAAGCTAATTGAAATCAGGACCACTAACCAGTTCCAATGATGGAATTACCAGGCAACCTCCGCCAAGTTGGTGTGTGTGTGTGTGTGTGTGTGTGTGTGTGTGTGTGTGTGTGTGTTTGCATGTGCATGTGAGCTTGCTCGTACATGCAAAGAATGAAGGAGTGTGAGTGCTCAGCTATAGATGGGACATCTGTAGCTACCTCTAACACCCTGAGGCTCAGGGACCATGGCAACGGAGTGGGTAGAAACAATGGAGGAGCCAGAGGATGAGGTAGAGTGCTGTGAACTGCTGTCTTCTGGCATCACGTGGTTGTTGCATTCTTGAGATCACAGCAGCTGTGGTTACCTGTACTAAGATCGATCAAGCCGATCAATTCCAGCATGACTGGGGCTGGGAAGACAGTTCCATGCTTAAGAGCATTCTCGTCTCTTCCAGAGGACCCAAGTTTGATTCCCAGCACCCATGGAGAGCAGCTCACATCTTCACAACCACACGAAACTCTGTCGCTAGGAGAACTGACCCCCTCTTCTGGATTTCCAGAGCTCCTGCACACAGGTGGCATGCATTTACACACATATACATGAATAAAATCAAAAAGCAATCCTTTTCAAAATTCCAGTATGTATGGGGAGAGGCTCCCAAGGCCCAACCTCTGGGAAAGGAGCTGGGAAGCTAGCGACAGAAGCTGCTGGGAGGGGGAGTCAGTTACCTATGCTCCAGTGATTAGGCCCATACCCATATGGATAGTGCTGATTAGACTCAGTGGGTTATTGAAAAAGAGAAAGGACACGAAGTTGGAAAGGAGATGCTTTAGGGGAAGATAGATGGAGCTGGAGAATGGGGGAGTGTATGATTCAGATGCATCGTATATATCTATACAATTTTCAAAGCATAGTCAAATAGTAATAACCATATGGACTATAATTTTTTTTCCCATTCTATCTTGAAGTGAAAATATACGAACATGTCTGAATGATGTGGAGGGGAATGTCGACGTGTGAACAAAGGGGACAAAGATTCACTTAGACTGGGTGGATGGGTTATGGAGCTATGTGGTACAGCAGGGCAACTATAGTTAATGATGCTGAATTGCGCACTGAAAATTTTCACCGCAAAGATGAACAAGAGGTGATAAAAGCATGAATTAGTTTGACTTAGTCATTTCACAACATATTCATGCATGGAGCCTCATACTGTATAGTGTAAATGCATGGGCTCTTGTCAATGACACATCAGTGAATTAATGAAATAATAATGATTTAAAAATAAACAGTATGGTTAGCTACCTCGCCCTTCGCTCTGCCATCCTTTAATTCCATCTCTCTTCACTTGTGTAGCTAAAATCTTGAAAAGTATTTGCAGTTCATGCTGTGAATCTTTCTATTTACTCTGCAGATTTTCTAGATTCCAAAGTTCTCTGACCATCCTCATGAAAATTACTGTCATTTTGTCAAACTGATGTGGGTTTTTTTTGTTTTTGTTTTTTGTTTTGGAGAGGGGGGGAACCTTACTTGAAAATGTTTTGAATACTGCAATATAAGATCTTACGAAAAACCTAAGAATGGGTGGGTCCTAAAGCATTGAAAAAGAAGTATCACCCTAATTTTAACCTCGGTGTTTCCTAGTGTGTTAGGATGCCCAGGCGAAGATGACATAAAACTTTGGTACTGTACAACTGTACAACATCCAGTGTGTGTGTGTGTGTGTGTGAGTGTGTGTGTGTGTATGTGTGTGTGTGTATGTCTCTGTGTGTGTATGCATGTGTGTGTGCATGTGTGTCTGTGTATCTATGTGTCTCTGTGTGTGTGCATGTCTGTGTGTGCATGTGTGTGTGTGTGTGTGTGTGTGTGCATGCACACGTGCATGCTTCATCTGTGTATTTGCTTTGCAGGAAGCAACTTCAAGTATTAGCTACAAAAACAGTTAGCGTCTCTCTGTCCAAATCTGCCTAAACTTCTCAGACTCTTACTGTGGTTCTTGCATGATATTAGCCTGCGCTGAGGTGAGTAACCCAGGCAGCTGCTTGTGTAGCTGCGGTGACAGGCCATAAAGCCGACGGACTGTCTACCTAGCCTTGCCTTTTCACATCCTAAATGGTAAATGGCAAGGGGGGCTCCTTGGTAAGTTTTATGGGTTTGTGAATTAGTTTAGCTCAAAAGCACTTTCCTTGTTCATTTGAGAGCCATTGGGGGTGGGGTGGGGCTGGGCTGGGGGTGGGGGAAAGCAGGGCAGGATTTGTTAGCCTGCACTAATCGGTGCTTGGCCTCTAGCAATTCTCTGTGGCAGAATAAAGAGAAGAGATAATTATCCCCCCAATCACAGCATCAATGACTGCATTTAGAGCCTCTTCTTAGAGGCCAGCCAGAGTTCCCAGAGAATATTTTCAACCTTCCACTCATTAGACTGAGAAGTGAGTGAGTGTTCTGAAAGATAGCCACTGTGCGTCTTTCTTGTGTGCCTGGGATTCTCAGGAGCCGAGGAAGCGCCAGTGGCTGCAGATGGGTGACCTTCCTCATATCTGTCACCAGCCTGCTAATAAGAATGGGTTTTGAGAGGTTTGCAGTTTGTAGTCAGGGCACATTCATCAGGACATGGGCCCTGAAACTCTCTCTCTGTCTCTCTCCTTCCTTTCCTCTCTTTCTCTCTCTCCCTCCATCCCTCCCTCCCCCTCTCCTCTCCCTCCCTCCTTCCCTCCCTCTCCACTCTCCCCCTCTCTCTCTTTCCTCCTCTCCCTCCTCCTCCTCCAACCTCCTGCTATCCGCTGGGCCAATTTCATCTGAAACCATGAACCTGGGACAGAGCCATGGATGTGTGAGCATAACAAAGAGCACAATGCAAGGCTTGGCACTTGCTATTTTCTTGAGAAGAATTCAGAGTTTTCACAGGCATATAAAAATATATGCCTTTGTAGTTCTGCACATTCCTTTTTCATCTTTTCATATAAGAAACCAACATCTTCAGGACATGAAGAAATGTGGTGACTTTGAACATACCTGTAGCTCAGGTGTTCAAGGTTTTGACAGTCTGAAAATGAGTGGACCCACAACACCTGTTTGCTGAGGCATCATGTACTCCCCTTCCCCAGTCCTTTGGGCCTCTCTAGTGGTAATCTTTCATAAAGCCCTCCAACTCTGTCTCTACCACAGGTAATATCCCCTCCCGAGTCTCACTGAGTAGACCCAAATTTTATCCTGTCTTATTGATTTTCATAAAAAAATGACTTGGTTTTTCTTCTGATTACAAACATATAAATCCCTGAAGACTGGGGAATTCCTGAAGGTATAAAGAATTTTAAAATTCATTAAAAATGCTGTCTCTTTGTTATGCTACATAGAGATAACATGAGAAGGGGCTACTTACCCTCTTATGAAATAGAGGCTGGAGCCTTGAAGAATTGTTTAGTGCACTTATATATATATATATATCTTCCAGGTCAGTTACTTTTCTGTTTCTGTGATGAAATACCACAAACAAAGAAGAAAGGCAACCCAAGGAAGAGTGAGAGTTTGTTTTAGCTCATGGCTGTCCAGGTGTCCAGGCTGTCCATCATGGCAGGGGCTAGGCATGGCAGCAAACAACAGGCATAGGACATCGAGAGACCACATCTTTAACAGCCGGCATGCAGCACAGAGCGTGAACTAGAAGCCAAGTGAGGCTGTCCGCTCCCAAAGCTTGTCCCCCAAAACATACTTCCTCCAGCAAGGCTATATGACCTAATCCTCCCCCAACAGCACCACCTACTGGGGACCAAGTGTTCAAATGCCTGAGCCTAGGGGGGACATTTTTCATTCAAACCTCCCCAGCTTTGTAGCAATATAAGCAACTTATTTGACCACTACTCCAGTTACTTGACCACTCTGTGTCTATTTCTCCACTGCTATGTTGGGGATAATAACAGTACCTACTTCAGGAAGTCAAATGAGTTATTCTGCATATAAAATTCTTCCAACAGTGCCTAGCAGTTTACCTAATAAGCTCTTACCTAAACAGTGACTACTGTCACCATGGTCTTGGTAACTGTAGTTTATGGCTGTGTATGTTTCTGTCTCTTCTTATTCATTCCCTTCTCTTTCTTCTGGCTGACACGATTCTTTACAAATGGGCAGCATTTTACCACATGAGGCTGGTGTCCTGTCTTCGCTCCAGCCTTGAGCTCGTGCGTGTATCTGACACTCGCTAGGGTTGCTTTTCCAGCTCACTTCAATGTCCTACTTTGTGTTCCATGCAATTTTCTAAGCTGCTGTAAAGGCTCTGGAAAAAAGGAAAGGTACAGTAAATAATCAGTGCCTTTACATTTAAATATCCTGTCCTGGTCATGCTTTCTCTCTCTCACTCCACATCGGCAATTCTAAGTCAGGGGAACTGGGTCTCAGCTTTGTTCTAACTCCAACAGCTCTTTGGAACTTCTCTTGCACATGATAAGATTCAATCATTCATTTGTTTGAGGTTTCTGAGCAGTTTCCATGTTTGAATTCGTATACCAGCTCTCTGGAGTTTGGCAGAAGGATGAAGAGAAAGAGCTGCATTTTGCATTTCGTTTTTCTCTTGACTCATTAGAACTGATAACAGAGAAAAGATTGAAGGGCTGGGATAGACTTCAGGCCTCCTCTGGTGTTCCTTCCTGACAACTGTTGCTGTCACATACATGTGACACATCCTACATGTAAGGCATGTGCCTGCACCCAGACACAGAGACTTTCAACTGCTCTCCCTCATCTTTCTACACAGAAGAAAACAGAGGCCCCAGGAGTTTCCCCTTCGTGTGAAGTTATGGTGGACATCAGCCAGAGCTAGACTGCAGTTCTATCTTCAAGTCCACTCTTCTTACCCGCCGACTATTAGTCTCAAAAATCTTTGATTTTAGTCCTGTCCCAGCACTTTGTAAGACATATTCCTAGAGCTTGCTCCAGTAAAATTTTCATTTCAGTTAAAAGAACTTTTTATGTAAGTTGTCTTCTATTTGACAATTATGTCATTCTAGTTTCTTATAGTAACTGCAAAGAGGTAAAAGCTGCCTGTGTGTGTAGTGTGCTGCTTTGAAGATCCATGCAAGAGAGAGAGATGAGAACCGTGTAAATGTCTGTCAAGGAGGACTAGCAACAAAATACATAGTCATGCATTTGCAAATACAACGGCTGTGTCTTGTGTTGTCAAAAAGGAGGGCATGTGTTTACAGACACAAATGCTGGGATGCTCGCTCATGGTTCTCTGGTGCTTTCTCACCGTACTTGGACATCGGAAGCCTGGCATTTTGCTACAACTCCTACAACTCAAGACTACCCCATGCTTTATATTGTTACTGGGGCTTAAGGACCATGGAACTTTTCCCCTTTAACTCCCAAACTTCTCCTAAGAAATCATGCATTTCTGTTCTTATGTTATCCCAATTTTCAGAGAAACATGTCTGTAGTATGTGGCTTTGAAAACCAAAATAATGCCAGATGCATAAGTGTTTTAAACATAAACTTGTGTGTCTCTGTGTGTGGTGCCATTCTATGTGACAATGTGCACATACCACCAATGTAGAAGCATAAACTCTAAGACCATTAGCCTACCATGTGATCATGGACTGATGAGAGATGATTTGATTTCATTGCTACCCCAACGGTGGCACTGTCCTGTTGTTACTGTATCTCCAGACATACCTACATGTGCACAACGGTTAATGCTAAAATATTAAAGTTAAGCAACTCCTAGCATTAAAACAGCAATGAAACTGGCAGCCGGAAAGGCGAAACCAGTAAGGCATCTCCTTAAAAAACACCCTAAAAGCTTGACTTAAAGAATTCGGCTTATATTTTCTTTTCTACTTTTCAAAGCAGCCATGCAGATAAACACGGCTTTGGTCACCTTCCAGATGACACCTGGCCCCTCAAACATAGAGGGGAGGCACATGAAGGAGGGATTCTAGACCCCCAACAGCCGGCAGACCCAGTTCCTAAGGTTCCCCTGTGACCCGGGTTCAACCTGCCTTGATTTTCCACAGGAAAGCTGACGTGAAAACTACTCTTTTTGGAAAGGGGTTTTCAAAGTCGACCTCATTCAAACTGAGCGAATGATTAACTTTTCATCGTCTCATAAAATCAAGACTGTGGCTGGTTCAAAGCCCAGGACCCCGGGCCTTAATTGAATTAACTCGGTTTTCCATCCTTGCGCCGGACCATTCCAAACCATAACATTTAGCAAGGCTGACCTTCCTGGCGAGAACATAAGCGTCCATTGAAGGAAGATCGCAGAGTCAGGGCTGTGGCACGCAAATTGGGCCTGAGTGGAAAATGGGACACTCTCCGAAGGGGACAAAACACTTTCTGTTTCCTACACTTGAGAGTTTGGTACGAATGCAGTTCCGTACAGCCTTATCTCCGCCAAAGCAAAGAGAGCTGTGGCCCACTCCCATGAGCAGCCTCAGCTCACACCTGGCGGCTAGGAACTCCGTGCCTTTGCATCTATTACCTACCTCGCTTGGAATCAGCATTCTTCCTCTGTCTCCAGCCACTCCCTGCCTGGGTCCTCCCTTCAGACCTAATGAACTACTCACTACTCAGCCATTTCCCTTTCTTTAGCTTCACTTACTGATGTCAGCATCACCCATGGACTTTCATATATATTGGTGACCCTTACCTTGTGAACCAAATGTGTACAGAAACTTTCCCACAGAAAAAGTTGCACAGCTCCAGTAAGTCTGTGCAACTTTTTCTGTTGTACAAAACTGATATGAGTTGATCTATCATATTTTTCAGTTACTTGGGCAATTGGATACCAATTGGATACCAGGGTAGCTACATGATGATGATGATGGTGGTGGTGGTGGTGGTGGTGGTGATGATGATGATGGTGTTGTTGTTAGTGGTGGTGGTGGTGGTGATGGGGCAGTCAGGGAGAAGAAGGAGGAAGAGGAGGAGGAGGAGGAGGAGGAGGAGGAGGAGGAGGAGGAGGAGGAAAAGAACAAAGAGCTCCTAATTACACCTTAATTACAGGAGGGCAAGGAGCTGACTCCTCTTCATGCTGTCTCTAACACACTTTAAACATTGCTATGTGTGACTCAAGAACTCAATAAATACTTGGCTAATGATGCATCCTGTGTAAAGCTAGAGCAGCCATCTCCCATGCCTGGGACCTGGCACCATTTTGGTAGCAAAATATGTTTTGAGTAATTTGAAATTCGTGAAGGTTAAATTGTAAAGCGGTAGGGAGTTTCACTTTCCTTTCAAAATATTTTTGGTCTTGTAGGGAGAGACTTGTGCATTTGAGGCAATCTCCTAAAGACCACTAAAATCCACCCAACCGCAGAACATTTAGGCATGCTGAACCTTGGAATTAGTGATCTGCCTAAGGAAATGTAAAATTAAATTCTAATATTGGAGCTGACACGTTAGCGTCGTCCCAGGGACTGCATGGGGAAGTCTCAGCGTGTGGAAGAAGAAATATAATTTGCGATTCAAGGTCAGTAGCGGAAACCCCCTGGGTTTATTTGATTTGGATGATGCTCCTGTAAAGCCGTTGCTGATTCAAAAAAATTTTTTTTTTATTGGTGGTGGCTTATGCTGTCTGTCTCTATGAACCCCAACTTGAAAGATGCTGTCTCGATGTCTGAACTCTTTGTAGGTAAGTCTCTAGTTTGTGCGATATAACCAGAAAGTTGTGTTTATGAGTTTATAATGCTGTGATTATGGTCCTTGTAGAAGCAAGATGGCTTCACATGCTGAGACTGGAGGATCAAATAGTTCCTTTATACCCCCAACCCCTGGTACCTTCTTCCTCGGCCCCTGTTCCTTCCACCAGGATCGATTTCTCACAGTTATTCCAAATCAAACATCTTCACTCCTAGCTCTATTTCTTAAGGGCTGCATTTTCTCAGCCTGTATTCCATCCCCCAGCCAACAACATGAACAACTGATTTTAGGGAAAAGCTCAGGGCATCAGTGAGAACTGGCTGAGTCTGCTCTGGGCTCTCTATGTTGTATGAGACCCAGCCCTGCCTAGATTACTGTGTTTTCTGAAATCTCTATATGCGACACATTGTTACTATATTATGTAGCTGTTATTAATACTATTTCCAGTCAAGGTCAAGGGCTGTATGAAGAACCACAAGATGGCACAAGCTTTCCTGAGCAAGTTGACCAACTTGGAGAATAATTTCACCCAGGAATAGGAAAGTCAGCCATTACCAGGTTTATATTTCCCATTCACAGGGCAACTCTGTGGATCCCACCTGGTCACCTTGTAGATTGCAGCTCCATTTTTCATGTGACAAATGCATGCTCAGACTAGAAGCAAATGAGCAGATCCTTTACCCAAATCAGTTTCAAGTTTACAAAATCACAGCAGTTCAGCACTTAACCTCTTGCTAATCTTCCCCACATACCCAATTTTAGCTTTCCCTTGGACTTCTGTTTTCTGAGGTTGATTATTTTGAGCAGATGGATGGGGTGTCTGTGGCAAAGCATTGCTCATTGGACCCACAGCTCATATTTCACTAGATAAATATACTGCATGCTGTAATCCAGAATACTGGTAGGCACTCCATTCTGGAAGAAGCTTTGAAGGTAGGAGTCGATCAACTCTGAGGGAGGGAAACTGGTAGACCCTGGGTTTAGTGTTGTGAATAAGCGTATTGCTGGAAAGGTACTTTGTTTATTTGTTCAGATATTAGACATGGGGAGAGTCAGGCTATCTGCTTAGCTACATGTGTATTTTAGGGTATCTTTGACTCTGCATGGGAATGATCCTCAGAGAAAATAAAGCAGGGTGTTTGTTTTTTAAATTTATCAGGATGGGTCAGGGAAGGAGTGAATGAAAAGAGCAAATGTTGTATATTTGGAAGGATTTCTTTAAAGAGGTACCTACTTTTCAGATGATCTAGTGTTGATATTTTACAAGCAATATGAGATTTTTATAGAAGAAAGCCATATCACAGAGACAGGGCTTGGCAAGTTTATGACCTAGCAAAGAAAGGGACAAGAACAAGTCTTTGGCCTAATTTAATTTGGATTGATATTCTGTTTTTGCCCATCACTGATGATCTGTAAATGCTTTCTTAGCATTGATTTTAATCTCAAGCTGGCTGGTGTGAGATCTTCAGTTGCCCAATATGGCACTACTAGTACCACTTTTTGAAGTGATACACACATATATATATTTGGTGTTTTTTTTTTTTTTGTCTTTTGGTTTTCAAGATAGGATTTCTCTGTGTAACAGGCCTGGCTGTCCTGGAACTCACTCTGTAGCCTTGAACTCAGAGATCTACCTGCCTCTGCCTCCTGAGTACTAGGATCAAAGAAATCCCACCACTGTCTGGCTGGGATATGTTATATCTAAAGGTTCTCTCCTTAAATTATTTGTATTTTTCTTCCAGGAACTTATGGGTTATTTTATTTACATTTCTCCCAAGAAGAAGTGCATCTTTGGTGTTGTGATTAGACAAGTATTTGCGTGGATGTGAGCCTGTAAGCACAGGTCCCTGCAGAGGGCAGAGACTCAGGATCCCCTGGAGCTCAAGTTACAGGCTGTTGTGAGCTGTGTAAGCTAGGTGCTAGGAATCAAACTTGGGTCCTCTGTTTGAATAGTACTTGCTTTTAACTGCTGAGCCATCGCCCCAGCCTGGTTAGACAAGTATTAACTATATAGTTGGATGACAGATTCACTTATAAGATAACGACATATTTACAATGTTGCTATTCATCTTTAAAATTGCCATTTTTTTTATATACTTAGCCCTGTAGTTCCTCCCGCATCCAGAACAGGGGTTATAGTGGGGACAGGAGTGCTTAGTAGAGTGAGCGTCATAGTTAATGGGTGGCAGTTGAATAAACAGCAACAGCAATCCATGTTTCAACTGTGTCACCACCCAGCTTCATCCTGATTCTTGTTCTGATGTCTTTCAGGGATCCAGGCTCTTTCTCTGTTTTGGCTCACTTCAAATTGTCTTATGCACCTTGGGCTGTGACACTTACTGTCTCATTTGGCAGGATTCCATCCCTCTGCTCTCCCCGTCTGCAGCAAACTTCATTTATCTGTTTCTTGTGTGACTAGTAGTCCTCAGCTCAGGGGTGCCTCCTCCAAAAAATATTTACACATCTCACCCCTAAAATTTAATCTGGCTTCCACTTCTTGTTACTTGTCCTCATACAAGCACTCTTGTGTGCTGTGCCCTTTGACAACCGTTGAGAACAGAGTCATCTTATTCATGTTTTCATCTCCAGTGTGTACAGCAGGGCAAGGTACATCCCAAGTACTCAAGGGTGCTCGTCAACCCGATGGCTAGCTGTATGAGCTTTGCTTTGGCTCTGTACCCCTTATTTAGTTGGTGGATGATTTCTTTATTTGATTCTCCCAGTCAAATGATTTCTGTATTTGGCTTCCCAGCAAAATGATTTCTTTATTTGACTATTCGTGTGATATGTTACGTTGTGCTTTTGGTGATGTGTCTGTTCTCTATGTAGAATTTGGATGGGTGATTTTTTTTTTCTTTGGGTGCTTTTCTGGATCACAGATTTTCAAACTGAAAGTTATCTAAGTAACCATGTAGGAGTACTGAGATTCCTGTGTCTGATAGACACCTGATAAAGGGCTGTACTGGATGACACATTCCATGTCTGAGATTTATGACTCTATATCATGTACTATGAGCGCTTGAGGGCTGCTTAATGAAAGAAGCCCATTTTCTACTTACTGTATGCATTAGATCAAATCCACCCAAGTAACTCTTATAATGGCAAAGCAAACCTCACGTTTCTCCCCCACATGCTCAGTAGGAATGCTGTGATGCCAAATACTGGAAATGCATTTGAACCTGCCTGGCAACTCTTTGAGGCTATGCCATACATTTTTACCCGTCATTTAATGTGGTTAGTTTTTAATAATACAAATATATAAAGCGACTCTGTAGTTTAAACAAGGGCACCTAATAATTCACAAACCTCAAATTTGAAAAAGAGAAATTGCCCCCCCCTTTCCTATTTTATAAGAAAGATACGAACATAAAGTCTTTGGGGGAAGGGATCAGGAAAGCTGAGTCCTAGTCTTGGTCCAGGAACAAGATGGGCTAGGGGTTTTATACTCCCTACAGAAAGTCAGAGTTCAAAGCAGTGTGACCATGCTCTCTTACAGACCTCTGCAGCTGGCCCCTTGCACAATGCCATTCATAGGCTGTCTGTGGTGCGTCAAGGGACTGCTAGAATCATTCCCAGGCCAGCACAGAGCTGGAGGCAGCACTCCCACTTGGTCTGGCTGTGCAGAGGAGCATAGAGCATGAGAGAAAACAAGACGTGGGCTCCTGGGAATAGTCATAAAGACTGAAAGCATTTGCCTCTGGCTTCAGGGCTCCTGGGAATTGTCATAAAGACCGACAGCATTTGCCTCTGGCTTCAGGGCTCCTGGGTGAGGCCGCGTCTCTCTCATCTGATGTGCTTGTACCATGTGGTGAGCAGTGAGAATGCTCCCGACCTAATGATGGAAGCTGAATGACAATTGTTTTGTAGCTCTTTGGAAGACACCTCAGTTCCCTTCCGGTTCCGCACACCTCTGCCTGCTTTCGCTTTCTACTGATTCTTTTCTCTCAAATGAATCCCACTTCTTGTCTACCTGGAGAAAATCTGTATTCTTTTAGAACAAGATGAGAGTCAACACCTCCATGAAACCACCTACCTCCGCCCCTCTGCTCACCCACCTTGTCTGCTATGCTGTCTATACTTGGTTATGAGTGGGAATTGAGAAATGGGACATTTGCAACCACCCATAAACCAATGAGTACCCTTCTCCATCCATTGCCTGGAAGACAGTTGAGCATGATGGCTAAGACAGGGCTCTTGCAAAGCTAGTCTGCTTGCATATACCGTGAGCATCATCACGCACTATTCATGGGACTGTGCCGGGGGAAAACACATTGTTCTTTTCTTACAGGGGTGTGTGATGGGGTTGGCAGAATTTATTTTCTATGTGGTATCATCCTCTTCCTCTATGCTATGTGGATTAAAACTGTTTGCTCTAAGCTCTCATGACTCTCAGTATTTTCTTATTTACAGGACTTGATACAATTTTGATGGTTGCTTTCTGATTGACTCTTTCACCTTTTGGTTGTAAAATGTATAAAACCAAAGTGTATGCCTGGTCTAGCTTACTGAACAGCTCTCCCACTTCCCAGAACTCAGTCTAGTGCTTGGACAATAGGTTCCCAGGGAACAGGCAATTGAGACAGTCTTCCAGCTCCTACTTTATTCAAGAGTTATAGTGTTGGCTTGGATGTCATCATTGCTAAGTGTCTTGGGTAATGTGGTCCATATCAGTGCAAGTCCTGATCAGTTGGGAAGTCCACATTTCTCTCACTGACTTCCTGATATTAATACTGTGCAATCCTCTTAGAATTCTTACTAATTAACTTCTCTGCTAGTATGAATATAATCGAAGGAAAATTTTATTTCTCTTATACAGGCAAACACATCAGAGGAAAACAACACACAAAATCAGTTTCTGAAGGTAGAAGACCTCAACAGGGTGAACTACTTAGCCTTTTCAAGTCCTAGATGAATAACCAGACTGACAGATTTTTTTCTTTAGATTTATTTCATTTAATGTAAGTGAATGTAACCACCATACTAAACTAATTATATCATTTCCTAATGTCTGACTTGTATATTTGCAGAGTTACATACATATGCATCTCTATCTATACTTTCAAAGAAAATGAAGTCAGGAGACACCAATTGTTTAAAAGTCAAGCCTTTCTAAATGCAGCAGACCCTTTCCAAATGCACAAGAATCCAAGAAGGGCAGATTGGAGTACTCCGAGGATCTGATTTTACAGCTCACTTACTTTGCTCACTTTACCTCCATCTCAGGGTTGGATCATACCTGATAAGGCTCTTGAGCAACTGGTTCTGGTTTCAACTTAAATCTTTCAGTCTACTTGATTTATTTACCTAAATATCGCAGTCTCTGCTAAAGCAAAATCCTAAGAGACTCATATATCCCATTTCTCCTTGCATCTGACTCCCCATTGTTGTCCTTTTGAAGCTGTGTAGTTTGATATGGGGGAGTGAGATTGAAGTGGGCGCTGTCTGTGTCACTGGTCGACACAGTGATAGATGCTAGGTAAAGACAGGCATGAAACATTTGATCACAGCATCCTAATGGTGTCTCTGGTTGGTCCAGCCTGAAGCATGCTTTTAAGGTCTTCTCAAAGATCCAGACGTTGATGAGGCTGACGGACAAAGCTGCTTTCCTATGATGTTCACCTCAGATGGTAGAATGCTTGCCTAGCATCAATGAAGCTCTGAGTTTGGTTATTCATCTGTAATCCTAACACCCAAGAAGCAGAGACAGAAGGATCAGAAGTTCAAGGACATTACTCAATCCAAAGGCAAAGTTTTGGGGGTTCATGTATGAGACCCACCTCTCTCCAGGGAATGGTCAACCTTTAATAGATCCTATGAGAACCTCTATATTCTCTCTCTCTCTCTCTCTCTCTCTCTCTCTCTCTCTCTCTCTCTCTCTCTCTCTCTCATTCTTTCTCTCTTTCTTTGATCTTTATCACAATGAAGAAAAAGAAAATTTATGTGTGTCAATGAGATTGAAACTAAGTAAACCTGAAGAAACACAAATCTTCCACAATGAAATGTATATTTTTCTAAGCTATGATACCAAGCACGTTTTTGTTTGTCCTTCTCAATGGCAGTAAGCAAGAAGTGTATTGGCTCTGTGGCTTTAGAAAACAGTGAGTTTTGCATGGATTGGCTGAGGCTCAACATCTCCATCAGAGCCAGGGTTCAGTGTACCAGCCACTCTTCCGCTCACTCTTCCTTCTCCTGTTCATGCCTAGACCTTCTGCTCCATTGGTGCTCTCTGTCAAATACTTCTTCATGATGTAATCATCTAGGCTGGGAGTACATAAGAACAGAGCACAAAGAATGGTGTTTTTTGTTTGTTTGTTTTGGGTTTGTTTGGGTTTTTATTTTGACAAATTTACCATGATAAGGCTAGCAAAGACTTTCTTACCTTGAAGGGGTGGATAGGTCACAGAGATCTTGCATTGCCATGATTTGAAATGGATTTCAAAGATGCTCCCTACTCACTTCTCTCTGGGAAGTCATCCGAGAGCCTTAGCATCTGAGGTTGACAAGGCTCTACATCTTCATAACCATGGTGGGTCTTGTTGTCAAAGCACCTGGCCCACATATCACACCAAGCCATGTTTGCAGCTTCTTTGTGTCCCCTGGGGCTGGTGATGGGAAGCCAAGCACGCCTAGTCGGTGGTGGTAAAATAGAGTGTGCACTTACCTTGTTGACAGGAGTTAGAACATCAAGAATAGCACAGGTTTGAAGTCTGTTCTAGAAATCAACAAACAATTCATGCCAGTGTTACCTTGGTACTGATGAAAGTTACCTCAATACTGCAGACCAACTCAGGATTGCACAGAGCACAATTTACTGGGGACTTACAGACAGAAACGTGGTCCTGGATGGTAGCTAGACACCTGGAGTGCTGTAATTTGGTTGAGAAGCAAAAGGTTTATATAGTGAGCAGGAGACGATTGACTTCATCCGAGGCAGAATGAACCTGCTTCATCTGTAGCTAACATGAAGGGTGATATGAGGTGCTGGTTAGCTGGCTCAGAGGATATAGCATTTGCACACAAGTGTGAGGACCTGAATTCAGATCCCTAGAAGCCATGTAAGGACAGACAGGGTGATGTACATCTGTAATCACAGTATCCCCACAGTCAGAAGGAATGTGATCAGACACAGCAGCCAAAAAGTACCCTGTCTCAAGCAAAGGAAGGTGAGGACCGACACCTCAGGGCTTCCTCTCAGTTCTGCATGTTCTATGGCAATGTAAGCCTGCACACACACACACACACACACACACACACACACACACACACACACACACACTAAGAACATCCCTGGTACTGTGGCACAAGCATCTGGCTTATAAAGCTCCACATACCAACTTGGTGGTTTTGTGTAGTGATAGTTTTTAGAAGGAATATATGGAGTGAGATGACTGAGGTAACTCAGGACTTAGCATGGCTGTTGTAATTCAAGACGGCTGGCATTTGGTCAAGCTGGACCAGCACAGAGGCCTCCAACAGCTTGGTGGAGAAGCACAGGATATTAATAGGTAAAGACAGTGCCATTTTTTGTTTGTTTATTTTTGTTTTTTGTTTTTTGCAATGTTTGAAGTGGTAGAACCTTGAGCTGGATTTCTTAAGCCCCAGAACACCAAAATCTAGTTTGGGTGGATGCTGTTGTGGGTAGATGCTGATAGAAGATGGATCAGAAACAAAAATGTAGCGTTAAAAGCTTTAAAATACAAAATCCAGATAATCTGAAGAAACAAAGCATCTTTGTGACTATTCTTATGTGGTGGTCAGTACTGTCAACTTGACAGTACTTGTCAGCTCTTAAAGCATCTAGGAGACAGGACTCTGGCACACCTTTGAAAGGTTATCTATTAGGGCAATTGAATCAGGAAGATCCATCTTAACCGTCCACAACACCTTTCCATGGTCTGGGGTCCTGAAGTAAGTAGTGAGGAGAAGCTGAGGCGAGCGCCAGCATTCCCTCCCATCTACTTCCCTGCAGTGTGGTCGGCTTCCTCAAGTTCCTGTCACTGTATCTTCCCGGGCACAACGTCCCCATCTCCCTAGTAACTGGGAGCCAAACAAGTCCTCTCTGGCTTTTGTCAGGCCATTTCATTATAGCAAGACAGGCACAACCAATACATCCAGCCTACTGAAAATTTCACCCAAATCATTACAGCTGGATAGTGATGCAATTCTCTTTAAAAGGGTTATGAAAAGAATCTTTTGATATACTCTGGAAATGCCTCTGAATGTTCGATTCTTGGTCTTTAATAGTATATTTTTCTTCTTTCTAACTGAAACATCTTACACTTTAACACATTAATTTTCCCTTTAAAGTGGGCTGATCACAGCTGATGCACCGGCCTTCCAAGACGCCAACTGAACCTTACCCTCTTACTTCCAGCCATCAGCCAGGCTGTGTCAGATTTTTCCAGAAGGTAATTTCTAGTTCCAAGTCTTTGAATCCAGTCTTCTCAAGTTGTCATCACCTAAAATACTAGCCTTCAATCAGACTATAAAGATACTGTACGTCTCCATGGAAAGCAGATAGAATAGCACTTCAGCTAGTGGTTTTGACCTCACCTAGGATGGTCTGAAGGAACTTTCCAAAACTATACCCATACTTAGTACAGTTTTAGATGCAGTAAGTTACCTGAGATGACCAGAGTCAACTTCAGTAAAATGAATATTATCGCCTTATGGGTATGTGTATATGAGATGTGTGAATGTATCTATGTGGGTGCAGGGTGGATATTTCACAGGGCCTATGTGAAGGTCAGATGTCAGTCCTTGTCTTTCTGCCTTGCCTGACAAGGGATCTCTATGCCACTGTGTAAAACAGGCCAGCTGACCTTGGGAACTTCTAGAGATTCTCTGTTCCTTTTTCCCACAGGGATACACGGGCATTACAGATGGTGTGTTACTCCATTTAGCTGGTTGATGGGTTCTGGGAATCCAAACTCAAGTCATCAGGCTCATGTGGCAAGTGCTTTTTCCACGGAGCCATCTCCTCAGGCTGTGTTAAATATTCTAATCTGAGCTCATGGAACTAAAGTCTCACTGACATTTAGTCCCTTGATTTTAACTCCCAATTGAACCTTTTATGTCAGCGATGAAGAGCTGGGTTATATTAGTAATCTACCTACCCACTCGTTCAGAGACCATTAGATAATCTATACATCTGCTGGTTCTGGAACAGCTGCATACTGGAATGTAGATCAAGCATATGAGTGTTGCCCACAGACAAATCAAGCCATGAATATGGACAAGGGGGGACCTGGCTACTAGACATAATTCAGGCAACTCTGGCCACTGAATTTTGGATAAACAGTTAATGATTCTTTTAGTGTGGCCATATCTCAAATATTGCACATATTTTGGGGTGTTGTATTGGACCACTGCTCTCTCCTTCGCTCTTATTTCTATTTTATTTGTTTTTGTTTTGAGACAAGATTTTATACAGCTCAATCTGACCTGGAACTTACAGAGTAGCCAGGAATGCCCTTGAACTCCCAATCTTCCTGCCTCTAGCTCCTGAGTGCTGGGATGCAGGAGTGGGCTACCATCCCTCCTTGTTCTTCCTTTTATTTCCAATGTCACGGGTAGGAATGGCAGGTGGACTTCCTTCATGGAAACTCCAGGTAAACTCTTTTCCCCACGGCAGAAGATGAGTAAGTTGAGAGACCTTTCCAAGTTTCTCTGGGTCAGTTTCTAAAGACCAGACTCTGAAGTGGTAAGTACTCTCACCAGTGACTGTCTCCATACTCACAAATGTTGAACCACTGACACTACCAATCAAGAAGAAACATTTTCTTAAAACGAAACTTCTAAGCACTCCATAAGTTGGCTCTGGGAAACCATGTGGAATCTGCAGAACCTATATGAAGAAATCAGCAGGCATTTTATATGTATTTATCACTCTCAGATTTTTTAACACTTACATACATATACTATGTGATATATCTATGCATATACGTATGTGCATGTATGTGTACATACATACACATATACTACATAGTAGTCCTCCTTTGTTGAAACAATCGCTCATTCACTTCTGAAGCAGCATGGGCTTGGCTGAAGCATCTGCTGCCATCATGAAGGTCTTGTACCTGAGTGTGTGTGCTCTTTTGGGATCTAGCTGAATCCTCCCAGACTGGGTGGTTTCCTGTCTGGGCTGAACCTTCAAAACAAGGAAACTGTTGGAGCCGAGAATAGCACTTGGCCTGATGGTTCTGACATTGACTGAACCTGGAAAAGTTCTGGACTGGGGGGAGGAGAGGACACCCCAACACTAACATCAAGCTTAATGGAGTGACTAATGACGTCACAGGCCTGGATTGTTAACATTTCTGTGGTCTCATTTCTTAATTTATCGTGTGAGTCTTCCAACCCCAATGCCTAAATCTATTGCCACCCATTTCCAGTATCCTTAGTCTTGTGGCACTACTAGAAAAAATTTACCTGAATGGACAGTTCTGGGGAGAGGGCTGCAGTTGAATGAAATGTGTTGGCCATCACTGTTACTCTTTGTTGGCCAATGTTGGATGTTAGGTGCATGAGAAAAATACCATTCGATGTCTTAAATGAAAGTAGAATGGGTATCACTTAACCTATGCTTTCCAAAGAGGAAGATTTGGGGCCACACACTGTAAATCTGTCATATCTGCTACTTTTCCACATGGCTTAAATGAACATGTTCTCCCTAACATGCATAAACTCACGTAATCTATTGTAAAGTTCATCTTTCCTCTAAATGTCACCTATTACAATACTCTTCCCCGAATGATACGCACTAAGAAATAACTCAGCTTAGCAAGGATTTGCTCTGTGATAACCATGCCTAATGCATGCATTGTGGGTCCTAATTATTTGTCTCTTGAAAAATAGTCTGTGGTCTGAACAAGAAATTCCATGGTATGTATATTTTTTTCCCTTCAACAATTTTTCCACTGAGTTGACTGACCTTTTCAATTTGGTGGGGCTGCTGGTCAGTGTTGAAAGGAGCAGCCCAGGCTCCCAGCCCTGGTTTTCTCCCACCATTTTCAGCTGTTTTCTTTTCCTTTGTAGATACATCAGGTTGTAGACTTTTTGGTGCGTTTGTTGCAAAACACTGTTTTGTTATAGTTTTTTTTTATTTCTTGCTTGCCTTTTCTTTTTCTCTTTTTGGCAGAAACTAAATTTTTACATTATGTTGCAATAGGTGACCAACTAATTAAGAGGCAGACCAAGAGGATGACAGCTTATTCTAAAATGTTAAAGAGGGGACTGGAGAGATGGCACAGTGATGAAGAGCCTTTGTTACCCTGACAGAAGACCCAAGCTTTGATTCCCAGCAGCCACGCCAGGTGACTCCCAACTGCCTAGAAGTCCAGCTCCAGGGATCAGATGGCTCTGGCCTCCTGCAGCACCACACATGTCTATACCGAAACATACACACACAGAGACACATAAATAATAAGAAGCAAAACAACTCTTTGAAAAGGATAAATCAAGTGACAAATTGTAATTGGGGAACTTTTGATGCACTGATGGGAGTAACTATTAAATTCTGAGAGATCTTTAAGTCTACAAACAGTGATAGTAATTTATCAGTTGTGTATTTTAAACATTTATTTGTGCTGGGTGGTGGTGGTGCATACCTTTAATCCCAGCATTCAGGAGGTAGAGGCAGGCAGATCTCTGTGACTTTGAGGCCAGCCTGTTGTACAGAGTGAGTTCTAGGACAGCCAGGGCTACACAGATAAACCCTTTCTCAAAAGAACCAAAAACCAAAAACATTTATTTGTATTTGCACATATGTGCACGCATGTCAGAGTGTACACGTTGAGGTCAGAGATGACTTGTTGTGGTTGGTTCGTTCCTTCTACCCTGTGAGTTCCAGAAATCAAACTTAGGTTGTCAGGCTTGGTGACAAGTGCCTTTACTCACTGAGCGATCTTGCAGGACTACCAAGAGCATCTATTTCTTATTGCATGTGTTTGTTCGTATGAAGAATACCATCTAGATCCAAACAACTCTGAACGTAAGATGAGTTTCAAAACTCTTGCCTGCATAATAAAGACAGATAATAAGTGCTAGGGAGGATGTGGGGATGAATGGAGTGTTCACATCACAGAGGGGAAGCCAAAGTAACCCAAACTTTTGGGAAAACAATTTGTCTTTTTTTTGACATGAGTATAAATTTATTACCAATCCAATTTCACCTTTAGGTATTTACCCATGAGAAATGAAAACATTTATCTATGTAAAGTTTATATGTGACTATAGTAGCATTATTTCAAATGGCCAAGAAAAAATTTTAAAAATCCAAATGACCATAATTGATGACCAGAGCAACAAAACATGAAGTGTTCCTCATAATAGGGTTTATTCAGCACTGTGTTAATCAGACTTTCTCAAAATTATGGTGATATACCTAGCAAACAAGGGGAGACGGGGTTATTTTGATTCCCACATGGTTTCATGACATTCAGTTCCTAGTCTGTAACTCTGTTGACTCTGGGTTGCAGTAAGATAGGATGTCTTGGTGGCAGAGGCATGTAGCTTAGATTGTTCTCTTCATGGTAGACAGGAGGAAAAGACAGAAACACAAGAAGAACTAAGACAAGACATTCTCCAAGGATACACCCCTTGGTGATAAGCTTCTTCTTGCTTGACTCCAATACAAATTTTCTAGACCATTCCACAGTAGCACTACCAAGTAGATTTGATGCCTTCAATTGCTGCATTTTTTAAGTGGGGGGGGCATTTCATGTGGAAACTTTGACAGCACTAAACAGGAACCAAGCACTAATCCATGCTATAAGACAAAGAACTTAGAAATATTATGCAAAGTCAAACAAGTCATAAATTCCTAACATTTCTATAACCCAGTGGTTCATCTGTTGGTATTGACCAGTCAGGGTCCTTCTATTCATAGATTTCTAACTGAATGAGATTCTTTAGGTCTCCATGTTTCCAGAGCTTCAGTGGGACAACTCTCAACAATCAATTTGCCTGAGATACCTAGACCTGGATGAGATTTACCAAAAGGACAGGAGAAGAACAATATTACCACTCATATAAGTCCCTAAACAAACAGCCTTCATGATGGCCTGGCCTGGCTTTAGAGCTGATAGACAGCTGGCTTGGGTGATACCGACTACCGTCTGTAGGCAGAGGATCTACAACCCACAAAGAATGGTGAGGACAGGTTGCTCTAGGGGCAGTTAGGCAATATCTGCATCAACAGCCCCTGGTCTTTTTTGTGGAGGTACTTAGAAAATTTCTTCCTTTAGGATAAACTCATTAAAACAACAACAACAACAACAACAACAACAACAACAACAACATCAACAACAACAAAAAGATTAGCACCAGAATAGTTAAATAACATTGGAGGTTGTTTGGGAGGGGAGAGTAGTCAATTTCCTTCTCTGTATCATTCTTACTGTGAACTATTCCTATGGATTCAACAACTTGATGGACATTCCAACTTATATGTTATCTCACTTCTTATAAGATGCTATGGCTGACATAGTCTGATCTAAGGGATGTGGTTGCTTTATTGGCATACCTCCACTGTCCTGATGCCATGTGGGTGTTGTCACCTTGATGAATATTCTAAATGTCTCTGTTTCCAAGGTGGGGGTCAAATGAGGGGAGGAGAGAACCTTGACCCCCAGGTTCCTGGTTCCTCAGAGGAATGACATATCCTAGACATTTTCTTTAGTCCTTGTACAGAACTGGGTACAGTGATGTTTGTTCTGTCTAGTCCAAGTACCTACTGAAATAGTCAATGGGGAGTCTATGAATTGTGAGGGCTTTAACAGATGTTCCCTTGATTTTTTTTCTGCCTTTTCTTCATACAGTTGTAGATATTGAAGCCCCAAAGTGATATGTTGGTTACTCAAATTCTCAATCTCTCCCGCAACACTCTTACATTGAGAAGAAATTGAGTATGGGTTTCAACTCACTTCAGCCCTTTCCTGGAAGCCTTACCTCCTAGTCTTGAATGCACATGTTAGTGTGTGAGGGATATGCATGTGTCACAGTGCACATGTACAAGTCAGAAGACAACCTTAGCTGTTGCTCCTCACTTTACACCTTGTCTGTGATAGGGGTCTCTCTTTGTTGATCATGGCTGTGTATGCCAAAGGAGCTGGCTCACAGGCTTCTGGGGATTCATCTGTTTCCCATCTTGTCATTGGAATGCTGGCATTACAGACATTTGCTGCCATGTCTGGCTTTGCATGGGGTCCTTAGGACTCAAATTTAGGTTCTTTTTCTTTTGAGCAACAGATTTCTCCACTGAGTCATCTCCATGGCCCATGCCTTGAATATTTTTGTCAGCAGTTTGCTGATACTGTTTTATGAGTGTAGACTTCCAGGTGACCTTCATGTTTCTAACCTGTCAACCATTTCAGTGCCTTCTGTCTTACAGATGAGCTGAGGGCTTGTTTCAGGAACATAAAATTGGGGGTCACAAATCTGTAAATTCTGACTGCTGAAGTTCTACAGTAAGATCTCTGGCTTTTATGATAAACATGAGCCATCTTCTGTAACATGAGTTACTAAACGGTCTTATTAATAGAAAACCTGGAGCCAGATATCAGGGTGAAAGCTGAAAGATCAAAGTAGCAGAGCAAGCCAGCCACAAATTCTTACCTCTACGAAATCCTCAGTCTAAAGAGAGAGAGTTCCTGTTTCCTCATGCCTTATATACCTTTCTGTATCCTGCCATATTGCTTCCTGGGATTAAAGGTGTGTGTCACCACTGCCTGGTTCTGTTTCTCTCATGTAGCCCAGTGCAGCCTTGAATTTACAGAAATCCAGACAGATCTCTGCCTCCCAAGCCATAGGATTAAAGATGTGTGCCACCACTGCCTGACCTCTATGTCTAATCTAGTGGCTGGCTCTGTCCTCTGATCCCCAGGTAAGCTTTATTGGGGTACACAATATATCACCACAATCTTCCAGAAAAGTATAAAGCCTTCCAAGATTATAGCATCCATATTACAAGACACCTAACATTTCTAGTGTTCTTGCAATGAGAAGTTTGCTAAGTAAGAATCCTGTGTTGGAGAATAGTATTTCAAATTTTGATTGAGATACATAATTCTAGCCATTTGATAGGTAGAAGCATTAATATTACTATTTCATATTTATGAATGTTTTGTCTACATGTATGTCTGTGCATCACCTGATTCCAGTGGAGATTAGAAGAGGGCATTGGATCCCCTAGAACTGGAGTTACAGATGGCTGTGAGCAGTCATGTGGATGCTGGGAATCAAACCCAGGGCTCCTGGATGAGCAGCCAATGCTCTTAACTGCCCAGCACAAGCTGCCAAGGACACTTTCATAGAGAGCAACCTGAGCGGTGGTGATAATGGATTAATTTATTTTCATTTCCACAAAACACTTGAAGCACAGATTATTCCCTTAATTGATCAAAGGGGAATGTGTGTGAGGGAACATGCATGGAAGTAAGGTAAGAAGCGTGGCTGTGCAGATCTGAAAAGTAGTGCAGCTATAAATGAGGGCGATCAGACAATTTGCAACTTGTTTTCTAGAAGGTTCCAGTGGAGCTTGGCTGCCTGCACCATTTTAGAGATAACTAGGCTTGAAACTGAGCTGAGTTATTTGGGAATTGCACAAGTGGAAGAGAGCAAGACCTGCTCTAAGGGAAGAGGCTGGCTTCCTTAACAGAGACGGAGGGTAAGATACACATGGCGTGGTGTAAGCAGGCTCCATTGTGGGCTGCACTCTATCCCTTCCTCAGATTCACACATTGAGTTTCTAACATTCAGGAGCATAGAATGGCTTCGTTTGGAGGTTGTGTACAGAAGGAAGCAAGTGCTTCAGAAGGAGTCTATTCCAAGAGATTTAGACACAGATTTAGATGCGGAGAGGGATGATGACCCGAGGTCATAGGAACAAGGAGGCCATCTTGTCCTTTCTGTCCACTGTAAGTCAAGAAAGCCAGCCATGAATAAAGAACCCAACTCAGACTGACGGCCTTCACAATCGTGAGAAAATAAATTCCAGTTATTTAAGCCAGGTAGCATTTGCTGTGGCATCTTTAGCAGACTCACTCACCTCCCAAACAACTGCAATGATCTCAGGAGGCCTCATCTCTAGACAAAGAGCTACAGGCAGCTAAGGACTGTTGAAAGAGGGAGAATTGGTTGTCCTTGGGTTTGAGCCCCTGTTTGGTTATCCAATATAATTGGTCAACCTTGAAATCACATACATATGAGCAACACTACATAGACCCAGGCTCTATTCACCTATTTATGCATATATACATATGCATATGTATGTAACAATAACAAAGAATAGGAGGCCATGAATTTGAAAGAATGTGGAGGTAGAGTACTCAGAAGGAGTTGGAGGGAGGAAAAGGAAGAGGGAAATGATACAATTATATTTTAATCTAAGAAATCCATAAATGAGAGAGAGGTGCTAGAGGCACACAGCGCATGCAGGGGTTAAAGGAGGGAAACATTACGACCTTGTGTGAAAACTGAGAAGGCCTTCCTAGAGGAAGGGGTAACGGAAGGATTCAAAATGAGAAGGCTTAGACAGTGAGGGTTCTAAGCTAAGCCAAAGAAACACAACAGGGAAAGTTTATATAATTTGTAGGACATTTAAAATTGCTTTGAACTCAGGTTAGCTAGAATGTATGTTTATTAATGAAGGAGATAAAACACAGAATAGAACAAGATTATACTTTAAAAAGTCCATTATACTAGATTGTGAATGATTTTGTATTCTCAATGAAGGAGCAAGGAATTTATGCAGTTAGCATGAGGAACACCTACAGGTTTGTCTTTAATTGCCTGATTATTATTATTAATTCTTAAATGCCTGTGCTAGATATTGTCCTAAATAAGACTGGAGTATTTTAATAAACAAAACAGAAAGATTCTTCTTTCCTCATGCAATAAAATCAGGTAATGAATTCTGTATGTAACCTATTTATTATTTCAGCTTCATGCATAATATGTAATTCTAGCAAGTGTAAACAAACAATCATGTAATAGGTTGGAAAAAAGAAATTCTATGGAAAAATACACACAATAATGCATGGATCATAAAATGCTGGGTGTAGGGGGGTAGGTTGTCACTGAAGTCAACATGTCTAAGTAGGACACGAAGCTGGGAAGGAGAAGACAGTAATGAGAAAATCTTGAAGGAGTTGAGAAAAGTAGCCTTGAGGTTGCAGGACAGAAGAACATTCCAGACAGGAAGAAGTCAAGAGAAGATTGAAGAATACCTATTGTAGACTGGGATGGACTGCAGATGTGGGAGATTATAGTTCAGATGCCCAGTGACGTAGTCAACGGTTGTTCATACTCTTGTCAGAATGATGCCCCCCAGTGCATTCATTTGGATGTCTCAATACATTTAAGTTGATGATCCCAACAGTTTGGCTCTTAAAACAATCCTGGGAAGTTGGGAGGAGCTGGTAGAATTCTTCCCCATTTATAGATGGAGAAACAGTCTCCAGACTTTATGTGACTTGCCTAAGGTTATAGTGCAGAGTCTGGGAGTCAATGTGGTCAGCTCAGAACAACATCTCTCTGTTGAGCCATGGGGCCTCTTTGGCAGGGGGAATAATAAAGTTCTGAGACAAAGAGTGGGAGGACTCATTAAAAGGTATTCCTGTGACATCAAGACTCCAGGAAATGCCATCCCCACCCCATTCCACGCTCTGTGCATGAGCTTCGTGAAACTGCTGACACCATACATAGGAACCCCAAACTTGCTGCTGGGATCTCAAGTGGGAACACTCGTCCATCCCACCAATCCCTCTGGTTTCCAGATGTTGATGTGTGGTGGGAGGCATGGATGTGCTTCTCTCTCTGCCCCCTGGACTTGGTATTTTCTTCCACATGGGCTGAATGCTGATTCAGACACCAAGGTGAGGGTGAAGCTGTCCTTGTCCAAGGGACATATCTGGTCCTGTCTGAAGGACCCAGGGAGATGACAGGTCATCTGGGTGAATATGCAGCAACAAATAAAATCTGTTTGGAAACAGCGTGAGGACTGGGGAGAGATGGCTCAGCCAGGAAAGCGCTTGCCTTGCAAGCATGATAATCTGAGTCTGGTCCTCAGAATTGGATATTAGTTTTTAAAGGCTGGACACAGTGTCATTTCAGTGCTGGGAAGGCAGGTCCCTGGGGCTTGCCATTCAAGCTTAGCCTACTTGGTGAGTTCTAAGCCAGTGAGATACGCTGTCTCCAAAGGAAAAGGTGGGTGGTACCTGAGGAACAACACCCATGGACTCCCACATGCATAAATACACATGTGTACCAGCACCTATACACATGTATACCTGCACATACTTGAATGCATGCGAGAGAGACAAACACCAAACACACACACACACACACACACACACACACACACGTGCACGCGCACAGGCAGACACATATAGAGAGACAGATGACTGCCAAGAAGTTGCAGTCAGTCTGCCTTTGGGGCATTCAATCACTCGTTCTCCATCCATCCAGAAGTGGGCTCCTGTGACATTATTTCAAGGATCATGGCTAGATTAAGGATGTGAAATAGTTGCTCTAACAGTGTCAGCTGCCTGGGATGCTGCCAGGGCCTGGGTCCTGAGGTTGGTAGTGGGTGTTCTTGGGCAGGGGAAGGGGATATCACTATTCGTACAAAAACTTGATCTAAAGGAGCCACCTCACTGTGCTCTAACTGAAATGCTTCTTGAAGAATGGACTCCCAGTAGGAGTCTTCATTTGTAGGAAGCCGTTGGTGGGACAGGATGATTTGCATGGTTTATGGTCGTACTTCTCTGTATTAATAGCCTGCTCATGACTCAGTCCCCACTAGGGGGCTGCTGATGTGCTTTTGACTTCTCAGGGTCTCTTTTCCTACCTGCTCTCTCCCATTTGGCCTCTAGATTCTCAGGGCTACCTGTCTGCTCACCCATACTCTCTCTGACCTGCTCCCAGGATTTCTAGGAGAAGAACCTAAGGTCAGGGAGTGGGATGTTCTTAATGACTGATGTCAGAGAGTGAAGAATGGGCTAGGGGAGCTTAACAGGAATCAATAGACCTGTGGACTAAAATACAGCCACTGTGTGTGTGTGTGTGTGTGTGTGTGTGTGTGTGTGTGTGTGTGTTCACTCTTCCTGCTTTCTAGAAGTAACTGATAGCTTTTGAATTGTACAACCCACGAAAATTCAGGGTGGCTTTGGGAGCCTTTCAAGAATGGAGGTTATTGGAACTGCTAATTTAACAAATAAAAATGGAAAATAAAAAGAAATTAATTTAGAATTTCAAATAAGCAACTTAAAAATATGTAAGTATGCTCCTGGCAATGTTTGAGAGATATTTATACTTTAAAAAAATCTATAATATATTCGGGATTTAAATTCAGTTTGACTTCCTCTATTTTATCTTGTTGTGATCCTGATCCAAACCCCATATATATGTATGTATATGAATAACTTAATATTAGCTGTCTAAGATGCCTTTTTCTGTTCCTTGGGAATTCTGAATGGCATGTGAGTTCTCCATAAGGAGCACACATTCATGCTTCCCTTCTGGTCAGAGATTTCTTAGTCTTCTGTAGCCACCTTTGTAGTGGCATGCACCTAGAAGAACGGTGACCATGGTGGCCAGTAGAGTTCACACCTTAAGTGTCTCCAATTCACTGACATGTATTTAATTTGCAGTATCCGAGTCAGACAAGCTTCCAGCTCCTGGCTCCGAGGCTGTCAATCTGTATCTTTCCATGTCACCCTGTAGCTAGAGTTTTCTTGCCTGGCCCACGGTCAGGGCAAATCTCTCTCACCTGCCAGTCCCACAGCCTCAGACCCGACCAAGTAAACACAGCGACTTATATTGGTTACAAACTGTATGGCCGTGGCAGGCTTCTTGCTAACTGTTCTTACAGCTTAAATTAATCCATTTCTGTTAATCTATACCTTGCCACATGGCTCGTGGCTTACCGGCATCTTCACATGCTGTTTGTCATCGTGGCGGCTGGCAGTGTCTCTCTGACTCAGCCTTCCACTTCCCAGCTTTATTCTCCTCCTTGCCCCGCCTACACTTCCTGCCTAGCCAACAGCCAATCAGTGTTTTATTGACTAATCAGCAACACATTTGCCATACAGAACATCCCACAGCATCACCCCATGTTTGTTTCTATTTCAGCTTTGACCATCTTTGTTAACTAGTCTGCTTCCTCTATTTTTGCTGTAGAATGAAATGGCAGAGATGCTGCCCATCTTGTTATAGAACTTTAAATGCTAAATGAATGGATGGTTGATGGCTGAACATGATGCGTGACTCTAACCCCTACCATTTTGTTTTATTTGGTGGTGCTTCTCATTGAGTCCAGGGGCTCACATATGCCAGGCAAAATCCTTCATCACTGAGCCACACCGAAGCCCCAGACTCTCCTCTGATTCTGTCTATTCTCATAACCCAGGACTGTGGATGATGTAGAAGAGCTCTGTGTAGGCTCTGTACTTGCAGTGTGATTGTGAAATGTCCCCATAGACTCATGTGTTTGAGCACTTGGTCCCTGGTTGGTGGTGCTGTTTTGAGAAGCTGTGAAGCCTTTGGAGGTGGAGACTTGATGGATGAGATAGATCATTGGGGATAGATCTGAGATTTTATATGTCTTCAATAAAGGAAAGCTATGCTAGCCTGGAATCAACAACTGAAAAAGTGATGAAGAAAAAGAATGTTTTCTGGTGTTTGGAGATGTGTTTCCACAAACACAGACCCACATGACAGAAGTACTGTGGTTTACCGATGTGTCTCTTTCTGTTAATGTGTCTGAGACTCTTTAGGGAGAGTCTAGGCATGTCTGTCTCAGATCATCTGTCTCTCACTCTTGGTTACCCTGGTTGGAGCCTATCTAAATCTCTTCCTTTTTTCACAGTTGCCGTGGCTTCTCCCTTCATCCCTACCTTTCTCCACATTCATGACCAGAACAACCAGAAGGTAAGAGACCTGAGGGCAGGCAGTCAGCATATGAGCATCTTCCAGCCAGAGTGGAAGAGAACTGTGACCACACAATTTATTAGCCGTGTGCTTTGTGTCTTTGGGGTCTCTTGGGGTTCCGGACAGCCCTAATTAGCTGGTGTGAAACATCCTTGCAAACCCCTGGCTACAGAGCTTTGGGGAAGACTTCATCCTTGCTACTGAATGATTTGGAAATGGAGTTCTCTGGGACCAGAATCCTTTGGTGACAGAAGTTACTATGGATACTACCCTGAAGGTCACATAGATATTGCTTTACCTGGAAAAGAGTATTTCATTGAAAGAGAGCTAGAGCTGTGAAGAAAAATGCCACCAACCTGTCATTTTTTTTCAGCAAGGCTATAGTCTCAAAAGCAGGTGATCTTCTAAAGTTCAGGTTTGGGTTCAGCTCAGTGGTTGACTCCTGGCTTGGCACATGCCAGGGCCCAACACTGAAATAAAAATAACAAATAAAATGATTTGCTAGTTAGGGTAAGATGAAAATCTAGTCTCTTTGGAAAAGAATTTTCTACTTGGTAAGTTTGTTAGAAATAAATCATAGAAACTTAAGAGACTTAGGTTGATACAATTTAAGTAATCACAGAAATTCTTAATATGCCACATCTTTATACATTTTGACTAACTGGTTAAAGAAAAAAAAACTCACCCAAGACAGAGTTAACTCATTACTTAGGAGATTGAGGCAGGGGAATTGCAAGTCTGAGCTACATAGACCCTGTCTAAAAAAATACAATATAGTGGAATAAAAACAAATTAAAAATAAAGTCTCCTTCAGGAAGTCTTTACTGAGTTCTGATTATGGTGAAAGCCTTCGTAAGTGTTTAGAAAACACTGGATGGTAAGGCTACTGGGTTTTCATTTCATCATTTTTTAAATAAATCTATACAACTCTGTCTCATCTTTAGCAACAAATGCATCCCTAAAGACTTTGTACATACAGGAGATACCTATAGTGCAGCTACTTGGAAGGCTGAGAGAAGAAGATCACTTGGGAAATAAAGAGCAACCTCCTTTCCAATAAAAAAAAAGTATATAAATTGATCCATTTAGTGGGATAGGTAGAAAACACTTCAATTTGCAAATTGCCAAGATGTGAATTGTCACTTAGTGAATTAATGAGTTATGTAATTAATTAGGGAAAGAGTGCACAGGAGGATTCTCCAGGCACTCCTGGCATTTTAGATTGAATAGTTTCTCCATGGAAAAGAAAGACAGGTAGTGATTGGAGGTATCCTACCATTGTGGGATGGTTAACCTATCCCCTTGTCTACCAGTAGCAACTCCTCACCAGCTGTGACAACTAGAATGTCCTCAAGTCTTGCCAAATGTCTCCTGGGAGAGGAAACGAGCCCCTGATGAAAGGCACAACTACTGAACAAATTACATTAAATTCAAAAACTGAAATATTCTTTTAGTGTCTCAAGGAGTGAAATTATCCTTCATTAGAAAATGGCTCTTATATTTTAATTACTTCTGTAGTCATTCTTCCTTGGGGACAAGTTAAATGATAACAGAAATATGTGAAATACGTTCTATTTTTATTATTTTCTATTAATGTTTATTTTGGTGGTCTATCAGGACACTTCAATTTAACAAATAGTGGTTTCTCTAACAAATGATTCCAAGATCCAAGATTTGATTGTCTAATAAAAATGCACTGTCTCTTCATCCATCATTAATCATATAGTTGTGGCTACCTTATGTGAAATAATGGATTTTAACATTCTTTACTTAGCAAATTTCAGAGACACATAGATCATGGATTTACCCTGGAACTAGGACCTGTGACAGGGAGACTGCATGTCATCCCTTCCCCTCCTCCACATCCTCTAGCATCCAACCCCTCCTCATAAGAACTTCTTGGCCCCTAAGAAAACAAGATTCTTCCTTAGGATTGAGTGGAGGGTTGTTTGATGAAGGGACACCTGGGTAATTCACCAAAACCCAGCTGCCACTTGAGTTTTAAATCATTTTTTGATTATTGGAGATATGTTGACAGTTTTGCCCTCTAAACAAACACACAGCTATTCAGACCATTTGGTAAGGCACCTTTCATGTTTACCACAGCCAGTCAACAGTGAAGGTTAACTCAAGCTAACGTTAGGCTACCCAGCCTGATGGAGCTGGTGGTGGGAGCTCAGTTAATAAACCAACACATTCCAATAGTTTCATATAAGAAATTGTTGAGAGTGTGACTTTTTAAAAAGTCATTTAATTACATACCCTGATGTCTTCACCCAGCTATTCTCTAAAATATATTTTCCTAATTTCAGCATAGCCCCCTTCTTGATTCTCAATTAGCTTTTGCATCGGGCCTTTGCTTCCAAGCCTCATAAGTAATAGTAACTTAATTTTCCAAACCATAAATCAAGGAAACCCGTACTCCATAGCACATGTTCCATTTGTTTTTAATCAAGGGCAGCCCTGCACTTGGAGTCGGAAGCTTTAATTCAGAGGGCTCCTAGGCCTTTTTGGACCGGGAAACCTTTCAGCTTCCGAGAATTCCCTTTGTGAATGTTTTAAGTATCCTTTTGGCAAGAGATTGAAATATAAAATATCTCAAATGGGATCCTTTAATTCACTGACCTATATGCACTCCCTCTACCTCAGCTCTGAGATGAGAAAAAACACTCGGCTACATTCTTGCACATGTGTGTTCTCATTTTTTCATCCTGTGCTTTAAGAAAAATGTAACTTCTGGGAAAAGGGGCATGCATGAAGGAAGTTGAGAGACATGCAATTTCTAGAAATAACTGAAATGAAATAGCTCTCTCAAGCATCAGTGGCATTGGGATAGTTTAGGCCCTAAATTATCCATTTTAAAATTTGTTAGTGTGTGTGTGTGTGTGTAGGGGTGTGTGTGTGTGTGTGTGTGTGTGTGTGTGTGTGTGTGTGTGTGTGTAGGTGTGGGCAAACCACAGCATGCATGTGAAGGTCAGAGGACAACCTCTGGTGTCTGTGTTTGCCTCCCACTTTGTTTGAGACAGGATCTCCTGCAGTTTGAGCTGTGTACCCAGACTGGCTGGCCTGTGCAAGCTTCTGGGGTTCTCCTGTCTTGACCGCCCATCTCCACACATGAGTAGGGATTACAGGTGGGTGCTACTGATCTGGCCTTACATAAATTCTGGGGATCCTAAGTCAGGCACCCTTGTATGACAAACCCTTTATTCACTGAGCCATTACCCCAGCCAAGATTCACTGTCATATTGAGGAAGAGTAAAGGACTGTAAAGGCCTTTCAAGTTTTTAAACATTCAGTTCCTAGCACACTCTTACAACTGAAAAATATTTAGCAGGAATTTTCTGTTTCCCTGTGTGTCACAGATAAGGACACACGTCCAGAGAGGTTTGGAACTCAGCCAATAACATCAGCTCATGTCTGCTGGTACCAGAACCCCATTATTCTCTACCATTCCATATTGTCTTGAAAGGGACATCTAGTAAGTATTTGGTCATTGAGATGGTTTATCTACCTGACAGAAAGCAGCCAAACAACTGAACTTCCCCATTTACCAGCATTTACTGTTTCATCTGCATGTGGTGAAGTGAGGTGGCAGAGTACCAAAAAGTGAGAGAACAATCTGGAAAGTTGCAGAGGAAAAGCCAGAGGGTGGTTGCTACAGAAAGAAAGTCATGTTGATGCTAAAGGAGATTTAAAGTTTAAGATGTAGAGAGAAACCGATTTCAGCCTTTATTGTTCTGTACTCAGGGCTGTCTTTAAAGCCTGAAATTGTGTAGAAACTTTTCAACTTTCAGTGTCTTATGGGATGGTGAAACACTGTAACTGTCCTCAAAGAATCACAAGATTCTGTGTGGCCACAACAAGGAACATGAATCCAGAGTGCGAGATAGAAGAGAAGAGGAGCTACGATATTAAAATAATTTAATGCTACAGTTAATGAGCAGACATTGGGAAAATACATATTTAAGTAAATTTCCAGATGGTATCAACTTCTCCCTCTAGAGATGGGGAATGGAAAGAGGAGACAGAAACATAAAAAGAAAAGAAACACATCCAGCACGGTGGTGATGGTAACAGTAGGTGCCAAGGACTTCATGGCAGCGATTGTTTCTAATAAAGAAATAAATTCCAAATCAGATGCTGGAACTCCCACTAGCTACCTAACTGAGTTGAGAACAACAACAAAAATTTGACAGAAGGGCTGTGGAATCCAAAACAGAAACTGGAAAATCAAAAAGAAAAATGGAACAGAGGATCTGCTCAGAAAGACCTCCATTTGTTTCCCATTTATTAAAAAAAAAAAAAAATAATCAAGTAGCATGTAGGGAAGAAAACACAGAAGTACTGGATTCTATGTTTTTGTATGCTAAGTTTTACACGTCTCTGTACATGTATGTGAAAGCAGATCATTAGCTAGGGGTAAACCACAGTCTTACAGCAACTAAGTCAGTGTCTCTGAGTGACTTCTTAGCTGGTATTTTTTTTTTCCATTTGACACATATCATGTGCTTAGCTAAATACTAGATATTCTTTAGATACATCATGGAAAGGCAGGGAATACTAGAGTCCTGATCTTAGATCTCCAGACAGTATATGGGAACATAAAAACTTACCCTATATTATAGAAGCCAAGGGATTTGCCCAAGTTGAAGACAGGGTGCACATAATGTTGAAGACAAGAAGGTTAAAAAGCGGGAGAAATATCAGGTAGGTGAACTGGCTCTGCAGCTGGAACATGATGACCTGAGTTTAATTCCCAAGTTCCATTTGATGGAAGAAGACTCCCCGAGAGCTGTTCTCTAATCTCCACCCCTGGGCTGTGGTGTACAGTCTCACAGTCTCTTCTCCCCAGCGCGCGCGCGCGCACGCGCGCACACACACACACACACACACACACACACACACACACACAAATATTACAAAGAATCAAAAGAAAAAACAGAAGGTAGGCAAAATTAGACATATTTGAAGGGTTTTGATTGACGTTGAAGAGAAAAAAATGTGGGTTAGCCTTTGGAAATTGAATACCTTGCTAATAAAGGGTATGGAACATTCTGGAGGGAGTAATAGTATAATAGATTTTAAAAGATTTTTTATTGTTAATTATATGTATATATGTATCCGAGTATGGGTTTGTGCATGTGAGTGCAGGAGCCAGTGGAGCCCAGAAGATGGCGCCTGATCCCCTAAAGCTGGAGTTACAGGCAGCTGTGAGCCATCTGACATGGATGATGGAAAGTGAACCAAAATCCTCTTAACTGCTGAGCCATTCTCTCTCCAGCCCCTGCAGTGGAATGTAAATATAGATGTAACAGTGTGTATATGAAAAGCATGCTTTCAACATTTTGCATTTTGTATTATGAAGAACAGGAGCCCATCAAAAACAAGAAAAAAAAAAGTAAAAGTTTGTTTGTAGAGCCAGGTGGTGGTAGCGCGCAAGCCTTTAATCCTAGCACTTGGGAGGCAGAGGCAGGCGGATCTCTGAGAGTTTGAGGCCATCCTGGGCTACAGAGTGAGTTCCGGGAAAGGCACAAAGCTACACAGAGAAACCCTGTCTTGAAAAACAAAAAAACAAAAACAAAAAAAAAAAAAAAAAAAAAGTTTGTTTGTAGAAAGATTCCTTCCTGAAGATAGAGGGAGTTATTGACCTAGAACACTGGCAAATGTTGCCTAAGACTCCAGGTGAAGTCAAAGGAAAGGGTTACAGAATTAGAGATGAGAAAATTGATAGGCATTTTGGAAGGACAAATTAGAAAAAAAAAGTGTTGGTAGCTGTTTTCAAGGTATTTCTCAAGGTGGTCTTTGTTTCATTCTTTTCATCCCTGTTTTCCTGAAGATGGCAGCAGCTGAAGAATTAATGAAACTTTACTGTGCTAACACGAATAGTCCTGAAACCCAGAATACAGTTTCAGATCTACTCAGAAGAGGCGATGAGATGTGCAGTTCAGGAATATATCTATTCTAGTTTACTTTCTTGTTTCTGCCATAAGCTTCTTGATCAAAAGCAACCTGGAGAGAAAAGGGTTTATTTATGGTTAAACTTTCCATTCTGTCATAGAAGGAAATCAGGGCAGGACTCAAGCAGGAACTGAAGCAGAATCCGTGGAGGAATGCTGCTTGGTGGCTTGCTCTCTGACTTGCTCCTTGGCTACTCTTGTTATGTAGCTGGGGATAACTTCCTCAGGGATGATGCCTCCCACAGTGGCCTGAGACACCTGCCCCTCAGAAATCATCACTGCAGACAGTCTCTCATCGATGTGATCATAGACCAATATGATATACACAATTTTTCAGTTGAGGTTCGCTTTCTCCAAGTGACTCTACGTTATGTCGAGTGGACATAACATCTTTGTCAAGTGCACCAGTTTATGCCAACCTTTCACATGGTAGAATGATGACAGAGTCCTTTCAAAGAGCAGAAGATAGAGCAGAGAAAGGCTTTCCCAGAGTCCCAGTGGTCCCTGTTTCTGGCCACAAAGATATGCAATGGATATAATCCTTCACACAGATGCCTGCCATTTAGGAAGGGGACTCCTGTAATTGGTTACATTTGGCACCCACAGTCTCACCACAAGTTGGCTGAGGCTCTGTCCCATACAGTGAAGGAGTGTCTGTGGGCATCTTTCTCCAAAGCCACTGTCTCATGGTGGGTGGTGGTGACTCACGGAGGGGGATATTTGGAAGAGCTGGAGTCCCCAGCGGTGGTGGGATGGGGGGGCTTGAAAAAGGGTTGGCTGTGTGTTCACACCCCAGCATGGCTACTTTGTGAAACCTCACAGGAGTGGATTAGAAGCCTGGAAGTATTTCAGGAAAGGACCTCCCAGGGACAGAGTGTCTTCTCATTCCACACCTGGCCACAGCATTCCTCCTTTTCATCATGGTCTGCATCTTCTTTGCCTGGTTCTAGGTTCTAGTATCTGCTTTTCTTTGTTTTATATTTTTAAAGATGTAGTGGTGTGTGTGTGTGTGTGTGTGTGTGTGTGTGTGTGTGTGTGCAAAAGAGAATATGTGAGCATAAGAGTATGAACGCTCTTGAGAGAATTATTAGATGATATGATATGCTGTCACCAAAAATAAGAAACTCACAGGAAAACAAACTTGCCTGACTCTTGACAGTCCCACTTTCCAAGGGTGCTCATGGATTTGTGTTAGAGGGATGTCATGTCTTTAATGCTTCACATTATCTGTCTTGATTTATCAAGATTTTGGTAGGGAAGCTTGGTAAACTTGACTGTGGCTCAAAGTAAACTAATCTTTTCTTCCTAGAATCACCTCAGTGAGATTTTAGACAGTGAAGGTGGCGTGCTGGAGAGACGGCTCAGCAGTTAGGACTCTTGCTTCTCTTCCAGAGGACCCAAGGTCTGTTCCCAGCACCTTTACTGGCAGCTCACAACCATATGTAACTCTAGCTCCTGGGACTCTGATACCCTCTTCTGGCCTCTGAGGGTACCCATGCACACTTGACATTCACACACATAGAGAGGCATGTACGTATGCACAAATTAATATAAATAAAATATTTTTTTAAAAGGCAATCAAGCTGAGGTGAGCTACCTGCCTTTGAAGTAGTGGGCACAAAGGAGGATTATTTTGAATAAGAAAGGAATAAACAGCCACATGGCAGAAGAGGATGGAAACTGCCCATTGAAACAAGGCAGCAGAAAGCAGGGCAGAGGGCTGAGGCTTGGGACAAAGACACCACCGCTGAGTAACTTCCCTAGCGATGTTAGATCAGACAATGGGATTTTGAAGCTGGGATGTTGGATTCCATTTGATACTGTGGTGTCTTGTGATGAGGTCATCTGGTTTGTTTAACTTGTAAACGTGTTGTTTCTTATGCTTTGATATGCAGATCTGTCTCAGTGGTGGCGTGAAGGGAAGGAGGTCAAATATATGGGAATATACTTTAGGGCTATTACAAGGTGAGTGAACATCCCCATCCGAAACAAGATAGAAAGGACATTCTGTGTGAGCAGGAACATGAAGACTGTGGTTTACATAGACTCAGGCTCCTTTGGAAATCCCACATTAAGAGGCATGTTAAGACATGTTAGGAGACTTTAAGAGACATGTCTTTGTCACAAGAGAGAGGAGCAAGGCAATTTATGGAGATCTTCATGACAAAGCAGTCCTCACAAAGCTGAGGGATTTGGGAGTCTAAGCATGGATGGTAAAAGTCGCTCTCTATCTCCCTTTCCTTTCCTCCCATGTCCTCCCCTTCTCTCCCTCCGTCCTGTATTTATGGGGAGCCTTACTAATTGTTATCAGATAAAAATAATTCATAGTCAATAAGAAATTCGGATCTATTGCAGATTTCAGAGGCAGCTCAAACACTGGGTGGAAGAGACCGCAGATTGAGGGATGCATTCAACTGCTTGGGTCACAGGTTGCTCTGCCCCTGGTGGGGTAGCACGGGTTCTCTTCTTTAACTTTCTCATCAGCCCAATTCTGACCACTGCTTGGGAGCACATGCATTTTCCTGGATGCCTCAGAACTCCCACCCATTCTGGGCGATTTATAAGTAAGGAGCACTAAGTATCTAGACCTCTTTAGGCCATCAGCACCCCCGCCACCCCCCCCCCAACACACACACACAGTAGAAGGGAGAATTTGGTAAAGATAAACCACTTTCAAGTCCCTCATCCCATTTTCAGGTCCCTAACCTCTTCTCGATTCCAGATCTTACAAATGGGTGAGGTTTGGCATTTGCGCTATGGAATGGGTGGAGGAGCAGTCTCAATGTCTTTGTCTCCACTCTCTCTTCCCGCCGACTGCCCTGCTCTCTCACTCCTTCCTGCAAGCTCCTCAGGTTCTCACAGCCTGCAGTGTGGACAAGCCAGGACAAAGCCACAGAATCTTCCCGTTCGTCACATTCCCTTCGGGAGATGGAGGTGAGGTTTTGGGCGTTCCACAATGCCTTGAACAGACCCCCAAACATATGGAAAATGCAGAGAATAGGGTATAAGTTATAAAAATAAAATAAATAAAATAAAGCGAGAATGCCAATTTCTGGTAATGGTTTGTTTTCATAGTAACTGAGAACCCCCATAAACCTGCGAGTAATCACACATTTATGGTGAGGGTAAGCTAGGAGAATTAGGGGGCTCACTGGGACTTGCGCTATTAGTACAGCTGCTCCCCATTGCCGAGATCTGAGTTCAAATCTCCACCAGTGGTACAAATGAAAATGTCATTTTAGAAGTTAATTAGCCCCATGCAATAAATACTAGCTACTTGATTGATGTACCTAAAAAATAACTACTCAAAAATTATATATACATAAATACATATATAGCCCATTATGCAAGTCAGACCAGTCAAAAAGTCAGACATTATTTAAATAATTTGCTTCTCTTAACAGTCTAACCACCTGCAAGTAAATAGAATTTATTAAAAGAAGGTGGGGCTTCTGGGAGATGAATTTTGGAACTAGAGGGGAAAATACTTTTAAAAAGCCATCAAATTGAATCCTTATTTTTATAGAAGAAGGAATAAAAACTTGGGAGGTTAAGTGACTTGGTTAAGTAATACAATTAACTGGCGGGGAAGCAGGGCTGGATTCCAGGTGTCCCGGCAGCTCGCATGTTCTCGGGGTGGTTTCTGCAAGCTCTTAGCATGATTCTCCCTCCCACTCTGATATCTATGCTTTCTGTAGCTGGCCCACGTGACCTCTTCCTTACTGTGTTCTCTGTTTCCGAGTGCTCTGCCTTCTCTTATTACTAAAATCTCAAACTTAGCACCTCAAGACTCAATTATTGTTATTTTTAAATGAAGATTTCCCATCAGCTACAGGAACACAAACACATAGGACATCCTAAAATTGAACTAGAACTCAATGGGGGAATTAGAAGACTGGTTTGTGGATTCAAAGACAACTAGAGAAGTGTAGTGGGGCGTGGTGGTGCACATCTTTAATCCCAGCACTCAGGAGGCAGAGGCAGGCAGATCTCTGAGTTCGAGGCCAGCTTGATCTACAGAGAGAATTCCGGAACAGCCAGGGCTACACAGAGAAAGCTTGTCTCAAACAAAAGAATATAAAACATTAGAGAAGTGTGGAGACATCCCTTTTAGTAGTAAGCTTTCCTAGTTAAAATAATGCTCTGTAATGTTAATACTGTCTAGACCCATGAGAGAAAAGTCAGCCACAGTGAAGTCCTAGGTTAACTGCTTAAGCTGTCCCTCACTTTGAAAGAATGCCTTTTATGTGAGGCTTCATTTGGGGTCAGTATGACTCTGCTAAGACCCCCTAAAGTCCAAGTCTTGGAAGGAAACAGGTGAGCGCCATAGGACTCTCCTCTCATCTTAGTATTTACGTCTCTCCTCCCCAAATCAAATGTTGATAGAAGTATGGATGTGAGTGGCTGTAGCAGCCAGGCATCCATGCAAAAATAGATCAAGAATAAGCGAGGGGTTGAGGGAGTCACCATGTAACTGCAAACACCTATTCACAATTAGAAGTTAGTCAGCACTATGATGGCTGCCGCGAGCTGGCAAGCTGGAGAACCCAGTAGCTTCGCAGTCGAAGCTGGAGGCCCCAGAACAAGGGGGACCAATGGTACAACCCCACTCTGAGCCCAAGGGCTGGGAAACACCACACAGGGCCATGATACAAGTCCACGGTCAAAGAATGGAGAAGCTGGATGCCTGATGTCTGCCGGCAATCACAGATGTAAGGACCCATGGCAGCCAAAGAAGACTCCAAAGTGAGCACTCAGGGAAGCTTTCTCCTCTGTTTTTTGCCCTGCTTGGGTCCCCATCCTACTGCACAGCACCTCCCACATATAGAGCTGGATTCCCCCCTCTCCCCCTATTAGACCACCTATGTGCCAGGACCATAACCTCTGGACACACCCTCACAGACACACCCAGAAGAATGCTACACTGATTTTCTAGGTGTCTCTCAATCCAGTCAAACTTGCATTCAGAGATGAAGTAAGAAGTTCCAGAAGCAGGGGGAAAGGTGATTTTCATGGCAATGACCTTGGCTGATATTGTGTGTGTGTGTGTGTGTGTGTGTGTGTGTGTGTGTGTGTGACATGTACTGATGTAAATGAATGTTAGTCAGCACATATGCCAAGCCAAATCTGTGGGGGTCAGAGGTCACAATTTTTAGGAGTCAGATCTCTACACCGTACATTCCGGGGATCGAACTCAGGTTGTCAGGCTTGGTGGAAGGCAACTTTACCCACTGAGCCACCATGTCAGCTCTATGATTGATATTTCTTGAGTATGGCAGTTAATTCAATTTTTGTGTAAAGTTTTGGCTAGGAAGAAGTAGAAAGGTCCACATTTCCAAGTTTGGAGGCTCTGAGAACTAGATTTGACACACATGGGTTTTTATATACTCTCTAGAAAAAATCCCTGCAAATCATTAGAAGTCGGTGTCTTGGAAGAAACTAAGGTATGGATTTAAATAGAAATTCCAAGCAAACTCAGAGTAGTTGACCATGTGTTTTTAAGCTATAAGTGTTCCCTAATGTCAGACTAATATTCTAGATCCTTCCATATCCAAACTCCTGATCAAGGCACAGTTCCTGAATGATGATTTTCTACTCATCATAGAGCTCTAACAGTGAGTATCACCAGGATCAATTTGCCCAACCTCATAGACATCTCAGGTTGTCTGTCCTTCTGCTGGTTCCCAGAGCCTCTATGTTAGTTCTGACGGGCATCACTTTCCCATGGATTACTATAATCACCTCTATTCGGCCTTAACTGCCTGAATCCTGTTCTCTTTTGCTACACTCCTTACCATTTATTTTCTACATTTCTTGAATAATCTTTCTTAAATGTATGCCTGAGCGTGGCATTCCCTGCTTAAAATCCTTCAATTACACTCAATTGCATTCATAATTCAGCCCCAATGCCCTGACAACAGCCACTCTAAATCCTTTCTGGAATAAGGTGGGTTGTATACACAATCATGGATGTAAGCTTAGCTTACAGGAACTGCTGACCCCAGGCTCTCTACCTTACCCTTTACCCCCTCACCTCTTACCCCTTGCATTTGAGACAACCTGGACCATGACCTCCTTGGGGGTCATCCATGCTATTCCTCTGGTTCTTTCTTAACTTCCATCCCTGGCCCCAAACCTAACTCGGTTGTATTCTGCACAGCACAGTCTTCTCTGGGAGTGAATTTGAGCCTGTTTTAGATCCACCCAGTGTTCTGAGCTGTTATCAAGTGCTACTCCTGCTTGATGTTCGTTAATCTTGGTTTGCTCCTCAATCCAAATTTAATGTGTTTGGCGTTTGTGTGACATCCTAATTCAGATGGACAGATGCCTAATTTGTTTCAAGTATTGTTTCATTTTTCCAAAAACCCTGTTGACTCTCCTAGGAAAAAAAATTCATATTTTATTTTTCGTAGTTTCCTAACTGTTGGCCTAACCCAGGCTTCAGCCTAGGCACACTGACTCTAAACCTTGACCCAGTGATCACCAAATGTCTGTTGAGAGCCATAGCCTACTGGAATACATCCCACCATTCCTCCAGTGACACTGGTGTCTTTACATTGATTTTACTTAATTGTTTAGTGAAAGCAGTTTGGGGGCAATGGGTAGTTGAGGGCTTTTATTTCTCAGGAAGGGTTGACCATGGACTTTATCCCACATTAGGCAAAATTACAAACAAGATTTGGGTAATTATGTATTTCTCCTTTTAGTTTTCTTAATGTGCCCCCACCCCAACCCCTCTGCCCATCTTCACTCTCACTGTGATTCCTTCCATTTGGTCAATGTACAGGACTGATATGTTCACCTTTGTTGTGGAATATTATTTTAAGATGTGTTACATTTGTTTATGTTGTGGAACATTTGTTTAATGATACAAAGATGTGCTGCGTTCTTTTATGTTGCATTTGTTTAACTCTGTGAAGCTGTGTTACTTTGCCTGTCTAAAATACCTGATTGGTCTAATAAAGAGCTGAATGGCCAATAGCAAGGCAGGAAAAAGGATAGGCGGGGCTGGCAAGCAGAGAGAATAAAAAGGAGGAGAAATCTAGCAAGAAAAGATAGAGTAGCAAGAAAAGGAGAAAGAGAGGAGGACATCAGGGGCCAGCCACTCAGCTGCACAGCAAACCACAGAGAAAGAAGTAAAGAAAGATATACAGAAATAGAGAAAGGTAAAAGCCCAGAGGCAAAAGGTAGACAGATATTTTAAGTGAAGAAAAGCTGGATAGAAACAAGCCAAATTAAGGTCAGGCATTCACAAGAAAGAATGAGCCTCTGTGTATTTATTTGGGTGCTGGGTAGCAGTTCCCCAAACACCCAAAAGAGTAAAAACAACCAACAACACACCTTCCTTATAAAAATAATCCAGTCTTTTGTTTCCTTTGAAACACTTAGAATAAAGACATTTCTAGCCTCTTCGTTGATGTCCAGTCACTAGTTAATCATTTCTCTGTCTCTCTCTCTCTTTTTCTCCCCACTCTGTGTGTGTGTGTTTAATTTTTCTGCTGTAACTTACCAACACAGAGTTTCAGACATGAAAAAAATAGCCTTTTAAGGAATCAGCAGGTATCAGAGACAATAAAGGTAATATTTCTCAGCACCATTTTTGAAAACACTGTCTGGGTTTCCATAGATTGCAGTGGGCTTTGACAGCATTGCACAGCGTTGATCAGTTATTGAGGAGAAACTGTTCAAACGAAAGCATCTCATAGAGGAAGTGCCGACCTGGTGTAAGTTGAATACCACACTGGAAGTATGGCATCTGTGGAGGCGAACATGCAGAGAAGTGCTGGGTACATACCCAGTGTCTGTCAGTGCATCCTCCCCCCAGAGTCCAGAATTTCCAGCCATCAGTGATCATGACCTATTAAAAAAGATGGGGCCTCCATCAGAGCTCTAAAAGACTTCTGAGGAATCTTTGTGTTTTGTCAATCAGTCAGTTCCAACAGTGCTGTGGCTGGCTTGAATGTGTCTCCACAATGTGTATGGGTTACAAATTTAATACTGAAATTTAGAGTTGTATTTTTGAGGCAGAGCCTTTGGGAAGTATTTAGGGTTAAATGAGGTCAGGAATATGGGGCCTTTGTGATGACCCTGGTGGCTTTGGAGGAAGAGGAGGAGAGACCTGAGATGGATGGCATCTTCTCTCTGTCTTGTTTGGCATGTGCTGCCTCTTCCATGTCAGGATGGGCCAAGAAGACCCTCACCAGAGAGGCCAGGACCATACTCTTGAGTCTTCCAGCCTCAAAATCTGTGAAATAAATTAATCTAGATTCTTCATATGCTATCAAATCTGCAGTGTTGTTATAGCAACAGAAAACAGACAAAGGCAGCTGTTGGAGCTCACCTTTGAGGCTAGCTTTTAAAATTTTGCTTTTCACCTGTGTTTTAGAGTCTGCCTATCTATACTCAAGAGCTCTTCACCATAGCTAGTAACGATGTGATTTTCCACGCTGATGGGAGCTCTGGCAGGGCTTCTCCTCACTGTCTTGTGGCTGCCAAGACCCCAAGGGCTCAGCTCCATCCTATTGTTTCTCGTTCCTGGAATGAGAGAGGGAAGGGCATCATAGATGATTCTGGTTGAGTTGGAACAGTATCCTTCATTCCTGGGCCTTTGTTTCAGCTTGAAATGTACCACAAATTAATTGGATTGATGCAAATAATTAAGATAGTCACTTGGGTTGCGCACCTTTCCTCCGAAATTTTTCTTTAAGTTGCCAAGTCGAAGCTTGGTGTATTCAAATGTCAATGATTCATGGCTTTTGAAAAAAAAAAAATCCCTCTGAATGGAATTCAGAGCTCAAGAAAATACTTAGACTGATAGGCACCAATGCCACATGTTCGCATACAAACCTCCACAACAGCGGGTCACTTAGCAGAACATGTTACCCAAGATGTTCAATGCCAAACTTCATGTAGACAAATTACTGTTCATGCGACAATGTTATTTTGGTCTCTACTCTTAAATGGTCTTACAACAGAGAGAATTCTTAGATACCATCCAAAAACAGGCACATTTTTTTTCGAATTACAAGAGTAAATACGATTCTTTTTATTCCATCTTGGCCATCAGTGGAACTGATACACATCAAGTTTTGATACAATTAAAATTACATAAATATACAACAATGCAGTCATTGTTAACAAATTCCAGATTGCTCTCGTGTACAGATGAAGCCAGAAACTCCATGGTTTTCATGGAAGAGAAACCATTTGAGTGTCTTCTGATAATTTCCACTAGATAAGAGCCGTCTCTTTCTCTTTCATAGGTTACTGCTTAGGCAAGAAGGATCACCTCAAATTGATGACATGATGCAGAGGATGAAGGAGACAGGGTCAGGCCTCAAATTTCTACCTCGGTGCTTTTCAGATGGGACATTTGCTAAGGTTTGAAGATGTCAGTTATGAAATCCAGGTATTCTTCAATGTGACATTATTAAGGCATGGGACATGTAAGAAGCTGTGTGAGAGTGTGTTGTGGTTTGAATGAAATTGTCCTCCATAGCCTCAGGCCCTGGAACATTTGGTCCCCAGTTGGTGGCACGGAATTGCTCTACAATTTCACCATTGGCCTGACTCTCTCAATTGCCTTTCTCTGCTTCATCCTTGCTTTTGAGAATCAGAGCACTCAACTTCCTGCCTGCCATGCCTGCCTACTCCCATGCTTCCTCACCATGACAGGCTTTTTTTCCATCTGGAAATATAAGCTAAATAAACTCTTCCTTCTATAAGTTACCATGGTGATGGTGCTTTATCATGGCAATAGAGAAGTAATCAATATGGAGTGTCTGTGTTGCCATAAGCACTGTACCTGGAAAAGGAGGAAAACTTTATTTTGGCTCATGGTTTTCAGGGCTTTTTATATCAACCGGAACGCAGAGAGAGAGAAAGAAGAAATGAACATGGCTGATACAGCCTTCAATGGCTGTCTCCACTAACATCCTTCTTCCACATATGGCCTATCTCCTAACATTCCTAGAAGCTCGGCAAATAGCATGTGAATCTGGAGAGCAAGTGTTGGGAACATGAGCCTATGTGGGACATCTCATATTCAAACCATTGCAGGGTTTATTCACCCTGGATGGGATTCAAGGGCTTTACCAAACAAAAGAATATTTGTAGTTCTTGCCTTCCATCCTTCCTTCACACACCTTCCTTCCTTTTAGAGGCAGTACCACTAGGACTGAGCCTGTTGGTCCCTTGGTTATGGACTTCTTGGACTCAGAGCTGATGAATCTTTTTTATAAATCACCCCCTCTGAAGAGTTCTGTTACAGAAACAGAAAATCAATTAAGATGGAAACTGGACTAGGGAACTGTGCTGTTGGAACAAATACCTAAAAAATGTAGATGTGGCTTTCAGAATTGAGTGATGAGCAAAGGATGGGCAGTCAGAACTGACTTCTAGAAAAGGTTTGTGTTGCTGTGCGCAAATGCCAAGAGGAGTTCTGGGTAGGGCTCAGAAGCAAATGGCAGAAGGAAACGCCTCCTTCCCGCTGGAGACAAAGGAGGTGGTCAGAAGGCTGGATGAGGAAGACTGTTCTTGTATGTTCTCAGTTAGACAAGGGAAGCTGAGCAATGGCAAATGAGAAGTAAGTGTTCTGTGATATAGATGGAGAGCTTGGATGAACTGTATCCTATCCTGGTGCTTTATAGGAAGTAGGATCTAAACAGCAGCGAACCTGCAAATCTGAGAGGAAACAGTTTAAACAGCAAGATGTTCAGGATGCTACATGGCTTCTCGTAACCACTTCCAGTAAAATGAAAGAACTGAGAAATGTCTTAAAGATGAGACTTATTGAAAAGACAGCAGAATGTAAAGTGTGGATGATTCTCATTAGGCCTATATAGAAGGAAGCCGGGTGTTAATCAAGAAAATGGGAGGGTAATGTCACAGGCATTTGGGAGACACATACAGCTGTCATGCCTATAGTTAGTCTACAGTGTGCCAAAGCCTCAAGGACAGAGGAGGGAGATGGTAACTTTCTGCCCAGGAGGGTTTCAAGTCTGTTCCCAAATTCTGATACAATACTTGGCTGCTGTATCTATGGCTCAAATAGGTCCACGTGCATCTCAGGTCTTTTCACTGGAGGGTGCATATTCTAAGCCTCAGTATAGTCCCTGTCATGATAATGCTGCAATGTCCAAAGTGCATTAGCTGTGGAGGTCTGAGAACCTTTGCTAATGTAAAAACTGTCCCAGGGAAGCCTGGACCCAGATAGAGATTGTCATTTTGGCAAGGCCACGGTAGTCTTGCCCACTCAAGTACAGTCCACCAGAAATGGAATGAAGGCCACTTAGAAAATGAATTGCAAGAATAGGGTTATCCTGCAGGCATCAGATTAGTAGAGCCACCACAATGTGGAGTTGGTGTTGGAATGAGGTGAGGCTTTTGTGGTTACTAGGATGAAATGGATATATTTTTATGTGAGGAAAAACTTGAATTTTATATATATTTTTGATGCAACATTAAGAAGATGATAACCTTTAGAAATCCATCGATGCTCTCCTCCAGCCCCATAAGAGCTACAAAACGGGCTGTGCCCAGCAAAGCTATGATCAAATGTAATGGGTTCACATCTTAGTAAAGAGCAGACAAAAACAAGCATGGCAGCAATGTGAACAAGTGGAGAAAGATTTACTGCCTCCAGCAGGCAGAAGGAGTACAGACATCATTTCCAAGGCTATGTATGCCCTCTGAAACCAAGGAAGCTGAAAGATTTTTTTTATATATATATGAGAGGTCTATAGACCAGTTAGGAAAGCTCTTTAGGGGTGAACACATTCCTGAGCATGCTCAGTTTAAGGTCATAGTTCAAGAAGGGAATACGGTAGAAGCATTTCTCAGCGTGTGTACGCCATCATGCCCAACTCTTATCTATGTCTGACTTCAAAGAGAATCTGGACCTAAGATTTTTGGGTTGGGTCTTTGGGGGTGACTGGGATAAAATAGTGCCTTTGGTATATGAACAGGCAATGCATTTTATAACTATTTGAATGTAGTGTTGGAGACTTGAGGCTCAAAGGTAGTTAGACCATGAGATTAATGTCCATCTAAAAGAGACTTCCTACAGCCTTTGGGCCCCTTCTGCTTCACATTCTGAGATGTGAGAATGTACATAACTCATCTCTGAGGGCTATACCAATCTCTAGACATCCCAGCCTGTTGATGATTTGCCTGAAGCTTGCCTTCAGTTTCCAGTCTTACAAAGTATTACTCAGGTATGCAGTGGACTAAGTGGCTTAACCCCCTTGTTTCTTTCTCTGTAGAATTAGGTTCACACTAGCTACAACACAGTATGTCCTACAATGCTACACACTCCTTTGCTATGGTAAGATAGCCTGACCAAAGGGTGCTTGGGAACAAAAGTGTTGGTTTTTTTTGTTGTTGTTTTGTTTGTTTTGTTTTGTTTTTAGCTGACACTTCATGTCACAGCTCATCACTGAGGCAAATCAGGGCTCAGTGGGAACCTGGAGGTAGGAACTGAAGCAGAAGCCACAGAGGAAGGAACCCAGCTTAAAGGTGCCCAACCATGGCTTACTTGGCTAGATTTCTCATACAAGCCAGGACTACCTGCCCAGGGGTAGTATCGCCCATAGTGGGGCTAGGTCCTTTCACAACCATCATCAATCAAGAGAATGCCCCACAGACATGCCCACAGGCAAGCTGATGGAGACAGTGCCTCAAGGTTCCTTCTCAGATGACCCTAGCCTTTGTCAGGTCAAACAAACAAAAAAACTAACCAGAACAAAGTACTTTAAGAAAACAAATAATATGGAGCCTGATCCATACAATGTTTACAACCCCTTAGTTAATTTATTCTTATATGGACAAAGGAAACTACAAATGGCTAGGTCTCTCTTTACCTATGTTGTTGTCAAAACGAGCTGTTTGTGGATGCTGTTGATGTCTCTTAAATAACTTTTCTTTGGGATTAGCTTCTTCCCAGAGCAGATGGTACTGCACTTCTCTGTTTCCCACATATGTGAGTGAGATGCATAAGTTGGCATGCAGACAGGACACCCAGCAAGTGGAGATGAGTCTGTGGAGTGAGCACCCTGTCTGCATCTTGGAGAGTTCCAGGCCAGGAGATTTCTACCGTATCTCTCCAGCCAAAGTGCCAGCAGTTGGAGACATATCCATGGCAGAAGATCAACAGGTCTAGCAGCTAATTAGTGAGCAAGTTTATGTGTGACATTTGGAAAGTTCCTGAGTTAACGAGGTGGTCACTAGAGGCTCCATCACATCCTGACACTCTCTGTCACTTGGTTTATGTTCACCGCCCTTGGCCCAGCCTCGGCACACTGCATAAATCTGCAGCTGCAGAAACCAAGCTCACATATAAAATTGAAGGATTTATTTTGAGGTATTGAAAGGTTTATAGCTGAAAAAAAAAAAGTTAAAAATTTGCCGAATCGGCATCTGGAGGACTCTCCTGTGAGCCTCCCTTAACCCTCTCCCAGCACTGTTCCCTGTATTCCTGTCTGCAGGGAGACACCAGCAAACCAGGGAAAAAGAATGAGATGGCAGGGGTCCTCCAGCCTATACCACTCCTGGCCTTAAGTGACTTCTTATGTCATTGGAAGTAGTCTTTGAAAGCTACCCTAACGATGCTGAGACCCAACACATGCTAAGCAAAGCAACTCTTTACTTCTTCTCTGGTGCCCAGTGCATCTTGATCTCCAGAAGGTTCTGTTCATTTTCAGGGCATATTTCAGAGAACAGTGGTAAGTTTTCAGTGCTCATATTCCTGTATCTTTATTACTTTGGTGATGATCAGTGGGAAGCGAGCTTAAGTTATTAGTTCTTGCCTCAAATAAAAATCTGAGTTACCACTTGTGTATCTGATCCAGCATTTGGCATTTCCTTGCCTGGATTCTGCAGATTTCCCTAGTGAGCTCTTCAGGTTCTAGCTGGTAACTTGGAGCATTCATCAAGCTACTTAGGATAGCTCTCTTGAATGCTTGCAGATGGGCTGAGACCTAAGTTTAAAAAAGAAAACCTCTGTGTGTGTGTGTGTGTGAATGTGTGTGTGTGTGTGTGTGTGTGTGTGAAATGCCACTAAAACAGAGGGTTAGGAGGCAATGCAGCAGGCTAGGGAATCACAGGCTCTGAAAATTGCTTCACTGACATGCTCTCTCCCACCTTAGGTGGAAAAATACTGTTCCTGTCATTCATCTGTACTGGATCAGGTATCAAATGCCTTACCCATTTTCCAGGAATCCAGTAGAAAATACATACTGTCTTGAAAGCAATAAAGGGCTCTACAGACATCATGTCTTATGATTCATGGGAATACCATTTCCATTCACTGGCTACTAACTGCCCTGCTTATCCTCTGTCTTGTCCTCTAAGCCATTAACCATCCCCTTGTTGTGGTCTATAGGCTCATGCATTTAAACACTTAGTTCCCAGTTGGTGGTACTGTTTAGGGGAAATTGTGGAACCTTCACAAGGTGGAGAGTTGCTGGAAGAAGTAAACCATGAGGATGGCTTTGAAGGTTTGTAGCTTTATCTCACTTCCAGTTTGCTCTCTCCACTTCTTGTACACAGTTGAGATGTGATCTCTCATTTTCCTGGCCCTGTGGCTTATTGTTTTGCTTCCCACTGTGTACTGGCTAGTGTTTTGACAACTCAACACAACTTAGAGTCATTTTGGAAGAGGAAAACTCAACTGGGAAAATGCCCTCACCAGACTAGCCCCTTGGCAAACCTGTGGGGCATTTTCTTGATTAATGATTCTTGTAAGGGGTGTCACCCCTAGACAAGTGGTCCTGGATGGAGCAAGAAAGTAAACTGAGCAAGCCAGTAAGCACACTCCTTCATGGCCTCTGCCTCATTTCCTGCCTCCTGGTTCCTGCCTGGACTTCCTGCTCTAACTTCCTTCTATAATGTATTGTCTCCCAGGATATGTGAGCCAAATAAACTCTTTCGTCCCCAAGTGCTTCTAATCATAATGTTTTATCACATCAGTAGAAAATCTAACTAAGAAATCCAGTGACTACAGAATCTCTCTCTCTCTCTCTTTGGAGCTATACACCAAAATAAACTCATCCTTCTATAAGTTGCTTTTGGTTATAGTATTTTATCACAGCAACAAAGAAAGTAACTAGTACACCTGTCTTCCATCCACTGTATTAGTTTCTTTTTTTTTTTTTTTAATGTTATGACAAACGCCAGAGAAGAGCAACTTGAGGAAGGGTTTGTTTGGGCTCAGAGTCTGAGGGGCCAGCCCATCATGGCAGGGCAGTCATGGCAGCAGGGACTGTATGGTGACCGGGCATGCTGTAGCCACTGTCTGGAAGCAGAGAGAGAGGAATGCTGATGCTCAGCTCACTCCCTTCTTTTATTTAGCTTTGGGCCCCAGCTCACAGGATGGTACCGCCCATGTTTAGGGTGGTTCTCCTCAGTTAAATCTCTCTTGATCTGCTCTCAGAAACAAACTCAGAGAGATCTCTCTTCGATCATTTTTTTAAATCCAGCCAAGTGGACATTGATGGTATACCATCCCAACAACATGAATCTTTGTGCTGTAAGAGAACATTGTTAGTGACTTCTCTCATGGCTGCGAGAGAAAAACCAGGCAGGGACAGCATAAGGGAGGAGGGGCTTATCTCGGCTTGTTGTTTCAAGGAACACAGGCTAGAATTGCAGTAATGGACGGCATGGTGTTGGGGGCTTGTGGCTTGTTCACCTCAAGGGGGACTGGGTAAAGATAGGACCAGAAGCAGAGTCAGGTTATCACCTTTGTGGGCTACCTCAAGTGACCTATGTCTCCCAAGGAGGCCCCATATCCCAAAGATTTCATAAACGGTACTACCAGCTGGAGTCCAAATGTTCAAAATACATGAGCATGTGGAGGGCGTTTTGCATTCAGACCGTAGCAGAAAGCCACGGAGTGCTTCTGGCTAGTGCTATTCTTCTTAGAAGGTTATACTATAGTTATAGCACTTCTTGAGGAGCCATTTGCACAGACATAATTCCAGAGGTGTGTTTGTGTTGGATCAGCCCTGACCCCAGAGCACGGTAGTAACTGCTTGACAAATGGAAAAGGCTTTTAATCTGAGAATGAAAAGTCTGAACTTGGCCCCTGGCTGCCCCCCCCCCAGCTCTGGTGGTCTCTTCTGGGAAAGGGTCCACTTTTTCCTTGAAATCCAATGACTATAGGCTCCTCCGCAGAGCCAGCCACTGAGCCATGCCGTCAGTCACCAGGGAAGTGGGGAATCTCACCTCCTGTTCAGTAGGCACGCATGTCTGAACTCTGCAAGGGAGGGAGGAATCTCCCTTCCCTTGCGAGGAGAGAAAGCCTCCTCACCTCTCTCTACCCAATACCAGGTCCAGCAGCTGTAACGACTTCATTTTTAATTTTTTCCTGGAGCCTTGTCTCTGCTTAATCCATTAAGACAACGTTGAATGTTCCCTGCTCATATATTTATAGAGAAAAAAAAATACCAGCAAGAGAGGAGAGAAAAGACTTTGAAAAATGGTGTCTAAATTGTAGCCAAATGTACTCAGAACTCTCCTTGGCTTAACTGCAAATAATTTTCTTTCAAACATCACAAACACTCTAACTTAACTCAACAAATTGGACCGAAGGGTTTCATTGCTCTCAGAAATCATTCATTCTTATCATCCCGCCCTGCCCCCACCACCACTGTTCTCACACGCTCGGTGTCGCAATTTCTTTCCAGTCAAGTTCTTCGGGGTAATTCCTAGCCAAACTGCACTGTCTCCATCAGGTTGCCTTCCTGAAAGTTCCGTGAATAATTTGTCTTGTCTGTTGCAGAGAACCGTCTTAGGTACCAGCCCCATCTTCTTGGTGCTTGGCGATGAGGGAGTGGGGGAGGAGGGATGGCTGTTTTAAATCAATCAGTTGACACTAATCTAATGTCTAATTAGCTCTGGGTGGGCGTGGGCTTTGATTATAGGAAGTGCCTCAGGCGGTGGCTGGTGTTTGAAGAGCTGCTGTGCATGTATCAATCATCCTTTGACAAGATCTGGAGAGAAAAGGAGAAAAAAAGAAAGGAAGAAAGACAGAAGGAAAGGAAGAAAAGGCAGCAGAGGGGGTGTGTGCTTTTTTTCTGTCATCTGTTGATTCTCTGTATCCAGTGGTCCAAAGAAGGGGTTTTAAACCATCAATTTGTTCTTGACATCTGAGTGCCTGACCAGAGCCAGGGGGACACTCTAAAGCCAGCTGAAACTGTTAATTGTGTCTAATAATTACTTCCCTTGCCACAAGGCACACTCTCATATCTAATGAAGATCACATTTCATTGCTATTTTGCTTATCTAAAATAAATACAAAAGTTCCAGCTTTTTGGTGTTCAACTGAACTCTTGAGACCCAATCACAGTTTATGATAAATGATAGGATGGAAAATTCTATATAATAAGAAATTGCTCCCTTTGAAAACGGCATGTCTGTCATTATTTTGATGGTCTAACTTTTATCTTTCTCTGCTTAGTTTCACCTTTTTGAGGGACAGGTGGCTTCAACGTTTGCTTAGAAAGGCCCGCAGTGGATTTAAATGCTGCCACCCTTATTATTTCTAGCAGAAAGGTGGAAGGTACTAAGCCAGCCTCTCTTATTTCCTTGTCTAAAACCTGTTTTTCCATTGCTGCTACTCAATGTTATGATTCCATCTGAATTAGTACAGCAAGCAGACTGGGTGTTCTCCAGCTTATACCACAGAGACCCATGGATGAAGGCTGACATTTTATCCTTATACTTATCATTTGAAAGCTTGGATGGGGGGGGGGTGTATACTTTGCAGTGCTACTTTTATTTCAGATCTATTTGACGTGTTTGCTTTTTTGTTACGTTGTTAGTTTTCTAGTGATCCCAAGCTGCTGAACTTGTTAGACCCAGCGAAGTAGAATGCTAGGAAAAGGTAGCACTCTGAAAATGTGCAGAATCTTGGGAGATGGATCAGCCAGTAAAGCAAGCAGGAGGACCTGAGTTTGGTTCCCTGGCAACCACATGAAAAAGCAGGGCTAGGGGCATACACCTGTCATCTCAGTACTGGGAAGGTGGAGATAAGAAGGTGCCTCCGAGTGGCTGGCCAGCCTGTCTAGCCAAAGTGGTGAGCTATAGGGTCAGAGAGAGACCCTATCTCAAAAACCAAGGTGGAAAGCAATTGAGGAAAACACCCATTGTTGACCTCTGGCTTCTGAAACATGTACAAGCCTAGATACACAGAGAGGGATGCACACGTATGTGCGCATGTGCACACGTATACTCACGTACCTCACACAAAGACCCTTCACCTCCCTCCTCTTTCTCCTCTCTATAATAATGCAAAACAAAAAGCAAAAGGCAGTGACTTCCTCTATTACATTCTTCAATGTAGTGCTTTCATAGTTTGTCAGAACTTTGAATTAAATGTAAAATATAGATGACTAAATTATGGGTTATTCTGTATCACTCCATTCTTATCACGATCCCTTTTAGAAATTTTTGTACCAGGGAGAAAATATTTGTGTTAGCTGGGCAGTGGTGGCTCATGCCTTTAATGACAGCACTCGGGAGTCAGAGGCAAGCAGATCTCTGTGAGTTCAAGGTCAGCCTGGTCTACAAAGTGAGTTCCAGGACAGCCAGGGCTACACAGAGAACCCCTGTCTCAAAAAACCAAATGAAACCAACCAACCAAACAAACAAACAAAAACAGTTGTGTCTTAGTATAAACTGTTCTTAAAACTGACTTTTTTTCTCACGTAGTGAGAAAATGAAAATATCGTGAACACAATCTGCTTTCTTTCCTCAAAGCACTTGCTTGGTGAGTAAGAATCTTCATACTATTTGACTGAGTTATGTGAGGTTGTCCTCAGAGGACTAAACCTGGCTGTGTGTTACCTGGCTCCTCATTGAATGACAATGGAGGTTACTTGGCTCTGAACCCATTTGGAAAAGAACAGTTACAGGTAATAAGATCAACATGCAATTTGCTGTTCCATGACTTTCGATGATTTACAACAACCAAGAGTGGCATAGTAGGGAGTCGGCAGTAACAGACCCTACCCTCTTCTTTCCGATTGTAATCGTTTTGTTTCTGTTGCTGTGATAAAACACCGATCGAAAGCGTCTTGGGGAGGAGAGGGTTTCTTTCAGCTTGCAGACTACAGTTCATCAGGGAGGGAAGCCGAGGCAGGAACACAAGACAGGAGCTTGAAGCAGAAATAAACAGAGGAACATAGCTCACTGGCTTGCTTATTGAGCTCAGGCCAATCTGTCTAGGGGTGGCACTGCCCACAGTGGGGTGGGCCCTCCTACATCAGTCATCAATAAAGAAAATGCCCCAGAAACATATCAGCATGGCAACGATAACCCTTGAGTTCCCACAGAAGGATGCTGAGTTCACAGCACAGGAGTCAGCTGGAGAGAGATTTAATTAAAAATCAGTGACGCACAGGACTGGGTGATAGTTCACTGGGTGAAAGAGCTAGGCTGACAAGCGTAGGGACCTTTAAATGGCGGGGAAGAAGGGTAACTGACGATGTGATGTACTTCATTTGATGTGTGGTAGACACCGTACACGTTCTGGATTCTGTTTATTTGCATGTTTCATTGATTCAGTCATCTTCCCAATTCTTTCAGTGCAATGAAATGAAAGGAGTCTGTAGATAAACAGACCCTGAGGCCTCTGCCAGACAAACCTCGCAAGCTGAGTTACCTTTCAATGGGGTGTTCTGTTCTACCTTTACTGTTGCCTTTACCCACAACCAATTTTGCAAACCGCCCAGAAATAGTAAAAAAAGGGAAAGACTCATTCCTTCCAAAAGACTATGGTTTTGAAACTCAGACAGTCACAGGAGATGAGCAGTAAAGGGGACCTGCAGTGTGGTGGTGCTGGTTTCCTCTCTCTGGGTGTGTATAATGCACACCGTGTCATGAACAGTGATATGCCACTGTAGGAGAGCATTGCTAACTGCAGTAAGAAGGCTTCTGGCTGGATTGTAGGAAGCATTTTCTAACCACATGGGTTATAAGCCATGGGAACACAGCATTGCGGCAGGGGCTATTGGACTGCCTTTCTTGGGAATTTTACAATAAGACCCAGTCTGGTGTCATTTCACTCCAGACCTGCCCGGAGCTAGAGGGATGGATGAAATGACCTTTCCGGTGGGCTATGGCTGGTCCTTAATGAAAACCTGCTATGAGGGGCTGGTTTGGTATGGAACAATGCTTTTCAGGCCAAAGTTGAATTTCATAACAGAAACCGGATACTATAGATAGCTGGATTGTGCTCTACTGAGGTGGATAAAATAGCTTGACTTCTAGTGGTCACCCCACGGGGCACTTAGGGGGTATTTTCTGGGAACTATGTCCCGTGCTGGTAAAGGCATTACCTGATTTAATGGATCCTTCCCATTTCCAGGTCTGGTGATGTATTTTCTCTACCAGGGAGTGTGTATCAGCTAACATTTCAATATCCACCACCCAAGAGTTGATCTATCAGACTTTAAGATTTGGTTTTGTTTCTTTGTTGCCCAGATGCTTGAGAAGTTAGCTGCTGACTTTCTGTCTCCTTCTTTGAACATCAGTGTGTCCTTCAGCTTCCTTACAATCCTTATAGAGAATGGCTCTGCTTCGGTCCACATTCCAAGGAAGTTGCTAAGAACCTTGATTAGGATTTCAGCCTATTCTCTTGAAAGTCAAAAGTCCCTGATGCTTTTGATCTGGCATCTATTTACTTCCACCAAAGCAGTAGATATGGCCTACTTCAGGATGTCAAATATGACAAGTTTTGTATTAGGTTTTGTGTGTGTGTGTGTGTGTGTGTGTGTGTGTGTGTGCGCGCGTGTGCGCGTAATGTTACTTAGTCTATTGACATAAAGAGTTCCCTTGTTACCCTTTTCTGGTTCTTACATTCTGTAACTCTGAAAAGAGATAGGATTGCTATTTGCTATTGAAATAGGCCACTGGGCAGGAGTTACACGGGAAAGAGGTACAAGGAAGCTCTCTGGTCTTCTTTTTTGTATGTGTTCTCGATGAATGCTAGCGACTTTGACTTCTTTTCTGCTACTGTTGAAACAGAGTAAGGTGGAGCATAATGGGAAAGGCAGGAAGGGGGGGGGGCTCGGGCAGCCACAGCAGGTGCAGGCAACATGGCTGCCACTTTCCCACACATATCAGCCGGTCTCAAGTGGCCTTGTGCGCTCAGAAAATGAGATAGCCATGAGGATCGGGTATCAGCCAATTAGAAGTTGGAAGGGAAAGAAGGTCAGCAACAAGGGGTGGATGTGGAGTGGTGTGAGGCCGGGGTGAAGCCAGAGGGGGTGTTGGCATCCCCAAATCTTTGTGATTCTCATATCCAAGGCTCCGATGTGAAATCCTATCTGTGTTCGTTTGCTTCCAATCATTGTGCCTCACTGAGATCCCAAGATGGTATCTGGATGATGAACACAGAGAGAGACCTTCCATTGTTCTTCCTTGTATTTGTGCTGAGGAGCCCCTGTTAAGCGTCTTCAGGCTGGCGTGGAAAGGTCCTAGGGAGATAGACACTCTCCGGAGCCTGGAGCAAGGTTCCCACTGGCACTCTGGCCTGTGTCAAAACCCCCACCCTCTGCCTCATAGATCATTCATATCTAATGGGCTGATAGTGCCCGTCATAGCCTCAAACCTGACCCGAAATTGGGATTCTTACTCTCCGAGCAATTTGAGATCAGACAAGTAGAGGATGTGTTTGTGGTTAAGGAATTATTTTCAGAGGCCTGTCCAAGTGTTTCCATATGAGGCTAATGCCATGTTGGTAAGAAGTACATGCAAGAGACACAATAAATATTATTTCCTTCCCTTTGGTGTGTTAAAAAAAAAAGATTCTGATTGTGGAAAGCGAGCGTTCAGGGGGGATTTGTTTTTCAACAGCAAGTGAAGTATGCTGTTACTGAGCAAGAGCCTGTCGGCAGGGTTCACTTTGGGAGTTATTTTCTTTCCATGTTGAGGATTGTCTACAGCTCTGTAAGTGATGTATGCTTTTTCTCCTTATCTTAATTTTATGCTTGGTGGGAAGCAGAGAGATTTTTATGGTGATTCTTTCTGTAAACTTCTCTGTTTGACCTGTATAGCACAGCTGACTTTAGTCTTATCTGCCTTGACATGTCTATTACACGTAAGAACTCTTTTGGTGTCTTCCAGTGGTCAGTTACTCTTTTTTCTTTTCTCCCTGCATCTACTAGATTGGTTTCTTCCTTAGTTTTTAAGACTGGGCCAAATATCTCTTCTGATGTCAATTTTCCTTCAACTCCTACAATACTGGAGGTGTTGTACCATTCTGTGTGTGCAGAAGCAATGTATGAATGCATGGCTAGTAGATGGGACCACGGCTGGCTCCTCCCTGGGTGATGTATCTGGGGGTAAAGCCTGGTTCTCTACTACTTCTTCCCATCCTCTCAGTCTGACCTGGTGCTTCACAAATACTGATTGATGATTTAAGGAATGAATGGAGCTTTCAGAATTGAAAATGGGTCCAACAGGTAGATGGGATTCTCTGTCTTTTTAATGATTTGCTATGGTTGAGCACTGGAGCCCAGAGACAGGGAGGCATTTTTCTGATGTCCCTTCTGTAGTAATAAGCATGTTGTTGGTAAATAAGTTTGACATCATATGTGTGGTAAGACTTCTTTATAAATGTTAGATTACATATAGCTGACAATAATGACTGTTGATTGACACATCAAATGTCAACACCTACCAGACATGGTGGTAAGCAGCTTTGTGTATATAAGAACACTATGAGGTATGTCTATTATTATCCTCACATTATGTGTGAGAAACAAAACAAAAGTAGTTATGATATGGAGAGATAGTTCATCTGGTAAATGTTTACACTACAAGTGCGAGGACCTGAGTTAAAGACCCAGATTTAAAACTGCCAGATACCATGGTGTGCACTTGTAATCTCAGTGCTGGGAAGCCAAAGACAGGCAGGTACTTGCTGCTCACTCGTCAGTCTAGCCTAATTGGTAAGCTTCAGGTCAATGAGAGACTCAGTTTCAAAGGAGGTACATGATGTCTCTGAGCATGACACCCAAGGGTATACTTTGACCTTCACACATGACTTCACACTTAGACACACACACACACACACACACACACACATATGCACGCACATGGGTATACATGCGTTAAAAAAACAGTGGTTAACTGATTCACTAAGGAGCCCACTATTAAGAAGTAGTGAAGTCTAGACATGAACTCAGAGCCTGACTGCAGACTGTGTATACCTGTGCAATAAAGTAAAACAAGAGTCATGGGAAACAGTCAAGGACTGTCTGAAGCAGGTAGCATCCTAGGGTCTCTTGCCCTGCTAGGATTTCAAAGGAACTAAACACTTTCTACCTTCTAACCAATGCTCTTCTATTGTTCAGAGTTTAGCACACAGTGAGTGCATGCCCCAGACCTATCTGTGGCTCCCAGATGAAGAAAACCCATCAGCTTAGATTTAGGTTGCCTCTAGACTCAGAAGAAACTTGTAGGATTAAGTGGTTTTCTGGAAAATCTTGGCCCCAAACCACAGAAAATCAAGGCCCCAAATGCTGAATGTGTGAATGAAATGCATAGGTTTCCTTTGTGCGGGCCTCCATCTTCTGTTTCCCAGCGTTGGTGTGGGGCAACCAAAATAACTTTGTAAAAACAATATAATATATGAAAGATAGATTTACCTGCTCACTGCAGCCACCATGGCCATACATTTACGTGGGTTCCAGGGGTCTGAACTCTGGTCCCATTGCTTGTGTGGCAAGCATTTTAAACACCGAAGTATCTTTCCATCTTATATTACGTTTTCTATGTCTCAAACAGAAGGTATTTAGCTATTTCTTCAAAGAAACTTTTAACTGTATTTGATGCTCAAATGGGCCAGATTCTAACAAGGAGAAGAAACAAATACTGTGGTTTTGAATTGGTAGTATTAACTTTTCTCTGTCACAGAACAGCCTATTTCTCCATCTTGTCTTTTGAAGACGTTGGAGATTTTTTGAATGTTTTATGAAAATGCTGGATATAGAAGTAATAGAATGGCAGGTTGGAGAGCAGAGTAGAAGGGGGAGCTAACACTAAAGACCTTTGAGTGTTCATAGAAGCTACATAAAATTTATACATATGCATGATTTTTAATGGCGTTGACATATAACAGGGGACAGCGGCTCTCCCAGACAATGCAGGCTGTCAGATACAACATCCATTGGGGTATTTCTTTTTCAGGTATTTGTCATAGGACCCTGAACATTATAGCCTATTGTCATTGCTCTTGATTACTTTTCAAAACTGATTGCTGAAGACACCACAGACTTGAGTCATAGGGTATGGAGAAATCAAACCTGTATTGACATGGAAGCTTCATCCTTACCAGCTGGACTTCATAGTGCTGAAAGGTGGTACTAGAGTATGATACCAGAAAAGCAAAGTCATCATCAATGTTATCTAACTGGGCTGGCAAGATATGTCCCCTGGTGCAACAGTGCTGTGGATGTTATGGGAGTAACCAAACACTTTATGAGTAAACGGAAGACCTGTTTCACAAGGCAAAACTCATGCCAGATACTGTTGGCTTAGCCAAGAACCCATGGCTGGGTAGGTCCTAGGCCTTAGTGTGGAACCTACCACTATTATTCTGGTAAATAGATATAACATTAAACTGTCCCTTAAATGCTTATTTTTATATCCAAAGATTATTGTATCTCTCACCTTCATCAGAGAAGCTTCTTTTTGTAATAGATAGTGATTAACACAGAGACACACACTCCTCAGTATGAAGACAATGAGCGACTGTGGAGTGCTCAACTCTATGTATGACATCTGTATCACTCTTCTTTCTCACAAACCTTAGAGGTCATCATGGAGGGGGAGGCAGAAACATTATAAGAGCCAGAGGTAGTGGATGTCTGCAGCTAAACAGTGCTTTCTGGACAGGGCTGTTGCATACATGGAGGAAGATTCTGGGTATCAATCACAGACCTCTAAACACATGTACATGTGCATGCACACATACATGAAAACACACCATGCACATATAGCACACACACACAAATGTACAAAAAGGTGGGGGGTAATATAATGCTTAATACCTACAAGTACAAAAATTGAAAGTGAGTAAACATAAGAAAGACAGAGATCATTCTGGATAATATCACAGACATGCCCAGAGGCTAACATAACGATGGCAACCTCTCACAGACATAATTTAGGGAATTTTCACAGGCATAACCAGAGGCTTGTTTTTTAGGTGATCCTAGATCTTGTTAAATTGGCAGTCCATGTGAATCGTCACACTGTCAAATCTGAAGATAGGACTAAAACAGTTTTACTCAAAACAGTCCAGGTACTGATTTTTTTTTCATTTTTGTTACATGTATTTATTACTTGTAGGGGAGAACAGCATTCACATCACAGCACACGTGGAAATCAGAGGACAACTCATGAGAGTCAATCCCCTCTTTCTATCATGTATGTCCTGGAGATTGAACTCATCTTGTTAGCTTTGGTGGCAAGCACCCTTAGCCCTGGAGCTATCTCATTAGTTTAAGTCCAAGTAATTCACATTTCTGGTTATTATTTAGTTCAGTGCTCCCTTGATTTGGCTATCCAACTATATTAGTTAATTTTCTGTTGCTCTGATGAAACACCATGACCAAAGAGCACTTAAAGTTTATTTTGACTTAGGGTTCCAGAGGTACAAGAGTCCATCGTGGTTAGAGGCATGGCAGCAGGCAGGCATAGAAGCCAGAGCCGGAAGCTGAAAGATCGCACCCTCAAAGTGAGCACAAAGCAGTGGGATAGAACTGGATATGAGGCAAGGCTTAGATGTCCTAAAGTCCCCCGCTAATGATGGCCTTCCTCCAGCAAGGCTGCATCTCCACATCATCTCTTGAAATGGTGTCACCAACTGGGGACAAACTGTTCAGATACCTCCTACTATCGGGGACATTTATCATTCACACCATGACACCAGAGAACTCCTGTTTTCTAGAATTCCTGTGTAAGATGATTTGAAAGTGGAGTTGGAGATTAACTCTGTAGAACGGGAATCATAGTAGGTTGATTTGAAAGACTGGACTGCACCTCTTCTGCCTGTAATTTTAGGACCTTACCACTAGGTGTCTTGAATCTGATCTTAGTATGGTATCCCAACAAGGGGTGGGGTGATGAGCATCAGTACTCCACTATGTAGAGGTATAACTAGCGACATCATAGCTCCTGGTTTTGTTTTTTATACAAGACCTCATGTAGCTCAGGATGACCTAGATCTCACTAGACAGCCATGGATGACCTTGAACTTCTGATGCTCCTGCCTTCATCTTCCCAATTCTGGGATTCCAAGTGTGCATTACTTCATTGCTTTATGCAGCAATAAAATGGTAGAATCAAGGGCCTCATGCTAAGCATGCTAAACAAATATGCTCCCAACCAGGCTGCAACCCCCCAAAAAAGATTCTGTTTCCCATGCCTTTAACCATTGTCATTTAAGATCCAAAGCCTTATTTGCCTCCTCCTTCTTACACATCTCACCTGGGGACATCCTCTGCAGCACTCCATGTCTTGCATTACCCAATGGCTGGAAGCTTGTATTAGAGTCTGTCTACTGTGCCTGTGAGCCATGGCCCCAAATAGTTTTCCATGGGGAGTAAACTGTCATTTTTCACCACATTAAATTTTATAAGTTTCAAGCGAATGGAAAATGGATTTTATTATTTTCTCCCCCCTCTCTCCTCTGTCCCCTCTCTCCCCCTCTTTTTGTGCCATGAATGTTTTATGGCTGCAAAAACAGAATTTGTGGTTTTGACTGTTCAAGTTTGATGCAGAAAGCTGTAGGGGCTCTTATGTAACCCGATGGCCAGAATAATTATCAAAATATTTTGCTTTCCACCCTTTCTAAGCTTTAGCAGCAGAAAAAAAATAGTGTATGCAACCTTTTGACCACAAAATAATAATAATGAGAAAGGCCTTTTACGAGGTCTGCTTCTCCACCTCCAGTGAAGATGGTAAATGGGCAGACGGCTAGGGCTCAGGAGCCCTGTGCCAGTGGCCCCGTTTTTATCAGGGAGGTCCTTTCTCTAGGAAGGAAGCTGAGTCTAGGAGATGAGAAGTCATGGATAATGGTTAGAAGAGAAGAAATGTAGTAGAGTCAGTAGAGACTTGGGTCTTCTCTTCTGAATCTGCAAATCATATATTACTCATCTGAAAAAATGATGAGGAGAAGAATGTGTGTGTTCTGCTTGCAAAAAATATTGTTTCAGTGTCTGCTGGGAACAGCATGTCCTTCTAGGTTATTCCACGCTGACTTGGGTGAGCTAGCTAGCATCTCCATGCCTCCAATTCCCCAGAGGTTAGAACTTCTCTTTCTTGGAACTTATAGCTATATTGTCGTGGTATGAATGTGGCTGTCCCCAACAGGGCTCATATATTTGCACAGTTGGCCCCTAGGTGGTGGTGCTGTTTGGAGACATGGTGGACATTTTGAACATGGGACTTACCTAACAGATATGGCACGCTAGGGGCCAGCTTATGGGTTATAACTCACTCTAGGCCATCCAGCAGCTCTTTCTATCTCCTTCCTTCCCCCACCAGGATATGATCACCTACTTTAAGCTCCAGCCAACACGCCCTAAGCTGTTGCACTGTGGTGCTAGATAGACTCTGTCTGTCATAATAGAGTCTGTCCCTGAAACTGTAATCCAGAGTAAGTCCTTCTTCCTCTAAGATGTTTCTCTCACACAAAGAAACGAAGAAACATCACCATCGTATAAGGGGAAGGCTCTCACGTGGTGGGGCTTTCCAAGTGTGGGCTCTGGTTTCAGATCACCCGGGTACGTATTCTGATTCTGTACCTGAACTGTTGGTTGAATATGAGCAAGTTATCTACATTCTCAGTGCCTCAGTTAGTAAGAGATACACAGCATTTCCTGAAGGTTAGCACACACTGAAGAAATGTTAGACCCATTATTGACATCACCACTGTTTGCCAGACATTGTGATACCTTGATAAAGCCTTCATTCAGAGGAGACATCACATCACAGTACATCTGCCTTTTGTTTTATTGCATTGATAGAGTTGCCTTGGCCTAGAGATTCACCCTAATGAAAGAAATGGCTTATTTTCATGATAGCTTCTAGAAGGAGAGTTGTTCAAGTGGCGGGGTCCCAGTACTGTAGGACCAGCATGTCTAAACAAGAGGACCTGACCTGATAGGCTTTAGTGGTTCTTGCAGAATTAATTTCATGCCCACCAAATGCAAATTCTAGTGATTAGCTATCCATGCTGCTGTTCAGAACAGCCCCTCTATTCAGTGTGTACTGGGTATGGGGGCCGATGGAGTTTCCTTTTCAAATCAACTCTTGTGGAGATCCTTCCAAATGGAACTTTGTTCCTTGGGTCAGAGAACAATGCAGCCCAATAAGCTACCAGCTGGAGAGAAAGAGACGGCAGAGCTAAAAGGCATATCTCATTCAGGAGAAAATTAACCTCCCAATTTTGCTCAGTAATTGATTCCATGTGACTGAGGAGATTCAGATTCGACGGTGACTGTCATTTGGGGAGCCGGGAAGCAAAAACCTGTAATTACAGTCATGTAACCCTGTTATCAGGGGCAGGGAGGGCTTGCCTCTCCTCCTACCCTGGGTGATCACAGGTGAGGCTGACCAGAGAGGAAGGGAAGGGAGAGGAAAAAGTAGGCTGGCCATGAGAAAGAGCCCCAAAGGCAAACAGGACCATGGAGAAGAGGTCAGAGGTCAGAGTGCCCTCTTGAGTTTTCATGATAGGAGCATAAAGAGATCAGAGTTTCCTGCTGGCTTCAGATTCCATTCCTTCTGCCTGGATGAGGCTTTAGAAGTGTCTAGGGGCTACTGCCATCAACAGAGAGTAGGGGAAATCATTTCAGTGGCATCTAGAACAGTCCATGAGAAGCTGGGTAACTGATTTTGTTATGTCTGGCTAGGATCTTGGAACTGACTGACGGAGCCCTAGGCAAGCAGAACTGGGCCTTGTTCTCACTTCAGGCATATCAGCTGAGCACAGACTGTGGCACACACAAGCAGCCTTTTACTGGCTTGATTCCAAGACGTTCAACAACCTGTGTTGTCTAAAGAAGTAAGTGCTTGTCTTGGTAAGGATGGAGGTGAGGCTAATAAAAACAGGGCTGCCCAGTTCAGTGATGTGCATGTCTTGGAAAGGAATTGGCATGCTCTCTCCTTTTTTTTTTTTTTTGTAGAGACTCACTGATGCCCTAGCCTTATGGCAAGCAAAGCATGGTAGTTGCAGTAAACAGATTCGGGTACCAGAACACCAAACACCCCAAAATGAGAGATGGCTCAGTGGATAAAGTGCTTCCTGCATAAGCATGAGGACCTGAGTTGGAATTCCTGGTGCCCATGCAAAAAGCTGAGCATGGCTGTGAGTCTGTGACTCCAGAGTTGAGGCGTTCACTAGCCAGTCATACTAGTCAAAGGGGCTCTGGTTCAGTGAGAGCCTATGTCTCAAGGCAATAAGATAAAATAAAGCACACACCACCACCACCACCACCACCACCACCACCACCACCACCCACAATACCACCATCACCACCACCAATACTACACTCTTCCAAAGTGCATCCTTCCACATCCACAGCTCTGTTGGTGAAAAGTATAGGTCATGCATAAAGAATGATATTATCTTTTATACAAATAATCTCAGGGAAGTGAAAACAATGGCAATCCATAGGTCCATATAACTATAAAGGCATATAAAGTAATCTGCAGAGAGGTTCCATCTACTATGTGTATGGATCAGCTGCCTAGGCAGAAGGAAATATTGTAGTTAAAGAGAAATAACTCTCATGATGCTGCCAACTGCAAATACAGATAAACAGTTGTCACTGTTATTGTCGATATTTGTGGCTAATGTTTTGTATAATGGTTCACAGTTCACAGATATACCTGCCCCTGGCACAGTTTGAAGTTGGATGGTATGTTAAGTATTTTACCCACTGCAGTAACCTGACAGAGAGCAACACAAGGTTTACAGTTTGAGGATAGAGTTTATCATGGCAGGGGAAGGCCTGGCAGGGGGGCAGGAGGCAGTGGGTCACATTGCACCTCCTGTCAGGTACAGGGAGATGAACGCTGGTGCTCAGCTTGCCTTATCCTCTCTTTCCTTTCTATTCAGCCTGGATTTCAGCCTAGGGAATGGTGCCACCCACAAGCTGGGTGGCTCTTCTGTAGTCATTTAACCTTTTCTGGATAACAGAAGTGTGTCTTCTAGATCTTCTAAAGCTGGTCAAGTTGACAATGAAGGTTAGCTATCCCAGAAGCATGTGGTCATAGAATTCAGTAGAAATTCGTTTCTAAATTATACATACCAGGAGACAAGCATGTTTTTGGAGACTCAAAGACTTTTTGTTTTTTAAGTAGACTTTACTGAGGTACAGACGAACCAAGATGAAGATTAGCATGAAAAACTTGAAGTTTTTTTTTTTTTCCAATTAACAACTTTAAAAGAATCAGAAGCCATCTCTTCAGGATAGACTAAAACTCAAGGGCAGGTTCGAAATGGAAAAAAGGAAAAACTTTCATCTTTTTTTCATTGCAGAAGCAAATAAATGATAGTTGCTATTTATCTTGCATTTGGGAAGAATATACAAAATACTCGAATGTGTGTGCACATCCACATACGTGTGTGTGTGTGTGTGTGTGTGTGTGTGTTAGCTAGTGTGAATAAACACCAATACTCTTGCTCTCAGCCTACCTTCCTCTTGATGCGGGATACATTCATTTATTAAACAAAAGAAGATACAAGGATACTTGACCATGAAGAGTTTCTAGGATCCATAAATGGGAGAAAGTGTGTGACCTGACATACAACTCCATGAGTCTTAATTCCAATTTTATTTTGTCTTCCATTTAAACATATTTAAATTTAACATAGACTTATTTTCATACATGCATTAAAAACATGCATGTATGTACACCAAAATTTCAACTATAAATCAAAGAGTGCTAAGTAATTTCAGAAACAGGAATGTGTAAAGAAAAATACAGTTCCCAAGGCCTACTAATGAGACATGGAGGTGATTTTTGTATTTCATCTCCTAACCTTGTACAAGATTACCGTAGACTGCATTTCCAAGGGTAACTGATGTTATCAGCTTCTGGTCATTCCTTCCTGAGATGTTTTTAGTCTGTTTATGCATGTGCATAACACGTATGATTGATTCCATATAATCCTATGCTTTCCTATAATTTGCTTTTCCCCATCTTAATTCTATATCCTGGAGGATATGCTATAATGGTATATTCAACATTTCCTCAGACATTTCTTTGGATTATGTATATGTGTGAGAGTCTGTGTTTAAGTATGTGCACATGAGTGCAGGTGCACATGCAGGCCAGAGGATTCGGATCCTCTGGAGCTGGAGTTACAGGTGGTTTTGAGCCATCTGATGTGGGTTCTGGGAGTCAAACTCAGATCTCTGAAAGAGCAGCGTGTGCTCTTAACCACTGAGCCATCTCTCTAGCCCTTCCCTCGTATATTCGAAAACTGCATTGTAACCTGTTAAATGGGTGTGCTCCACTGTCTTTAATAAGCCAAGGTCTCCCACTGTGTGGTAACTACTTTCTAAAAATTATAAATTATGTTCCACATATTAATCTGAAACACCGTCTTCAGACTTTTCTGGTGTTGTTGTTTTGTCTTCTGAAGAGAAAGTCTCTTAGCCATTGGAGAGAGTTGGGTAAACAGACTATGTGGCTACTTTCCATTTCACTAGAGGGAGTTGGAAGGGAAAGTAGACAGAAAAGCATGGAGTGGACACCAAGGCAATCTAATTACTAAGGTCACACAGCACATTGCTGGGACGGCAGGAAGACTGAGTGTCTGGAGTATGGAAAAATCCCAATTAGATGATTAATTTAGGTACTGGGTGTGCTTTTAGCCTATGGCCACAGAGTCAGGAAAAGAAACAATTACCACTCCAAATTGCCATGCTGGACTGATTAATTTTTAATTGAGTCTTGTTAAAGGCATGGAAAATGGTGACATATATAACCTGGAGAAATAGGCCTGGGCCAGTGGGGGCCACTCTCCTCCCCACAGGAGCCCAAAGATTTAATGGAGAAGAAAGTGACTCAGATAGAGCCTGGAGGCAGAGGGTGACAGTGATGGGGGAGGGACGTCAGCTGCTTTGGGGAGAAAGGCAGACTTCAAAGAAAAGTGTCAAAAGGACACACTGTTGGAAAGTTGGTCCTCCAGCCAGTACAGGCTACCCTGTGGAGCTTGGTGATGCAGAGAGCCCGGCTTGGCATCATTGAGGCTTAGGATGAAGATAGCTTGCACTGCCTTTGATGGCATGTCCTAAATTGCATTGTTGTGTAGAATTTAAGTTAAATGAAAGCCATAGCCTTTGATCATGCACAGTACAAGGGAAGTAGAAAAGGAGGGAGAGGTAGAAGTAGGAGAGGGAGATACGTTTCGCCTTCCATGGTTGTTCTTGTCAAGTGTTTGGAGGAGGATATAGAGTAGAGTAAGGACATAGACAACTACAGGAGAGGGATATGGATTTATTCCAGGATGCTGCAAACTAGAAGGAATCTTGTGCCCTTCTGGGTCTGTTGAGTTTTCTAAGGCTTTTTCGATAACAAGCTCCCCTCTGCAATGACACCAACATGCTGGAGACATTTCATGGAGTCTTGTATGTATTAAAGTTTCTGAAATCCTTGGAACTCTCAAGCACTACAGGGTAACTTTGAAGAGGCTCCTTGACAGAAGTTTGTTTTTGTGTGTGTTTGTTTTATCTAGATGTACTATGTATGACTTCATGGTTAACTAATTAGAATTACGGCCTAATTAATTTTTTCTTGACTCTCTTAGATTAATTCTTTCTAAGACAAGTTTTTGTTTCACTTTATGTGTATGAGTATTTTTCCTGCATGTGTCTAAACTCACTACGTAATGCCCTTAGAGCCAAAAGAGGACATCAGATCCCCTGACCTGAGTCACAGAAGGTTTTGAGCAACCATGTAGGTTCTGGGAACTGAACCCAGGTTATCTGGAAGAGCAGCCGGTGCTCTTAACCACTCATTCATCTCTCCAGCCTCTGTCTTTGATCAGTTCTTTTGCAACAAGGAGATACAAGTAAATAACAAATAAGTCTGTGCTGTAATTTTTAAATGGCATACTAGGCAAATAAAAATGGTATTGGCCTCACTTGATAGATGAGGAAACAGAAGCTCAGTGAATCTGAGTAACTTGCCCACAGTTACACAGCAAGTAATACAGGCCTGGTGATGAGGACTACTCTGTCCTCTGCACTCATGTGATGGGTCTTTGGACTGTCACTAGGTCATCTTGGTACACTGTGGTGACACCCACATGTCTAGGTGTTCAGGAGTCAGATACTAGGCCTGCATCCTTGCCATGTTAATAATTTCTGCATAACCATGAACAAATCACTCCAGTGAACATCAGATTTCAGTTTTTTAAAAAAATCTGTGAGAATTTACATTTCATATTCCATTGTGTAGCCAAGGTAGATGATATGTCTATCAAGAGTTGAGAATGGATCTGTTACCAGTAAATATTCAATTTATTTTAAATGTCTGCCAGAGGAGTGGCTTAGCAGTTAAAAGCCCTTGCTGTTCTTGAGTAGACTCAAAGTCAGTTTCCAGGATCCACAAGGCCATATGCAACTGCCTATGACTCCAATTCCAGGAGATGTGATGTCCTCACCCTCTGTGGCCTCCACGTATACAGGCTTGTACACAGTGCATATAATCCATGTGTGGAAAACAATCACATACATTAAATAAAAAATATTTTAATTCTTATGCTTATTAATGCACATGGTCTGATTTCTGTTCTCTACTGCAGAAAGATCAGCTAAAAGATTGATTTGTGTAAAACGAAGGAGAGGTGTGAATCATGCAGTAGATAATGTAAGGAACTCATAGACCCTGAGATTATCTTCTCGGGATAAATAAGACAATGTTGGTTGTTGTGTAGGAGTTACAGAAACACATGAAATAGTCACCATGATAAAGATGAACACAGATTGGAGAGTCTGAAATGTAATGATAAAGTAGATTATTGCTTAAATGTGTCAACTTCTTGGGACCAAGGAGATAGCTGAGTCATTAGGATCCTTGTCATGAACACATGAAGACCTGAGTTGTTCCTAGATCCACCCACCCATTCCCCCAAAAAAGCTGGGCATGATGGAATGCTTTTAATTCTATCCCTGGAGGTGGGTGGGAGCTGAATTCAGTGAATTCCCCTGAGACTTACTGGTCAGGTAGGCCTATCCTACTTGGTGAGTTACAAGCTAGTGAGAGAGGAACTCTGTCTCAAAAAACAAAGTGGGCACAGTTGGATGAGACACTGGAGATTGTCCTCCAGCCTCTATACACATTCACATAAGTGCACATTTATTTACACACACATGTACACACACAAAAGTGCCCACTTCTCTTTCTCACTTGTATGGAGAGAGCACATTTCTAAGAAAATTGACTTGGCTATGGTCATACATTTTCTAGTTTCTTGGTGTGCAAAACTCACTTCTCTGCCTGTTTGTAGGACTCCGCCATTGGCTTGCTTTGACCAAGAAGATTAGCAAGGATGGCATGCTCCATTCACATGACTGAGGCCAGTGGTTTTGCTCCTATCCTAGTTTGATGAAGTACTCTGGATAAACCCCTGTGTGGGAAGACTGGTGCACCATCCTGTTCTTAGTCTACCTAGCTAAGTGTGACATTGGCTTGAGCTGGTAGACTCCCAGCCCATACACAGATGCATGAGCGAGAATCCATCTTGATCACCATATGTCACAAAGGCTTTTCAGGAAAGAACAGATGGACTAACACAGATAGTGTTAGATGCAGGATGGTCGGATGACCCATGTTAGCACACATCTTGGATTTTGTAGGCAAATGACACAGTTTCCCACATTCAAAGAGTCTCTTGATGTCCTTCTCTGCCTTGCATGGAGCTTGTCTTGTGTCACTGGACAAAGTCGCCTGGGCCTCTCTATGTCTGTTTCTCCATTTAAAGAAGAAAGATATTACTTGCCACCTACCTTTCCCCAGGGGTCATAAATTAACAGTTGAGAAACTCTTTGAGATCACCCATGAAAAGTGCAATTGAAGCATAAGCAGGCCTATTATTTATTTTTATTATCCATTTTAAAATTGAATAGTTAGAGCAAATAGATTTTCCAGCCACCAGAAAGGAAGTTTCTTCAATGCCACAACATATTATGTATTGGGCACTCTCCAACTGTAGACTATATTTCCCCTTTATAGCACTAATTTAGATGTTTATGGGTCTGTAAATGTATTCCATTTCTCCCGGGGCTTCTGAATACCTATAATAGGCTAATATTTTGAAACACTAAATGATGCCTTGGGCAAAATATAAAAGAGCAGAATAAGAGGAGCAGAGAAAGAATTGAGTAATGACACAGACACTTTGCCCCAAAATAAAATACTTTCAGACTCCCAGAATTGTTGTGTAAAGAAATCTAATTTGTGATGATTGTTTTCCCTTTCATGTTTAAAATCATTGCTTTTATATCCTGCAACTGTAGAGGGGATGAGCCTACCATGATAGGAAAACAGACATTCAAACATCTATAATAAAAACCATTATGACATTTTTAAATAATTGTAGTGATTGAGCTAGCAGAGAGGAATCAGGAAGTAGAAGTTTCGTGTGGGACCTTTTCAACTTACCTACAGCTCGTCTTTGTTTTGAAATTCTTGTCCTAACACTAATGTTGCCAATCAAGATTTTAATTCAGAAACGAAATGAAATAGCCTTTTCTTGGGCTAGGTGGGATTTTTCTGTATGACATTTCCCAATATAATAATTACTTAATTACCTCTGCTCAGTCGTAAAGGCTTGTCACTTGTGATGTGAAAGACCATGAGCATGATGAGGACCAGTTGAATGTACAAACATTCTATTACCTGAAGTTCAGGATCAGAGGGACTTTTTCAATTTGGCTCCATTCTTACATGGTACCTTACTTTACTAATGTTTTTGTTCTTGTTTTGTTTGTTTGTTTGTTGAGACAGGCTGTCCCAGAACTCACTCTGTAGACCATGCTGGCCTCGAACTCACAGAGATCCACCTGCCTCTGCCTCCTGAGGGCTGGGAGTAAAGGCGTGCGCCACCACTACTTACTTTGTCAGAGTTAATTTGTGCAACCAGTATCTGTGTAAAGACTGGAAAGCACATGTGACAGTTTCAAAAACCCTGCTCATGACAAAATCCTGAGTATGGAGGACTTCTTTTCAACAAGGCCCATCTGTCTTACAGCGTGTTAGACCTGAAGCTATGGAAAGCCACTTCCAGACACAGGGTTCTAACACACTCAGAAATGATTCTGGGCTTGGCCCCCTTGCCACCATGCCCTGGGGATTCATCTCATCACAAGCCACTCTGGCAGAGTTCAGGTGACTGTGCTGAAGCCAGCTGGCCAACGTCCTCCTGCAGCGTGACAAGCCAGCTTTAGTAGAACATGAGAGGGGCACACTGCACATCATGTTAAAAGGAAAATCATTTTAAAGAGGCATTTTAAGCTCTCCTCTCCATCATCCTCTCCATTTGTAGCTGCCATGCCTAAATGACAATATGGAAAAAACAAGAGATTTCTATCTCTCTTTGACAGAGGGAGTAATAGTCAATTTCTCTAAGCAGGATAATGTGTGCTGTGGCCTCTTTGGTATTTACAGGTGCAGTGTGATAGAGTAGAGGGACAGGGGACCATAATTCTTCTTACCTCCCTCCCTCCCTCCTTCCTTCCCTCTTTCCCTCCCTCCCTCCCTCCCTCCTTCCCTCCCTCCCTCCCTTCCTTGTCTTCACGCCCCCCATGACTTTTGATAAATCTCTCCACTTCTATGATCCAATTCCCTCAGTTAAATAATTTGAGAATATTACCAGAGGGTGGCTTTACTAGAGACATGAATAGTTTCATTGACCATAAAGGAAGTAGATAATTTTAGCTGTCAGTCTATCAATTTATCTGTCTAATCTATATGTGTATCTATTCATCTTATCTATGTAGTCTGTCTATGTATCTATCATCCAAATATCCATCCGCATGCGATGTATGTATGCATTTATCTATATCTATCTATCTATCTATCTATCTATCTATCTATCTATCTATCATCTAAACATCCATCCACATGTGACCAGTACTCATTAACCTTATATCAAAATTGGTGCGTGCCTAGGAAGTGGTTAAACTCAAAAGACAAATCCACTACTGAGCAAGAGGCTCAGTGTACCACAGAACATCCTCATTTGGGTCAGCTCTTCCGGGCCTGACAGTGTTCACGTTAATAGAACTCTAGCAAGGAGAGAGACACCAGTTCTAACTCTTCCTGGTTGTTTGCTGTTTGGTTTGCTTTTTGTCCCCACATGGAAGAAAGACAAAGAAAGTGTGGAGACCAGCAGAGGGGACAGGAAACCTCTGTATCTTCTTCCCTGAATTATATTTGAACTTGAGAACAGGATTTTTGGCTCACTGAATGATAATTTAATGTGAATATCTATTTGGACTGTCCCAGGCAAGTTACCGACACTCCTTGGGGGCATTTATTTATTTATTTGCTTTTAAACATTATTTGCTTGTTTTATGTATATGAGTGTTTTGCCCTCATGCATGTATGCTAACCACGTGTGTGTCTGGTGCCCTCAGAGGCTGGAAGGGGGCATTAGGTCTTCTGGAACTGAAGTTATAGACAGTTACAGTTGCCGTGTAGGTGTTGGGAACTAAACCCAGGACCTGTGCAAAAGCAACAAGTGCTCTTAATAGCAGAGCCCTTCAGTCTGTTCATTTGTTTATTGTGTGTGTATGTTTCTATGTATTGATATGTATACACATGTGCAGTGTGCATCTAGAGGCTGAAGAACAGTCTTAAGAATCCTGTCCACCTCTTTGTGACAGGTTCTCTCACTGGCCTGGAGCTCATCAATTAGTGTGGCCTGACTGGCCAGTGAGCCCCGGAGATCCTCACGTCTCTTCATGCCCAGTGCTGGGACTAGAAGTGTATATCAGCACAGCCAACATTTTTAGTTGGGTTCTGGGAACGAAACACTGGTCCTTGTGTTTTTAAAGCAAGCATTGTACCAACTAAGCCATCCCCCAGCCCACAGTAGGAGTGTAGGAACCACTTGGTGTAAAGTCAGTATCTTCAGGGTTAGCTTCAAATATCAGAAAGTCTTGGTGGTGCCGAGCCCACATCCTTTTGATAACAGCATCCTTCTAAAGGCCTCCATTTTGTATTCTGTGCCACACAGATCTCATCAGTTCCCTAATGAAAAGCTAACATTCTCCCTCTGCTAATGGCAAATGTGGCTTGTAACAAAGAAGGCTTATTTTTGTTTCTGCAGAAAAAAAAATGGCACTTACCCAGATCTCTTTTCCAGACACCTTGGGAAATGGTGCCTTCCAAAGGCAGACAGCTAAATCTTTTTCAGGGTGCCAGGGTGCTTTGGTGCCACATTAAAACCCACATGCTTCACTAAAGAGGCTGGTCTAATGAGTTTATTTCTCAGCCCAGGTCTAGTGACAGGGCCATGGAGTGACTTCATGGCCATCAGTATTGCTGACTAATGCCTGTATCAACACCTACTGAGGCCGCCACCGCCACCGCAGTGATTTTACGTTTAGTTTGATTTCTCCAGACAGAACTTTTCCACATCATTGGAACTAATTGAAGTCATGGAGAAATGATTCTTGTGCCAGAGCACTCTTTATTTCACCCACTTCCCCTTTGGTATTGAAAGACAACAATGCTTGCAGACTCCCAATGTGTTTTTTTTTTTTTTTTTACAGGCAAGAGGCGGGGAAAGTGTTTAAGAGCCAGAGGATGGGAAGGAGTGCCGTAAAACCATCTTCTAGACCCAACATGACTGTTACATGCGTGAACTCACAGCCACAGTGGTGGCTCCCACAAGACCTGCACAAGACTGGCATCATCACCATTCCATCACAGATGGGGGAGGGGCTCAAAAGGCTGCACCCCTTCTTGAGGAGCTGTAGGCAGTCGATGGTTGCTGGGGGAGGGGAAGTCATGTTCTTAAGTGGCCTAGCCACTGGTATATCCTTCCTCAAGTAAATACGCCCCCAATCATGATCGTGCAGGCAAATCTGAATAAATACAGTTCACTGAAAATTTAAAAAGACATGAAAGTAGGAAGGGTTTCTGTGGGAGGGAGAAAGGGACAGACAAGATTAATTGGAATGTTTTTGATCAAAGAACATATATATATATATACATATGCATAAAATTATGAAAAAAAATTAAAATTTTAACATATTAAACTGTAAAATGAACAAAAAGGAGGAGAATGTGGTCATGTCATCACTTAATTTTCTCTGCTTTTAACCAATGGGAGCTAGCCACCAGACACTCACCTACCTTCCTGTTTCTCATCCTGGTTGCACACCCACACCCCTCCTGTGCCCCACGGCTTCTCAGTGGGGACTTGAGAATCCCTTCTGCTTGTTCCTGGGCCTGGCCACAAGAAACCTTCTCCAGATCGCTCAAACAGCTAGCAGATGGAAACAAACATTTTACGGGAACACACTCCACCTTAATTATATGCATTGTCTGCCAATGTTTATAGCGTCTCACAGGGAGTTTGGAGGTAAGACTGAGCCGGCCCAGTGTGGTTTTCATTAGGTGGATTTGTATAGAAAGTGGGTAGCGATAGGGTCTTTTACTGACTCCAGTCTCCCCCTCTGCCCCATGCTGCATGTTCCTTACTCAAGAACTTGGAATGGATCATTCCTAGACAGCATGGTTTATACCAAAAAGTCTGTGTGCTTGCCCAATGTCAGCAAGAGTTTGGGGCTCAGAGAGTATTTGAGGTTTGATTTTGGTAGATCACAGTGCACCCCTCCAGCACAGGACTTTGTCATGGTTGGATTTCAGGGTTACTCTGCAGAGTGGGAAGTTGTGGCATCCTTGCAAACATAGTCAGTGATCTGTTTGGCATGTGGAGTCTATGGGGTGGGGGCCCATGAAGGCTGATTAGGAGATGTGCATGTGCTGTGGATATCGTTCTGTATAAATAAAACATTGATTGGCCAGTGGCCAGGCGGGACAAGGAGAGAGGAGAATTCTGGGAAGTGGAAGGCTGAGTCAGGGAGACACTGCCAGCTGCCACCATGACAAACAGCATGTGAAGATGCCGGTAAGCCAAGAGCCACGTGGCAAGGCATAGATTTATAGAAATGGATTAATTTAAGATATAAGAACAGTTAGCAAGAAGCCTGCCATGGCCATACAGTTTGTAAGCAATGTAAGTCTCTGTGTCTACTTGGTTGGGTCTGAGCGGCTGTGGGACTGGCAGGTGACAGAGATTTGTCCTGACTGTGGGCCAGGCAGGAAAACTCTAGCTACATGCCTGTGTATTGGAGATTGGAGGAGGAAAAGCTCTATAAATTCCAGAAATAATGGCTTTCATAATACTCAATGTAAAAATTCTGTTGATATCTTTTCCTGGTGATTTCCTTTTTCGTCAGCAGTTAATTTTGCATCTTTCCCTTTATTGATTTGTTCACTCCTGGCAGGTACCGGGAATGATGCACAATGGATTGTAAATCTGATCAATACTGGCCCCAGCTCTGGTACTATGGGAGAGCAACGGCTGTTGAGGCTCCAGACTGAGATGGGTGTTTTGCATTACTTGTGAGTTTTATTTCTTCACATGACCTATGACCCTTTTTGCAAAGTTAACTGAGAGTTGGTCTTTTTCAAACCAACTGCAGGAAATTGACCTTTGTGTTCACGCTATGTTAGGAACCGCCTGGATGGAGAGTAAATCAGGAGGCAAAAATGGAAATTGTCTGGCCCTTCGTTCCAGCCCGGCTGTGGCACCATGTGAAAGGATCACAGGGTGCCGGTGCAGTCAGAGGGACTATGTCCTTGCAGCATTGTTTCCCTGTAGAATCAAGCCATGAGTCAGAATTCATAATGGGTATCAGAAAGCATCTTTCAAAGGGATGTTTGAGCCGTAGATTTAATTTCAGCTGATGCTTCTGTCCTCATTTTTAGCTGCTTACCATTTCAGAGGTTTGTCTGGTAGCCGGTAGGGATCTGTTCTTCTGGAAAAGTAGAAGGGCAGTGAGAAACAGTGCGCTCATTTTGGCCTCAGCAATCCTGGGTTCAAAGCTGCTTTCTATTACTCATTCTTGGAGTTAGTTTATAAAAAAAAGTATCAGGTTCTTAGATCTCAATGTTTTATCTGTACAATGTGAACATTTGAAGGAGATGATACTGAGGGGGCAAATGAATATTTCACTTTTAAAACTTTTAATTTTATTATTGCTTGTATGTGTAAGTTTGTGTGTATCGTATATGTGTGTGAGTACAGTAAGTGTGTGCCACAGAACACACATGGAGGTCAGAGAACAACTTTCAGTCCATTTTGACCTTTTACCATGTTTGGCTGGGGTCTGTCTTGTTTCTACTGCTCTGGTGTGAACTCCAGGTTCAGTTGCCCACAGGTTTCTGTGCTGACTCTTGTCTCCAGCTCCCACCTTACAGAACCAATGCTTACAGGGATTACAGGTAGGAGTTAGTGCAGCTGCTGTGGTTTTTTTTTTTTTTTTAAATTCTTTTTGGATTTGCTTACTTTTATTTATATGGATGTGTTTTGCCTGCATGCATTTTTATGCACTGTGCACATGTACATGCCTGGTGCTGTGGAGGCCAGGAGAAGGTCTTGGATCCTCTGGAACTGGACAGTTGTGAGCCGCCATGTGGGTGCTGAGAACTGAACCCGTGTCCTCTACAAGATCAGCCAGTGCTCTTGATCTCTGAGCCATCTTTCCAGCCATTGCACCCACCTTCTTTTATGTGGATTTGAGGGACTCGAGTTATCTGGCTTATGTGAGAAGCGCTTCTATTTCCTAAACAACTTTGCTTGCCTAAAGACATGATTTTTAAGGCTTTAGGACACAGGTATGTAAAAGCCTCAATTGCATATTCCAATCGTGTGCTTGGTGTGTGTGCACCAGAATCCTATTTCAAGATGGTCTATTCAAGAATCTTGTGAAGATCATACTCTTTAAGAATTTGACAGCTTTTTTGATTTTTTTTTTCTGAAGATAAGGAAGAGTCTGGCTTATTCCAGTCATGCTGGAAACTCAGTAGGAACTGAATCATTGTTATCTTTCAGTAAAAAGGCAGCATAAGAAATGGCTTCTCAATACTCACAGCTGGATGAAATAATTCTGGGGCAGAATCTAGAGTTCACGGTCTGGTGGTAAGGTCAGGCTAGGCTTGCAGCCAGAGTGTGTGCCTCACTGCTCAATCCCAGACGTATCCCTTAGCCCTGTCTCAGTCTGGATTCTGGTTTGGTTTGTTTGTTTTACCTGTAACATTGGTGCAATAGTAACAGAGTCCTCTGCATCTGCAGACTCTGTATCTAGGACTCAAGCAACTGTGGAGGGAAAGTGTTTGGTGGTGCCGGGGTTGGGGGTGGGCACTGCATTTGTGCAGACTTTTTCCCTTGTCACTCTTCCCTAAATAGTAGGGCATAACAATATGCATGGCACACACAGTTTACAGGTATTGTAAACAATCTAGAGCAACTTAAAATGTGATCGAGGATGTGTTTAGGTTACATGCTAACCAACACTACACATTGCCTATGAGGGTCTTCAGAACTTTTTTATTTGCTACTTGGAGAAGGGTCAGGGTCCTGGACCCAATTCCCCAGGTTGGGACTACAATACTTTTTCCCAAAACTCTGTAGATTTACCACTGTAAAACTTGGTAAAATAGGCAAAAGTGACATAAATTAAACATTTTTAAGGTTTTATTTTATTTTTATTGTGTGTGTATGTATGTGTTGAAAGAGATAGGAGAGGGAGAAAGAGAGAGAGAGGAGAGAGAGAGAGAAAGAGAGATGGGAGAGAGAAAAAGAGAGAAAGAGAGAGAGAAAAGAGGGAGACAGAAAGAGAGAGAGGGAATGGGAATATGAGTGCTTGTGGAGGTCAGAGGAGGGCATTACAATCTCTAGAGCTGGGGTCACTGACTGTTGTGATCTGCCCAGCATAATTGCCAGAAACTAAATTCATGGCCTCTGCAAGAGCTGTGCATGTTTTAATCACTAAGATATTTCCCCAGCCCTAAAATAGAATTTAATTTTAATTGAAAATCGTGATAAAACACCATTGACAAAGACGGTGTACAGAAGGAAAAGTTTAGCTGGGTTTATGGTTTCAAAATGTTGAGTTCATCAGTATGGCAGTGAGGAGGCCCAGCAGCAGTCAGGCATGGTGGCTGGAGCAGCAAGCTGAGAGCTTACACCTTGAACCACAAGCATGAGGCAGAGAATCACTGAGAATGGCATGAATCTTTGAAACCTCAAAGCTCACCTCCAGTGACATACTTCCTCCAGCAAGGCCACACTTCTAGCACTCCCCAAACAGCACCGTCAGCTGGGGACCAAGCATTTAAACATCTGAGCCTATGGGGGACATTCTCATTTAAACTACCACAGGAGGTCCAAACAAAACAAATAACAACAGCCACAACAAACCAACTCTAAAAGTAGAACTACCAATGACTCTGCTATACCATTCCTGGGTATGTCATGAAAGAATCCATGACAGTGTATCCCAGAGACACTTTGACACAGCCTTGGGCCACACCTTTAGTGGCCATCCCAATGTAAAGAGGTACAATAGAAAAGCAGTCCAAACCTTGACGTTATTGGTATGTCATTGAAGCCAGCCCTCTGATTCAATCCAGCAATACTGTGACCATGAGCAGAGCCATAGGAGGCTTCTGGTCATGCATGAGCTTGTGAGCTTTACAGTGGAGAGCATGCTCTAAAATAATGATAAACACTATCATGAACACATACACCACTAACACACACTTTTCGTAATTATCAAGTATTATGTATTATTCATGGTTTTGTGTTCCATACTTGCATATGCCTGCCAGCACCATGGATTTGTTCATAGAAATGTGATGGCCATGTGAACACAAATTACAAGATGCCCTTGGAGCAGCAGCAGCTCCATTAGGTGATGGGAATTTTTTGTCTCCATTTCAATTCTATAGGCCCATTACTGTGTATGTTGTTCATTGTAGACTAACATGACTGTATTCAGACACTGTGTTCCGGACTATACTTTGGCAAAGAGAATTATAAAATATGGTTAGTACCTCTTTAGCAGTTAATGCTTTTTTTCTGCTAGTTATTATTTTCCTTTGGTAATAAAAATGAGTATTTTCTTTAAGAAAGACAACGGTGGGGCTAGAGAGATGGATCAGTGGTTAAAAGTACATACTACTCCTACAGAGGACCAAAATTTTGATTTCTAACACCTACTTCTAGTAGCTCCTCACAACTACCTGTCATTCCAGCTCCAGGGGCATCAGAGACCTATGCCTCTGGCCTCTGTGGGCATCTGCATTCACATGCACACATGCACACACACACACACGACACAGACACAGACAGACAGACACACACACACACACACACATACACACACACACATACACTTAAAAAAAGGAGTGAGTGTGGACCAGTTAAGTCGGGAAAGGGTGTACACTCAAAGGCCTTTCTGCTTGTTATTACTATTATTTGAGACACTGTCTAGTGTAGCACAGGCTAGCCTCAAACTCACTATATAGTCATATATGATCCTCCTGGCTCCGTTTCCCATTGCCGGGTGTTCTGTTTGTTATTTTCTTACTGCTGCCCATCTGTACTCTTTGATACGCAGAACAAATAAGCCTTAATCTACTCGCAAGTACAGAAGCTAAGCTGGTCAAAATGGGAAGGAGCCCAGTTGGGGCAGGATGGATCTTGGGGTTGGAGTAGCAGGTATTTTCAGAATCTGTCAGTGTTTTAATAGCTTTGCTGTTATCACTTCATAATGGTCCACATTTGGGACCATTTACGGCTAATGGACATGTGTTGAGAGGTGTATGGAGGATGGTACGTCATGCAAAAATGCAAGCTAAATGTTTGATTTTGCCCAACCCAGAACATACACCGAAGGGAGACTCTATTCCTGTTGCCTTAAGTGTTTCCAGTGCCAGTCAACAGACGCCCTATACTCATTGCAGCTGTTTTCACACGCATTGAAATTTTCCTTTTGTAAAAGGGTCCATGAAGACGCCAAGGTCATAACAGCATTTTAAATCACTCATGTCCTAGAGGGCTCCAGTCTTTGCCTAAAAGCAAGCCATGATCCTCTCAGTTTGGATATTTTGACAGTGTCCCTCCAACCATCCATCTTAGGATTTGGATCCAACCAGGAATTACATAGAAATTCTCACATCTCTAATAAGGGTTTTAAGTCTAAGAGTCCTTTATTTTTGCTACTGCTTCTAAGTGAAATTGATTCTTTGGACATGAATTTGGCCATTTTTCAATGAGTAAAGAGAATTCTATCTGGAATTCAGATGACGCTCAAGAGAGATACAGGAGTCCCCCGTCCTTCTGCTACAGGGATGGCAATGGCCACTGATTTATTTTGTGCTTATTGGGCACCTATTTAAGACATTTTCATGTTTTGACCTAGTTCTTCCTCTGAAAAAAATCTATTAGATAGGTATATACCGTGAAGCTCAAGGAAGCTTGTCCCATTATTTGTGTAGCCAATTTCTAAACTGTATACCTGTGCCCAGCCAGTGACTCGTCTTGGAATTCCTACATAAATAACATACACTGTTCTCAAGTCTTGGAGTGTATATGCTCAGGTCCACAGCCACAGGGCTGGTGCTAGGGCATAGCCAGGCTTCGAACCAGTTCTTTGGTAGCAAGAAATAACATTTCAGACCATGCAGGGTAATACTAAGAGTTTGTCTGTGTCTGTGGCAATGATCACATGCTATGGTGTAACGGAACTCAGCACAGTTCTGTGTGTGGCACCAACTCGGTTCTTTCTTTGAACTTCAGTCTCTCAGTTCTACAAGGCTCTGTTTGGATGTCATCCAGTTTACTCAAGCTTTCATAAAGCTCAGCGGAAAGAATTACTTTTCTAGCCACCAATTTATCTCCCCTCTTCTTTCTTTATAACCAACATTTCCTGTCTTTTCTAATTATCACAGTCATCAGAGGCAAGGAAGGAAAGGAAATCATTTAAGATGGACACAGGTAAGAAGGGAGTGTACAGCTGAAGTCGGAGGCGCTTTTTCGTTGCTGACCTCCGTGATGCTGTCTGCCTCCTCCTCGTGCATTTAAACAGGTCCAAGGCAAATGCCAGGCATGAGGTATATTTAAAGTGTATCCTAGAGTCCATCCCTATGGCTCCATGTCAGCCCAGCACCTACTTGTGTTTGGGGGATTTGCATTTACTTTTAGTGAGCTGCCACTAACCAGATGCCTCAGGAACTGTCCATTTAGAGTGGGGGTGACCACACATCTCAGTGTGGCTATACATTGTTGTTCTAGTAAATTAAAAATAGCATTCTTTCACTTTTGTGAGTATTCTGTTTTGATCCAAGTAACTAGTATGATAACCCTCAGTAACATTTTCCCCTGGGTAATGTACCCCCACATTTGCGTTCTCTGATGCCCCAACCTTCCTCCTACTAAGTTATAATGTATCCTGAGGAAGGAGTGGGGAGCATGCCCCCTTGGCCAATTCTCTCTTTCATTTCTCTATTGGGGGAATACAACGAGAATGTCTTCTTTCTTTTGCGCAAGTGCTAATATGCAGTTTGTACACTTTCACGAACTCAGCCGTGCATCCTTCCTGTACCTCTTGCTGACAATAACAGCATTCGTTGGCATCTCTGTTAAAGGCACAGAGTAACATGTAAGACCCCGGGAGCACAAACTCTGTACATAGCCACTCAGAAGTGTTTTGATAAACAGCTAAAGGGAAAAACCCTTTCAACAGCTGTGTGGGGTGAAGCATCTTTACAAAACGAAGCGGGGGTTTTCGTTTGTCTGTAAATAATTGATTTCAGAAACTGGCAGTTGCCCATAATTCTAAGAGAAAGAACTTTAAGAATAGTTGGGAGTATAAACAAAGGGTTAACCCAATATTCTATTCAAGGGGTAAATAAGTCTGAAGGGTTTGCTGAGTCCCATGTGTCTCCAAGGAGTGATACCTGAGAGACTCTTCTCAGCTCAGCTCTGCCTGAGTTGGTCTCTGACTTGCCTCTAGGGAGCAGTAGGGAGCGGTGGGAGCCTCAGAAACGCCGCCAGCACAGGAACCTGGGTCCTCCTTCATTCTCTTGCATGGGAAACACATTTGAGGGGTTCCTGTGAGATGTGGGTGATAGACTTTAAATTATCTTGGAGTAAGGTCAGGCATGGGGGTCTACAACTATAATCTCAGAACTCAGGTGGCAGAGGCTGGCACATATCTGTGAATTCCAGGCTAGCCTGGTCTAGTGAGTGATTCCAGGCTGGCCAGAGCTACACAGTAAGAATCTGTCTCAAAAAAAAAAAAAAAAAAAAAAAAAAAAAAAAAAAAAAAGAAAAAGACGCTCAGTGTAGTTTAAAAGTATTTTATTATATATATTTTAATTATTTAATTTAATTTTATCTTCATGTGTATGGGTATTTTGCCTGCATGTATGTTTGCGTACCATGTGTGTGCCTAGTGTCCTCGGAGTCTAGAAGATGACATCAAAAACCTTAGAACTGAGTTATAGATGGTTGTCAGCAGGCCTGTGGGTGCTGGGAATCAAACCCAGATCCTTTGCAAGAGCAGCCAGTGCTCTTAACCTCTGAGCTATCTCTTTAGTTGCTCATATTTTCATTATTTTAGAATTAATCACATATGTGTGTATCTCGGTGTGAGTATGTGCATGTGACTGCAGTTGCCCTCAGAGGCCAGAAAAAGGTATCCAATTCCCCTGGAACTGAAGTTACAAATATCTGTGAGACACCCACCGTGGGTTCAGGGAGCCAAATTTAGGTCCTCCCAAGAGCAGGATCAACTAAAAGGATACTTGGTGTCTACTCATGAGCTGTTGTATCAATTTAGCTTTCACAGCAGGTGGTGGCCAGTTTCTTTCAGGGGACCAAGGACAGAGTACTCCTTCAACTCCTCAGACCAAGTCCTCTAGACCCTTTGGAAACTGTTTGCTATTGTAATGTCAACAGTTCCTGGGTAGCTAGAGTCATAGAATGTCAACTAAGTCATGAGCTTGGAGAACTCATTAGAACTTTCTCACCTGGAAAGTCTGCTGGATCATCTCCACAAAGACCCAGAAAGCTATGACCAAATGGCTCTTGTCAGTTCTCAGGGCAAACAGAGACTGGTAACTTACGTAGCTGGTGTGTGAAGCTGGTCAGAGCTGTCTATCACTGAGTTCTAGGTACAAGAGGGATAGAAAAGGAGATGTACAAGTAAGAAGACATGGTCTCTCCTCACCTAATTTGCCTATAATTTTATTGTTTACCTGGCCCAGAGATACCCTGAGATGACTGCTCCAAATGCAGACCTGAGTCTGGGGTTGGGGGGTAGATGATGGAGTTCTCAGGTTCTTCTGGCCTATTTCAATGAATATACAGAGAGACACCTAGATAGTTACAGGACAGGACATCATTTATTGAAGGACAGATACAGGTGAACTTAGAGGGGTGCTGATCCTGACTGATGGCCTGACATTAAGAGATCAAGAAGGGAAGAGTGGGAGGGGAGGGCCTATGCAACATTTTATGGGTCAGTTAGCAGTACTTGCCTTTCAAGATCCCACAAGGCAGGTCCTCTCCCCCCACCCCACCTGGACACACACACCAGCATATTCCTTTGGTTGAGTGAAGCTGGGCAGGCTCAGGGCTTTTAGTCTTTCTCATCTATCAGTCTCTGGAATCTTCACTTCCACCCTGTCCCCTCTTTTCCCAGCTCACTATGTTGCAACGGCTCTTCTTTTCCTAAGCCTTTTTTTTTTTTTTTTCCTGTTCAAGGTTCAAGGGCAGGATCTGCACTTTCAAGGACAGAATTTTTGTTTTAAGTAAAGAGACTTTAGGTTTTTCTCCTTGTTGGGTCTCAAGAAAACACAAGGCTAAGACTGCTGGTTTCTGTCTCCTTTGAAGCCATTTGGATTCTGTAAGTCTTTACTAATAGCATCCCACTCAATAGATCTAAACCCATGTTCTTCATAAGCATAAAAGACGGGGAAGTTTACTACAAACCAAAACGCCACCTGCCCGGGGACCTGTCTACAGTTTTGAAACTTCTTCAGGACTCTCTGCAGTCCTTAAGCTAACAGCATCTTTATGGTTCAGTATTTCTTCAGCATCTGAGATGACCACTGGAAATACCAAGACTGCTGCTGCTAGTGCAGGGGGTTCCCCACTTTCTGAGCAAAATGTCCCCCAGCCCGGTGCTCTTTGCAAATCATTTCCTTTTGCATTATTTGCACCAGGAGATTCTCAGGCTGAGAAGTGCCACACCACTGTCCCCTACTGTCCCCAGAGGCTTGCTGTTCTTTTTAAGGGAAAGTTAAGGATTTAATTGTGTGTCGATTCAGGATACATAATGAATGAGTCTGAATAATTCAAGACAGGATGTGAAGAGGATGTAGCTAACACCTGGGCTGGACAAAGATGTCTTTGGCTGCTTCAGGGGGAGGGGACACAGGGTCTTCATTTCACCATATTGTGTTCCCAGCTGCATAGGGTCTAAATGACAGGGGAGAGCTCTTTTACATTCTTCAAAGACTACTATGGCTGTCTAAATGTGTGTGTGTGTGTGTGTGTGTGTGTGTGTGTGTGTGTGTGTGTGTGTGCGCACACACACACACACCAGACATCCTTGCCAGGAAGAAATTTGAGAATAAATTTGGCACCTGTAAAAGGTTGCCGGTTTTGTGTCTCATGACTTAACCTTAGACTTGGGCCTGAGGAAAATATCAAGCAAGAGGAATTCTTCACTAAGCTTTTATGATAATGATAAGAAAATGGCTCCCTACGGAGTTCAAAGAGGCTTTTCATCTGGATATTGGAGCAGGATCTTTGCTGAGGGGGGTGGGGCTGGCATTCTGTCACTATGGGAGAAGAGAGAAACAACAAGGTCTGACTCCTGATTTACCTGGAATAACCCCACACTGGAGTTATCCAGTGAAGACCATGCCACGGCTTTTCTGCAACTCCAAATGTTACATTTTATGGAAGAAGATATAGACTTGACAGGGACTGAGAGTTTTGGTCTTTTGTCAAGTCTCAAAAAGTACAAGGATGAAGCATTAGCATCATTTCTAAATATTATTACTAGAAAAATCTTCTTTTTTCTCAGTGCTGGAATTGAACCCAGAGCTTCACACATGCTAGACAAGCACTCTTCTCGTTGCCAGGAATTTTAAAGGGGCATCCTGAGTAATCACAGTGTTTAGTCAAAAGAGGGGTAACTACCAACACATGTCAAAAGATGGGAGTATGAAGTCTCTACAAGGCTGGGGAGAGAGCTTGGTGTGTACTAACGTTTCTGTGCAAGTTTTAAGTCCCTTTTGTGCACATAGAAAGCTGGACATGACCATGTGTGCCTGTGACAGGTAGGCTTGCTGGCTGTCAGCCTAGCCCAAAGTTCAGTGTAAGAGGCCTTGTCTTGGGAGTAGGCAGAGGAGGATACAGCAGAGCATCTCACATGCTCTTCTTGCCTCCCGTGGCTCAGGGCTACATGTATCTGCGCACACATGTACACCCTATAAGAAACTGTCTCTACCTTCTCTTCCCTGCTGCATGAGTTCTGTCCGCAACCTTCCCATTTTTTTTTTTTTTAACCAGCTTTTATCCAGGAGTGTGAACACATGTGCATCCTCAAACCATAGAGGATTCCACTGGGCTCCAGTACTTCCTAAGCACCATCTCCCCTGGTCCAATCTCTATAAACATGAGAGTGATCCTGGAGGAAACAAGATGTAGTCTTTCATGAATTCTCAACTAGCTTACTTTAGTAGCATTACATACATGGTGATTTCAAGAATAAACTCAGCTCACTTAAAAGATTAATCATGTCTGTAAATCTTTGTGCCTGGGTGAAGGTCATAGTGGCCCCAGTTCACATTCATCTGAAACAAGCCATTACCTGTGTGGCATTAAGGGTAGGTGTTAGCCATTTAGCAGCAGGTACGTTTCAGAGGCATACTCCTGCATCAATATGCTTTCATTTTTCTTTTCTTTCTGTTTCAGCTTATAGTCCTTGAAGCAACTAGCAGAGAACCAGCCAAGCTCACCAAGCCATGATGACTTGTTATTTTAGACAACCTAGAGTCAACATGACTCATTATAACAGGGAACTGAGCATGCCCAGAGTATTCTGACCACCGTTGTATGATTCCACACTGAGCATTCCCAGGAGTGTTCCTGTTTTTTCATCTGAGCATTAAAAATAAAGATGCTTTCAGTTGTGTGCATATGGTGTAAATATATATAGGTGTGTGCACATGAGTTCAGTGTGCATATAATGTGTCTGTATATGGGCATGTGCACATGAGTGTAGTGCTTGCAGAGGTCAGAAGAGTGTTAACCCTGGAGTTCAAGTTTGAGACTTGTGTGTTTCCAACCTGGGTATTGGGAACTCAACTTTGAATCTCTGGAAGAGCAGCATGTGCTCTTAATGCCTGAGTCATTTTATTCGGTCCCCCATTTTACCTTTGTGAACATACTGTCTCTGATACTGAGCTGATCAGACCTAGAAAATGTGGCCTTCCTGAAGGCACCATGCAAGCTTCCAAGGGAGAGGAGCAACCAATAGTCCTACCTTGCTATGAGGCCTATAAACCACAAAAAGACCAGCATGGCACCCTAACCCTAAGGGTGTATGAGTGGCACACAACTTGGCAGTAGCCAATAGTTCTTTAATTGGACATTAGGCCCTCTAAACAAGAGGAAAACCATGCCTAGTACTTGGAACCTAACCAACTTCCCAGTCTTGAGAAATCACAGATCTCCAGGAACCTACAACTGTCCCTTTACTAAATCAGCATAATTCCTAACTGCATTCTAGATATTTGTCTTTATATCTACATACAAGTGTAGTTCTCGTCCTTCACAAGAAACTACCCCTTTGCAACAGATGGAGACCATTACAGAAAAACACAACCCAATCATATGCAGAGAACAAGAGATTTGTGTGGTGCCTGGTTTTGACTGAAACAACTACAACATGAATTCTGTGCCTAAGACTCAAGGAACCTTGCAGAAGGTGGGACACAAAGACTGTAATAGCCAGAGGCACAGGAAGATTTTTGTGAGACTGTGTCTACTAGAAATGTCAGAGAAGCTATATATTCAAAAAGTGTCATCAACACGGCTGCCTAAACAAGACCTGAACAAAAATGGCACCAAAAGACAAAGCACCATGGAGGTGGGGAATCTCATGGGTTCCCACCACTAGACAAAGAAGAACCATAGACAACTAAGAAATGTTGAGAGCAGGAGAGACAGTCTACCCTAGAGAGGAGCTTCCTTGCCCTCAGTTGGTTATACAATACCAAGTGGTCAGCCCTGAAATCACATGCATGGGGGGACATTATATGGACTGAGCAGGTTGTATATATGTATTTAGGAATATATATGTGAGAATCATAAGACATGAGGCAATGAATTTGAGAGAGAAAGTAAGGGAGGTGCATGAGGATTGGAGGGAGGAGACAAGGAAATGATACGATTGTGCTATAATTTCAAAAATTAAAGAAACATCACGAAAAAGTGTCCCACTTGAACTATGACCTTTAATTGAGAATGCTAAAAAATGTGCCCACTCTGAAGGTATGGGCCAACTCCTGAAAGAAAATTCCCATTCTTCCATTCTGGGGGAAGGTACCACTGTGGTGCTCTCCTGTGCTGTTTGGTTTTTCATCCAGTGAGTTGTAAAAGCACTGTACATGGTTATACAGAGAGAGCCAGGGAGCTCTGGAGTTGGCAAGAGTCAATGGTAAATCCACAGAGGACAGATGAGGACGGAAAGTGGCATTTTAGATGTGGTCAGAGCAACCTTCAGATCCTCCTTCAAGGACTTCTGTGAAAAGTTTCCAGCCATTTACAAGTCTCCCCAGTGGTCCTGAACAAGCAGACTGAGGGAATCCTTGAGGCAGAGAGGAAAATGGATCAGTACTCTGAGCTGCTTCCTCCTCGGGATCCTATGTGCCCACTCTTTAGAAGATTCCCGGGATGTAGTGTGTATGAACCAGTGTGTTGGACGTTGTGGTTCAGAATCTGCATCACTGGAGAAAAATATTCAGTATCCTTCTTCTAGAGCAGTGCTTCTCAATCTGTGGGTTGTGACTCTTTTGGGGGAAGGGTCACGTATTAGATATCCTGCATATCAGATATTTGCATTACAATTTATAACAGTAGCAAGAGTACAGTTATGAAGCAGCAATGAAAATAAGTTTATGGTTGGGGGTCACCGCAACGTGAGGAACTGGGTGTTAGGAAGGTTGAGAACCACTGCTCTAGAGCATTAAAATTTAAGCTTTAGGTAGAACACAGACATCTTGTGCTTTCAGAGAATTAACACGTCAGAGGCTGCCTGGCACAGCTGAGATTGAGGCTTGTGTCTATTAAAAAATATGACCCACCTCACAGTCACTAAGTTCCCTCTTATCCTTGGACAGATGGACAAACTGAGACACAGGCAGGGGAGGAGGGGACAACGTTTCCCCCATCACTTACTGAGTTGGTGGCAAAGTCTGATAGTGTCTGTCCATCCCTACACTCAATCAGCATTTCCTCACCGGCCTCCAAATTGATCCTTATCCTGTTGACCGAAACGATTTGATTGCTCCCACATTAAATGGGTTCTTGTGACTTCAAAAAGAAACAAGGAAGGGAAAAAATATACCACATCAGACTAATTTTCCAGGATTCATGTCTCCAAAATGTTTCCTATTAGTGTATCACATTCAAAGCAACTGTTTGAATGTGATGTAGCACGACCATAGCCAAGATTCGTAAACGGGAAGTTTGGAAAAACCCGAGACAGGAGAATCCACCTGTCGCTGTCTTTTTTATTCACGTGCTGTTTTTAAGTTCCATGCTAAAGAGAATTGAAAAAAAAAAAAAGACTCCATGCAAACTCCAGAACAAAAGTAGTTTGCTGGTAAAGGGAGGGGAGTTTTAAAAGGGGGAGGGTATGGGAGGGAGGAAGGAAAGAGATTCTTAATGGTATATTGTTTTCTGAGCTCTACCAATTAGCAAACATCTCTTATAAAAGAAAGAAAGAGGGAAGAAATTCCATGCACTGAAATAGCTCCAGTCAGCTGTGGGCACTCCGGGCTTCTGCTAGCAGGCTTTCATCCCTGTCCCTAACCCTGGCCCTTACATCAGTCCAAGTGCATCCTAGGGCTATTGTCATGCTGATGAATCAGCCCCAGAGACTGGATTCTCCCACTGCCTAGAGAGACATTCCCACCGCAGACAGGGCTCTGGGGCTCATTCAAGCTGAGCTGAATTGCCTTGGAGAATAAAAGACCCAGCCTTAATTAACCAGCGCTCTCCGCTCCCAATCACAGCTTGATTGTAAGGTAGCCTGCTCTTCCCTCTAGGGAGGAAACGCCAGGCCTCCTGAGGCAGCCCCAGCAACGGGAAGTAGGAATCCCCTTAGGGAGCTGGAGTTGATTCTATCTTGTTTTGAAAATAGAATATCACAGGGTATTATACCCCTGTATCACGGGTGTCCTGTTTTTTTGGAAAGAAACAAATCTCAGTGTCTGTGATTTCTTTGTCCCAATTCCTGGGATCCACCCACTGTTCAATGGGAGTCTTTGCAAGCATTTTGCAACCTTGCCCAAGAGTTTATTCCCAGTGTTATTTTTATTTCATTTAATAGTTCCTGATCCCATTGATAACATGGGGGGGGGCGGATACCTATGTTCATCTACTGAGTGATTGATGGGAAGTCAGGATTAGCTCTATCTTTTCAACCTTTGCCATTTTTCTCTCAATAGTCCCTAAAAAGTCGCAGCCACTAGCAACTGGCTTGATTTCTAGTAGATGAACATTTTCCTTTCTGATTACTAAAGGTGGAATGGTCTTCACAGTATACCAGGCTCACTTGAGTTTGGATTTGCTGTTGTTTTGTTTTGGTGGTGGTGGGTCGTGGTGGGTGGTGGGTGGTGGTGGTGGGTGGTGGGTGGTGGTGGTGGGTGGTGGGTGGTGGGTGGTGGTGGTGGGTGGTGGTGGTAGGTGGTGGTGGGTGGTGGTGGTGGGTGGTGGTGGTGGGCTGCCTGAGGATTAACTCTGGGGGTTGCTCATGTTAGGTATGAACTGAGTTATATCCTGAAAAATGAGTTTAGACATTTGAAAAAATCACCACAGTTGATTTACTTTACAACCTCTGAGTTCTGTGGACAGGTATGACCAAGAAGGTCAGCAAGGGTGGAGGCGGGGGATTCTCACTACATCTCATGAGTGTTCTGTTGGTTTAGGGGGTCTAGAAGGGCTCATCTCATCATCCTAACTGGGAGTCCCTCAATGGTGGTTATGGCTTAGGGGACTAGTGGAGTGCCACATTCTGACAGGAGTGAGTGTGCTGTTAGCTGGTGTGTGTGTGTGTGTGTGTGTGTGTGTGTGTGTGTGTGTGTGTGTGTTGGGGGGCATGTACAGCAGGACTCCCACTGTCAATGGAGTCCCTGATGACTGGAGCAGTGGGGCTGTGCGAAGAGCCAGCCACTCTGAGAATCTAGCTCCTCTCTTCCCTTCCGCATTGCTTGCCCTGCAGCCTGCTGAGTCCTCCCCCGTCACTCCCCCCCACCATGTTTACTCTCTATGCCTTGACTCCCAGGAGACTTGCTGACAGCCTTTGAATATGTCCGGTAGGAGGTGGTGTTCCTGGAAAGGAATTCTTAGCATGGTTGTAGCCATCAGGGGTACTGCTTAGAGGGTCAGACACCCCAGTTTCCTACTGTTCTAGGGGGGTCACTTTGCGAGGCCAATGCTGAGGGGCCATTTGTTTCCTTTGTGCATTCTCTGAACACCACAGGCTGCGCCATTATCTTGTATTGGGGGGGAGGGGGTCCTGCTCCTCGCCAGGCTTCTGTATTAGTTATTTCAGTCCTCGCTGGGACAAAGTAACTGATGTGGAAGAAGGCTCTATTTGGACTGTCCTCATTTCATGGTGGGAAGGAGTGGTGGCTGGTGTCTGTCCTTAGTGGCAGGAGGTATCAGAGTGGCCTGTTTAAATCAGAACAAAGAAGCAGAGGCTTGGCCAGTCTGTCACCCTCATGTCTGTCTCCCCCCCTCACCCCCCCCACTTCTTCCAGCTAAGCTCTACCTCTTACAGGTGCCACAAGTCCCCAAACAGCACTGGCAGCTGGGGACCAAGTGTTCCAATATGCAAAGAACAGGGTGCTTCACACCCAGCCTACCCAGCTTCCCAAATCGATGGTCAAATAGGAGAGGCTCGAAAATATTTCCAATGCCTTGCATTTTAATAAAATAAAGATTTAACAATCGGCAGCACAAAATCACTTTCAGTATAGTTGTTTCCGTTTCTTTTCTAGTGCTGTGATGAAATGCCACGAGCAAAGGCAACATAAAGAAGACTTCATTTAGGCTGATGGTTCCAGAGAACTAAGAGTCCATCATAACTAGGAAGCACTAGGGCAAGCAACAGACACAGCGGCAGGAGCAGGCAGCTGGGAGCTCACATCTTCAACCGCAACCACAAAGCAGGGGGTGGGGGTGGGGGTGGGCGAGGGTGGGGGGGAGAGGGTGTAGCAGAGGAGCCAACTGAAAACCATATGCTCTCAAAGCCCACCCCCAGGGATGGATGTACTTCCTCCAGCAAGACCATGCCTCCAAAACCACTCCCAAACAGTGCCACCAACCGGAGCCCAAGTGCTCAAATATAGTGAAGCCCCATGAGCTGCCTGTCTCTGTACCCAGCTGGGATCACAGAGGACACCACCATGCCTGGCTGTTTGCATGGCTGTTGGGGATGTGAACATGTATAGCTCGTACATTAAGCATGTAACCAACTGAACCATTTCCAGTGCTCCAGAACTGTCCACTTTTATAAGAATCCAAGTTATAAGTAAGGCATTTTCTGATTTTTTTCTTGACATTCTGCCTATCAGAATATTAGCGTGAGATCATTTGATTAGTGGGTTAAACACAAAACAGATACTTGTTATAAACTGTAATGTAAACTCAACAACAACTCCAGACCCTCCCAGCAGAACACTGTTTGTTCTTTGTTATTTCACAACATTGTGCATGTGCCTTTCTTCTTGCATGGGTGGCTGTATAATTTATTATCTGAGACTGGGTGCTTCATTCAGGAATGAAGGTTGGCATTGTTTGGAACTACATGCAGTAGAAGACATGATCAGGACTGTACCTGGTGAACCACACTATGTCATCTGACTCAGACTGCTGAACTTACATGTAAAATTGGTATTGCAATTGCTGCTTTCCTCTAATGTAGTCTGTCTTCTGTGAGTCAGAATGCTACTTTACTTATGCTCCACAGGATACCATCCACATACTGGAATTTCCTTTCATGTGTGTGGAGTGAATGGATTCTCTAATAGCTGTTATCACCGTGTCATTTACTTCACCAAGGTGTGTCCTTAGAGGATCATGTTCTATGATCCTCACCAAACTGCAAGACTATGTAGCAAATAGATGCTATGTTAAAATCAAAGAACAAGAAAAAAAGAATTATCCATGACCGTATACTGAACATTTCTGAGGCTTTCAGAAGCAGTGAAGTGATCTGAAAAGGAAAACGTTCAAATCTACAGGAGGCAGCACATAAGTCATGGCTGGGACATGACTCTAGGCAAAAGAGAAATGTGGCCTTGTTGTGTTCCTTCCTGTTTTATTCAGTGTCCTGTTGAGGCATCAGACCATGGATGCTCTGTTTACTCACTCTATGGAAGTCTCTGGAGTCTGGAACTTTGGCTATCAAGTATTGCAAGCTTACCTCTATTCCCTCACCTCTCTGCTTTCATTTCATCATCTATAGCTTCAGGCAACAATACTTCTCTTCTCCTGCTTATGACTTCTTGCCAATATGACATAGCTTGTCTTCAAAGGCCTAGGCCGTGTTTACTATCATATAGTGAACATTTGGAATAGTGATTAGACATAGTGGACACTCAATACATGCTCAAGGATGAAGATAAAACATGAATGATGGTCTCTATCCTCACTGCAGAGAGTACCAGTCTCACTGGGCTTGGTGATGGTTAGAGATGCTATAAGGAAAGTCATAGTTTTTTTTTTAAGGTATTTTGATATGCACACTTTAGGAGCATGGAAAGGTCCATTAGAGGATAGACAGGCAACAGTGTGCTGAGTAAAGGACACCACTGACCCACCAATACCCATGCTGTACTTATTCCAGGAACCAAACACAGCCCCGCATACCTTTCAGAGACCCGAACAGTTTTCACCATCCACCAAATCATCCAGTGCAGCTGTAATGGTCTTGAGAAAGTGAAGATTCATGAAATGTTGAGTCAGACATTTTCCCCCTTCTTTAACCAAGGAAACTGAAGAGGCAAATAAATCCTTAAGCAGAGGAGGGAGAGGTAGCTGAGCATTCTGAGTCTCAAGTTAGAAACAAGGAGATTCCTCAACCCTTTAAAGCTCAAATTACAGCCATGCTGATTTGTCCTTTCTTCTGTTTAGAGATCAATTGTGTTGCACTTGGTTTATAGTGTGAGAATTTTCTAAATCGGGACTTAAAACACCCAAAGATGGTTTTCTCTGTGTAGGATGTTATGGAGCTCCAGGGACATTTTTTTTCTACTAGAAAGTGGTTAGTTATAATTTCCTTGGCTCCAAATTCTGGTACTGGGCTGAAATGTTGAGAAAATAGAGAACTGTATTCTCCTACAGTATATTAGACACTTAATAAAACACAGATGATGGGGAGCCCTCCCTGCTCCCCAGATGAATGCTGGAGACTGTGCAGGGAAGTGAATTAAAGGATGGGGTGACACATTTCAGCATGATTCTTTCAGAGTAGAGTTCAGCTGCATGTCTAGAAACATTGATCTCAGAATTTTTTTGACCTGTAAGTGTTGACACTGGAAAATATAAATGCTTATTTCCTGTGTATTTTCAGATGGACAGTGGTCAACCAATGCTTGAGGATCTAGGAGGGACCAAATAATGAGATTGTTGAAGATACAGAAGAAATAATTCACATCTTTGAAAGGCAGGCTCCAATTGATATAAAGAATAAGACTATTAGACATTTGGGTAAAATCAGGTTGAAAAACAAACCATAATGGATGTGGCTCAGACATAAAAAAAAAAAAAAAAAAGAAAAAAAAGAAAAAAATAAGGGCACAATGTTTCTATCTGCATTTCCAGTCTGAAATTTCAGGTCCCTTAATGTTCAAGCAGAAAATTTTGATCATGTGGAAAGGAAGATGAACAAACGCCTTCTCCTTTGACATTAGTAATATTTCACAGTGGCGGTCACTTTGGAGTGGGAGTGGGCCAAATTCAGATCCTGTGCAATAAGCCATGTAGCCACTCAGGTACAAAATACATGAAAATTGGGGAAGATGACCTATGCCCTAAAGTGTTTGATAAAATCTGCTTGAATTTTACCCTAAGAGCATCAGACATATGTGAAATTGATAGAAAAGTACAATGTCAAGGTGGGCAATGGGAATTTAAGCCATATATCTCTATTGCCTACTGTAGATAAGAATAAGAACCCATGAAGTATTTATACTTCCATAAAATACGTATTTTGCTGTTGCTGACTGCTGTTAATTTAGTAAGAATATAAAATTCATATATATTAATATATGTGGTTTTTGTGACAATATGCAAAAACAGATCAGAGTACATTTTAAATGCAGTGGTGGTGCGCGCCTTTAGTCCCAGCGCTCGGGAGGCAGAGGCAGGCGGAGCTCTGTGAGTTCGAGGCCGGCCTGGACTACAGAGTGAGTTCCAGGAAAGGTACAAAGCTACACAGAGAAAACTTGTCTCGAAAAACAAAACAAAACAAAACAAAACAAAAAAATGTAAATGGAATAAGCTTGTTTTGAACATTGGAAGCATGCAATGGCTGTGCATGTGACTGTGGGCTCTGACAGGACTCACAGAAGCCATGCTTATGCTGGGCAGCCCCTAGCTGCCACTGGCACAGTGCGGTCTGTCACTTCTGCTGAGGCAGAGGTCTGTGCTGTGTGACTGTCCTTCCCGGAGGAGAGATCTTCTCAAAGCAGATCCGGGTGTGAGGTTCTTTCTACCCAGTTCTCCTTCCCCATTTCTTCCCCAGGTGCCAGGCTTCATTAGAATGTTTTTCCCCACTTCATCAACCTCTTGTCAATCTCTCGGATGTCTCCTTCCATCTTGGCACCCGCTTCTTACAGAACCTTGCTGTGTGCTGGCTTTTGATGAATTGATAGGTGCTAAAAGTACAGGTGCACGACTTTTTCTTTTCCTTTTTTTTGTGTGTGTAGAAAGTGGCTTCAGAGGTTGGAGAAACGAATATAGTCACTCAAAAGGAAGTCAATATAAGAAGCCTTATTGTACTTCATGATAAAAATAAGATCAAGTGTATTTATACAAGTAATGGGGTCCCAGACAAAACCCAGCTACCTATTCGTTATACAAGACCCCCCAAGAGGTTCAGAGAAAGGAACCAATGCAAACAGTGGCTCAGTGATAACAAGCACACACAAAAGAGAACAGAACAATGAATTCGAGAACCAGATTGAAAGGTAATAATTTTACAAGACACTGATAAGGAATTTCAAAAGAATATTAGAGATTTCACTAGAAGCTAATACATAATGGAAACAGTCTGAAATTCAAGAGTTGATTCTGTGAAGGTTTAGAACGTTTGAAGCCAGCTGTTAAATTTGAAGCACCCTCCTGAGTATGTTTCACTTGTCTTGAAATGAGTACCAGTTTGAGGGAGGTGCAGAAAAACAGGGTCACCTTGCTAAAACCAGTCAGGTACACCAAGGAAGGGGTTTTGACTCTCAGGTGAGGAGTACGTCTCTGATATGGGAGAAGCGTTGCAGTAAAACCACATCTAGCCACAGATTTCAGGTTCTTGGATGTTTAAAGGGGGATTATTTTATCATTTCCTAGAAATATGATCTTTTTGTCTGCAGATGACTTGTAGCAACCTTTGAATTATTGGTTTACTTTTCTCTATATGTGTACATGTGCATCTGAATGTGAGTGTGTGCTGGTGGCGGAAGTGGCCTTGGATCCCCAGAGCTTGAAGTTACAGACTGATGTGTGTACTGGGAACCAAACCCAGACCTTCTTCAGGAGTAGTACATAGTCTTAACTGTGGGGCCGTCTCTCTAGTCCCCGTACTAACTCTTTACGACTCAGACATTGACAGTTGGATTTTTGTCCTGTTGAATTGTCTGACTCTTTGTCCTTTTAGGAGTACGCATGGTTTATACAGAGAAAGCAACTGTGTGATGGGCTGATTGTAAGTCATGACTCCTGGACTCCGTAGGGCAGTTAAACAGATTCCGATAGGTACTTTCTTCCAGACTATACCAGAGGAGCTGCCTCTTCCTCACCCCTCCTCTGTCTCCAGTTGGTAGTAAAGGACTTTATGAAAGCAGGATAGCCAGGATCCTAGGAGAGCCACTGGGAGGCAAGCTGCCCCATTAATAAATGACTCTTCATTTGTGAGAAGACGGTATCTGTTGGGCTAAGCCACTGATTCTCAGCAGCCATTTGCTCGCATGGCATTGGTTATCCTACGGGCATTTGCTTAACCTTTCTGTTGATGCTGAGGAAGAGTAAACCATAATCATGGCTGACTTCCATGTCTGTTTGCTCCCTGTAAGACTGATGAAATTTCATTGTCTTGTAGATGAAATCAAGCTAATTTGAGATTTAATCTCAATTAAATTTCATTCTCATTGTAGAATAACAGATTTGATCACAGATTTGATAATTCTGAAGTGTGTTTTACTGAAGATTAGCATAGAAGATTGAAAACTTTTTCCTTGGTAGGGGTGTGTGTGTGTGTGTGTGTGTGTGTGTGTGTGTGTGTGTAAGGAACATATTTCAATAGACAATTTTAGGTCACTTATCATTAAACAGTCTAAGAAAATAGAGAAATTCAGTGATTGGCACAGGGGAATTTTTTTTCCAAGTTGGTTAATTTTATATAAGCAGACATTTATTACATGAACTAAATCTTGCTTTCTGTCAAAAATTTAGATGATACAGGCAATTCTTTTTTCTGGTTTCTCAGACATGGGCCAAACATTTATTAGGCCTCAGAAGTAATTTTGTTTTTCCCTTTCCCCAGGAAAAAACACTAGGACACAAAATATGCAGTATCAGCACCTAGCTGTCCTCTGCCAGGAATGCATTGTGCTTCCCTCAGAGTTGGCCCAGATCTTGATAAGTACTACACAAAGCTCCAGACTGAGAGCATTGATTCCGAAGAATCAGAACACTGTATGACTCATGGAGATCCACCCTGTTGTTGATGATGGGAACCCTTTGAGTGTCCAATGCAGTTCTTCTTGTTTGAGATTGGTTGTCTGAAGGTCCTCTTTATGGAACAGATTTCACATAGAAACACATCCAGCTGTTAGCATCATCTCTGTCATGGTATTCAGGACCCCACGGACACCTGCATGTTTGGGTAAAGATTCAGCACACTTACTTATTTCTGTATGTGGTTCCTTGCTTGAGTGCGCCCGGTACAATACTCTAGAACTTGATAAGGAGTGGATCTATAGTGGGTTAACAAACAAATGATAGCTTTAACATGCTCCTGCTTAGAATGTTCGACCATGGGGGTAAACAACACACCTCACAGTGCTCACATTATTGGTGTTATCGATGCCCAAACATGAGGTCCTGCTGTTTGAAGCTTGCTGATTGTACAAGAGCTACTGATGAAAGTCAAAGCCATCTCCCCTTCTGCCCTGACATTATGATCAAAACCAGGCCCTCGTGCTTTTAAAAATAACTCCTTTGGATTGAAAGGGACAAAAGAGGGGGCGGGGGGAAGAATAAGAACATAGAGTTGTGAGTTTCAGTGTTTTTCCTGCCAACATACACAGACCCACATCCAGAGCACCTCTCATTTACATGCCTGTTTATTTTGTTTGCATGGCTGTCTGAAATCTGGGACCTTAGCTTTCTAAATTGAGACAAAGAAAAGTTAAGATAAAGTCAACACTGGCTCTGTTTAGTTGTGTCTGTCCCCATAAGGACAAGGTCTTCCTGTCACCGCCTGGACAGATGTTCCCATCACCGAGAGACAGTGTGCATTTGACGGTGCACCACTGAGGACTGGGAAGGCAGAGGGCAAATTCTTCCATTTCTAGATTTCAAATGTATAAATCCGGTTCTAGGAGTTAGTAATTTTACTCCAGGAATATTCACAGTAGATAAAATGGGGAAAGGCTTTCAGACACTTCACAGAATGGAGACTGAATTTATAGGAATTTTGGAGTAGACAATACCACATGTGGATAACAGCATTGAGAGATTTTTTTTTCAAGTGTTGCTATAGTTAATAAGCATTTACTCTGGATCAGTGTTGAGCTGATATTAATATATAATAAATATTAACACATCTAATCTTAACAGCATTATTAGGACATATTATTCCCATTTTCAGAGGAAGAAACTGATGTTCAGAAAACTCAAGACTCTTGTCCAAGGGCATAAGTTATAGCTCAAACTCAGACAGCATTGCTCTTAAAACCCTGTACTACTCCACAGCGACCTCTTTTTCCACACCCCTTTCCTCATGAAACTCTGTCTTTGAACAGGGTATCACTTTCCTTTGGGACTCTACAATTCATCCTTGACCAAATGTTGTTTTAAGAAGATTTCCTTCCTCTCTAACATTGAGTCCTGTCCCCTGTAAGTAGCTACTCAATTTCCAGAATTGATTCCGCATGAAGTTGGGACTCAGAGGTAAGATCTAAAACTCCAAAGATGTGAGAATTTCTTTCTTGGGGGAAGGTGTCTACTCCCTTTTTCTAAAGTTCCAAACCAAAGTGTGATTTCTTCAAAGTTCACCCTGGGGAACCAATGAGTTTATTGGGCAATTTACAAAATATAAATGAGGGACTGCTATTAGGACTTTGGGGGACCCAAAGCAGTTACAATGGAAAGTCATCACCCAGTATAGATGCTGTACCCTTTCCAATGGCCACCGTGATGGCTGTTTGTGGTTCTCAGCTTGACTACATCTAAAATCAACTATAACTCAAGCTGTTGGGCACACCCATGAGGGATTTTTTTTCTTAATTAAATCATTTGAAGTGGGAAGACCCACTTTTAATCCAGATCTTTTGAGGTGGGAAGATCCACCTTTAATCTGGGCCTCACCTTCTGCTGGCAACCTATATAAGTGACATGGAAGAAGGAAGCTTGCTCCCTTTGCCTGCTTGTTTTCACTCCTTCTGGAAAGTCCATTTCTTCGCCTGCATTAGAGCCTATATCTTTGGGATTCTGGCGTATACTGAAGGCCAGCAGAGGTTCCCAGGCTTGTGGAATGAATAACTACTAGATTCTTGGATCTACTGTTGGTAGACAGCCTATGTTGGACTAGCTAGACCATAAGCTGTAAGTCATTCTAATAAATCCCCTTTAAATATATTCCTTCTAACTTTTGTTCCTGACCAACATAACAACCTAGGTGGAGCCCTCTTCCCCAGTTTATATACTCTAATCCCTCCCATAGATCTCCAAGGCAAAGTCACATACAAATGGTTAGGAGGAGTGGCTGGAATATCAGAGGAGGGTCTGATGGCCCCCAACCGCTTCTCTAAAGGAATACCAACAGTCCACAGGCCCTATCAGCAGACACAGCTGATCTGATGAAGATGGCAACAATTTTTGCTAGCAGAAAATGTTGCATGTCATTGTTATTATATTATTAATAATGCTGTATACCAGGAAACCAATTCCTGGCTTGAGCACTGTTTTGTCTCATAGGGCGACTGATCTCCCTCTCACTTCCTGATGGCAAAGATCTGCATTCAGGCCCCATTGTGTCTTTGAGAACTCATCAGGGGATGATCTCCATTCTCAACAATGCCCTTCCTTTGTTAAATAAGGATGGTATATCTGGATGAAAGTGGAACAGGCCTCCTGGGGAGCATCACTTTTCTGGGTGAAGAAGATACTCCAGCAAATGTTGGACAACCTTCCAGGAGGATAAACCATCTAACCATAAGTCTCTGCAAACTCAGCTCAGGCCACAAAGCTGAAAAGAGCTTTGAAAATGGGCTGTAAACTGCACAACCAGCAACCTGTGCTGGCAAGGGTTCTTTCTGGAATAATCGTGCTGAAATGTAAACTTAGCTGCAAGATGGATGTTGAGAGCTCTGGGCTTCTTGGCTATGTCCCATCTGTGCACACTCTGGGATAGGAATGTGTAAAGGAAATGGTATTAGTTTGTTGTACAATCAACAGTTCCCTAAGGGCTTCTAGACAAACACATCCCTGACTGTCTAGTTCCATAGCTCCCATGTTCACAGAAAATCTTGCAAATATATGTCCTCAGATCAATTCAAGGTCCTCCTTGACCTTTTATTGCCATTAATGTATATTGGTTTCCCCTGTCTGAGCTCTCATGATTGAGGCAATGCTGATCTGTTTAGTATCATTTTTTGCAACTTCCTTGTTTGGCCTCCAGAATCCTACTTTAACTTCAAGCCCTCTGGATTTCCTAAGTCACCCATGCTTCATGCCATGCCCTCTTCCCCATTCTATTTTTTAAATAATAATTTCATTTATTCTCTGAAAGATGCATGCATGCATAAAATGTATCTTAATCATATTCACTCCACTTTCTTTGTCTCTATGATCTCCCTCCCCCAAACACATCTCTCCCCCAACTCACATCTACTTTAACGAATCATTATTGTTGTTGTTATTTTTAACCAACCAGTACTGCCCAATTAGTACTGTCCATGCAAGCATTGCTTTAGGGTCATTGTCTGGGACATGGGCAACCTCTCAGTGGCTACACCTCAAAGGAATGAAATTTTCCCTTCCTGAACATCCATCAACTGCTGATAGTGCCTCAGTGAAGGATGGATTCCTGAGATGCTGTCCCCCTCCAGTTTTAAGTGCCTTGGTCCTGCACTGGAAAGCACAATTTTTGTGAATTCATGTGTGCATTAGTCATGCTGTACCCATTGGACAGCATTTCAGAGCACTCCTCCTCTTCCTCTTTTCTATCCTTTTTACTTCATCTTCCATGGTGTTCCCTAAACCTTCTACAACTCATCCATTCCATCTCCCTCCAGAGATCTGATTCCCTTGAGTCTATCGTCCTACTTGGTTAGTTGAGCTCACTGTGGGCAACCGAGTAATCACACCAGGGACTGGCCTCTGGCCTCCAAATGCACACGTATACACATGCTCTCATGTAAACTTGAACACATATGCAACAGCCGGTAACACCTCTGTAAAACAACTTACACATACATAAACACAAAAATGTATAAATAAGCAAATTCATGAATAATAAAGATTTATTTGACAAAATAAGTAAGAATAAAATTATAAAAATATAGGTAGACATATATTTTTACATATGTATCTGCATTCTGTCACGCAATGTGTAAGCTAATTGCCACAAGTGGATGTCCTGATTTTTACAGTTCTCATAGATGGGGATGCTAAGGGATAGAGAGATTATATGGAGAGCTAAGATTCTGTCCCTGGAGAGTTAGCTGTTAAGCTGTGAGTGTGATGGTTAATTTTATGTATCAACTTAGACGGACCATGTTATGCCATAGTAGCTGCATCAGCATGATTCCTGGGTGCATTCTGGGAGCTATTAGCATTTGAGTACAGTAGGTGGCCCTCATCAATGTGGGCAGACTCCCTCTAATCATTCGAGGACCAGAATGGAGCAAAGAGGTGGAGGAAGGAAAGATTTGATCTTTGCTCGGGTGATCTATGATACTCCTCTTTTCCTTACTCCTGTTTTTCAGCTCTTAGCTTACAACTGACACCTATGCCATCATCTTTCTGGTACTCAGGTCTTTAAACCACAGCAATTGCTGTCCTACATTTCCAGCTTTTGAAGGATAGGTGTAGCTAGAGTTTTCCTGCCTGGCCCACAGTCAGGACAAATCTGTCACCCGCCAGTCCCACAGCCGCTCAGACCCGACCAAGTAAACACAGAGACTTATATTGCTTACAAACTGTATGGCCGTGGCAGGCTTCTTGCTAACTGTTCTTATATCTTAAATTAATCCATTTATATAAATCTATACCTTGCCATGTGGCTCGTGGCTTACTGGCATCTTCACATGCTGCTTGTCATGGCGGTGGCTGGCAGTGTCTCTCTGACTCAGCCTTCCACTTCCCAGAATTCTCTTCTCTGCTTGTCCTGCCTATCCTTCCTGCCTGGCTACTGGCCAATCAGTGTTTTATTTACTAACCAATCAGAGAAACATATTTGACATACAGAACATCCCACGGCAGATAGGTCTTGGTACTTCTCACTCTCCATAATTGAGTAAGCCAGTTGCTTACAGTACATCTTACTAAGTAGAAATAGCTACAAATAGATAGATGATAGATAGACAGATGATGGATGGGATAGACATTATGTACATGCAATGACAGGTGAACAGATAGATGGGCAGGTGGATAGACAGATGACATAATACAGACACATATAGGTAGATGAATAGGTAGATGAGTAGATAGATGAACACATGGATATATAGAGACATAGATACATAGGTGATGGATGGTTAGATGGATAGAGATGGATACATGCTATGTGAGTGGATAGATAGTTGGATAGATAGTTGAATGAATAGATGATAGATAAATGGATAGATAGATGATAATTTCTAGTTGGTTTTGTTTCTTTGGCATGTCCTGATGTACTCCATCTGCTTCAGGCCATGCTGTTTCACTTTTTCCAGATGCCTACATACTGCTTCCAGGAAGAGTCTTAACATTTCAAGCCTTTTGATTTGTCCTTTGAACTTGTCAGGGGCCCCAGTAGCCAACACACATCATTATTTATGTGAGTTGCAATTATTCCAAATAAGGAGAAACCTGAGCAAAGGACACAAACAAAAAACAAGTTCAAATTTCTCATTTTGGTAATGTTGAAAGAGACAAGGAGGAGATTGGTGACTAGTACCAAGGCTTTAAATTTTGTTTTTCAGAGTTTGAATAAATACACATACAGTGAGTGTTGAACACTAAGCTTCATCACTGTGACCTTTAGTTTTGCTTCCAGCTAAGAGAGCTGTGGTGACCCTGAAACAAGTCTACACAGGGACAGCGTTTCCTTACCTTTTCTTCTCCAAGGTAAGATAAACACATATGGGATTTTTTCCACCTCTTTTTTTAAAATAATTTTTTCATACAATAAATTCTGATCACTGTTTTCCATCTCCTCCAAGATTCATAACGCCACTACCATCCATCAATCTCCATGCCTTCTCTCTCTCTCTCTCTCTCTCTCTCTCTCTCTCTCTCTCTCTCTCTCTCTCTTTAGAAGTCAAAACAAGCTAAGAATGACAAACAAATGAACCAGAATCAAACAAAAGAAATAGAAAAAAAGAAAAACTACTCCCCTACAGAGGGAGAGAGAGAGAGAGAGAGAGAGAGAGAGAGAGAGAGAGAGAGAGAGAGAGAGAAAGAGAGAGAGAGAGAGAGAGAGAGAGAGAGAGAGAGAGAGAGAGAGAGCATAAAAACTCAAAATCAGAACAACAATATATAAGCAAAAGACCAGTAAGGTAAAACATGCCCAAACAAAGCATCATGAGACAACAAAAAAAATCTCCAAAAATACCACTGGGTTGATGTTTTGCTGGCCATCTACTGCTGGGCATTTGGCCTTTGGAGAAAACTATGTGTTTCTTTGTGAGTGTTTATCAATTGGATAGAACTTCTTGGTTAAGGATAGGGGCTCATGTCTACTTCCCCTCTCAGTGTTGGGACTCCATCCAACAGGCCCTGTGCACGCTGCCACCTAGTCTGTGAGTTCGTGTGTGCATCGGTTCTGCTGTGTTTAGAAGGCCTTGTTTCCTTGGTGTCCTTCATCCTTACTTGCTCTTACACTCTTTCTGCCTCCTCTTACATATAGCTCTCTGAACCCCGAGGGGAAGGGTTTGATGAAGACATCCTATTTAGGACTGAGTGTTCCAAGGTCTCTCAGTCTCTGCATGTTGTCCAGTTGCACACATGGGACTTGAACTCTCAGCAACAGGACTTCTGTTAGCCGTGTAGCTTCTAAATGGAGCTGTTACCCCACTGTTCTGTAGTTCTTTCCAGTTGGTGATCAATAGTCTCTGTGCTCTGATATTGAGACAAAATGCACACTTGAAACATCTGTAACATCTATGACATATCTTTCTCATGCTGTGGCCATGTGCACTCTAGGTATCAGACCATGCTTTTACTTTCCAACTCTCTTGATACATCATTTTCCCCTCTGTAGCATGTGATAACCTGATTGGTAGAAACTATGATTGTCTGGTGCCAAGAACAACCAAACATGGCTTGAATGATGTTGTCCTGATATTGTCCAGCTTAAGCTAAGTTTTAGTCCTACCCAGGCCATGGGAAAGGTTGGTGTTTGGATGGCTGGTGGGCTCATACCACAGTGTCTCATAAGTAAGTCTGCCTGTGGAGGCAGCAGTGAGGAGGCCGTTTCAGTGATTTGATATTAGTGTTTGATGACTTCCTAGCCCCTTTCTCAGTGTTCGAGTACTCATCAATTTCTGTTGGAAAGGGGGATGAATTGGAAATTGATTCTTTAAAAAAAAGAAGTAGAAAATTGTGAAATTCTCTATTTCCCAAGGGTTAGAACCCAGGTTAGAGCACAGGTTACAGAAGAATTCTGCTATGTGAACTATTTTTAAGCACAGTTGGTGACAATCACCACTTCTGAATTGCAGCTTCAATTTTAAACTACAAGGGCCTGTGCAATGGAGTTTAGTTTTCTGTTTTCCAAAACAAACTTCATCCTGCTACAGTTAAATTTCCATCTTTTGTGATCGTCAGACATTGAATCATGTATTATAAGTGGTATTTTTCAAATTATTTTTTCCAGGGTATAAGAGTCTAGAATTTTTAACATGAATAGATTAATCTACCTTAAAGAAATTAAGAGAAACTCCTTAGGTATTTTGTTTGATTCTTTGATTCTACAGACTTTTCTTAGTATTTCTGCACAAAGCTAAACAATTGTTCATATCAAGCTTGTCTAAAATTATTTTCAATATCTCTAGTTTCTAAATATTTAACATATCTAGGATAGTATAGACATTTTTAAGGTTGAACAAAGTCAATACTTAAATTCCATTAAAGTGTGTTAGTATTCACATTATGAAACTAACAAAACACAAGAGAAATCAACAAATACAACAAAACAGAGCAATTAAACTCATCATATGATAGAAATGTTTTGGAGAGCTGCAGAGAAAGATGAATAAAATAGAGTTTCTGTCTGTGATGGCTAATCTTAGCTGCCAACGTGATTAGACCTGGATCAACCAAGAGGTCATTTCCTAGAAGGATTAACTGAAGAGAGAAGACCCTCCCCAGAGTGGACATCATCTCCTGGCAGAGATGAGTAGAGCCTATTAACAGATGCCTTAGCTAGTTCTGTCAATGTGACCAGCTTACCCGCCAGAACAATAGAAGGAGGAAAGATTCGTCTGAGGCCATAGCATGGATTTTTTAGTTCATCATAGTGACAAGAGAAAATCCAACCATGAGAGCAATATTGTTAGGTGGTATAGTCTCACATGGTATAGAGAAGGAAGCAGAAAGCATAGGGTCATCTCTTAGTTCCTTTTCTATTATTGTAACACAGCACCATGACCAAGACAACCCATTAAAGTGATCATTTAATCAGACTTATGGCTTCAGAGAGTTAGAGTCCATGATGGCGAAGCTAAGGCATGCAGGCAGAAACAGCTAAGAGCTCTCATCTTGACCCACAAGCAGGAGGCAGTGAGCTGTGCACTAGCTATGGTACGAGTCCTTCCTTCGAAACCTCAAAGCCTGCCCCTAGTAATACACCTCCTCCTAAAGGGCAACTTCTCTTAATCCTTTCTAAACACTTCCCTGCAGCTTGAGGCCAAGCATTCAAACCTATAAGACCTGAGTGGCCATTAGCTTTCAAGCCACCGTAGATGGGAACCTTTGTTGAGAATGAGCCTGGCTGTAATGACTTACTTCCACCATCTGGGCCTTTCCTCCAGAAACCTCCACAGCTGAAAGCCATAACTTGGGGACTTTTTAATCTGAACACTTCAGATTCAAGCCACAACACCAAGGAGCTTCCCTGTGATGCAGAGGAATTTAAATTTTGAAAGACCCTGGCAGGTCAGAGATTATGAGTGAAAAGACAAACGACCTTGGAAGCACCTGCATGAAGATCCTGACCCTGAGACATCAGGAAGAAGCTTTGTCTAGGGAAGTCATTTACCTTTCTTGCTTCTAGCATGAAAACACCAGTTTATATATTGAAGATGCTTATTCACATGAACAGATACCAAGTTTGGGGAAAAAAAGAAATAATCCTATGTATCTCCCAAACTAGAACTCTGTTCAATTTCTGTTCCCATGGTAGTTACTTCATCTTATAAACGGAACTGAATTTATATGGTGTAATCAAGCAGAAGTCTTGACGTATAGGCTGCCCATCTACAAATATCCTCAGCAAACTAACAAGAATGAAGAATGGGAAATTTCATTCTCCAAAATAAGAGAAGGAATAATGGCCTGAGACAAAGGGCCAAACCTTCCCCCCCCCCCAATAGACTTAAAAGCCTTCCTAATCTTTGAGAGCATCTGGCCTGTATTCAGCCTCCCTAGAGGGCCAGGGAAGGGCTCCTCTGAGAGTTTCACAGGCAAGCACGTGAACTCTTGAGTTGTGGAGAGCTGGGAGGGTCTAAGGAGGACCTGACTATTATCTTCTGGATGAAGCATGGAACAATGGGCTTTAAGTGGAAACTCCAACCACGGGCTCCGCTTACCTTGTTCTGGCTGCCCAGCTGTGGTTTACCCCACTACCTCTTACAGAGCTAACACAAACTGAGCTCCTACTGTATATTTGTGTATATTTGGTGCTGTTTTATTAACTCATACATGTTTGCCCCTCAGAATCACTCTGAAAAAGAAGGAAACCAACACACATGGCTTCTGCCCAATTGTCTACTCAGTCCAGCAGTCTGAGCAATGGTTTTTGTTTTGTCTTGTTTTGTTTCGTTTTTTGTTTTTTAGCAAATGAGATCTCATTGAAACCTCAAATAAATACTGCTATATGTGAGTGCTATAATATTCTGCCTTGATTTATGGGAAATGAAAAACCTGAAGCTTAGTAAGAATAAAGAAAGCTGTCCTGTGGGAGAGACTGAGTGAGCCTCTAGTCACTGACTTCCTCCACTCCGAGCGACACACCCCAATGACACAACAAATGACCTAAGGGGCTACTGTTAACTAGTTCCCCAGAGAGTGGCCATTGCTTATGATCTGCTGGGAAATTCACCTTAATAAAAACGATGGCCATTTGCATCTGGGTCTGCAGGTGGTTGAGACCCAGCCTGTAAAATCTCACACATGGCCAGTAGAAGCGCACCCATTTTTCTTTCTTTCCTCAGTGAAGGCTTTGAATTGGCCCCAGCTGTGCTTTGATGCAGTGGCCAGAAGACCCCAATATCCTGCTCTTTGTTTTTCCTGGAAGTTATTGATTATTGCTGGTCATGAAAGGCTAGCTTGGAGCTCCTTGAAGAACTAAAACTTTGTGGATGGGTGTTGGGGGCGAGGTGGGCACACTACAGAGGTCATGGCATTTTGAGGTGAAAACTGGGTTTCGGGGGTTTCATACTAGCTAGCCCCATGTATTGACCTTATGGGAAAACAGCCTAGAAACAGACCTTCACAAAGACTCCAAATGGATTCTTCTCCATTTTACATAGAACTGGTGATCCTGCCATGGTTTTAGTAATCCATTCTTGAGGTTTGTCTGTCAGCACTGTGCTAATCTGTAAACATGTCCATCAGCAGCAATGTTGTGTCTGACAATGCTGAGCAGCTCCTCTGAAGCAGGTTCTTGGGTTAAAGCCCTGGAGTCTTCGATGTCAAGTGAGGCAAAGGCTAATAATACAGTCTCCATCTTCGCAAACCGATCCTTAGCTCAACGAACTTTTTCAAATGTAGCCTCACTAACTGGTGATAAAAGTGATGTGAACAGGCATATCAAAAATCTCGGAGGACTAGACATCAGTTGCAACAGGGCTAGAAGGAAAAGGGAAGAAAAACGAAGTTACCTGAGAAATTTTCAATCTCTTGCACCTGGTCAGCCTTACCCAACTGGCTCCTGTGTGTCTTCCCTGCATGTCTCTGCATTAGTGTTGTTCCCAGATGCAGAAGAGCATGTGGGCTGGGACACAGTTGGTAATGGGATTCCCTGTTTTCTACCAGAGAACAGCACCAGTCCATACTTCTATAAATCAGCTTGCTTAGAATAAGAAACTCACTTTTTTTCCCACTCAAAATGGATTTCATCTTCGAGTCAGGGGGGATAGGGGGCTTGTGGTGAGTCACTCCACTTTTCAGGGGAGAGAGGCTCTAATTCCCAGTGGAGCAAAGAGCCTCAGCCCACTGGCGCCCAAAGAACTAACACAATGGGCAGATGTCCGAACCCTACTGGCCACGGCCCAGAAGCAAACAATAGAACCCTGGCCAACTTCTACTACAGAGAGTTTCTGAAGCTATGGTATTGCGGTGGCCAGCCAAAAACGCGTTACGAGACCGCAGCTATCCACAATAGTCTCACTTCATAAAGAAGGGGCAGACCGGGGAGTGGGGAGTAACGTGAGCTTACGTTCTCTGGTGGAGTTTAAGGAAAAGTGTGCAGAAATTTTGCCTCTTTGCCCTTTCGGATGATGGATTGCTTCAGTCTTATGAAACACTGGAGCTAAGTCCTTCAGGGTTGGGACTGCATGACTATTAATTGGTCGCAAATAAGAAGAGTGAGGTTTTGCTTATTGCCGATGTGGGGCAGTCATCACTACCAGCCCTTTCCATGGTCTGTATTTTAAAACAGCACTTTTCACAGTGAGAGGGAAGTCAAAAGTTGGACTTGGGAAGGAAATTTTGGTCAAGCCTTCTGCAGTAATCATTGTTTGACCCTTAAAAAATGGCATCGTGTTCTAAGACTATAATGACGTGGGATTATCTAAACAGATCCTATTTCATATCCCTCAAATGGATGCAGATAACAGAACTCAGGAGAAGTCCGTTTTTACAGTTCCTAGAATTTTGTGGATTCGAGTATTTACTTTATGTGTGTTATCTTCCCTGCTGATAAATAAAGCAGGCATTGTATCTCCTCTTTTACAGACCAGATCGGTGATGGAAAACCTTGCCAATGGAAGGGCTCAGGGAAAGGGTGGCAGAACGGGGATTCTGAGCAGGTTTCCTGTATCCAGCTCTCCTGCATCCTGCCTACTTTCTATCCAGGTCCGATACAGTCCTCATGCTCTCCACCCCCACCACTCCTCACGTCTTTCCTTTTACTGAGGCCATCAGCTCTGGGTATGACATTGTTTCCATAAACGGCAGAGCACAGCTTGGATAAAAATCACATTAATGTGATTCTCCTGGGGACCCAGCATCAGTTGCTTTCTTGGATGTATGAAGTACTGGGCACAAAGCATTTTTTTTTGAGAAAGAATTTACCTTTAACTTCAACAGAGAGTAGAGATTCTCTCCCAGTACAAATTTACAGTAAATTCTCTCCTACCAGTCAGTACCTATTCCATCATACCCAAGACACAAAAATCATAAAAAGCAAATTCATTTGGCTGGGCAGGCTCAAAAATGATGAAAAAAAAATCTCATGAAGTCTATTACAGGAGCCTTTCTGGGAGTTGCTGAATATCCGTGCACAGTTCCTTTGAGGTATAGTTCTAGGAAGAGTTTTGCTAAATTGTAGAGTAAATAAGAGCCTGCCCTCAACATACACACACCTCAACTTCCTGCTGATTGGAGCCAAGACTGAATTCTAGCCCTGGTAGATTTGGATGGGTTCTATTTTGGCCCAAGAGCCATCCCTGCTGAAGATCTCTCAGGGGAAAGTCTATTCCAGCTTTCCAAAGCCTCTCAGCCCAAATATGTTTGGCTCCTCATCGGAACCTTTACAATATTTGATGCCTATTAGAAACGACCTAGCAAACTTCAGAGCCTCAAGATTAAGTTGGACACCAATGGGTAATGGAGTCAGACCCGTAGAGTCACCATGTAACTTAAGCAAGCCTTCAGATCTGCCTTGAAGTTCATGTACAACTTCATGTTCAGGTTTGGGCAAGGCCTGAGCTCTTTGAGATATTGGTGAGGAGAAAGAGAGGAGGAGATGCCACTTTCTCTTCTAACCCATCACTTCCATATAGCTACTGTATTCCTTGACCTCAGAGGACAGAGGTTTTGAACAGGGCAGAACAAAAGCCCCCATGGAATCAGAGTCCTTTAAAAACAAGGTGACAATTTTTCTCCAGCTGCATTAACCCCTTGGAGCTAGTAACAAGGTAAGAAAATTATGATTTCAACTTCACCAAGAGATTGGCAACTTCTAGGGTGGAGAAAATGGCATTGGTGTGCTTACCAAGAAGGGAAATCATGGATAGGTCAGATAAGATGTTAATCCAATCTAGAACTCTCTGGTGGATGGGGAAGACATGGCTAATCTGAAGGGTTCCATTTGGCTGAAGAGAAGACAGAACCCTCACAGAGTCTAATCAGCAGTTTGGTTTCTTGCTGGCTAGTTGGCTTCTTTGAAGGATGCTCTCAGGCAGAAAAGTTACCTGTTCTGCCACGTCCCTTATAAGCCAAGACTTTGGTGACCTGCGGTTTGTTTCTGGGTGTCCAGTGCTCACAGGAATTGTTTCAGGAGTCACATGTGCTATATCCATTCAACATAGCAGGAAGTATCTGGAGAAGGCACACATCTGGCTTGAACATCCTGCCACTTAAACAGCAGTGTGACCTTGGGATAAATCATTTAATTCCTCTGAGCCTCAGTTTCTTCAACAGTTATGCTAATCTCTTTTTCAGAGTGTCCTTGTGACAGTAAAAGATGTAGTATGTATGTGATCATCCACTGCAAACTCTGCTGTGAGTGTGTGCTTGGGAAGTGTTCCTTAAATCTATGAGGAAATGCAAATCCCATCTCCTCTCTCATTTCTTCCACTTTCGCATATTATTTTTAGGACTAGATAAATTACACACTTCTATGGAATCCTATTTTGTGGATAAGCACTAGACTCTTGCCTTGTGTGTAGAATGAATTTCCTCTGCAAAAAAAAGAGTTCAAGAATATATATATATATATATATATATACATATATATAATTATATATATGTAATATAAAAAGAGTTCAAGAAGATATATTTTATTATATTTAGAACTAATTAGCAGAGCCTGAGTGTGTGTGTATGTGTGTGTGTGTGTGTGTGTGTGTGTGTGCCCCAGCATGCATGTGGTCAGAAGACAACCTTGTGCATCACTTTACTTGAGACAGGTCCTCTTTGTTCTTTGCTGACCCATAAACTTATGTCGATTCTCTTGTCTCTGCCTCCCATCTCACCATAGAAGCACTGGCATTATGTACGTGATGTAGTCAACCACTCCAGTTTCACGTACAATCTAAACTCAGGTCCTCATGCCTACAGGTTCTCTAAATACTTTACCTAATGAGCCATCTCCTCTGCCCAGTTACTAGAGCTTTTGACTGCATAGAAACAATGAAATGATGGCAGGTGTTCACAGCGGTTTCTGGCTGATGTGTAGGATTCACTGAGCTGTAAGTATCCTCCTGGTGGTCCACAGACTTTTATTAAAAATGACAGAAAGTCACCTCTCCTGCAACTCTCCTGTCTCCAACTTGACAGAAAAATGTGTCTGGATCATGTATGAGTTCTACTGTCCACAAGTTCCTGATGTGTTTGATTTCATTTTTAGAATATTTGTGTTTTCATAAGCTACGGAGCAACAAGCTAAGTTGTCAATGGGATTACAATTTTAAAGTCCTGTAAAATGGGGTGGGGTGTGTATTTGCATTTTATAACAATAGCAAGGAGAAAGAATGTTCCTGATTACACTACTTCCATTTTTATTGTTCACGTGTGCTATAAAGTGACTGAGTGACTGTCATGTAAGTACGTCCATGGCCATGGCATGAGAAGTAGTGTGCTTCTTTCTGTCATCAAGAGAGATTCTGAAAACAATTCTGGGCATGGTACCCAATGGCTGGAAGACAAAGTAGGGTAGAGGTTTCTTGGATCTGTTGCTACTTGGAGTCTGGCAGCATCTTTCCCTGGGTGGTCCTGTTGGTTATCATGTGTGAAATGTAATGAATCCTACTGATCTAAGTTTCTTGGTGATTGGCAGCAACCATCAGCCTCTACTAGAAAGCCCAGAGCTGTGTGTAAGTGGGATCCTGGGTCTGCATCTGTGCAGAATGCTCTTAAATAAGTTGTCACAATGTTAAGCAAAACAAGTCAGATTTGGAAAGAAAGATACCATGTTTTCTCTTATATAAAGAAGCTAGATTTAAAATAATGTGTGTGTGTGTGTGTGTGTGTGTGTGTGTGTGTGTGTGTGTGAATCATGAATCTAGAAAGGGGATCATGAGAGTAGAGGAAGAGGTCTTAAGGAAGGGCAGGGGAAAGAGAGGATAGTGGGATCCATGTGGTCAAAAAGTAGAATGGGGGATTAACTGGGGAATGAAGAAAACCAGTCACAGGGAGCCAGAGGCAGAAAGGAGGGCAGTGGGGGAGGGGAACGAATGAGAACAAAGTATAATGACACATTATGTGAACATGCCAGGATGAAACATTACTTTATATGCTAACCTCCAAAATTAATTTAAAAATGCCTTGTTAAATAATTTAAAAAAATTAACTAATTCAGGAGCAATGAATGGCCCTGCCCTGCCCCATTTTCCCTACCCCTCCTGCTTTTTTGCCTCTTCATTTACATATTCAATAAGTTCTTTGCCTATTAATTATGCACCAGCTATTGTGAAGGTCGGTAGACAAAAGCAGGCAACTGCCTGCTGTCCTTGCTTCCAGACTGATCTAGAGTACTGGTGGTGGAGGTGGGAGTGGGGAGAGCAGGGAGCACAGCCATGCAGAGTCAAGCAAGCCTTTTGAACCCAGAGGAGTGATGCTCATAAGAAGGATGACACTGGGTGATGACAGGCGACAGAAGGCTGAGCCAGGGAACAGCATTCTGATAATGGAGAGTTTGAGCAGAGGGTAGAGAAAGAGTAAGGATGGCCATTTGGGGACAGCTTTTGGTGGGAAGGGAGCGGTGAGGAGGATGGACCAGCTGAAGGAGATCGAGTGAGGGAGGAGAGAGAGCAGGGAGGCTAGAAGGGAGACATCATATCTGTGAGGCACCACAAGCACTGGGCTTTCCCTGTAGGTGTGTGTGTGGTCTATGTGTGTGTCTACATATGCACACGCAGGTGTGTGCATCCATGCACACACAGACAGAGGTAAGAAGACATTACAAGCATGTCCGATTGTGTTCAGTTCTGATGTGGATGTTGGAGAGTCGAGCTCAGGTCCATCAAGCACTCTTACCTGCGGTGGTATTGTGTTCCCCAAAATATTGTGCACCCTAATAAACTTATCTGGGGTCAGAGACAGAACAGCCACTAGATACAAAGGCTAGAAAATGGTGGCACTCACATCTTTAATCCTAACATTCCAGAGGTAGAAATCCCTCTGGATCTCTGTGAGTTCAAGGCCACATTGGAAACAACCGGGCATGGTGACACATACCTTTAATCCCAAGAAGTGAGCCTTTAATCCCAGGAAGTGATGGCAGAAAGAAAGATATATAAGGCGTGAAGACCAGAAACCAGAAGCATTTGGCTGGTTAAGCTTTTAGGTTTTGAGCAGCACAGTTCACCTGAGAGCCATTGGGATGAGGACACAAAGGCTTCCAGTCTGAGGAAACAAGATCAGCTGAGAAGTTGGCCAGGTGAGGTTAGCTGTGGCTTGTTCTGTCTCTCTGATCTTCCAGTGTTCACCCCAATACTTGGCCTCAGGTTTGATTTTATTAATAAGACCATCTAAGATTTCTGCTACACTTACCTACTGAGCCATCTTCCCAGCCCTGGCTGTGATTTTTTTGTCCGTAATTGAATGCGAAGTCATCAGAGGAGTTTAGGTGAGTGGTGGATTTGATAAAAGATCATATTTGGCATCATCTCCAGAATCCATTTGGATCACAGTAGTAAAAATGGAGCAGGGAAAAGAATATTGTGGGAAAGATTATGATGAAAAAATAAAAATAAAAAACTTTACCAGCAACTTCTGTATTTAGGTTATTTTACTTAAAGTAAAACTCATCAAAATTATATCTGATATTTTTGCCTAAAGATAGAGCTTTCTGATTTCCCTTCACCATTCCTTTCTCTTTTTCCTTTCCTTAAATAACCCCTTTTCTTAATTTCCCCATCTTACCCTCCTTTCTTGCTCTGTTATCTTTGGCTTATGCAAATTAGGTTAGCTTCGGCCATGAACATTCCTTTCCCCCCCAAGGTTCTCCGAAAGTAAAATACTCTTTCAGTGTTCTAGAGATGTAGTTGGGATAGACTGGGACTCAGTTGCCCAACAAAGTCTATTGCGACCTTTCAAGGAAAGCCTTGAGAACATGTGCTTCCCAAAGATAGTTCTTCCATCTTTCACCCCATTGGCCCATCTTTGGTTGTAGGAGACCCAACACCACTCTTCTGAGACAGTTATCTTTCTTCTTTTGTAAGAATTCCAACATACAGCTTTGCCCCTGCTACTTCTGATCAGTGTTTTGGTTGTCATCCTAACGTCCTCTATTGGCCTCTGTGTCCCTTGCTACACAGGTTCCATACCAGCAGAATCAGCCAAAGATCAAAAATGTTTAGGGCACATCGCCTGCACTGAATGTGTACAGACACTTCTCCCTGAACAGTACCGAGTAACCACTGTTTCACAGCATTTACATCATATTAGGCAGGATATGCAATCCAGATATGACATAAGAAAGCTGTGCCCAGGTTATAAGCAAATATATAAAGGACTGGAATATCCACCTGGAACTAAACCCCCTCAAATCCTGAGGGACACTTGTAATCAATATCCACATTTCTTGAGAACATACTATGTGTCAGGCATCTGAGTGTGTTGTGTGCAACATGGGTTGATGTCACCAAGCACAGTATGTCATCTTGATCTTGTCATTATACAGGGGGTAGGACTGAGTCAAATATAAGGGAGATTTTTCATATATATGTATGTGTATGTATATATACATAATCATATCTCTATATACATACATATATACATACACACACATACGACTTGTGTGCATGTGGGTGGGGAAGCCAGAGGTCAATATTGAATATCTTCCTTAATCACTCTGTACTTTATTTTTTGAGATGGGCCCTCTCACTGAACCCAGGGCTCACCAATTCAGCTGGTAGGAGAGCTCCAGAGATCTTGCGGTCTCCACTTTCCTGAAAACGGACTCTGGGATTACAGGGCTGTATCACTATGCCTGGCTTTTTGTACAGATTTCGGTTTCCAAAACAGGTCCCCAGTATGGCAGGAACATTAACAACTACATTGTCTCCCCAGATATACAAGAATATCTCCCGAATGAGACAGGATATTATGGACGAGATTACATCTAAATAATCACTTAAATGATTTGTAATCCATTAGCATTTTCCTAAACGTCCTGACCACATGCAAGATTGGGACATAGACATTTTAAGAAAATGGAACTGGAAGTCACAACAGGGATCGCTTGTTCATTTTAATCTGTCCCAAATGTGACTCGATACCTCAGCAAGTCTCTGATTCATTGCATACCATACAGTGACCCAGGGGCCTTTCAGCACTCCAGGTTGCATCCAGCTTGCTTGCCTTGGCCTGAGAAAGAAAACCACAGCTCACTGCTCTCCTCAACACACTCAGCAAGAAGGCACAAGGAGACTGGGTGAGAGAAAACATTCCCGACAGCATGGCCTCCATTTAGAAAGCTGGGAGCAGTGAGGAGTAATGTGTCTTGACTTCTGACACTGTTAACGATGGCGCCTCTACTTTTCTTTCCGTTTCTCACCTTATTCAAATAGGAGAGGAATGAGGAGAAAAGGGAAGTTTGGCAGGAAATCCACTCGGAGAAGGAAAATCATATTCGAATCAAGGTGCCCCATTGAGGAGTCTCAGCATTTGCTTTGGGAACTGGCTGCAGCTTTATTAACTGGCCAACAGAAACTGGCAGTTTGAATGGGAGGAAGGACTGGCTATGCCAGGTTGCAGGATGAATGTAAGAGGGGAGGGTGGAACGACACAAAATTGGTACACACAACTAGTGGGGCAGGAGTGTGTGTGGGGGGAACAGAGGAATGCTTATGGCCTAGAGAGGTCAGAGGTTCTGAACGGGGCTTCTAAAAGTCCCTAGAGCCAAGAGCCCAACCCAGCCATATAGATATATAGATCTCTCTTGAGGTATCTTCTATCCTAAGATATGTTGGATTTGCAGTAGACTTATGGGTCCTGTATTTTCCATTGTTTCCCCATTAATTAAAAATAAAAAGTATGAAGAGAGTGGAAGCCAAGTGGAAAATAAAAATTTACTTCCTAGCTGTAAGAAAGTTATTAATTGATGACTGATTGATCAATCGCCAGAGGAAGTGGCTAAAATGGAAGGTAGAGGATGGAAGAGCTGCAATGTATCCCTGTGTGGAAGTGTCTTCACTGATGATAGACTTGGCTCTGTGCTGAGGGTGGGGGCAAGCATGTGATGGGGATGTGTTTCTTTTTTTTTTTTTTTTTTTTTTTTTTGGTTTTTCGAGACAGGGTTTCTCTGTGTAGCTTTGCGCCTTTCCTGGGACTCACTTGGTAGCCCAGGCTGGCCTCGAACTCACAGAGATCCGCCTGGCTCTGCCTCCCGAGTGCTGGGATTAAAGGCGTGCGCCACCACTGCCCGGCTGGGGATGTGTTTCTTAGGAGCTAGCTATACGGAACTGAATCTCCATCTGCTCCTCCAGTGAGACTGGGAAACCTAGAGTGACAGGTCTAAGAATCTGTGCGTCCCACAACTACCAAAGCCACTGGCTTCCAGCTGTAACTTTGTTGTTTCTAAAATACACAGACTTCTAGAACCTTCTCCCAAATGGCTCCTGTGGGGATTTTTCTTTTCTTTTTAAAAACTATTTCAAAAAAGAAAAAAAAAAAGCTCATCAATTTTTTTTTCATGGAGATTTTTCTTATTTGGGAACTCATCCTAGGAACACAAAATTTATCCATATATTATAAAGTACCACACAAATAAACTTTGCCCATGTTGAAAAATGTGTGCAGGAGTATATACATATGTACATGGCTGCACATGTCCATACAGACATGCATATGTGGAAAACACAGGTTGATAAAGTGTCACTTCTTGAACCTCTCTCTCTCTCCACCTCATCTTTTAGACATGGTTTCCCACTGAACCTAGAGCACAAGGATTTTGCTAAAGTGGCTGGCTAGCAAGCTCCCAAGATCTACCTGTCTCTGATGACCCCAAGATCCACCCATCTCTGACCCCTAGCTCTGGGGTTTCAGACACACCACTGTGCCTGGCTTTTGTGTCATTGCTGGGGATCCCAAACCAGGTGCTTTTGCTTGGCTGGCAATCAATTTACTCACTGAGTGATCTCCCCTGATCCTACCGTGGTTTTTGCAGCAGGGTCTCTCACTGACCCGGAGGTCACCAAGTGGGCTGAGTTGGCTGATTAGCAAGCCCAGGGATCTGCCTGTTTTTGTTTCCCTAGTGCTGGGATTATGAATTCATGCCGCCATACCAATGTTTTGGCATAGATTGTGAAGACTGAGCTCACGTCCTATGTTTATAAGGCAAGTGCATTACTTACTGACTGAGCCATCTAGAAGAATCTTTGTCTTATGTGGGAGAAGTGCTCTACCACTGAGCTATCCCTGGGCAAGGAAAGGAGCCTTGATTTCTTCCAAGCAAACTGAGCATTGCAGAGAAAGGAGTGGAAAGAATGTAAGGGGTATGTGAAATGCTGTCTTCTGGTCTTGACATGGCTGATGCCCACATGAACTCACCATAGTTATAACTACTTCACAAAACCTACATAAGATCAAGCCAACAGACCAGTCAGAACCTAAGTAGGTGGTATTAATTGGGCACAGAAAGTTATGAGAGAGAGAGAGAGAGAGAGAGAGAGAGAGAGAGAGAGAGAGAGAGGAAGAAAAAGTGATAGTGTGAAGGGGATGTGTTAGTGGTTGGGGGTGTCCCAGGGGAGTGAAAGGGGGAAGTTGGGGGTGGATATGACCAAGATACATCATATGCATGTATGACATTTTCAAAGAATAAATAAAAACAATTATATGGACTAAGGATGTTTTAAGTACTGAGGTGATAATTTCATCTAAAAATCAAACTATGGTAGTAGTTTTGAGCTCCTGGAGTAGTGACTTACCAGTGTAAACCCACGTGTACATACCTTTGTGTGAGTGTGTGTGTGTGTGTGTGTGTGTGTGTGTGTGTGTGTGTGTGTGCCTGTGTGCAGGAGCACAGTAGTACTGGGCAGGGGAGATGGACTTGGGAAGAGAACTACTGAGAAAGCCTCAGTGAAATCTGGCAGGAGGAGAGAACCCAGCTTTGTAATACTATTTAAAGACAAGTCAATTCAGGAAACCATCTGTACAAAATTTACTTGAGTGATGAAAAGAAGACAGCAAACACACAGGGTGCATGTAGGAGGAGGGTGGGCTGGAAAGGGAGCCTAGGGATGGGGGAAGATACAGCTGCTTATGTGAGTCACTACCATTCACGGGAGGAGGACCAGGGCCCTGGCTGCTTCGATGTCTCATGGAGCTGCTGGGAGAAGGAAGACTTTAAGCCACATCGAGAGAAAACTCCGTGCATTTATCTGAGTCTTAGGGCTCCCAACTTGAGCATCTCTTCCTGAGTTTCCTCCTGTGACTCACATCTCTGACTCATCCCTTTAGCTCTTGCAAGCAGAGGGTCTGGCTGGCAGGTCTCCTTACTGCTCAGCCATGGTGATGAGTGTGTCTGTCTCTACCCCTGCCGGTCTTATTATTTCAAATTGGTGCTGCGTCGGATGGGTGCTTTGCTTCCGAATCAGTTCCTTCTTCTTCTTGATGGTGTCATAATAACATTGAGAGAAGCAGCATCTGCTGCCATTTATTGAGTTTTAAATACGTACCAGGTGCTGCACAAGGGGGCTCAGAATTTGGAAGCCGGCACCCCAGACTCTGTCAGATGGCTGATTCCAATCTTGCTTCCAGAATTTACCAGTTATGAGGCCCAAGGACAGAAGATCTAGACTTTAGTCTCTCCATTTGTAAAATAGGCATAATCCCTAAGACACATATGTATATATGGTCACACACACACACACACACACACACACACACACACACACACGAGAGAGAGAGAGAGAGAGAGAGAGAGAGAGAGAGAGAGAGAGAGAGAGAGAGAGAGAGAGAGAGAGGGAAGAGGAGAGAAGAGAAGAGAGAGAGGAGAGAAGAGAAGAGAGAGAGAGAGAGAGAGGGAGGAGAGAAGAGAGGAGAGAAAGAGAGAACACTTATTTATTTGTGCATATGTGTGTACCATGACATATATACAGATGTCAGGGTCAACATTTAGGAACTGGTTCTCTCTTTTCACAATTTTTTTTTTTTTTTTTTTATCAAACTCAGGTCCTCAGTCTGGGCAACAAGTGCCTTTACCCTCAGAGTTATCACCCTGGCCTCCAAAAATAATAAATTTTGAGTAAAGCTTTTTCACATTCCATGGTTTTCTGGAAAAACAAAAAACAAAAATAAAACACTCCCCCCGCCACGCGCCAAAACCCCTCTACTTTTACTTTACATGGCTTTAGTGCACATCACCAAATATCCTCCTACAGAACACTTGTCCCTAAGCTCTTCTTGATTCCCGCCCCTCCCACCCTGCCCCTCCCATGTGGTGCCTGTTTTGACCTCACTGTAAATTCTCAGCAATGCTGGGTGTCTGTCAATTATCCCTTCATTCATGTTCCGATTCTCCTCAGGAAACCTGTAGGAGGGAGACTGGAGTTAGAGTGCTGGTTATTGGGAGCAACTTCTTTTGTCTCTTTCCACACACCCTGACACTTATTACCATTCTGTGTGTTTCCCTCCTCTTTGATTAGAAGCACACAGTGAACTTGTGGGGGCTCACAGGGCTCACGTTCACGGGCTTCATGATGACCCCGGTAATGACAAACGTCTCTGCCTACAATTCCTCTTAGAAAAGACTCAGAAGGTGGGAAGAGAGTTTGAGAGTGGGGAGATGGAGCAAGGATTGGTAGGTGGTTTTATCATGTTCTCTTCTCCTGAAAAACTTAAAAGTTTATGTGAGAGCAGGCTAACCTAAACATTTTAACCTGTCAGTCACAGTGTGTTTGTTGACCTAAGATGGGTAGATAGGAAGAGAATTACTAGAGGAGAAGTCCTATCCCCATCTCAGTTATCTTGGCATTCATTTCAGGATTTTGTTTTCTAACCTGGCTAAATAACCCTGAGAAAATAAATGCATGGCAGGGCATATGTGTATTTAATATTCTCTAATTTGTTTATGGCAGGAATCGCTGGCTCCTCTTACCCCCTCCAACAGCCACTGTCTCTATTCCATCTCATTGCTTGTTTTATGCCTAGCTTTTCTCCTCGGCAGTGTCTTTGTGCGGCCATTGCTTTGTTAAAAAAAAAAAAAAAGGGAGGAAATAGTGATTAGAGAATATCCAAGTGCCAGTTTCTGGAGAGCTCTTGGTTTCCAGAATTATCTCAGATAGGTTGAGGCCCTATTTCCTGAAGTTCTCTGTCCAGTAGGCCAAGGGCACCATGTTGGTATTGTCAAGGAAGAGTCCAGAAGCTTCCTAACTCTGAGATGGGAAAGCTTCATCCTGTCTCTCTCCTCACTACAGTTGGATCTGGGGGAGGGGTTCTCTTGCATGCTAACTCAGCACTTCCCTAGAGCAGTTCTTTCAAGGTTCACCATAGGAAAGGGTCTGTACATACCTATAAGACTATTGGTTCTAAACTGAGAAGCAGCAAAAACTTTAACAACAACAACAACAACAACAAAATAACAGCGAGAACATGGTCCCCTCCCCCACACTGCTGCCTTATAGTACTTTTCCATTTCTGTGGTAAAACAATATGACCAAGGCAATTGTAGAAGAAAGAGTTTATTTGGGCTTACAGTTCCAGAGGGGCAAGAATCCATCCTGGCAGGGAGGCACAGCAGCAATCAGCCATGACTGAAGGATCAGGAAGCTGAGGGCTCACATCTTGAACCCCAAGCCCAGAACAGAGAGAGGGAACTTGAAATGGAATGAGTCTTTAAGTCTTAAAGCCCACTCCCAGTGACGTACTTTCTGCAGCAAGGCCACAGCTCCTGAACCTTTCCAAATAGCACCATCAACTGGGGACCCAGTATTCAAATGCTCAAGACTATGAGGGGCATTTCTCATTCAGATTCCCACACTCCTTGACTGTGTGTGTATGAGTTTGTGAGTGTGTGTGTGTGTGTGTGTGTGTGTGTGTGTGTGTGTATGTGATGTTCCTATGTCTGTAGATATGTGTGCACAAGTGAGTAGAGGCCAGAGAACAAATTCAGCTGTTGTTGCTCATGCATCATTTACCTTGATTTTGAGGCATGGTCTCACACTGGCCTAGACTCACCAAGCAGGCAGGTCTGAATGGCCAGTGAACCCAGGGATCCTCTTGAGTCTCCCTCCCACTGGAATGATAAGCACATGTAACCACACCAGTTTTTCTTACCCAGGTTTAGGGGTTCTGAGGACCGTACTCAGGCTCTCATGCTTGCAAACACTCAGCCTTGTACTTCTTGAGGGATGATTTAGGGCTCCTTTGGAGGATGTGTGTCACTTTGCTTTGTCCATGCTTAAACTGTGTTGTGACCAAGTCACAAAGGGATCGGCAGTCCTTGTGAGATATGAGTGAAATGTGACAAATGCTGGACCTTAAGTTGAATGGTCATGTCTTATCTCCATGTTCCCTTCTCAGAAGAATGGCTTCCTTTTTCTACACACTGAAGCGGTTAGACTGGATGGTCCAACACATTTGATTAATGGCTCACACTGTGAACTGTGCATTAGAGAGCCTGTTCCTTGTTAGGCCATAAAGGATATGCTTTCTCAGAACACTATACCAAGGAAGAGAAAGCTTGCTGCAACAATAGCCTTGGGATTTATTCTAATACATTTGGTTTAAAAGATGTGGCTTACAACACTGGCCGGGATGGGAATCTGATTTCCAGGTAAGCCATTTAGCTTGAGAGTTAAGAAAAGCTGTCTTGACTCACTTCTGGTTCCTTTGCTGATTGCAAAGGGCAAAGAGCCACAATTTATATGTGTATGTGTGCACCTGTTTTTTCAACCGTGTCTCTAATAAAAAATGTTTGGAAGATCAGGAGACTTCTCAGTTAATTTTCAGTGTCACTGTGATAAAATACCCCTGACAAAGCAACTTAACATTGGAAGGGCTTATTCTGGCTCACAGTTCGAGGTTACAGAGCATCACAGTGACAATGCTTGAGGCAATTACATCGCATTACATCGCAGATGATAAACAGAGTGATGAATGAATACTGCTGTTCAGCTCCCTTTCTCTGGAGGCATTGGTACCACCCACAGCAGGCAGCTTTTCACTCTTTCCTTAAAGTGGACAAGACAATCCTCCACAGGCATGCCCAGAAGTCCAGCTCTCTCAGGTGACTCTAGATTTTGTCAAGTTGATAATTGACACTAACTATCATAGGAGAGTAAGGATAGTGCAAGAGAGCCTGGCTTATCTATCAAAGATAACATCGGCTGTCATTTTCTGATTCTGAAATGTGTTTTTCTTATGTGTGTGTGTGTGTGTGTGTGTGTGTGTGTGTGTGTGTGTGTATGTGTTCACACGCAAGTTTGTATGCCTGAACGTGTATTTCTGTGCATGAGCACATACGTGCAGAGGCCAGAGGTCAACCTTGGGTGTTATTCCTCTGGAGCTGTCCATCAGATGTTTTGAGACAGAGTGTCCCATTGGTCTTGAGCTCATTGATTTTAAGCTAGGCTGGGTGTCCAGCTATCCCCAGGGATCCACCTGTCTGTACCTCTCCAAAGGAGGAATTACTAGTTCAAACTATCATTGCTGCATTTTTGTTTGTTTGTTTGGCTTTGTTGTTGTTAGTTTTGCTTTGTTTTTAAGTGCATTCTGGGGAAGAAACTCGGGACTCCATGCCTACATAGCAAGCACTTTAAGCTACCTTTAGCTCCAAGTCTTAATATTGACAAAAGATTACAATGAGTAGAGATGCTTCAACTCAGTAGAGAATGAGCACTTTTGAGGTATCGTGTGACTTTGGTGCAGAGAGATGGAGAGGAGCAGCTGTTGCTTCCAGCTAAAAGTACCTGGAGGTTGGGGAGAGACATGCAAAGAACTGTAACACATAGTGCTAACACTGACAGCAGAAACACTTCCAGTGTGTCACGTGGCAAGTGTTACATGGTCCCATGCATCAGCTCTGTCTGCACAGCCATGTGATGTTCACACAGATCCCAAATACTAACAAGTGCCAGAGAAAAAACACTGTGCAGGTGTAGCATGTTAAACAGCTGTCTGGTCAGCAACAGCTGAAGGTGGGGTGACCAGGGTCCTACTGCAGAGCAAGTGTGGGTCTGCAAGCAAGTCAGAAAGCAGCCTTCCTGCAGGATTTCTGCTCTGAGTTCCTGTGTGAATTCCTGCCCTGACTTCCCTCAATGGCAGACTGTCACCTGTAAGCTGAATCAAACCCTGTCCTCTCCTACATGGTTTTGGTCAGAGTGTTTTAGCACAACAACAAGAAAGGGGTCAAGGACAGTGTGGAAGGAAGCATCCAAGCATGAACCAGCGAGGGTTAGACACTCACTCATGCGACTGTTTCTCCTCTCTCTCTCTCTCTCTCTCTCTCTCTCTCTCTCTCTCTCTCTCTCTCTCTCCCTCCCTCCCTCCCTCCCTCCCTCCCTCTCTCTCTCTCTCTCTCTCTCTCTCTCTCTCTCTCTCTCTCTCTCTCTCTCTGTGTGTGTGTGTGTGTGTGTAGAGAGAGTAGATGTTCAAGGTCTGCTTTGATCACTTTCTAGCTTATTTATTTTTTATATTGTTTTACATTGTTGAGTAGTTCATACATACATATAATGTGTTTTGATCAAATCCATCCCCTAGTCCTTCTCATCGATTATTTCCCTATCTATCCACTACTTTCCCCTTGAAACTCATTTTTAAAAAACAACAACAACAAAAACGCTTTAGTCCACTTAATGCTCCTCAAATGTTTATGGGTATAGGACCATCTTCTATGGTGCATGGGTAGCTTTTCAGGGGTGACCTTTCCATAATTCCTCACATGGCACTAAGCTTTCACCAGTGCTGGGTTCCTTGAAGCAATCACAGGCACTGTCAGCTTATGCATGCCATTGAGCCATCAAGTCCCACAGACTCTGTTTCATTGCAGGTGTTGATCGACTCCCTGTGCCGTTTCCGGTCTTTCTACTCCTTCTTCCATGGTGCTCCCTGAGCTCGGAGGGAGGACTGTGAGGCAGACATCCCGTTTAGAGCTGGGAACGCCAGCTTCCTATCCGCTGCCTGTTGAAACAGTTGTGGGTCTCTGTGTTAATCCACACCTGCTGCCAAAAGGAGTCTCTTGGATGAGTGCTGAGATTAGAATTTAGGGAGCAATTTATTACTGTGTCCATTGAGCAGAGTTAATAGTGCTAGGTTCTTTCCTAGGGGCTAGGACTGAACCAACCTCAGGTCTTAGAGGAGGACTCAGGTAGCTATACTTTTGGAAAAGTTGGATAATTCTAGTGCATTCCTTAGGTTAGGAGCACCTTTTCAAGGGCTTATCCTCTCGAAATATAGTAACTTTCACTGGGCATGTGGCTCATGTTTCCTGTGACATTGTACCCACATATCCCATGAAGTGAGCTGTCTATACCAACATCCTCTTTCAAGCAGGTGATCCTCAGAAAGGCATCGCTCATTATATTTTACTTATAACTTAGACAGAGCTAAAACTTCCAGAATTGAGAGCATTTCTGATTTTCCTAGTCTATGCTATGAGAGATTTGTAATAGACCATCTTGGCACATATGTGCTATGTAAAGAAGACTGTGTGTGTGTGTGTGTGTGTGTGTGTGTGTGTGTGTGTGTGTGTGTGTGTGTGAATGTATGTTGTATTATATATGCACGTGTAGTGTATGTATGAACAAATGTAGGTGCATATGCCTGTGCATGTGCACAAGGAGGAGAAGCCCTTGGGACTTCCTGCTCTTATTCCTTTTTTGTAGAGTCTCTCACTGAGTGTGGAGCTATCTGGCAGCTAGGAAGCCCTGGTGATCCTTCTACCTCCACTGAGGATATAGGTTCATGTGGAGCTACGCCTGACTGCTTATGTTGGTTCTGGAATCGGAAACTCCGGTCTTGATGTTGGTGAAGAAAGTGCTCTTACCCACTGAGCTACCTCCCCAGCCCCGACCCTCAGCTTTCGAATGACTACGTGCCTATGGCTGCTGCTGAATCTTCTGCAGGAAGATGCTCACTCCTTCCTTCCTGGCAGACAGACTCCCCACTCCTTCCTTCCACCTGGAAGTGATTGTGCCTTCTTCGTTAACCCCTCCCTCTCCGCCAACCACTGGCTTACATTTGCTTCAGTCTTCTTGCCCAGATTATTTTAAATGTCTCCTACACTCTGTGCCAAATCCTTACAATAATTTCAGCAAAAGAAACGATGTACAAAAGGAAGAAAATAAAACCCACAGAACTACCTTAAATTCCAAAGCAATCAGAAACTACCCACTTTCCATATGGGTAGCTATAAACTCCAGGAGCCACAATTATCCCCGCAGACCCCTACGTCATTTGCTGGACCACAGTATTTTTCTTTCTTACCAAACCTTTCATAAAGAGACAAATTTTCTGTTGAAAACATTTTTTTAATCTAAAGTCTCTCTAGAAAAACATTTTATTTTCAGGAGTTAGGGAATACCCCAAGTATTGCTAATTCCACCATGACATACCTTTCTGTGAACCCCCCCCCCCACCTCTGACCAAAGACAGTGTCAGTTTACATTTAATTCCACCAAAATTGGAAAATCATGCTAACTGTAATGGGGGCAGATGATGGCTCCCACGTGGAAAGACAGAAGCCCCAAGAAGTGAGCTTGCAAATTTTCAGTTTTTTTTGCGTATGTCCTCAGTTGCCAGTTTGGCCCGAGTCCTTTTGCTTCTGACCTGAGAGCTGCAGTACTGGGTTTGGAAAAAACCTTCTCTTAATCCCCCAAGCTGAGCAGCTCAACCAAGTCTCCTGGATAAGATGGGATGCCCTGACCTGGACCGAACCTCCGTTTTCACCTTCCAATTAAGAAGAGGTTTTGAAAAAGCCGATATGGGTTACTAAAAGCTCGTGGCATGCCTTCTGATTTATTTATGCAAGAGGAAGCTCTGAGGTACCCTGAAAGGTGAGTCTGATTGTTTTAACAGGACAGAGTGTTTCCCAGCCTGTCAGAGTGGCATTTCCCCTTATCTGATGGGCAGTCAGAATGAAAGGAGGAAGCAAAGCAAAATCCACACCCTAAAGTTGGAAGCAATAAGTGAAGGCTAATGAAAATGCAGCAAACCAATAGAAACCTATTTTTGAAGTCTGGTGTCTAAGTTCCCTGTCTGTGGCTATCACTGAATCCCAGCATTCTGCATGCTTGGTAAAGAACAGAGATTTAGGGGCTAGAGAGATGTCTTGTCTAGCAGTCCTGAGGACCAGAGTTTAGGTGCCTAGGGCAGCCCATCTACATTCTTACTATTGGGGAGGTAGAGACGAGGACGGGGGCAAGGTAGACAGCTAGACTAGCCAAGTAGGTGGGTTCTGGCTTCAAGTGACAGACCCCAACCCACTACACAAGCTGGAGAGCAACTGAAGGAGACACCTGATGTCAACCTCTGCCTTCACCTGCATGCACACAGAGGCACACACAGAGCCACACAATGTGTGACTACATGTGTACATACACATTATATACTCTGGGAAGTCCAAGACCATGGCACTGGTATCTGCTCCATATGTGTTGTGACTGGTCAAAGGCACCACATGGAGGCACAGGTTCCGTGTTAGTTCAGGATTTTCTTCTTCTTCCTTATATAAAGGGATTTCTTTTTCATTGAGATACCACCTTGATGCCTTTCTTGAATGACAATTACTACCTAAAGGCCTCACTTCCAAACACCATCACCACAGCTATGTGGGGACAAAGTTTTACATGAGTTTGGGAGGGGGCACTCAAACTGTGGCACATGGCAGAGATAAACTGCAAATTTCAGTTGAACTGGATATTGGAGGGAAGGGTCTACACATCTCTGTAGTTTCCCTGTGATCAGAGGAATCAGGTGGCCAGAGCCTTCATGCAATAAAGGATGCAGGAAAACAAAGCTGCACAGTCTTGACAACCTGGACCTTTGCCTCAGTCCTTGTGGAAAAGAATCAAAGGTAATTAAGGATTGTAACACTAATTTTAAAAGGTCTTATTAATAATTAAAAAACCAGGGAGCCATGTATTGGGGTAAATTCTGAAAGATCAGAGAACCAGAACAAGCCACAGCTAACCTTACCTCGCAGACTTCTCAGCTGATCCTGTTTCCTCAAACTAGAAGTCTCTGAGTCCTCATCTGAATGGATCTCCGCTGAACTGCTGCTAAAAGCCTAAAAGCTTAAAAGCCTCTAGTTCCTGATCCTCATGCCTTATATACCTTTCTGTTTCCTGCCATCACTTCCTGGGATTAAAGGCGTGTGTCACCATGCCTGGCTGTTTCCAGTGTGGCCTTAAACTCACAGAGATCCGGATGGATCTCTGCCTCCAAAGTGATAGGATTAAAGGCGTGTGTGCCACCATTTTCTGGCCTCTATGTCTAGTGACTCTTCTGTTCTCTGACTTCAGATAAATTTATTAGGGTGCACAATATATTGGAGGACACAATATTACTACAAAAGACTGAGAGTCAAGGTAGAAAGGGAGTAGGGAAGATGGACTAAACTCCCCCAATTGGCCCAATGCTTCCTACCTGTTTATTGCTAGAGCATAGGCACAGGGAACCCTTCAGTACCTACAAGTAGGTCATTCCTTTCCTTCATTAGTAGTGGAAGAAGTGATGGAAATCTGTGAGTAGGTATCTGCTTAAGGCCAACTGCAAGGTTAGTCGTGTGTCTGTGCATGCATGTGTATATATATATATATATATATATATATATATATATATATATATATATAATATTCACATGTGTTCAAGTGTACATCCATATGTGTGGGTATGTGAAGACCAGAGGTCAACCTCTGGTGCCATTCTTCAGGCACTCTCCATTTTTTTTTTCCTTTGAGACAGATGTCTTGGTGACTTAGAACTCATCGGTAGCTGAACTAGGCTGGCTGGTCAGCAAGCTGCAGAGGTCAGCTGTCTCTGCTTCCCTGGAGTTAGGATTACAAGTATTGTGTGTGTGTGCATGTGTATGTGTATGTGTGTGTGTGTGTGTGTGTGTGTGTGTGTGTGTGTGTGTGTGTGTTCTGGAGATTGAGCACAGATCCTCATACTTTCAAGGCAAGTGTTTTTCTGACTGAGCCATCGCTCCATCCCCAAAGCTTAGATTTCAGTCTGGCTGCTTTGCATTATCAGAATCAATTCAGGCCACCTCTGTCTTCAGGCTCTCCTCAGTCACACAGATCATCACATAGAAGCTACCTGATATCTGAAGACCTCTCAAGCTTCATGGCCCTTCTCTTCTCAAAGATTGATGACGTAGTCCTCATGAAAGACTCTAGTTTATTCAGGATAAGAGTAGACCATACTCAATATGCAGCACATTTTTAGTAGACATGTAATTATAATCTCAACATATTGTCCAATAAATGGCCTCTCACCTTTGCCATGAGCTGGGGGTTAAAGGGCTTTGGAGTTCTTAGAATGGCATAAACTAATAGATCAAACTTACCAGTGCCTGGTTCAAGAATCTCTCCTGAGTTGATTGAAGCATCTGGTCTATGGGCTATTTTCTAGGTCATTAAGCTTGAATCCTGTCTTGCGGAAAGCATGGTGGGTGGAAGAGAAGGTGGGCTGCATCTATGTCAAGTGGACAGTGAAGAGATGCAGGTAGTATGTCTGTCTCAGGCATCCAAGGGGCATGGGAAGGCCTTCGGGCAGGCAATTCCAGCCTGCTGTATGACCCTTCACACAGCAGTGGCTGGAAAACTGGAATTTCAGGCTTGGTGAATGCCTTGGACATGAAGTCACAGTAAATTATCTTCCCTGAGAAGAAATAAGGAGTGTGTAAGAACCATGTCCAACATAGTTCCTTGGAGAATTTTCTGGATGTGATCTTTGACCAGAATTGTCTGTTTAGTCAGTGAACATCTATTCATTGTCTACATGTAGATAGAAGATATTTAAAAATACAAGCAATGATACATACCCACAGAGAATGTATAGCTTACTGCCAAGAAACAAAACATGAATAATAAGAAAAAAGAGTCAAGCCAAGCAGAATGATGCACTACTGTCATCCCAGAACTCGAGATGTTGAGATAGGAAGATTGCTATTAATTTAAGGGTAGTCTGGGCTATGTAGTGAGTTCTGGAAGAGCCTGAGCTACAGAGTGAGAATCTGTCTCAAAGAAACCAACTATCCTGGATCCTTTAAGATTTTTCATACTAGAACTTAATCCTGTGGTTTTCAGTAGAGGGTGATTTTGCTTCCCAGGGGACATTTGAAATAAGGTCTGTGATTCTCTTGCATTGTTACAGTTGGAGGAGAGGAGGAGGCTGAGAATGGCATCTAGAGCAGGAGTGCTCTTATGCCTGTTACAGTCCTCACATACCCAATGCAGTCCTCACAGCAAAGAACTGCTTGGCACCAAGTACCGTTAGTCCTGAGAGCAAAAAAGACCCCTGCTGTTAGCTCTGAAATCATCTTCCCACGCTGTGGTCTCTGCTAAGGCCACATCTCTGGACTTTACCCTCATTCATAACTCCCCATAATTGCACAGGCAAAGCATAAATAAATATACGCATATGTGTAAATACACAGAGAGTATGTGAATACACATGTGTATATGTGTGTAAGTATATTTGACTTTAATTTTATCATGGTCAGTGCTGGGAGGTAGGTTTATTTCTCTTTCCAGAGGTACACCAGACTTAAACTTGGAGAAAAGTGAGGAGCGCGAAATGATTCCTCCAAGGATAAAGGAGAGCATGGACTCGAGGCTGACTTTGTTCTTTCTTTAGTCACATTCAAGACTTCTCTAGATTTTCTAGTGGTTATAAAACCCTGTCGGGTTGGAAGTGTTGTCCTAATGGCCACTTTTGGTCTTCTGTCCGTACATGTGACCATGGATAGCATTCCTTTTCTGAAAGTGCTAACTGAACCTTAGCCCACTAGCTTCACTTCTGCTAATTAAATAACGGAGACAGACTTTCCAGTACTCACAAAGTGAGTTCTGGCTGGCCAAAAGTTTCATTTATTCATTGTTCAGTAATTCAATTAGCTGTCCTATGAGGTAGTGTGTGGCATCTGCTGTCTTATTTGATATTTTTATTTGCCTAAGTTGCTTTTATTCTCATAGGTTTTATTTTTAAAACACACAATTGGTTTTTTTTTTTTTCCTAGATGAAAGCCGTGACTCATGCCTAGCATGATAATTCTACACAAAAGAAGTCAGAACAGAGTAAGGCGAATTTAACTAAATTTAGCATCACTAGCTTTGCTGAGGACTCTCCCTGCTTGTACAAGAGATAGGTAGGCTGTGGTGGACAGAGGCAGGGATGTTGGTGTGAGTTCAAGTCTAGCCTGCTGTACATAGTGAATTCTAGGATAGCCAAGGCTATGTAGAGAGACCCTGTCTCAAAAAGACAAATCAAAGGGGCGAGGGAAGCTGGGGGATGGGACGAGGGAGGGGATGGGGATCTGTGGTTGGTATATAAAATGAATAGAACATTTCTTAATAATAAAAAATTTAAAAACAAAACAAAAAAAGCTGCCTGGATGGAGGAGATGGCAGACACATAGAGGGACTCTTTCTCAGAAGGGGACAACATCGTGGATTACCTTCCATTTCCCTTTAAGAGAATAATTACAATAAACCTGAATTATTCTCTGTATCACATATCAACGTTTTATGAACTCACAGTGACATGAACTCTTAGAACATTCACTTTGAGACTAGTGGGGAAGCACTTAAATTTAGAAGAATAAATCCCAAGAGCCATTGGGTCCTAATCCTGGGAGGGAGGACTCTGTTATCAGAGCTCCGAAAGGTCTCGGAGTCTTCTAGGGGGATCTCCTGGTGGGAAGCCTGGCAAGAGGAAGAGTTAGTGGAGAAATTATCTCAGAAGTTAAAGTCTGTGTAGCTTAAAAAATATTTCTTTTTTGGAATTTATGTAGCTTAATCGATAGAACGCTTGAGTAGCGTAGGTGAAACTAGGGGTTTGATCCCCAGCACCACCTGCAATGGGCATTGTGGTACACAGCTGTAGTTCCAGCACTCAGGAGGGCTGCTTCACTCTTTCCTGCCCTTTCTTCCCTAATCCTTACCTCTCTCTCTCCTTCCCTCTTTTCCTCCTTTCTCCCTCTTTATTTTCTTTTTCTCCTTCTTTCATTCCTTTCTCTTCTATCCGTCCCTCCTTTCTTTCTTTCTCTTTCTTTCTCTCTCTCTCTCTTTCTCTCTTTCTTTCTTTCTTTCTTTCTTTCTTTCTTTCTTTCTTTCTTTCTTTCTTTCTTTCTTCCTTCCTTCCTTCCTTCCTTCCTTCCTTTCTTTCTTTCTTTCTTTCTTTCTTTCTCTCTTTTTTCTCTCCATCTCTACCTCCCCTTCCTTTTCCCCTTTCCTTCTCTCTCCCTCTTCCTTCCTCCCTTCCTTTCTCTGTCTCTGTCCCTCCCTCCGTCCCTCCCTCCCTCCCTCCCTCCCTTCTTCCTTCCTTCCTTCCTTCCTTTCTTTCTTTCTTTCTTTCTTTCTTTTTTCTTTCTTTCTCTCTTTTTTCTCTCCATCTCTACCTCCCCTTCCTTTTCCCCTTTCCTTCTCTCTCCCTCTTCCTCCCTCCCTTCCTTTCTCTGTCTCTGTCCCTCCCTCCCTCCTTTCTTTCTTTCTTTCTTTCTTTCTTTCTTTCTTTCTTTCTTTCTTTCTTCCTTTCTTTCTTTCTTTCATGTGTTTTCTTGCATGTGGAGGTCAGAGGGCATCTTCAGGTAGCATTTCTCAGAAGACGTCCATTTGGATTTTTGAGACGTTGGATTTTGAAACATGATCACTTGCTGGGACCTGTGACTCACCAGTCAGGCTAGGCTAGATGGCCATCAACCCCTAGGGATATGACTGTCCCTTCTTCCCCAGTACTAGGATTGATTGTCACATGCCACTGTGCTCTACTTTTTATATGGGCTAGAGTGACAGATTCAGGTCTTCACGCATCCAGTGCAAACACTTATCTAACTTAGTAGTCTCCATGCCATGTTCACGGTACTTTTTGGCCTCCCAAAGGCAACGGTGCAGCTTGAGATATACTCAGAGTCTGGGAGTAGATTTGGTGGATATCCACCATCACAGTCACTCCTGGTATATCTTCTATTCCCTGAAATTTTTCTCTGAATATCTCCTTTATTCATCTCTAGATACCTACCTGTCCTATCAGTCAGAACCATGTGTCCACTCGTGTTTTATAAAATTTGAGTTCTTACCTGAATCCTCCAGACCTTTCTGCAGAAGTCTTTCTGTACTCAACTTATCCACCCCCTCTCCTACCCACCAGGCCCACTTCACTCAGCTCCACCTCCCTTCCTGACAGGTTCGCAAGTTTGCGTGCTAAGAAACCACATTTCTTTATTTGATCTATAAAGACTAAGTCCACACATGGAGGTCATCGTTGTTCACTATTTAGCTCCAATTGATTTCTTTTGTGACAATTTAGACATTTCTGGTATCTTCCTCTTTCTCTTTTTTAAGAGAAAAACTAATCTATTGACATAAACACAAAAATTTAGAGTTCAGTCTGGCACTGTGGCCATTTAGCAACACAACACCAAGAAGTTTCCACTGGGGCCTGAGTTCCCCAGCTGTGGGCTTTTAACTGGTTCCAGAATGCCAAACATAAGCACAAGAGGATCCACCTTCCATGATGACTCCTCCAACTGATAAAATCTTAGTTTAAACAACAAGAGAAATGAAGCTGCTTCAATAACTCCATTTAAAATGTTTGGCCTCTTTCTCTACTCTCTCTCTCTCTCTCTCTCTACTCTCTCTCTCTCTCTCTCTCTCTCTCTCTCTCTCTCTCTCTCTCTCTCTCTCTCTCGCTCTCTTCATATTTTTCTACTTTTAAACATAGCTTTGCTCTTAAGTTTAAAATTGGTTTCTCTTTTTTCTCTCAAATTTTGTTTATTTTTGAGATTATAATTTAATTACAACATTTCTCTCTCCCTTTTCCTCCTTCTAAATCCTCCCATATACTTTTCTCCACTCTCCATTAAATTCATGGCCTCTTTTTCATCAATTGTTATTACATGTATACATGTATATATATATATATATATATATATATATATATATATATATATATATATATGTTCCTAAATATAACCCGTGAAATCCTCTTTGAGAATTTCATACCACATATTTTGATCATATTCACTCTCCACCCTTCCCCCAACCATTCCCAGATCCACCGCAGCCTCTAACATCAGCCCACTTCTCTTCTCTTTCTTTTAAAAAAATTTTTTTTTCTTTCATTCTTCAAAAATTTCCTATGATGTGTTTGGATTACACTCACCCAGCATCTTTAACCCTCTTGTAGATGGAAGTTTCTGTTGAGGATTCAGGGGCATTCAGTCTGAGGACTCATGGAGACAGAATCTTCCCCTTTTGGCTGAGGAGTTGACGAGGTGAGAAGTGGCTGTGGCTTGTTTCCTCTGATCTTTTGGCATTTACCCCAATATCTGCTCTGGGTTTTTATTATAAGACCAATTAGGACTCCTGCAATATCCTCTGATACACATCTCCCCAATCTCAGCACGCACTTCAGCCAGATGCTTTAGTGAAAAAGCCGAAAGGTCTATGACCAAGCAGATGAGAATTTCCTCCAGGTGTCTCTCCAGGTTTTCTACATTCCCTCCCTCTTCACTGCTTTTGTCCATCTTTCTGGAAAGAACCTTCTTTGTTCAGTAAAGCTGTCTTTGTGGTTCACCTTGTGTTTCACACTTTTAACAGTCATAGTCTCTTACAGACAAAGCTGCCCCTTGTTTGTGTCTTTTTATTAAACTTTTTGTGTGCTGCCTGTATACACACATGTGCACCACGTGCATGTCTGTGTGTACATGCAGGTGCGCATGTAGAGGTGTGCAGATGTGTGGAAGAGTGCAAACACTTGCCTGTGGAGGCTGGAGCTTCATGTTGGCTTCCGTCCTAAGTCTCTCTTCATCTTTTTTTCTGAAACTGGGTCTCTCACTAGACCTGGAGCTAGCTGGCCTGGCTAGGATGGTGACTTAGTAAGCTCCAGATATCCATGTCTCTCTGCCCCATGCTGCTTCCAGCACTGGAGTTACCTTTACTCTTATGCTTGGATTTTCAATGGATTTGGGGCATCTCAACTCAGGACTTTATGCTTGCAAGACATTTTACTGACTGAGCTATGTTCTCAGAAACTTCTCTAGTAGTTTGCGTATTTACTCTGCCTTTACTAATTTTTTTTTTTTTAAATTTGCTATCCCTTTGGGAGTCTTCCTATCATCTACCTATTTCACAATGTCAAACTTTATTACGGAGAAATTTGTGCTTTTGGTTGGAAAGGCAGCCCTGCTTCCAACCTCTGCAGGCTCCCTGCACCATTAGAAGCTATTAGTCACCCCTTCTCACCAGATCCACCATGTTTCTGATTCTTCAATCTTTCCAAAATTTGAATGTCAGCCAAACACTTATCTGATTATCCCACGATTCTTCCTTCTCTAACTCTGTCTCGTCCAATGTGTCAGCTTCTCCTTCAGCTTTACTGTGGAATCCTGTGCACATTTTTGAGATGTTGTAATCACCCCCTTAGTTTCTTCTCCTCAAACAGTACAAATGTCCCCGAACTCTGTTTCTTTCACATAGGAGAAGCTTTATGGTCTGTATTCATATGTCCCGCTGGACTCTATTTTAAACTATACCTCTTGTGGAGGATCCTATATGAAGTATCCATGCCTCTCTGCCTAAAGCTAAATACAAATTCCTGTTCTTTCTGGTTTTGATTTCCCTGGAACATGTGGTCTCCAGCTAATTAGTAACAGTCTGGGGAAAATCCCACTGTTGCATCCTGGATCTGGTGACCTATGACCCACAAGAGAAACTTTGGATCCATGATGTTTTGATGTATGAAAACCAAATCCAAATAAAATAAAAATAAGCGACAAGCTGCTATCTGGCGTCTAGCCATCAGCTCGTCCAAATTCTTCATCGGCTCAACATTGTTGCTGGCAGCTTTGTCATGGACCCAAAGTCAAGTCTATGGGCTTGAAAGGAAATGGAGAGCTAGTGGTTGTGTTGAAATGCAGCCACTAATTTGTATTATCTAAGAGTAAGGGGGATGCTGGCCTTCGGTGATGCTTGAAAGTTCCTTAGAAGATGAGGCTGCACATGTTTGTCTTGAACACTGCATCTTCCTGGGGGACTTTGAGATTCGGGCTGGTATTTTACAGGGCTCTTTTGTGGGGTGCATTTCCCCCTCCTTGAGCTTCAAAGCTTTGTCAGCATGTATCTCTGTGTGGATTTATTTCCATTTAACTTACTCAACTTAGATTGACTCTTTTGAATCTCCATTTTAAAAAGCTCAGCTTTGAGTTCAGAAATTGTTAATTGTGCATTTTATTCTGCTTCTCTTGCTAGGGTTTAATTAGAATTTATTTTCATGCTTGGAAATAGCTACGATTCCCGGATTCTGTGTCTATCCTCTGTTTTTGTATTAGTTTTGGTTCTTTGCTATTTTTCCTCCTGTTAAAGAGCTTACCAAGTTTACTTTGAACACACTGGCTCAGAATTTTCACCAGCCACTTCTAAAGATCTTCAGTGCGGGACTGGGAGTTGGTCCAGCAGTTAGGAGTACCTGTTGTTCTTGCAGAGGACCTGGGTGTGATCCCCAGCACATGGCTGCTCACAACCATCTATAGCTCCAATTCCAGAGAATCTGGTGTCCTCTTCTGACCTCTGAGGACACTGGGCACACATGTGATACACTTACATATATGCAAGCAAACACTCATACATGTAACATAAATTTTAAAATATTCTTAAAATCTTCAGCACAGACTTTAACTCTGCCACTCTGCTTCTGTTAATATGTAATCATTCCCCACCTCTCTCTTGATTTATTAAGATATTTGTTGTTTTGCTTGATTTTATATTATTTCCTTTATTCCTTAATGTTTTTCATCTACTTTACCTTATTATTCAATATTCTCTAAGAAGAACTGCAATTCTTTAACACTGACTTTTCATTTTCCCCCTCTACACTTCCACGTAGAATTTCATTGCTCTCTGAGAGGAAAGGTCACATTAGTCACAGGAACAGACAGTTGTAGATCTCTGTATCTGGATGGTGTCTGTGTATGCTCCTGTCGCTGACAGTTCCTCATGGCTCCTTTTGACTAACCCTGCCTGCCTCCTTTCCCACAGGGAGAGATGGTTTCTGCTGGATTAGCAGCAGAAGACGTGATTTTCTTGTGTGAACGCAAACTTCCTGCCATTGTAGGAAGTGGTTGTGATGTGTGGATATTAGTGGCTAGTCAAATGTTGTTCTTGTTCAAAATGGAGCAGAAAAGCTAACTGCCAACATTTTGCATGAGGAATTTAAGACACAGTGCTCAACAAAGGAGAGAGATGGTCTGAAGAGTCCCATCACACAAGCAGAGACAGTCAGCTCCTCTTAGCAGTGAAACACTTGGTTGCTGGCTGAGTTGCCATTTAAAATTCTCCTTTTTTTTAAATCTCTGAAACATCTTTTTTTTTCCCTTGGGTGGCCCTATGTCTCTACTCTTGAGGGCTTCTCTGGGCAACAAAGAAGAGAAATAAAAGGAAACTGGTCGCAGGCAGAAGGGGCTAAGTGTAGCTAGAGTTTTCCTGCCTGGCCCACGGTCAGGGCAAATCTCTGTCACCTGCTAGTCCCACAGCTGCTCAGACCCGACCAAGTAAACACAGAGACTTATATTGGTTACAAACTGTATGGCCGTGGCAGGCTTCTTGCTAATTGTTCCCATATCTTAAATTAATCCATTTCTATAAATCTATATCTTGCCAAGTAGCTCATGGCTTACCAGCATCTTCACATGCTGTTTCTCATCCTGGCGGCTGGCTGTGTCTCTCTGACTCAGCCTTCCACTTCCCAGCTTTATTCTCCTCCTTGTCCTGTCTACACTTCCTACCTAGCCAATGGCCAATCAGTGTTTTATTTATTGACTAATTAGCAACACATTTGCCATACAGAACATCCCACAGCAGCTAAGTACAAGTGACCTCACTTAATAGGAAACTATTGTCTTGAGAACTCATTCCATGTGGCAAAAGACAAGCATTAATTTCTCTTGAGGGTGATGTCCCCAGTGACTTAGCTACCTCCCAGCAGACTCTCACCTCTTCAAGGTCCCAGTACCTTTCAACATAGCCCTTTAGAAGACACACCCAAACCATAGCACCCACAACTCAAGGGTTCACTGTGGCACAGTGGTCACGGTAAACTTGTCAATCAAAGGTCAGCTTGATGACAGGATGATAGTTATGAATCAAGAGACTCTTGAGCACAGAATATAATTTATTTGCCTCAAGTGTGAGAAGTGGGAGAGTTGTTTGTGCCTGGCAGTACCCCTAAAACACAAGAAATCAAAGGTCAAGACATTGATTCTAAAGCTACAAGAAGAGACAGACATTGTAGCAAGATGCACATTAGTGTGGCTGTGATATAACAGGGGTTTAAAAGTCACAGCTAAGGAACAGGGCAGGACACCTCAGCTTGAATTTCATTCAGATCCACAGATAAGTTTCGGCAATTTCTGGAAAGTTCTCTATAGCTCTCTCTAAACCTCAGTTTTCTTATTTGCAAGGTGGGGGTAGTTAGTGTTGGAGGAATGAATGACATAATGTTTATAAGATGTTGACAATGACACATGGAAGCCTTTTCTGTTGTGACGATTATTAATACCATCCAGGTAACAGGGTCTCATACGACCCACACCATTCCCTTGATGGAAAATGCACAGAAACACAGGAAAGTGAATTTCACCATTTTATCATTCCTCCATATTGTACTTCCATTTCACTCTAAGCCGCAGACCGACCTTTGCCCTCTCAATTCAACATAAACTCAGAGCACATTAAAGATCCTGCGATCAGTGAGTCGAAGAACAATCAGTGCAGTTTTACCAGGTAGTGACGCAGCAGTCTCAAGAAGAGGCCACATCTGCCCCAGACAGGCCCTTTCCAAACCATTTGTAACTTAATCTTGAATCCCACCAGGTGTTCAGTGTGATGGTATACGTTTTATTTTCTCCTTGGGAAGAACTATGTTTCCCTCTGCTCTCGCTAATCATAACAAACCTATGGGACGTTCAATCAAAGGATGATTGGGGCCATCAAGATGTCCAGAAAGCTGTTACTCAGCCTTTCTTTGGAAACAAAAATGACACTCTTGTTATTTATTTATTTATTTATTTTTATTTTTTTTAGTGAAGACTCCTAAGAGCTTAAGAGGAAATAGAAGTGAACAAACCATTACAAGCTGGGGGTGGGGTGGGGTAGGGGTGGGCGGGCCGCATGTGGCACCCCAAACTCAGGAAGTCAGGAGTGTCATCTTCATAACTATGGAATGGCATTGTGGACGTGCTCTGTAAGATTCTTGTGTAAACTGCATTTTGATTCTCGATGGGTTGCTTTCCTGAACCCCAGCCCCTTTCTTTTGCACCACTTTCTACACATCTGTCCTATACATCTGCCTGTGTTAGTCCCTCCTCAGCCCCGGGGATATCATGGCCCGGCTTCTGTTCCTTTCCATCAAGGGAATGGAATGAGTCACATTTGAGATCCTGGTACCTGGATAATCACAGAAAAGGCTGCTCTCTATCCATCCACATAAGGCTTGGTGGATGACAGTACTGAGATTGAGTCTCCCAGTATGGGGGCTTTTCCGTCTCTTGTCTGACAAACTCATTCTACTCTCCCTATTTTTTTTTTTTTTTTTTTTTTTTTTTTTTTTTTTTTTTTTTTTTTTTTTTTTTTTTTTTTTAGAGAAGGAGAGAATCTCACATTTCCTAAGCTGGCCCTAATGCACTGTGTAGCAGAGGATAGTCTTGAACTCTATCCTCCTTCATCTACTTCCCCAGGGTTGGAATGACAGTCATGCATCATCACAATGCCTGGCTTATGTGGAGCTGGGAATGAAACCCCAGGACTTGTACATGCTAGGTGAGCAATCTTCCAACTGAGATATTTGGCCAACTCTTCTCCCTGCACTTTGCTAACCCATTCTTGAGCCCTTCAGGCTAGGCAAGCTCATGCTAGTCATCATTGTCCCCTCTTCTCAGAACACACATCTCCAAGATGATACTGTGCTTAATCCTTTCCTCCTTTATCTTCTTACTGAAGATGATGGGACACCCCACACAGAAATACAACCTATACTCCCAACATGCCCTGAGCTTATCCATTTTTTTCTGACACATACCATTTATCATCATCTAACGTAATACAATTTTTTTTTGTAACCCAAGTTGACCTCAAACCTATTATGTAGCTGAGAAGAATCCTGAACTTCTGATTCTCCTGGGTGCCAGGATCATAGTCAAGTGCCACCATGCCTGTCTATGCAGTGTTTGGGGTGACACCTATGACTCTGTGTATGCCAGGCAAGAACTCTACTAACTGAGCTGCAAAGCTAGCTCCAGAATACTATTTCAGGGGAACTTTGTACTCATTCTCAACATGGAAAAGTCACATGTGGGAAGCTCTCAGATCACGATACCCGCCCCCACCCCTAGCACTTCCTTTTCTGCCTCAGCCTTCACATTTACTCTTCTGTTTTGATGAGGAGACAGAAGCTGGTCTCCAGGGAACTAGAGAGAAAGAAAGAGCCACTAACAAGCCGTGTTTTAGAACCAAGATGCTTGCCAGGTGGTGGGGGCAGAAGGGGGTGTCATTGCAAGTCCCTTGCTCATGGCTGGCAATTGCCAGGAAGATCCTGATGCACAGGACACTGGACCACAGCTGCTGTTGCTTACTCCTGGGCCATGCTCCGGGATCCACTGCAGCTGTGGCTGATGGAAAGCAGATGTTTTGCTGTGTGGGGAAAATCTTCTTGAAGTGTGCCATGGGGCACTCGGACAGACACCCTTCCCTTTTTTCCCATCTCTCAAAAACAAATCAGGGAGGAAAATCACAACCCACTAACCCTGCAAGAGAACTTACTGCAACAAGCTGAAATCCCATAGTTTAAGGATTTGTGTAATTTTAACAGAAAAAATGGGTAATATGGTTTAAAGTTAAATTCAGTCAATTGGACAGTTCGGGAATGTTTTCATGTCAAGTTCTATTACTGCCGTTTGAAGAGGCCTTGTCTCTGACTCCTCATGTTAACTCTTGTTGTCACACCGACTCTCTGAATTCTTTCTTTCGTCTCCTGTCTCTATCTTTATTATGGTCTTTTGAATTTCTCCCCAGTCCCCTTTCCTCATGCAAACCATTGTGTGCTTTGTTGCTAATTAATCCCCATGTTATTCTAGTCTTAAAAAACAAAACATTCATGGGGCCAAGGAAAGGGCTCCACCACTAAAGTGCTTGCTGCACAAACATGAGAGCCTGGGCCTAGATCCCACACCCACATAACAAAGCTGGGCAAGGTGGTGGCACATGTCCGCAGTTCTGGGGGTACAGAGACAGAAGGATCTTTGAGGTTCATTCAATAGCTAGCCAGTTTAGCCATGTTGATGAGCTCTGGGTTCAACGCGAGAGCGAGTGTGAAAATATAAGGGGGAAAGAACAGAAAGATATAATACCCCATATTGTTTCCTGCCACCTACACTTGTATGAGCATCCCCATGCACACATGAACACACACACACACACACACACACACACACACACACATACACACACACACACATACACACACCTGAACACACACCCATGCACACACACACACACACACACACACACACACACACATACAGAGAGAGAGAGAGAGAGAGAGAGAGAGAGAGAGAGAGAGAGAGAGAGAGAGAGAGAGAGAGAGAGGAGCTTTTAATAACTCCATTTGTCATTTGTGTTATATATTGAATAAAGTCTATATTCTTTAGCTTTGAATATAGGTCCTTTGGCATTTAAAACCAAACTGTTGTAATTAATCTATGTCCCACTATATCTTTAATAGCCTATTTAAAACAAGTTTATTTCAACAATGATTCTGGTTATTGTTTGTTTATATGTGCAAAACTATCTGATTTTTCTTTTCAACGTGCTTT